>NW_022436961.1:24024599-24040013 GCF_009761245.1 Sapajus apella | reverse complement strand
ACACACACACACACACACACACACACACACACACACACACACACACACACACACACACACAATCTGAGACCATCTTTGCAATGACTATAAGCAGACAGAGTAAAAACCAAAAGACTATGTTTTTAAAATGTAGATCTTGGCCCACTGTGGGGGCCGAGTGGATCTAGCCAAATGCCATGGACTCATTCCAAGAAGTTCTCCAGGCTTTCCAGGCTCCTTATCAGAAGTCTTTAAAGAAAACGGCTCTCCTGGTCTTTCCCTAGATGCTCACTTAGCTTAAGTCCACAGCCCTAAGGCTCAGGGGATATGAACCAGACAAAGGCCAAAGACAGAGCCAAGGTTCCCGAGACACAACTTCAGAGCCAGGTGAAACTGTCCGTAGAGCCCAAAGCTTCCACTCCCAGAGGCTCCATCCTCAGCCACTGACCCCAAACTGCTCTGAGTTCAAAGGATGATGGGAGGATTCAAAGGTGCTTCCCAAAACCCTGAGGCCCAGCAAGCAGATAGCCTTGTTTAACCAAGGCATCTTTAAACCCTAGATCAAAGGAAACCACCAACACTTTATCATTAGTGACATTTAATAAGACAGCATGCAGAGCCTGCTAAATCTCAAACGGGTGACAGACGAGGCCTGCCAGGCAGTGTGCCGCACGGCGAATCAACATGCTTGCTTTCATGTAGTGCCAGGTGAGGTCAGCTCTGGAAGAGCTTCCCCCCAAGAATCCTGGGCCAAGATTCACCCAGCAAGAAGCCTGGGCATCTCTGGGCCAACTCCCTCGGCAGGAGGTAGGACCACGGGGACCAAACAGGCCTGGCTGCATCAGGGCTGGGTGCCACAGCCATGTAGCATGGGCACGTTCCTAGGAGATGCCCAAGGGCTGGGGCCTCACTTCCAGAGTCGCAAGCCCAGAGAGGCTTTCCCAGGACACCCATCAAGGCCAGCTCCATTCATTAAAGTACCAGCAAAGGCAGGTTTGGGGGTTCTGCAATTCCTGCTGCAAACACCATGGCATTGGGCTCTCCCATTTTCAAAATGAAGATTTCCACCTGCAATCCCCATCCTGGAGGGCAGAAACCTGGAGGAAGTCAAACCAGGGAAAGGAAGAAGTGCACCCCTTCCCAGGCACAGTTGAGAGCCACAACCAGGTTTCCTGCTCTCCAGGTGCCCCTCTTGAGCCACCTGTCACCTCTGATGCTGACAACGGGTATCCAGAGGACACCTGAGCACTTTTGAGGATGCTGGGGACAGCAACACTTGGGTCAGCAAGTCAGGCCAGCAAGAGTGTGGAAAGAAGCCACTCCTCTCCTTCCAGGCCCAGACCAGGTGAGAAGGGCCCTTCAAATACCTGCTCCCACACCATCCACCCTGATGAGGCTGGCCGGGTCATTTCCCCTTATACCAAGAGCTCATCTCTCCAGTAAAATAACCTCCAGTGGAGAGGGCAGGAGCAGAGAGAGAAGGCAGACAGGAAAACTGCTTTAACAGAATCAGAACCACAGACTTAGAAGACCTGGGGGGTCCCTAGAGATGACTCAGTTCAGCAGCCTCATTTGATGGATAAAGACCCCTAGGGCACGAGGAGTGACTTAAGGGCCCACCGAGGACCACGCAGGAAGCCCCAGACAGGTGAAGGGTAAAGGTAGGTCCCCTGACTCTGAGCACCACCGCAGCAACCTCCTCCACACCTGCAGTCTGCGTGTATCAGTCTCTGTCGTTCTGGACGCACGTCTCAATGCACCCCACCCCAAACCTCGACTCTCCATCACGTGCAAAGTTCCCTAAAGGACCTTTCTCCATGCCCCTGCCAGACTCTTCCTAATGCAGCTTCCACCCTCATTCCTTCCCTGCCTCTTCAGGACCACATTTAAATCTGCATGCAGATGGGCGTGTTGGTAGGAGATCGGGGAGATGGATTGGAAGAACGCCCTGCTTCAAGATCAGGAGCTCACCCAGCCACATCCCGGAGCAATAGAAATTTCCTACTCAGGACCCCAGGCCTCCTAACATGAGCCATGTACCTAATTCAATAATCCAGACACGACACTGTCTGTGGGTCCTGGAGTCGCTGTTGTTTACATTTACATCCCAGGGCACGGAGCTCATCTGCTTGGCTCAGCACACCTCAGAAACTGTCAGCCCTCCGCTCCCGGGATTCCTCATTCCTGACCCTCCCAATACTTAGTCCTGTTTAAATGCCCTCTCTGGTTCCACCGTGTGAAGTGTATCACTTGATTCTCCTGTTTCCTAGCTTCCCCCACCTCCAGAAAAACAAAACAAACAAAAAATGCTTCTGGTTCCTTCAGCAGACACAGACATTCTCCAAGCCACGAGTCACCCTGCTCCAAATTCACTCATCTCAGGCCTGCAGACCCCACAGGAGCCGCGCACTACATTGCCGCATTATCTGTCCTTCCTTAAAGCCGTATTAATAAAGTGGGTGTGGTGTTCCAGCCACTCCTCTGCCCAAGATGCGTAGTTCAGACACCTGAGTGGCTTGATGACTGGCCCCGTCGCCGGCCCCTGCAATCCTCCAGCTTTTGAGTGCGCCTGGCCCACTCCTGTGGTTCGGTCCTGGGCTTGGGTTCACGCTGGTCTTTTCCAGTTCCTTCAAGGCCCAGTTCCCATCTGCTCCATCGTTCCACGCAGCTGTGTATGACGCAGCCCCGCAAGGTCATGTTAGCATTCAGAACAAGAAGCGAATGTGTCTCAAATCATGCTCCCGTCTACCCTGTTTGGGGAGTTACGTGGCCCATCAAGCCTCCCCTTTATCCCTGCAACCAGGAAGCTCGGAGCTCACAGCGTGGCTGCATCTGCTCCCTCCTCCTTTCTAAGGCTGGCCCTCCTCATTATTATGTGTATAGCTTCATCTTCAGTCGCCTCCATCAGTTTGTATAGGCCGGCCACAGGATGTATTTTTTGAAGTAAGCAGAAGAGAAAAGCCCACCTTCTTCACAGAGCTTTCCCTGAGCCCTGCAGCTAGCTCTGGGATCAGGCCCTTCTGTGAACTCCAGGAGCGCCTGTTCTGCAAACCAAAGAAGTGCTTCCCCTTGTGCGTGCACAGGGCCCCAGCTCTCCCTCCCCATTTCTTGTCTCTCTGTGCCCCTGGCCCTGGCCCTGCTTCCTTCTGAAGAGGTGGTTTGTACCCAAAGCCTCTACTTCTGCTGCCAGGAGTGGGCCCACTGCGGCCCATCTTCCATCACACACACACACACACACACACACACACACACGCACACGCACACACACACACACACAAGCACACACACGTATACACACTCTGTGAGACACCACAGCTTGGTCACCTCCTCCCTCTGAAACCTCTTTCTCTTCTAGTCTCATATCCCACTTCCTTTGCCCCTCCCTTAAGCACTGGTGTTTCCAGTAGATTTCTGCCTCCACCATCTGCTCCAAACCTTCACCTATCACTTCAACACTGATAATGCCCAAATCTGCAGGCATCTCCAGCCTAGACTCCCTCCTGAGCTCTACCAACCCCTCTTAGGCCATCTCATTTACTTCCATGGCTTTAATCACCAACAAAGTACCCAATAGCTCCCAAACCCATCTCTTCTTTCCAGCCTCATTACTGAGATCAAGATCCACAAGTCCAAGTGCCCCCTAGATGTCGCTGTGAAGGTGGCAGCTGTCCCCCAACCCCATCAAATGCTGCATGTCCAATACCACCCCCCTGAATGGCTCCATCTCCCTAGAGTTACTCAACCAGGAAACTTCCAGACACCATCCATTTATCCATTCAAGTAACCTAATGGAATGTTCACCACGTGCCAGGGTCTACATGCAGGACAGGGCATGGAGTAAACAAAACCAAAACAGTTCTTGCCACCAGGGTTCTATCTCCAGGTGACTTTCAGCCAGCCACCTACTCCTATCAAGGCTACCTCTCAATCTCCTCTGAAATAACCCAGTTTTCTCCATACCCACAGTCACTATTTTAGTCTGGAGCACTAAATAATACTGGAAAGCAAGCAGTTTAGCTGGAAACCCCCTCCGAAAGCTATGACTATGTGACCTTCGACAAGCTACTTGCTCTGTAACTTGCCAGTTGTTTCATCTTTCAGTCTTTCCCTCATTTTGGTAGAGACTGAATCTTGCTATGTTGTACAGCCTGGTCTCAACTCCTGGCCTCAAGTGATCCTCCTGCCTCAGTCTCCTGAGTCACTTGGATTATAGGCATGAGCCACTGCACCCAAAAGTCCCTTATCCCAAGGCTCTAGGAGTCTATGGTTTTAAATTACAAGCTCTGTGGGTTGCTCATTTTGGTTTCTGAAGCTGAGCACAGAGTAAGCAAAAGATAAACCTGTTCTGAGTGAACGAATGAACAAATGAATGAATAAAGAAGTAGATGGATGGATGAATGAATGAAATGGACAATTCATTTTGCACATGTCCAAGTCAGTTTTGCCCTTTCTGACACCCTTTCTGCTGGACTCAGGGTCATAATTCAATGCACCTCAAAGAATGAAGAGAAAGGAAAGCACAGCCTGGCGACGTGAGCCCCCTCCTGCCAGCACCCCCGGGGCTGCCACAGCGCTCACCGGCACAGGTGGTCAGTCCGGCACACACCACGCAGGTCCAGGCAGTTGGGCTTCTCCTTGTCCTCGTAGGAGCAGCTGGGCAGGATGGTTTGCCGGCGGCGCTCGGCACACGCCAGGTCTTGGCAGGAGCAGAAGAGCATGCGGTAGGTGAACTCGCTGGGCACCCGGTCGAAGAACTGGCGCAGGGCCTTGTGGCACTTGCGGCGATTGCAGCGCTCGGTGGGCGAGATCTCGCGGTTGCAGATGGAAATGTAGGAGGAGCGCAGCTTCTTGCAGTTGTCATTCAGGTTGCAGGCCTTGGCAGCATCCAGGCAATGGTTGCTCTTGGCGCTGACCACTGGGTCTGCCCCTGTCCCTAGAGAAGGAACACGACTGCAGGTCAGAGGCCACACGGGCATAAGGAAGATGCAGCTGCCCCCTCGCTGGGAGGTGTCTCCCAGTACTCAATATGCTTCCATATACCCATTCTGTGCCTCAGTTTCCCCATCTGTGAAATGGGGATCACTTCACAGGACCTATCTCCTAAAGCTGTGGTTAGGAGTTTAATTAATTAATTCAAGGAGTTAATAGACAGGTTGAGGGAGTGCCTAGGAAACGCCTGGTGCAGGGCGAGCTGTACCATGGCGATCTAGGGCAACGGTGGCCTTAAAACTCATCACAAGCCTAAAAGGCAAGCAACTAGATGTGTAAGGCCCTGTTTACAAATATGGGAAATAAAGTGACTGGCTCAGGACCATACAACGATGGGGATCCTGTGCACCCACCAGCAGGACCCTGGCACTTGGGGTCAGAGGATGCTCATGATGCGATCTTCAGCAGCCTGGGTGCAGACAGCACACACATGACCTCCCGAGTCATTCTGGTGAGAGCCAGATGGGAGATCCCCTAACCCAGCCTTGTTATCTTACAGATAAGGAAACTGAAGCACCAACCGGGCAAGGGGCCTGCCCAAGGTTGCCCAGCACAGGTACCCGAGTCACACCCAATAGCACAGTTATGCCAGTGAGAACCATCAGCGTTCCTCATCCATTCTTCATCCGCCCCAAATGCTTCCCAGTATTTCCTGAGCACCACTCTCTCCATGCCAGACCCAGGTGGGTGGTGGGAAAGACTGGGGGTGAGGGAGGCTGAGGCCACACGTCCCTTTCATGTGGGCCCAGTGACTGAGCACTTCCAGCACACAGTTCCTACTGTTCTAATCACTTGGCCATTAAAGACGGATGAGGTCCTACCTCTGCACAGCCCCCTGCTGGGTGCCATGTTGGATATAAAAGGGCAAGAGGAGGGGCCACTCTGGAAGAGCTCACAACTCCAGCCAGGAAACCAAGAGGCAGAAGAGCACACAAGCCAAAACTGAGCATTCTAGAACTCAGCCATCAGCATTCAACTCCTGGACCTGATACTCACTGGCTGCATGACCTGGGACAAATGGCTGAACCTTTGCTTCAGTTTCCTTATCTGCAAATTAGTACCTACCACATAGGGTCTTTGTGAGCATGAATGCAATAGCTCATTTTTTTCTGTCTCCCCTACATCATAATTTTGCTGTCTTCTAGACCACTCCCATCAGGTATTACATCACCATCTTCAATTAAAAAAGGACGTCCTTGTGACCACACACACCTCTCAAGCTACCACCCCATTTTTCTGCTCCCCTTTAAAGCAAAACCCCTCAATCGAGTTGTCTATGCCAGCTGCCCCTTGCTCTCCTCCTGTTCTCCCTTGGACCCGCTTCAGCCTGGCGTTTGGCCTCATCTGATGGATGCTCAGGAATCTACCGGCCTCATCTTCCTCAGCCCATCAGCAGCACTAGACACAGCCCATTCCTCTCCTGTGCCTCCCACTCTCTGCAGGGCTCCCTGCTGCCTCTCCAGTCTCCTGCTCAGGCTGCTTTGCTGTCCCCATCATCTTCTATATCCAGGGCTCAGCCTCCTTTTCTCTACATGCACCTGCTCCCTGGAACTCGTGGCTCATCTCATGGCCTGAAACATCATCACTGCACGTCCAACTCCCAGATTTAAACCCCCAGATGAGACCTCTGCCCTAAGCCCCAGACTCATCTGTCCACCTGCCAACTCAACACCTCTTGCTGCAAGCCTAATACCTGAATCTCATGCTAACACATCCAAAACATCCAAACCCAAACCCAGATTTCCCCTCAAAACCTGGGGATTCTCTCCACCTCTGACAGTCTTCCTTATCCTGCTGGAAACATTACCGCATCCTTCCAGCAGCCCACGCCAAGACTCCCAGTGCTTCCTTGACTCCTCTCATATTCACACGCCCTGGCAGCTCTACCTTTGAAACACAGCCAGAATCCAGCCACTTCTCACCACCGCCTCTGCTGCCACCTGGGTCCGAACCACTGACACTGTGCCTGTTCAGAGCCTTCTTCCCCAGCCTCCTGCTCTGCCCTCTGCCCGCATACCCCACCTCATGACAATCTCTCATCACAGCAGCTGGAGAGAACCTTCTAGAACCTAAGGCAGAGAGCCATTGCTCTCAGGCTCCAAAGCCCCCCATGGATTCCCCATCTCATTCCGGGGGCCTTAGCATGGCCTGCACAGCTCTATGTGTGTGCTGTCCGATTTGCTACGGCAGGACAATTTGTGCTGTCTGAACTGCTGTCCACTCACCACACATGGCCGTGGAACCTGAAATGTGGGTAGGGCATTTCACATGTTTACACAAGGCCTTGAAACACACACCAGATTTTGAAAATGTGATAAGAAAAAAATAATGTAGGCTGGGCATGGGGCTCATGCCTATAATCCCAGCACTTTGGGAGGCCAGGGCAAGCAGATCACTTGAGGTAAGGAGTTTGAGGCCAGCCTGGCCAACATGGTAAAACCCCATCTCTACTAAAAATACAAAAATTAGCTGGGCGTGGTGACACATGGTAGACTTCAACCAGCTACACAGGAGGCTGAGGCAGGAGAGTCACTTGAACCCGGGACGCAGAGGTTGCAGGGAACCAAGATGGTACCATTGCACTCCAGCTGGGGCAACAAAGGGAGACTCTGTCTCAAAAAAAAAAAAAAAAGAAAGAAAAGAAAAAGATAATGTAAAGTATCTCATTAATAATTTTTTTAAATTTGGGATCTATGATGTTAAACAAATGTAGTAATAAAAATAATTTCACCTGTTTCTTTTTTCTTTGTGATTACAAGCAAACGCAGAATTATATACATGATGCATATTACATTTCCATCAGCCAGCACAGCTGTATATGGCCTCATCTCCTATTCCTTTCTCCTGGCTCATTTCACTCGAATCCAGCCACCCCAGCCTCCTCGCCCTTCCTGGAACACACCCATCACGGCCTGGCCTCTTGGCCTGGAGGTCTCTCCCTCCCCACCACAGCCACACGACCACTCTCCTCATCTACTTCAAGACTCTGCTCAAATGTTACCTAGTATGCGAGTCCTTCCTAACCTCCCCACACGTAGTAACAATGCCCCATGCACCTTCCATGTACCCCCTACTCTGACCTATTTTTCCCATGCCACTCATCGCCATCTGCCATGGTATGTACTCACGTACTCATTTGTTTGTTTCTATCAAATACAAGTTCCAGAAAGGCAGGACTGTGCTCAGCGCTACAGCCCAAGGAGCCAGTGTTTGACACGCAGGTGCTATGCAATAGGTATTTAAGGGGTGATGGAATAAATGTATTTAGGCCAGTGTCTGTTTTACAGTAAGTGCTCAAAAAATGTTGAACAATAGTAAGCAAGCAAAATGACGCAGAGTAGGCAAGAGTGATCAATATAGGACCATGTGAGGCCCGGCCCAGCCCTGAAACTTGGGGGATGATCAACGAAGATAGAGCCACTCACCCCAATACCTTGTCTAGCCAACAACAGCCCCCTTTTTTTTGAGTCTGAGTTTTGCTCTTGTTGCCCAGGCTGCAGTGCGATGGCACCATCTCAGCTCACTGCAACCTCTGCCTCCTGGTTTCAGGCAATTCTCCTGTCTCAGCCTCCTAAGTGGCTGGAATTAAAGGCACCTGTCACTACACCCAGATAATTTTTGTATTTTCAGGAGAGACAAGGTTTCGCCATGTTGGCCAACTGGTCTCAAACTCATGATCTCAGGTGATCCACCCGCCTCGGCCTCCCAAAGTGCTGGGATTGCAGGTATGAGCCACCGTGCCTGACCAACAATAGCCCTTTAAAGGCAGAAACAGAAAAGTGCCCTCTCTTTTTGTTGTAAAAATAAAAGAGGGAGGGTACATCCAGACAATGGAATATTATTCTGTGATAAAAGGAAATAAGCTATCAAGTCATGAAAGGATGTAGAGAAAGCTTACATGAAAGGAGACACATCACACCCTATGATTCTAACAGTATGACACTCTGAAAAAGGGAAAACAGTGAGATCAGTGGCTGCCAGGAGTCAGTGGGGAGTCGGGGAGGAAGAGGCAGAGCATGGAGGATTTTTAGGGCACTGAAACTGCTCTGGACGCCATTGGATGTTTGTCCAAACCCGTGGAACGTACAAGAGTTGTACATTGTATCAGGCTTTGCCTACTAATGATGTGTCAGTGTAGGCTCAAGAACTGTAACAAATGCATCCCTCTGCGGAGGGATGCTGACAGTGGGGGAGGCCGTGCCTGGGGAAGAGTAGGGGGTAGATGAGAACTCTCTGTACCTTCCTCTCAATTTGGCTATGAACCTAAAGCCACTCTTAAAAAATAATAAGCCTTTTACTAAAAAAAAAAAAAAAAAAAAAAGGAAGCTAAGGGAAATTAAGGCCGAAAAAGAATCCAGGTTTGTTTTCCTATTCAATCCATTAATATATCTTTATTGAGGACCTATTATGTGCCAGGCACTTCCCCAGACACTGAGGCTGCAACCCTGCCTGAGACACAGCTAGGGACAGAGAAGTAACCATGCCGATGTTGAGTTCTGTGTCAGGGAAGTCAGGGTGCAGAGAGAAAAGCATCCTGTCCAGATTTTGGGGGGTCCTGGAAGCACTGACATCTCTGCTAAAACCTGCAGGAGGACTCAGAGGAAGCAAAGACAGCAGAAAAAGGGTCCCATGCAGAAACGGGAGCAGGGGCAACCACCAGGAGGAACTGCAGCAATTCAATACGACTGTACATGGATGTCAAGGCAAGGATAGCCAAGACAGGGGCCTTCAGCCACGTGGGGTTGAGTGGCCTCTCGGGCAGTTCCTTAAGTTGCTACCAAACCATTCTTCCCAGTATAGAAGGACCCCAGAATGCCTGTTAACACAAGGACTATTGTGGGGACACTGTCTCTAAAGGACAAGTTCTCCCAGGCCAGCAGTGGAGCAGAGGCAACAGGAGGGACCCCAGAGAGGAGGTTAGCAACTGCAAGGGGAAAGGCAGCTAATTTAGGCCTGTGGCTGCCTCCAGGTTCCCCAGGTGCTGCGTTCCCACTCCTCTCAGCAGGTTCCTGAGCTAGTGCTGGTGTAATTATAGCCTCCGTGACTTCCATTTGGAGCTTGAATAGTGAAAGCTTTTGCTAGAGGCAGGACATGTAAACTCCTGGCCCAAAACTTGGTAAATGTCCTAGGAAACAAAAAATCAAGAAACGCAGCTCCTACCTGGTTACCAGGAAGATGCCCCCTCTGATCCTCCCGGCAGGAACTGGGTTCGAGTGGGCCGGATGATGAGAGAAAGGCCCCCAGGAGCGGGCCTGGGCTCTGAGGCTCTGCCAAGCACCTCGCCAAAGAGGCAGCCTGCGCTGCATTTTCATCATGAGGGAGATGACTGGGTCAGGGCTTGGCACAGGGCCAGCCACTGCCATCTGCAGCAGGCTAGCCAGATGCACACCCCTTCAGAGTCAGCCCCTGCCCTGCCATCCACCTAAGGCTCCTGGCCCTCCTGTCCAGAAGGCAAGTCCCCATTGGGAAGAAGGAGGTGGAAGATTCTAAACACGAACTTCACCGGCCAAGACCCCTCACAATTCTCGCCTGGCACTGGGGCTACAGTCCCTGTACTAAAATGTGCAAAGGGCAGGGAATGGGGATTCAGGAAACCCAGCCCCCTCCATCTCCCTGCGCCAATCCCTGCACTAACAGCTGAAACCACACAAGACCTGAGAAGGATCCGGGAGCTAGGAATTTATCCCAGGCCTGGGCTGGCCCTGGAGAGCCTGAACTCAACACATGCTCCAGCTCCACCCCTGTGGGTCTCCCAGGCCTGCCGAGAGCAGCCTTGATGGCCAAGGAGTAAATGGTAAACAGCTGCCCAAGGGAGAGGGAGGCGGGATTTAACCACACTTGGCCTTCTCCAAAACCTCAGTTAAGTCATCTTCCCAGCGCCCCACCTCCACTCCCAGCCCCAGGGGACACTCTCTGGCTTCTTATCTCCGCCTCTCCTCCTCCCTGGGTGAGGGCCAGGCCCAGGGAGTATAGCCAGTAGGGGAGCACAGCCAGCAGCAGAGGGGCAGGCCAGCTGGGGGCTGCACGGCCAGAAGGGGCTGCAGCTCAGCCTCCCCATCTGCCCTGCCCCGGCCGCACCCAGCCCAGCCTCTCCTGTTAATTCCTGGGGTGCTGCCCTGAGCCAAGAGCCCATCTGCCCCACTGGGCTGTGGTTCCAGACAGTGGAACCCCCCATGCTCTGAAGGTAGGCATAGGAGCGCTGTTTAAACTCATATTCTTTAAATATTTATTTGACTTATATCTAGCTGTGTTTACCTAATTTCAGTTCCCTATCTCGTTTTGGCCACATTAACAGCACCACCTCTACTAATGTTTAATTAACTTTTCTTTAAATCCCTTAATTCTTCTTCTGTTTTTTTGTTTGTTTGAGACAGAGTTTCTCTCTGTCGCCCATGCTGGAGTCCAGTGGCACCATCTCAGCTCACTGCAGCCTCCACCTCCCAGGTTCAAGTGATTCTCCTGCCTCAGTCTCCCAAGTAGCTGGGATTACAGGTGCCTGCTACCACACCTGGCTATTTGTGTGTGTGTGTATTTTTTTAGTAGAGACAGGGTTTTGCCATGTTGGTCAGGGTGGTCTCGAACTCCTGGCCTCAAGTGATCCGCCTGCCTTGGCCTCCCAAAGTGCTGGGATTACAGGCATGAGCCACCAAACTCAGCCTAAATCCCTTAATTCTTAAATAATGAATGTGCTTAATTCCTCATTGATTCACCTTTGAAATTTTTCAATACCTATCTAGATTTATCCTAAATGATAACACCTACATCAGTTCTGAATTTTTCTAATGCATTACAATGCAACAAATTTTTTAAAAATACGTATTCCTTGGCCCCATCTCCCATTCTGGCAGTGGCACAGAATGCACTCAGAGGAAAGTCATTGGTTTAGAGAAAGGTGCTTGACCTCTGGTGTGTTTGTGACTCACAGGCCCCACCGAGTCAAGAGCTCTGTGGCTGGCACTCGGGCATCTGGATTTCACAAGCTCCCTGCAATTCTGAGGCCACCTTCCAAAGACAGAGAACCAATGCTTAGGAGAGGGGCGGGGCTGCCCTTGGCCCACTCCCCAAACACACACACACTTCACCCAGCACACAATTTAGCAAACCCGCCCTTCACAGAGGGTGGTCTGTGGCCATCTATTGTCACCTAAGCACACTGCCCAACTGTTTCATCCCCCTCTGCCACCTCCCAACAGAGAGGGTCTTTCAGGTAGACTTTCCAATCGCAAATGAGCCCGTGGGCAGAAAGGAGAGGGTCACCATCCTATAAAGCTTCCCAGCCAATGGGGATCCAGGTGGTTTTTTGTTTGTTTATTTTGCGTTTTTTTGAGACGGGGTCTTGCTCTGTTGCCAAGCTGGAGTGCAATGGTGCAATCTTGGCTCACTGCAACCTCTACCTCCCAGGTTCAAGCAATTCCCCTGCCTCAGCCCCCCAGAGAAACTGGGACTACAGGTGCATGCCCCCATGCCTGGCTAATTTATTTTATTTTAGTAGAGACAGGGTTTCACCATGTTAGCCAGGATGGTCTCGATCTCCTGACCTTGTGATCCATCCACCTCGGCCTCCCAAAGTGCTGGGATTACAGCAGTGAGCCACCGCACCCGGCCGAGACCCAAGCGTTTTAACCGCCCTTCCTGTCCCAGAGAAAACTGCCCCTCATGCCATTTGTAGCCACAATGTCTGTCCCTGAGCTCACCCTGGGCCCCTGTGCCAAGATGTGGAGCCCTACTACTTAACTGGCAGTTAAAGAACGTGGATCCTAATTCTGTCTCTGCTTCTCCAAGCTGAAGAAGTCCCCAGGTAAATCTTTGTCCCTCTCTGGGTCTCATTTCTTCACCTGAATGATGACAAATTTTGAACTGCATAATAGCTTACATTTTGTGCCTCTCCCGCTTGCCTACCCAATGCAGTAGTGCAAGATTCTGAGGGATGGAGGGCCAGGGAAAGCCCTGCTGTCTCACCTGGGTCCTTCCAGCCGGAGCTACAGGTCCACCATGGCAGGCTAAAAGGAGCCCACTGTGGTCCTGTGCAAACTCAACCGCGTATGTACACACCGAGGCACACGTGCACACACACACACACACAAATACACTCAACCACACCCCCACCTCTCCAGGAGCAGAACCTGAGTCCCTGCATTAGCAGCTGGTCAACAAATACTTTCATATCGACTACATGCCAGGCCCTAAAATCCAGCGGTGTGCAGGAAAGAAAGAATCGTCCCTCTCCTGCAGCTTTCACTCTAGTGAGAGTAAGACTGGTAGTAAACACATACGTACAAACATACGTACATACATACATAAATAAGGTCTGGCATGGTGGCTCACACCTGTAATGCCAAAACTTTGGGAGGCCAAGGTGGCTGGATCACTGGAGGCCAGGAATTAGAGATCAGCCTTGTCAACATGGCAAAATTCTGTCTTTACTAAAATTACAAAAGTAAGCCGGGTGTTTTGGCACACACCTGCAATCCCAGCTACTCAGGAGGCTGAGGCAGGAGAATGGCTTGAACCCAGGAGGCGGAGGTTGCAGACTGAGGCAGGAGAATGGCTTGAATCCAGGAGGCAGAGGTTGCAGAGTGCCAAGATCATACCATTGCACTCCAGCCTGGGCAACAGAGCAAGGCTCTGTTTCAAGATAAATAATTTAAAGAAAGAAAAATAAGGGAATTTAAGAGAATGACTGGCTGCACATGGTGGTTCATGCCTATAACTACAACACTTTGGAAGGCTGAGGCGGGTGGATCACTGGAGGTCAGGAGTTCAAGACCAGCCTGGCCAATACAGCGAAACCCATCTCTACTAAAAATACAAAAATTAGCCAAGAGTGGTGGCATGCCTGTAATCCCAGCTACTCAGGAGGCTGAGGCAGAAGAATCACTTGAACCCAGGAGGTGGAGGTTGCAGTGAGCTGAGATTGTGCCACTGCACTCTATCATGGGCAACAGAGCAAGACTCCGTCTCGGAAAAAAAAAAAAAAAAAAAGAGAGAGAGAATGACCAAGGAATGAGGGAAGGCCTTTCCAAGGAGGTGACATCAAGTTGAAGTAGAATGACTAAAACGACGGGCAGGAATGGAGCACGCGCGCGCACGCACGCACACACACACACACACACACACGCACACGCACACGCACACGCACACACACACACACACACACACACAAGGTAAGAGAATTCCAAGCCAAAGGAAGAGCAAGCACGAAGGTTCTGAGACACCCATGAGCTTGGCACATTCCTAGTCAAAAGGAAGGGTAAGGTTGCCAGAGCTTCCTGGAGGAGGCAGTAAGTTAGAGGAAGTAGAAGTCAGAGGGTCAGTCAGGGGAAACCTTGGGGGACAGGTAAGAACTTCAGATTTTATTCTAAAATGCAAAGCGCTGGAGAGCATTAAGGAGGGAGGCACATGACCTCATCCACTGACACAAGGAACTGAGGGTGGGAGGCAGGAAGGAGACCAGTCACAGGCTGTCTCAGCAGCAGTAAGCTAGTGGAGGCTTGGGTGAGGTGGTGACTGCAGAGAGGGCAAAAAGTGAGCCCATTTTGCATAAAATTTAGAGATAAAGCCAGTAGGATTGCTTATATTTTGAGTGACAGGAGGCAGAGAAATCAAGAAAACCTCTTGGATTTTTGGGCTGAGTACCAAGTGGATGGAGATATCATTTCAGAAAAAAGGAAAAATTTGGAAGGAAAGAAGAGAGGCAGAAAGAAATGGACCATTCCATTTTTGACTTGTTAAGTTTGAAATGACTATTAGATGTCAAAGAAAGGGGGGATGTTGAAAAGGCAGAAGGGTCCACAAGCCTGGAGTTCAGGAAAGAGATCTGGGCTAAAGGCACAAAATTTGGCATGGTTGACACTGGAGGCTATGGAAAGCCACATAACTCAGTGAGGATCCCTGGGTTGGGGATGAGAACGAAGAGGAGGAAAGAAGTCAGGACAGCTCCATTTATTCAATGGAGGCCAGAAAGGAATGGACCTTGAGCTGGAGGCAAATCAAGAGACACTGATTTCGTGGAAGGCAAGAGTTTCAAAAAGGAGGACAGTCAACTGACACCCCAAGTAATTAGGGGCATAAGGGTGACTGGAGAGGCAACTCACAATGAGATGTAGAATAAATAAGCTCTCAGCAGGGCTACAAGAAAGACAGGAAGGGCAGGTAGAGAAAGGGAGGGGCCAGAAGCAGAGGCTCCAGGGAGTTGCCCCTAACCCCAGCCTTCCCTGTAGGGTTAAAGCCACCCTGACCACTACCTCCAACTTCATGCTGGATGACTGTCACCTCCACACCTCATGCTGGATGACTGTCACCTCCACACGTCAGCCTGGATGACTGTCTCCTCCAACCTCATGCTGGATGACTGTCACCTCCAACCTCTTGCTGGATGACTGTCACCTCCCCACCTCTTGCTGGATGACTGTCACCTCCAACCTCATGCTGGATGACTGTCACCTC
>NW_022436961.1:24018098-24024589 GCF_009761245.1 Sapajus apella | reverse complement strand
TGCTGGATGACTGTCACCTCCAACCTCATGCTGGATGACTGTCACCTTCACACCTCGTGCTGGATGATTGTTACCTCCAACCTCATGCTGGATGACTGTCACCTTCACATCTCTTGCTGGATGACTGTCACCTCCAACCTCATACTGGATGACTGTCACCTCCACACCCTCCACACCTCAGCCTGGATGACTGTCCCCTCCACACCTCATGCTGGATGACTGTCACCTCCATACCTCGTGGCTGAATAGCTATCATCTCCACACCTCATGCTGAATGAGCAATACCTCCACACCTCACGCTGTATCTCCTCATGGGGCATCCAACCCCAGCTTGCCCTCAAGATCCATTTATATTTTGCAGTTAATACTTACTGACAACCCACTATGTGCAAAGTAAAGCTGGAATGACGAATAAAACCACCAAGTCTCCTGCCCTCCTGGGGCTCGCATTCTAGCTCAGGTGAGAGATCACAAGTAAACAAATGGAAACTTTCCCCTTTGGGTATGGGCTCCCAGAAAAAGCAGAGACCCTGGTCCAGCAGTGGCTTGTGGGGAAGGTGGAAGACCTGGCCAGGCCACTATCAGAGCAAGTGTGCACAGGTTATACAACGTCTTTGAGCCTCATTTTCCTCATCTGCAAAACTGGGATAGAACACCTACCTGCCTACACAGAAGGTGATGCTAAGAGGAAAAGGGGCAATGTGATGAAAATGCCCCTTGCAGTTTCCTACCCATAGCACATAGGCAATAAATGCTTGCTTTAAAAGGTGTCACCTGGCCAGACGTGGTGGCTCACACCTGTAATCCCAGAACTTTGGGAGGCCGAGATGGGGGGGGGATCCCCGGAGGCCAGCATTCAAGACCAGCCTGGCCAACGTGGTGAAACCCCATCTCAACTAAAGATGTGAAAATCAGCTGGGTGTGATAGCGTGCACCTGTAATCCCAGGTACGCAGGTGGCTAAGGCACCAGAACCCCTTGAACCTAAGAGGTGGAGGTGGCAGTGAGCTGAGAGCTCTGGCCACTGCACTCCAGCCTATGTGACAGAGCAAGACTCTGTCTCAGAAAAAAGCGTCACCTGGTTAGAAAGGTCCTCTCTCCCATCTCACCTCTCTGGCTACCTTCACATTACACTGCCCTGCTAGGAACAGAAGCCAGTCCCTGGTGCTCCAGCCTCTACACACTATGCTGCAAAATGTAAAATGGTCCCCAGTCTTCCCTTCCATAAGCAAAAGATCTTCAGGGCTTCCTCTGCTCCATCCCCAGATTGCCTGAGAAAGCAAGATCTCAGGGCATCTTCCTCCCCTCTGGGCCTCCTCACTACCAGGAGTGGGAGCCAGGGGCACCACCATCTAGCTGGAAGCAATACATCAGTGTTCTCATCCCCAGGAGCTGACGGGAACAATCCCAGAGCCTTGCCTCCAGTCCTCTCAGTTGTCAATCAAAGCCCGGGGATCCAATAGGACCTGAACCCTTGTCCCCTACCGCCCTGTACTCAGGGTGCTCACCTTCCTCAAATCAGTCCTGGAAGTCTTAGTCCAAGCTTCCTTATCATCTCAACTTTCTTTCTGAACTTTCTCCTCATTCCCAGCCCTACTATGTCACCGGGACCACCCAGCACTCTCCAGGTAAAGCTGCATTTTTGGAAGCAGACTAACCCGCCAAAAATCAATTTGACAAATGGCAAATACACTGAACATCAATTTGAAAGAAAATCAATTTGGACACTTTCAAATTGCATTTTATATTTTGTCAAATTTTAACCATGCTTAAAATTCTTTCTCCAAGTCCTCAAACTTCAGGTTAGTCTTAATTTTGTGGTTCTGACAATTAAAAATTTAAGTTCCATTCTTTCATATTTGAAGGAATTTTTTAACCACTTTTGAGTGCCCTGTTTCTTTTAAATATAGTTTTGGTATTTTGGGGTTTTTTAAAAAGTATTTGGGGCTTTTATCATTCTCATACCAATTCTTACAATAAGTTGGGTTTAATTTTGTATCTGTAACCATTAAAAACCAGATTCCAAGCATTTCATATTGATGTGATTAACCTAAATCTTTCTTCAGCGTTTTTTATTTGATGGTTTAGAGAATGGACATAGGATTGGAAGCACCCAACATAAGCTAAACTTTTGTTTACTGGTTATGAAATATGCTTTTCTCACCATAAGAAGTCTACATCAACTCATGGTCATGAGTTAGCTTTCAAAAAACTGAATATATCTTAAAATACTGCTATGAAGGCCATTTGCAAAAATCTTCAAAAGCCATGAAAACCATTCAATGTGAATTTCTAAAACCATGAAAAATAATTCAAAGACGGTTTGGGTAAATCAATGCATTTTGTAAAATCAGTGACTTTGTTATTTAGCATCCTAATTTTGAAAGAAGTGGCCACTGGGCAGCTCATGGATGGCTGGGGGCCTCCTTTCTACTCCTCATCATTTCTGCCCCATCTGTTCTCCTGGGAAGTTCACACCATCAGCTGCCCTTACTCCTCTGGAGGCTGTCACTCATTCACCCTGCCATTCCCTTCTCTCAGGAATGACCTCACACCTGACTCACCATCGCCAGTTCACCCCTTCCTGGGTACCATTCCTAGAGGCTTCCACTCAACAGGGATTGTCAGTCTGCACAACACTCTGTCCACCTCCAGTAATCTCCTCCTACCCTTAGCTCCCCCTTGCTGAAGTCATATTCTTGACCTTGACCTTCATCAACATCCAAATCCCCGCTGAAATGCTGACATCACACATCCCAATCTCGGGCCACCCTCTCCTCACCTTCCAGCCCCCTCTCTGGAATACCCACTCCAGCAAACCCTCAACCTCTCCCAGACCCTGACCCACTGACCTGGCCACTTGCTCTCCCCTCACCCATCTCCCTACCCTGTTCTCAGTTCCTCCTTACCCAATCCAGACTTCCCAGCCTGCATGCAACTCCCTGAACTCCTCAGCCCCACTCTTCCTCTATCATAGTCATGAAATGGTTTAACCCCAGTGAAACGCAACCACCCCCACTCCATGCTGGCTCCTGAGCAGGCAAAGGTCACTAGGTAACACACACACACAGGCTGACTGGTCTCACTTTAAAGTCCTGATCTCAAGCTTTAAATGCCTTAATCAGCCATTTCTCACCTTCCCCTGCCTCAGTCTTCCCACTCTGTTTCTTCCCCGCTAGTTCTAAGCTGATTACCTTGTCTTGGTCTGTTCTGGCTGCTATAACAAATAGCATAGACTGAGTGGCTTATAGATAAACCATGAGAAATTCATTTCTCATGGTTCTTGAGGCTGGAAAGTCCAAGATAGGGTGCTGGTGAATTTGGTGTCTGGTGAGGGCTCACTTGCTTGTTGAGAGACAGCCATCTTCTGGCTGTGTCCTCACTTATCGGAAGGGGCAGGTGAATTCTCTGGGGTCTCCATTTGAAGGACACTAATCATATTCATAAGGGCTCCATTCTCATGGCCTAATCACCTCCCAAAGGCCCCACTTCCTAAACCCCTGTCTTGGGATTTAGGATTTCAACCTATGAATTTGTTGGGCAGCAGGACCAAACATTGAGACTATAGCACCTTAACTGGTATTTGATGAGACAATAGAAGATTTGGACAGAAATGCCCTCACCTTCCCACCCACCAGTGACCTGTCTCACCTGGATAGCCAGCTTTGCCTTCTGTCTGTTGGAAGGACCCAGCTCCGGCCTCATCAAAGGCTGCCCTGCCATGTGTGCTGGTGCGTGCCACATAGACCTCATCCCTCCTCACTTATTGAAGACGTCACTCCAGAAATCACCCCCTTCCTGCTTATATCCTTCAATTCCACCCTCTCTCAGGATCATTCCCAACAGGTACAAATGTGCCACCATCTTTGCCTTTCTCAAGATAGAACAAAAACAAAAGCAAAGACTTCTCTTGACCACCACCCAACCCCCTATTTCACTGCTCCCTTCCTAGCAAAGCCTGAAAAGAGTAGACTTTTGGTTGCTGATTCCACCTTCTCCTCTCACATTTTCCCCTCCATCCTCCCCACATCAACCTTCTAACCTCGCCCTCCAAGAAGGCTATTCTAGCAAGATCATGAGTGACCTCCATGATGTTGACTCAGACAGTCACTTCTCTGAACTTCACTGGTTTGACCTCTGGGTAGCATCTGGACAGACTAATCACTTTCTCTTTCTCTTTTTTTTTTTTTTGAAAGAGGCTTACTCTGTCACCCAGCCTGGAGTGCAGTGGCATGATCACAGCTCACTGCCACCTTGACCTCGTGAGCTCAGTCCTCCCACCTCGGCCTCCCCAGTAGCTAGGACCACCCACATATGCCACCATGCTTACCAGTTTTTGTATATTTTGTAGAGATGAGTTTTTGCTATGTTGCTCAGGCTGGCCTTGAACTCCTGGACTCAAGAGATCTGCCTTCCAAAGTGC
Organism: Sapajus apella; assembly: GCF_009761245.1. Classification (NCBI taxonomy): domain Eukaryota; kingdom Metazoa; phylum Chordata; class Mammalia; order Primates; family Cebidae; genus Sapajus; species Sapajus apella. Next base: position 24,020,167 of record NW_022436961.1, on the reverse strand, counting down.
TGGAATTACAGGTGTGAGCCACTGCACCTGGCCCACTTCCCTTTTCTGGACACCTCTACTTGTCTTGGCTTCCCTGACACAACTGACTGATTCCTCCCTCTTTCTGGCCCTAGTCTCAGCTGCCTTGGCTAGCTCTTCCTCCTCTACTCGGTGAGACCCAGCCTTGCTCTGTCCTGACTATACACCCTCCCTCCATGACCTCACCGTTCCGTGGCTTTAAACATTTATATGCTAATAACTTTCAACCCATGTATCAACCCTGACCTCTCCCCAGAACTCCAGGTCTACATTTAACTGCATCCTTGGCACTTCCAGGGGAGGTCTAATTGGCAACTCCAGCCTAACCTGGCCAACACAGAATTCTTGATTTCTGCCCACTGAACCTCCCAACATGTTCCTCGCCTCATCTCCATCCTAGTACATGGCAGCATCACTGTTGTTCAAGTCCAAAATATCAAGTTATCCATAAATTCATCTCCGTTTCCTTTCAACATCACCTCCAAAATATATCCATGCCCTGCATCCTCTCCATCTCTCCCATGATCATCTGCAGCAACCTCCCAACCCATCTCCCTGCCTCCACTCTGCTCTGTGCCCACCCCTATGATCCATTCTCCACAGTGCAAGAGTAATCTTTTCACACACACAGATCACACTGTGCTACTCAACTGCCTCAGTGCCTCCAACGGTTTCTCATCACTCTAAAAATAAAAGGTTCCAGCCACGTGTGCTTCCCTGGGGTCCAGCCTCCACATGCAGGACCTCACCAGGGGCTTTTGCTAGCTGTTCCTTCTGCCATTTCCCTGATCTTCCCATGGCTGGATCCTTCCTGTGAATCAGACTTGGGCGTTCCCAGGCACCTCTGTCCCATCATCCTATTTTAATTCTCAGCTTGGCATTCATCACTGTCTCACATGCCTTGTTAATTTGTTTGTTGGCTTGTTTTCTATTTTTCTCTGTCTCCAACTAATAGAAGAACATAAACTCCATACGAGCAGCACCCGCCCCTATGTTGTTCGCTGATACATCCTCAGCGCCTAGAACAAGGCATGGCTCGCAGAGGACGCTCAGTGAATATCTGAGGATGAATTCACACACATTCCATCTGAACCTAGGTGCCCCGAGTTAACATGGAAGCCTCCAGACGCAGGACGCCCCAAACACACAAAGTGCAGTCCACTCATTCCTCCTGCTCATCAGGCAAAGATGGCCTCCTTTTTCTAATGTCCCTCCCTGTTCACCGCTAAGCCACTCTTTCCAGGGCTCCCCTCAGAGGATGAAGTGGGGGTTGGGGGAGTCATTCCCCTGAGGGTCAGAGCTGAGACTGTTCTAAGTCACTTTGGCCCCTCCCCCCCGTCCCTCTCACCCTTCCTTCCCTATCGCTTCAGACAGAAGGCCACTGCCAAAAACCCACAGCCACTCCCACCACACACACACTGACACACAAACACACACCACACCACACACACACAACACCCCATACACTAACCCATACACGCTTACACACACACCTGCACACTAGATACACTACCCATACACACCTACACACACCGCACATCACACACTACTCCATACACACCTACACACACACTACATACATTAACCCATACACACCTACACACACACCACAGCACACACAACACCCCATACACTACCCCATAAACACCTTCACTCACACCTACACACATCACACACAACATACATACCACCCCATACAGACCTACCCACACACAACACCCCATACACTACCCCTTCATACCTACACACACATACATACACACAACACTCCATATATTATCCCATACACACACACACACACGCACACCCCTACACACACGCCAAACACACTATCCTATACCCCACACACTACTACATACATACCTATACACACAACACACAGCACCCCATATGCTACCTCACACACAGCTAGGGGCACACACCACACACCTATGCATACACCACTCCACACACACCTACACACACCATACACACACCACACCACACATACCACACCACATACCTACACATACCACCCCACACATACACCATCCTACACACACCACATACAC
>NW_022436961.1:23923045-24017998 GCF_009761245.1 Sapajus apella | reverse complement strand
ATACCACACGAACAGCCCATACACTACCCCATACACACCTACAAACATACCTACACACCACACAACACTCCTAATAGTTCATACACACCTACACACACATAGCTACACAGATATCATACAAACACCACACACAACACCCATACATTACCCTATACACACCAACACACACACCTAAACACACACCACACACCTACCACCCCACATACACCATCCCACACACACCTATGTACACATCATACACACCACACACAACACCCTATACACTATCTCACACCCCTCCACACACCTACACACATACTATACACACTACATACACAACAGCCCATACATACCACACCACACACTTCATCCTACACATACACCACACAACACACACCTATATACACACACACCACACACGACACGCCATACACTACCTCATAAACACCTACACAACACACTACCCCACACATATACCACACACACTGACATATACACAACACAACACACACAATACCCCGTACACTACCTCATACACACCTACACACACACCACCTCACACACCTACACACACAACACACACACACCCCATAACACTACCTCATAAAGACCTACACAACACAGGACCCCGCACATACACCACCCCACATACCACACACATCCACACACGACACCCCATACACCAAGTCATACACACCTACACAACACGCACGTACACACTCAACACCCCATACACTACCACACACACCTACACACATAGCACCATACATACACACACCCCATATTACTTACACCCCTACACACACAAACCACCCCCCCAAACACACCACTATACACAAACACTTCATGCACATTACACATATGCACACCCCATCCCACACATATCACACACACCAGTACACATACATCACCCCACATCCACACGCACGCTAATGCATACCTATACATGCAAACACCTACACACACTCCACCACTGACACACACACACTACATACCACACAAAACCTACATACACTAACACATATTACACACACACTGCCATGCACAATACCACCATACACACGTCACAGACACCCCATATACTACCTCACACACCCCACACATACCACCACATACATCACACATACACACACACCACCATACACACACATCACGTATACACACATCACCACACACACATCACCGCCTACACATATCCACCATATACAGACATCACATACACAAACATCACTGCCTATACATATCTACCCTCTCCACACACATACCCCATCATATGCCATGCATATTTACACTCTCCACACACCAGACGCACACCCTCGTACAATGACCTCTCTCCGGCTGTTCCTCGCTGAGCACAGCATGGGGTTACAGGAGCATGCAGACATGGGTGGGACGGAATGCCCAGGGCAGGTGCTCACATCCTGTTTTTTGAGCCGGAGTGAGAGCAGTTGATGACTAAGCCAGGGCGTGCTCAGGGAGCGCAGACCCCCCCCACAGCCATCTCAGGAGCAGTACTGAGCAGGGGCCTCGGGCCAAGAGCCGCCCTGCACCCCAGCTGCTGGTGGAGCCTGCCCCACTGTCCCACACACTGAGGAAGAAGCAGGCAGGTGGCTCCCTGGAAGACGTTATTTGAAGGTTACCAGAAAATAACTTCATCCAAAAAAGCTCATTTCAGCCCCAGCACCTAAAATACTACCATGAAAGAGGCTTCAGTTGTTGCCTTTGGGGGACATTAAATTCTCTTCCCTCCTGGTCTTTTCATAGCAATTTCTTCCTTGGACACAAAGGCAACCAAAGATGAAGTCACCAACACCCTGCTCACACCTCAGTGCCAGCAAATCCTTCTACCCACTGACAAGAGCCTGAGGTCACTGGCGTAGACGGAGAGAGAGAGCATATGAAAACAGAAGAGGGAAAACGTCGATTCCTCCAGCTTTGGCACCTGCAAAAGGGAAGCTGCCTTCCTCCCGGCGGCCCCAAGCACTGTGAGAGCCACTCGGTCACCTGTTCCCATCGCCTGACAGTCCACCTCTCCCTGTCCCCACAGCCCCCGATCTCCCGAACCCACACCCGCTCCTCGGCCATCAGACAAATTCTTCCTGAAAGGGGAGGTGTTAGAGGTGACAGAGCTGCAGCTGAAGCCCAATTTTCGTTGACACTCAGAGTCTCTGACAGCTGTTAGAAAAAGAATGTGATTTTGAAATTTAAATAACACGCTCTGCATTCGGCTCAGGGAGACAACCTGAGGATAAGCAGTTTATCGCCGGAGCCACCGCGAAGGGGGCAGGGAGAGCCGCTGCTGTTCTTTGGGTTCTTCCCTGCCCTCGGCCCCCTGTACCCCACCTCATCACAGGGCAGCCTCAGAACGGGGGCTCTGAGAGGCACCAGACCGACCTGCTGACACACTAAAGCCTCACCCTCTATTCGTCTGCTCAGCAGCCCAAGGCCGGCACAAAGCCTGGGTCTCCTGCCTCTGGGCCTGGGGTGCACAGAGGGGACAGACCTAGGGAAGGCGGGGGGCTTCCCTAGAAACCCAGCCAAGCAAAGCCAGTCTCAATCCTCCCCCAACCCCCACCAGGGCCACAGGGGTATATTCTTGGGGACTGACTTTTTAGCCCGAGGATAAGACTCTCCCCACACAAAAGGCAGCCCAGCCCCTCCCTAGGGCTCCGTGCCCCCTCCTCGGCAGTCATCCTGAGCTCTGTCACGGAGAAGTCCTGGGCTGGAACACCCCAGAGAGGCCACTGTCCTGTCCTGTCTGCCACAAGGATCCCTGTTCACTGTCCCCTGACCCCCAGGCTCAAAAGACAATTTGGGGTTCCTTCATCACCCCAGGCTCGGCCAGGCCTCCCAGCCAGGATGTCACCAGGGGCGCCCTTCCCACATCCCACTTTCTCCTCTTCCAAGACCTCCCTGATTTCCACAGGCATTGGTTGCTGCCTCCCTTGAACTCTCTGGGCAGCACTTGGTCTACACTGCTACTGAAAACAAGCCACTTAGGGAGTGCCTAAGTGAGTCTCTGCCTGCTGCACCACACAGTGAGGACACGGTTCTGATTCTCTCACAGCAGTGGCTGACCGTCTCTGGAACACACGGAGCACTCAGTATTTACTGAACAAAACATGTTCCTCCGAGGTCTGGCCCCAGCCCTGCCCCAGTCCCGCCCCTGCCCTGCCCCTTCCATGAGTGATTCCTGCACACTCTAGCCAGGACCCGCCCCTTCTCAATGACCCGGATACTCCTGAGATGTCACACACACATGATACCTCACAATTGCATAGCACCTCCCGCAAAGCCACCAGCTCCCTCTCGTCCTCAGACGGCAATACCCATCACCAGCACCTAGGGTGCTCCTGTGCCCGGCACGCTGTGTGCCAGTGCTTGCAGGCAGCTGGACTGCTCCATCTTACAGAGAAGACACATAAGGTGCCGGATGTCCAGTAACCCTGAAGTCTCACAGTAGGGTAAGGCCAGGATTCCGAACAAGGACTAGCCGGCCTCAAAGTCCACATTCCAGCCATGATGCCAGGATTCTCAGGATCCTTTGTATCCTCTACACATATTAGATACAAAACACAGTGTCACACACGCAGAGAATGCAGAGGGCATGGCTGCACCGGACACAGAGACCAGCACGCACAATCACACACATGTCCCCAACATGTGGCAGTGAGCACCATGATAAAGCACAAACTGCTTTGGCACCAGGGGATGGTGGCGGTCACCTCTCAGGGGCCGTATGCAAGGCTTCTTGGCAAGGGGTAGCATGTGAGTGCAGTTTCCTCCTCTCCTGAGCCTCCGCCCAAGAAAGGCCACTGGAGCATCCAACAAGAACACCCCTGGCCCTCTCCAGGCTCCAACCAAGCAAGGTGGCCCACTCCAGATGCGCGCTGGCCAACCACGGTAGCACTGCCATCTCTTCTATCTCCAGTCCGCAAAGGCCACGGAGCCCAGGCTTCTCACCAGCCTCTATCTGTCCCTGTCACAGCACAGCACGTGATGGCCATCCCCACCCAAGACTCCCTCTGAGCCTCAGGGACCCACTGCTCTCTGGAAATCACCTGATCACCTCTACTCCAGTCACCATCAAGCACTGTCCCATTGTGGAAGGCAGCCTCACATCAGCAAAGGCACACACAGTTTCCAGAATGCCGGGTGCTAGGCTGGCCCAGCCACACCCTGCCATCAGACCTTGGAGATATCAGTCCGTATTAATGTTTTAAAAGTTAACATAGCTAGTGCAGCATGCCAGGCTCAGGCCAAGCACTTACCTGCACTATCTCATTTAGTCCTTACAAAAATCCTCAGAGGTGGGTATTGCCATTGGCCTCAGGCTGGGCAAGAGGACACTGGCAGCCTTTTAATCCCAAAGCTCTAGTGTGGGATCTTGGGCTATTCACCACAAGACTTTGCAGTCAGCGTGCCACACACAGGTGGAGGATGCACCTTCCCAGATATTGACAAAGCAGGAGGCTCGAGATGGCCTGAGCACTAAGCTTGTCTGCTCACTCTGCCAATATGGGCCTTGAGAGGCACGCTGACCTCAGGCACACGCTGGGCAGCGGCAGGACCAGGACTGGAGTCCCATCAACATGTGTGCCTTCCCTCTGCGCCTCAGTGTCCCCTTCCGTCAGGTGGAGGGTGGGCTTCCATGACCTCTAAGTTCCCTTCCAGCCTCAGAAAGGAAAAAAGGTGTATCCATAAATATGCCCCTTGCCAAAGCCTCTGGCCACACTTGCACGATGTGACCAGACCCTGGAGACCCTAGCCTTCACTCAGAACGCAGACACAGTGCCTGATGATAGCCAAGGTCATCTGCCCGCCACTTCTCCCCGTCTTTGGGCATGGCCCCAGTGCCAGAGAGGACCGCCTCTGCCTGACCTGCCCAGTCCTCTTCATCACCACTTTGATGTCCACCCACTTCTCTCTGGTTCCACAGGTCCACACCCCTGCTGGCTCCACACCACCCTTCCAGGTCCTCCTTCCCTCCGCAATCTCTCTCTTCCTGAAAGATCTCTTCTTTCAGCTGGGTGCGGTGGCTCACACCTGTAATCCCAGCACTTTGGGAGGCCAAGGCGGGCGGATCATCTGAGGTTGGGAGTTCAAGACCAGCCTGACCAACATGGAGAAACCCCATCTCTACTAAAAAGTACATCCACATGTATTTTGGGGCGTGGTGGCACATGTCTGTAATCCCAGCTACTCGGGAGGCTGAGGCAAGAGAATCGCTTGAAACCAGGAAGTCGAGGTTGCAGTGAGCCAAGATCGTGTCACTGCACTCCAGCCTGGGCAACAAAAGCAAAACTCCGTCTCAAAAAAAAAAAAAATCTCTTCTTTCTTTTCCACCTTGTTCCACCCTCTCCTACCTCCCAGGTGAAACCGGCTGGGATTCAGCATTCACAGGGTCATGGAGCGTGGGGATGAGGACATTCAACTTCAGCCCCTCAACCCCTGCATCCACCTAAACCCTCTGCCTCCACCGAGCACCCCAGGTAGGCAGAGGATGACCGACTGTGTCAAGCTTGGCTCTGGTGCTGATGCACCACGGGCACTCTGCCAACATCCATTCCCACCGAAGCCTCTTAGGATGTCACATGCCCATCTTACACACGTAGGCCCCACAGCTCAAGAAGGCCACAGTGAGGCCCAAGATCACTCACCCCTAAAAAGCCGAGGGACAGTCCTGGGATTCGAACCCAGGACTGTCTAGCTCAAGGCCAGTGCTCTTCCAGGCACCTCCCTAAATAATGTCTCATGCTTTCAAGGGCAGTTTGAATTGCTAGAAACAGGACAAAACTCACTTCTTCTCCATGAAATCTCTCTTCCCACACAGCAGGGGAGGGCAGGACATGCAGACACATCCAACATCACATCACTGTGGTTCAGGATGCAGCCACACTGCTCCCCACCTGGCCCTGGACTGAGGACTCGCTGACCCACTGCCGAGCCCAGGGCCTGTTAGGCAGCACTGGGCAGAGAGGCAGGAAGAAACTGCCCTTCCCCAGGGCTTCTGGACATCAGAGGGTGTTGCAGGAATCCTTTGCAACAGAATCCCAGTAAGACTTTCCGAGAACCCCAACTGAGAAAGAGATGAAGAAGAATACACGTTCCAAGAGGCCCCATAGGGCCCTGAATTCTCAGACAGGCGCTGGTAAACAGATAGTAGCAACGGAGTCCTGAAGACACCAGAGCACCCTCCCTGGTGCTCCAACTGCAGGGAGTACAGCCCAGAGGCGGCCGCCAAGACTCCATGCCTCCCTCCCTAACCCACAGATTTTCCACATGAGAAGTGGACAGGTAGCATGCAGCAGCAGACAGGAGGCAATGGGGAGGGGCTTCCCACCAGAATTCATGCAATCCTACTGGGTGGCAGCCTTTTAATCCCAAAGCTCTAGTGTGGGATCTTGGGCTGTTCACCACAAGACTTTGCAGTCAGCGTGCCACACATAGGTGGGGGATACATGTGCCTGGGTATTGATAAGCAGGAGGCTCGCGATGGCCTGAGCACTAAGCTGGGCTGCTCACCCTGCCACATCACCGTTTTCTGTGTACCTTGATGAGACAAAGGTTGGGCAGCACTGCTCCAAGCTCATGTCCTCGTTGTTCAGACCCAAGATCTAGAGCATGAAATGAACCTGCCCAAGGCCCTACAGGTGATCTGTGGTGGGGACTGCACGGGAACTACCTCCTGGCTCCCATTTTCGCCGTCTTTATGCTGAGCTCCTCACCATGGACAGCTTGGTTTCTTTTTGTTGTTGTAGTTTTGGGAGGGTTTTTTGAGACAGGGTCTCACTGTGTCACCCAGGCTGGACTGCAGTGGTGTGATCACGGCTCATTGCAGCCTCAAACTTCTGGGCACAAGCAATCCTTCCACCTCAGCCTCCAAAAGTGCTGAAATGTGCAGGCATGAGCCACTGTGCCCAGCCCCAGCTTGGTTTCTTGGTAGCAAGGCCAGGGCCTCCCCACTCAACTATGTGCCCCAGTCTCCCCAGACAGAGCTGCCTGCCTACCTAACCTTAAAGCTTCTCTGGGTAGAGCAGAGTCAACAGGGGCGATGAGGAGGGACCAGCACAGTCCCCAAAGCCCAGCCCTCATGGTGGGAAGTGGTCCCTGGAGCACAGAAACCCAGAGTTGCATGGGGCCCAGTTATCTCTGTGCAGCAGGTAGAAGGGGGCTGATTCAGTGAGTTGGAGACCTAGTAATTTCCTCATTTGTCTTGTCAACATCCTGTCCCACAGAGTGTCAAGTCCATTACACAAAGATTTTCTGCGAGGAAGATACTTAAGTGTGAGTCCAGGAAACAGCAGGGGTTTGGGCTAAGATGAGGATCTCTGCACTTCAACATCCAGGAGCAAGTCAAAGCTATTTATTACTGGAGGGAAGCCCAGTGTCACCTTCCACACAGCAGTAATCTGCCAGTACCTGAGCGTCACATAGAGGAGGACATGGGTACGTCTGAGGGCCACCGTGCTCACCATAGCAACCACAGGCCAACGGCATTCTCAACCTGCTTGAGCCCCAGAGCACTGTCTCAGAAGGAACAGTCCAAAGTGGATTTCTATGCAAAACCCATCAGGAAATGTGCGAATATTCATGCCTGTGCAGGAAGGACTCAGGCAGCCCCATCCAGTCCAGCCCTGGGCAGGACTTACCATAGAGCTGCCATGGTGCCCACAGGCAGGGCCAGCCTGGGAGTTGCTCTGAGCCCAGAGCCTCTGCAATGACCCCACTGGGGGCTATGATGCTGAGTGCCCAGAGTAAGGTGCTCAACACAGCTGCCTTTGAGGTCACCACTCCATTCACCACTGCCCTAATCACTGCCGGCACCCAAGGCCATGCCCAAACAGCCACCCCCTGGCCAGTGCCTCCCTTCCTGGGCATCCAAGGTTGCTCCCACCAGGGACATGTGTATCATCATTCCGATTTCAATCTCCTGGAGCATGCTTTGTCCACGGGAGGGAAGGATGTCACCACAAGGGAGCAAAAGCTGGTTATTGGGTGGGCAAAAAAAAAAAAAAAAAAGGAGATCCTGCAACGGTTTACATGCTCCAAAACCCAAATCTTCGAGACAAAATTTTATTCCTTGGTATTTAATTTCTCTAGTTAGGAAGAATTATTTTTTCTCCTTGGAAAACAATAATAAAAAAAGAGAATGGTGGAAAAGCATGGCCCTAGAAAACTCTTGATTTGAAAGGGCTTTGGGTCTCACTGGAAATGCTTTCAGCTCACAGCTCACAGCAGTGCCTCTCAGCTGGCAGTGACTGTGCCCCCCAGGGGACATCTGGCCCTGTCTGGAGACATCTTTGTTGTCACAGCTTGCAAGAGCGCTGCTGGCATCCAGTGGGGCCAGGGACGTTGCTGACCATCCTCAGACTCACAGGATGGCTCCTCCCACAAGAAAGAATTACCCAGGCCAAAATGTCAGCAGTGCTCCTGCCGGAAACCCTGCTTTGGAGCCAGAAACTCCAGATTTCAAAGATTACCACAAAACTATCAACCAGATTTCTGTGCTCAAAGACGCCTGAGAACAAGCCCGACCCTGGCCACCCCATGGAGCATCCGTTTCCATTAGTCCCCTAGACGAGCTCACCCCCTACCTCCACAGAGCACTCCCAACACTGGAATCCCTCCCCAGCACCCAGGCAGGGTGCGCTGCCCTGGGCCCAGGGACTCCCAAATGTCAGAGAGAACAAAGTCAAGAAGAAAGAACCCCCAGAGCTCACCTGGCTCCTACATGTGGAGCCTGGTAGACAAAGCAAAAGCCCAATTCGGACCGTCTCACTCTCCAGGGTGGATGGCACAGGGGGTGGCCTGACCAGAGTGGTTCCTGCAGACACCTCCCTTCATGTAGTTCAAGAAGCAGAGCCCTCAAGAGAGAGGGAAAACCCAGGGAAGAACAGATCGTCGCAGGACCAATAATACCAAGCCACAGCTCATGCTGACCCATGCGGCGTACTGAGCACTTTACCAGCCACCGACCCACTTAGACCTCATGGCAATCCAGTAAGGTAGGTACAGTACTCTCCCATCACAACTGAGGAAACTGAGGTCCAGAGAGGTTAAGCAACGAGACCAAGTGGAAGAGCTCCAAAGAGAAGAGCCAGGGAACTGGAAAGAGGGAACAACGATCAGATAGGAGGGGGACACCAGGCTCCAGATTCAAGCCCTACTCCATGAGGGCCACCCGGCCAGGCAATTTCCATCAAAGCTTCTCCATACAAGCAGCCAAGGAGGTGACCATTGAGTTCCTCACAGAGGACTAACGAGGCTCAGAAACGTTAAGGGATGAGCTGATAGGCAGCAGGGCCATCATCGGACACCAGGACGCGTCAGTCCAAGCCCAGAGCTCCATCTGCCAGGCCACAGGGACGAGAGGAGAACTGGTCAAGTCCCAGTGAGAGCTCACTTACCTGAGAACATTGAAGCAAGCCTGAAGATGTCGGAGAGGCGGGAGGTTACCGGCTCGTAGGGGGAGGCTTCGTAAAACTCCTCACCTGTAAGAGAGAACTGGCATCAGACACAGGCTCCTCCAGTCCAGACAGCTGCGGCACTTAGCAACTCTGCCCGAGGAAAGCTCTCTACCAGGGCTCACGCCACCCAGGGGATAAGAGACAGGGCACCCTTCCCATAGTGAAGAGCTCAAGACCAGGGCACGTTAGGAACGAAAGGTTTAGCATTTCATCCGGGCAGGTCTGTCTCCCCACCTAGAGGAGCTCTCTGACAGCAGCTGAGAACTACCTGACGCTTCTCTCTCGTGACCACCCTGCACGGCCACCCCACTTGGAAGGACTTCCAGGTGTGTCTGGGGGAAGTGGAGCAATGCTGACCCATGTAAGGCCATGTATCAATCGCAGGATTCGAAGCCAAAGGGCTCTCCACAATCATTCCCATTTCACAAGAGAGGCTCTGAGAAGGCTCAAGAGGTAAAGAAACCTGCCTGAGATCACACAGCTACTTCTGGAATGGCCAGAGCTAGACACTGGTGTTCTGGCCCTCCCACCAGCATCCTTTCCTGTCACCCCACGCCAGCTCTACCCAGGTCACCGAGAAGGGCAGAATTTCCTCTTTGCCTCCCATCGTGTTGCCAGGAAAATCTTGCCAAGGGGCTGAAGGTCCGCTCAGTGGGTGGCCCGATCCCCAGCTTCCATCTGTATGGTCCCTCTCCTGCAGGTCGCCCTGTCCTCCCCACCCACCACCTGCAGGCTCCTTGGACCTTTCCTCGAGGCTTTGGGGTGCCCTGGGGGCTCAGGAAGGGGAAAGCAAGTGAGTGACAGGAGATGGATGGCCCAGGGCTGCCCTGAAGACCCGACCACCGTGTCAGGAATCCCACCTTCCTCTGCTAAGACTTCAGCAGGAAAGGAAATAGCCTCTTCAGACGTTATCGGTGAGGGGAAATTGATGGCTCATCACTCATCCTGCGCGCGCGTGTGTGTGTGTAGTGAGAAGCAGGGCACAGGTGATGACCCACAGCCTCACACACTCATTTCCCATCCAGGCAGGGCCAGGTGCCCAGACAGGCACCCTCTGCCTAAGGGGGAGCACAGTGGGGCAGCCTCTTCAGGGCTACCTGCAGCAAGGTATCATGTATCTGGAACAGGGGCTTTGCAACCCCCTGCACGTGTCACCCAGAGGCTGGAACTGGAGACTCAATTAGCCCCATGCAGGCTCACTGAGCAAGGAGGCTGCCAGTTACTCCCGGCAGACACTCAGGAAAGGGGATAGCCCCAGAGGACAGGAAGGGGGCACACTGCCTCCATGAGGAATAGCCTCTACCTTTCCATCGCCTCCTAAGAGCATCCCTCATGCCCTGCAACAACCAGGACACACAGCAGGTGCCCGGGTGGAATCTGCTAACAGCCTAATCCAAACAAGACTCTGTCTCAAAAAAAAAAAAAAAAAAGTCGCACTCTGTCACCCAAGCTGGAGTACAGTGGCATGATCCTGGCTCACTGCAACCTCCATCTCCCAGGTTCAAGTGATCCTCCCACGTCAGCCTTCTAAGTAGCTGGAATTACAGGCGCATGCCTGGCTAACTTTTGTATTTTTAGTAGAGACAGGGTTTCACCATGTTGGCCAGGCTGGTCTCGAACTCCTGACCTTAAGCAATCCATGCACCTCAGCCTCCCGAAGTGCTGGGATTACAGGTGTGAGCCACTGAGCCCAGCCGAGATGCAATCTTTATGGCCTGTATCTGATCCCATCTTCTCCGTGGGGGCCTTTGGGGCCCCTCACCAGCCTGGATGATCTCAGCGGCTGCCACTCCATCCACTGCCACTTCACTAATGACTCTCTCAAGAGACTTCTTGAGGTGGGGTTACCAGCCATTGCTGTTTATTGAGGCCAAACAATATAGGAACTTAGGAAATCACTTTTATAATAAAAAAAAATATTATACTGTATTTTTTTGGTGCCAGCACTGAAAGTGCTTTAGATATAGCTCATTTCATCTTCTTAACTACTCTATAAGGTAGGCATGGTTTTTCTCCCAGTTTGACTGATAAGGAGGAACAAGGGACACAGAGACGTTAGGTAACTTGAACAAGGTCACACAGCTAACAAGCAATAGAGCCAGGTTTCACACCCAGGCAGTGGCTCCAAAGCCCAAGTGCTTCATTGCTGTGGATACTGTCTCCCAAAATGCACAGTGTTATTGGAACAAAATCATTCCTGCATAAACACTGCTGCTTCCCCTTTCCCAAGATCAGTCTTCTGCCTGCCAGATGGTCCCCCATGGGAAGGGGGGTTGGAGGGGACCTGTCCTTCCCTATACTTCACCTAGTGCAGTCACAGGCCTAGGTATAGCTAGGCCAGTATGACTGAGTAATGGGATGGGGGTGGGGGGGCACAGCCTCTTCCAGAACTGGTTCGGAGGGGCTTAGCCTCTTTAAGTCAACTCGCGCAGCCTATTCCTGCTGCAGAATTCACCAGTGAGAACTCCCGAGGCCTGAGCCACTGAAACCAGAGCCAGAAAGTTAGGTTCTGAGAACAGAAGAAGACTTTGCTCTTCACCTTCAAACCAAAGGCCTCTAAATTTCAGTGTCACCTTTGGGGAAAGCAAGAAACCTGGTCTCAAAGCCCCCATACAGCCAACAATGACAGCCCCTGTGTAAATACTGGTGGAGGAAAACGGGCCCAGGCCATGGGATCTCCCCCGTGCAGTGAAAAGGGACCAGGATAAGGAGTCGGGGCCCTGGGACATAGCCTGGGCCCTGCCATGAGCTTGCTGTGTGCCCTGGGAGGCCATCTCACCCATCTATGCCTCAGCTTCCCTGCTAGATGGTAGGGGTGGGCCCAAATGATCAGCAGATCCTCGGCAGTTCAGACTCTAGGAGCTCAGCAGCCACGCCTTGCAGTCACATTCCTGCCCCCGCCCATTCTCCGTCCTCCCCACTGCCGCTCTTCACACAAGTTGTGCGCCTGGACTGCATACCGAGAGCTAAGTCCCAGGGACTGGGAGAAGGTGGAGCAGAGCCCCATGATGAATCACACCCACCAGAGGCCAAGAAGAGGCTGAGAATCAGAAGGAAAATCCAAGCCCACACACATCGCTCCTCTCAGCGATCTTGCCCTCCCTGCAGCCCCAGGCCTGCGCCAGCTTATTACATGTTATCAAGGAACAGCGAGGATGAACTCGAAGCCTCCCTCAGGGAGATCACTCAACAGGCCATGGATGCTTAACTCTCAGGTAGACCCCGCCACTCACAAGACCACCGCCCAAAGGCCTCCTGGCTCCCGGTGGTGAGCTCTGAGCAGAAACTCCTCTGGGCTCCCAAGACCCAGAAGGTGAAATTCCCCTAGGGAGAAAAGATGCAGTCTTCTATGGAAGGAAAAAGTTTTCTATGCAGGGCCCAGGGAAAAGGTCTCCTGACCTGTCTGCTGGCCAGCACAAGGAACATGGCTCCTACAGTGCTGTTACCTTCTGAGGCACACAGTAGGTGCTCAAGAGATGGCTGTTAAATAAATGAATAAACCATCTCAAGACTTAGAACCAGGAGGGATGCAGTGGCTTATGCCTATAATCCCAACACTTTTGGAGGCCAAGGTGGGAGGACTGCTTGAAGCCAGAAGCTCAAGAATAGCCTGGGCAATATAGCAAGACCCCGTGTCTACAAAAAATAAGTTAACCAGGTGTGGTGGCACGATTCCTAGCTTCTCCGGAGGCTGAGGCAGGACGGTCACTTGAGCCCAGAAATTTGAGGCTGCAGTGAGCTATGATCTTGCCACTGTACTCCAGCCTGGGTGACAGAGTAAGACTTTGTCTCATTTAAAATAAACAAATAAATTTAAAAAGCTCAAGGTCAGGCGCAGTGGTTCACACCTATCATCCCAGCACTTTGGTAGGCCGAGACACAGTATTGCTTGAGATCCAGAGTTCAAGGTCAGTCTGGGCAACGTAGTAAGACCTCATCTCTACTTAAAAAAAGAAAAAGAAAAAGAAAAGGAAGAAAAGAAAAAGAAAACAAAGCCAGGCATGGAGGCAGGCTCCAGTGGTCCCAGCTACATGGGAAGCTGAGGTGGGAGAATCATCTGAGCCCAGGAGGTGGAGGCTGCAGTGAGCTGTGATCATGTCACTGCACTCTAGCCTAGGTGACAGTGAGACTTTGTCTCAAAAAATAAGATTTAGAACCAGAGAAGCCATCTGCATCAGACACTCCCAGTCAAGAGGCCTTGGAAACCACGCAGCAGCGTGCAGCTAAACGCACACAGCGTCATGCTCATTTCCCTGGGACCCCATCGGCATGGTCTTCCTATGCCCTGATACAGTGAGACAGAGGGAGCCAGTGAGATGGGAAGGGCTGCTGGTGCCAAAAGGCCCAGGCGCCCGCCTGGCTGTTCCAGCTGACAGTTAGCTCCTCTGTCCTGTCCTCTCCTCTGTCCACTCCACAGCCCACCCCAACCTGCTGCCCAGTCTCCCTTGGGTGGAAACTGAAGGCTGCCAGAAAGAAGACAAGAAACAAAGCTACCCAGCTCAGGCATCGGGCGCTTTAATCCTTCTGCGCTCCCGAGTCCAACCCCGGGTGAAGACAGCGCCTTATCTCCTGCAGAATAAAGTACCCTCAGGACCGTGTTCCTCCCTTGGCTTGTGCTAGTTCTAGGAATCCAGGTTGCTAGGGAGAAGTGACCACCTGATTCACCAGGAACACTTTGCTATTAATGATGGTAGTAATTACATGCGTTTCTTATTCCTATATTCAGAACATATTCGAGGCATCTCTGGCTGGTCAGGGATCCCTCTCTATCCGGCTTCCACACCTGCAGCCATTTCCCCTCTCCCTCCCAGCACCTGAAGGGAGCATCGCTCCTCTGTTCTAAGGCTCAGCCCCTGCCCCACTTCATACCCTGGACCCAGCCCCTCCCCTTCCCATGGGCATCATTCCACAGACGACCCTTCTGTCTTCATGGCAACGTCGCCATCACTACTGACCGCAGATTTTAAACTGCTCGATCCTCTCCCATCTTTTTTTTTAAAGCATCCTTTGTTCTCTCCTCTTCGCAACAAAATTCTGGAAAGAGTCATCTGCATTCAGCACTCCCAATCCCCCCATTCCCATCTGCTCCCTAACCAGACTCCTGCCTCCAACACAAGGGCCCAGGGGAAACGTCTCCTGTCCCCTACAACGGCCGGCACAGGGAGCGTGGCTCCTCCAGTGTGTAAGACTAGCCTAATTCTTCTGAGGCTCCCATCACCTGCCCAGTCGCTCAAGATAGGAAACTGGGTGTCCTCCTTGACTCCTCTCTCCCCCCACCTTCTCCTCTCCAGTCAGTCACCAAGATTCTCCCCTGAGACACAGAGTAGGTGCCTAAGAAGCTAAGAGCCTCAGCCCAAGGACAGCAGAACCCTTCAGGCCTCCTGCTTACCCTAAGGTATCTGACCCTGTTGAGAGTCCTCTCTTCTGGAATGTGCCGCGCCTCATTTTCCTGCTGCTCTTCCCAGCTCTCCTCAGCTCCTTCGCAGCTCCCTGTAGGCTCCCTTAGCATCCTTAAACGCTGCAGTCCCCGGGTCTGTTGCTGCCCTCCTCTCACTGTGATCATGCCTGCCCGCTGTGCCCTGGTTTCCACCTGCAGGCTGACGTCCATTCCTCAGTCTCCCTCCAGACCCACTTCCTCCCTGAACTCCAGACCTGCATGTCTGCAGGGTGTGGTCAATGAGAGGCATGGGCCCCAAAACAAATTCCCCATAACCCTGCCCTCCCTTCTCCACTCAAAGACTGGCCTGATTTGGCCGGGCACAGTGGCTGACGCCTGTAATCTCGGCACTTTGGGGGGCCAAAGCGGGAGGATCACGAGTCCAGAAGATCGATACTATCCAGGCCAACATGGTGAAACCATGTCTCTACTAAAAATACAAAAATTAGCTGGGCGTGGTGGTGTGTGCCTGTAGTCCCAGCTACTTGGGAGGCTGAGGCAGGAGAATGGCTTAAACGCGGGAGTTGAAGGTTACAGTGAGCTGAGATGGCACCACTGCACTCCAGTCTGGCAACAGAACAAGACTCCATCACACTGGCCTGATTTTTCTGAGGCCTCCGTCACCTGCCCAGTTGCCCAAGACAGGACACTGGGAGCCCTCCTTGACTCCTCTCTCTCCCCTCACCTTCTCCTCTCCAGTTAGTCACCAAGACCTGAGGATTCTCCCTTCTAACTAGCTCTCAGAGGGCCAGGGGCAGTGGCTCACACCGGTAAGCCCAGAACCTTGGGAAGCCAAGGTGGGAGTACCGCTTGAGTCCAGTAGTTTGAGATCAGCCTGGGCAACAGAGCAAGACCCCATCTCTACAAAAAAATATTTAAAAATTAGCTGGGTGTGGTAGCTCACACCAGTAATCCCAGCACTTTGGGAGGCCGAGGCAGACAGATGGCTTGAGCCCAGAAGTTTGAGACCAGCCACGGCAACATAGTGAGACTCCAATAAAAATAATAAATATATAAAAAAATAGCTCTCAGCCCCATTTCTCCATCCTTGCCTCTGTCGTGGTTCTGCCACGACTATTCCTGGCCCGTATCACAGCAGCAGCTTCTCAACAGTCCTCTAATTTACTCTCTCCACCGGGACCACAGAAACATTTTGCTGAAGCACAGATCTGATCATCACCCTGAAAACCCTTCAGGGATCCTTCCCTGTGCCCCTAATTCTCCTCCCCACTTCCACTACCACCCACCACCACCACCATTCTAAGCCACTTGGAGCTCTGTAAACAGGCTCCATTCTCACACTGAGCTTTGCCATGCTGTTCCCTCCACCTCCCACACTCTTCCTGCCTCCCTTTACCTATGTTCCATTTTGTGACTCTGACTCACTCTTCAGCCTCAGTTTGGAGCCTGCCTCTTCCAGGAAGACACTTCAGATTTTATAGCAAGGGCATGGAGGCTCCCTCCAAGCTGCCACCATCACATCTTGTGTCTTCCCTCTAACAGCACTTCTGCCATCAAATGACAGAAGCCCCCTTCTTTATGTGCACCCCACCCAGACTCGGCTCCAGGAGGGCAGAGGCTGTACCAGCTTGCCGTCAACTGTTCCTACAACACCTAGAGTGTAGCAGACAGTAGGCGCTCAACAAATATGTGTTGAATTAATAAATGAACGTCTGGCCACAGTGGCCCACGTCCTAAATAGATGCAAATCCTTCAGACTCAGGTCTGGAGGGGTAAGGGATGCTAGGGTGTGTTACTGGTGTGTTACTTATAGGTTTGCCAAGGGATGTGGAGCCTGCTGCCCGCACACTGCCCCAAGCCCTGTAGAAGGTGCCAGGCCAGCCATGGGGTCCAGAAGCCACGTGAAGGGCTGGCTTCTTGGGAGCAGGGAGGCAGGAGCTGGAAGGGCGGAGTAGAGGAAGCCATCTCTGGGCTCAGACGCAGGGCAGAGCAGCAGCAGTGGCAGCAGAAGTGGCTGGTTTCTCAGCCAGCACCAGCCTGCCCCTTCTCTCTCCTGGTTCTCACTTCTCCATCTGCCTGTTCACTTGTGGTTCACATTCTCCTGGGACCACTTCACACTTTGCTTGAATCACATGGTCTTGCTCCTCCCCAGCCCCTGCCCCCCTCCCCCGCCCCATTCGCCCCCCCACTTTCTCCACCCTGTGTTCTCTCCACCACCTCCCTCTCTCTTCCTCCAGCTGTTGCTTCTGCCTCCTCTTTGTCCCTCCTGGCCTTCTCCAACAATGCCACCCTCCTAGGTGGGGCAGAGACTTCTTCTGGGTTCTAGGTTCCCCTGGCAGGTGGACACAGAAGGCCGGTTTGCCCCATCACCAAGACTCCCTACTGAACCTCTGGCCCACCAGGCGTCCTCTCCGCCTGCGCCACGCCCCCTCCCCCTGGCCAGCCCCGCCCAGGCTTACCCTCGGTCAGCCCCAGGTGGATGCTCCAGTAGATCTGCAGGCACTGCAGCTCCTTCTTCATGCCCCGCTTGCAGCGGCAGTCGTAGAGCGGGCTCTCCTGCAAGACCTCCAGGGCCGCCTGGCACTCCTTGTTGGCCAGCATGGTGTTGCGGTCGCGGCCGGCCAGGCACTGCCGCAGCGTGCGGTAGCGGGAGCTGCAGTTGGATTCGGCGGCACACAGCTCATTGGCCCGGACACAGTCCACTGGGGGGCGCCAGCCGTGGAGCTCGGGGCCCTGCAGGGAGGAAGGGCTGGCCAAAGAGCGGAGGGTCTCGTCTGGGTGGTGGGGAGGGAAGACAAGCATGAATGGCGGGCGCCACGATCTCCCACCCAAGATGCAGGCCTGGGGGCTTGGGCCCTGCTGGGAACGTCACACCCACTTCACACCAAGGCGCAGCGAGGCGACTCTGTGGGCCAGCCCTCCTCACACCCACGGGAAAACTCAGGCGCCATCCTCCCCTGCTCTGGGAGCAAGCTTTCTCCGCTTCCACTCCATTCCTCCTCAGCAGCGGCCTGGGCCTAGGAGCACAGCCCAATAAAGCCAGGAAGGTCCTCGCTCAAGACCACAGTCCAAGACGTCAGAAGCCCAGAGGAGAATGTCCCAGCCTCAGCAGAGAGCTGGGGGCCCCGCTTGCAGGGCGCAGGGAGGAGCTCACTTTCACACCACCCAGGCCTCCTGTAAGCCCCAACTCCAGCCAGAGGCCCATCCACAGCGCTGCACGAAGACTTGAAAGCACTGCAAAGTCATTCACTGGGCATGGCCCGCAAGACCTCACAGACGCCATGCCATAGAGTCTCTCCCCACCTCTTACCCTAGGGAAACTGAGGCCCAAAGAAGGATGATGACAGCTCAAGGTCACACACAGAGGTGGAAGCGCCCCCTCCAATTCCCAGTGCACTCACTCTGAGTCTCACTCTGACTTTAAAACAAGACAGGGAGAGATGAGCCTAACGCCACCGTCCAGGCGAGCCCAGGAGCTACCCCACCCCACCTCACCCTCCACACCTTCCAGCCCAGCTTCACACCAGACGGAGACCTAAACCCTCGCCTTCCACAAGACAAGTTCCGCCCCAACCCCTCCAACAGAAAATGCTTTTGGCAACCCTGCGGGGCATCCATGTCCCCGTCCCCCCCAGCGCGTCCCCTGCTCTCTCCGCCCCATCCTAGGTCTGCTAATGCCTGGCTGTATCTCACGCTTCTCTTACCGACAGCCTCCCAAGAAGTCCGCTTCTGTCACCTTTTACCTCTTCTCTTTGAATGGCCTTGTTTTTTCTCTCTCGGCTCCTCTCTCTCTTTTTACCTTTCTCTCCCCCCTCCTCTGAAAACCCTTCCCCTCTACCTCTCATTTTGTTTTTCCTCCCAAAAGACAAATAATTGCAAAAGGGAAAAGCTCCCCTCCTCGGACCCCAGCCTTGCAAATGGAGCCTTGCTCCTCCAGCAACGTGCAATCCCCCAGCGGCCCACCTTCCCCTCCGTGGCCCCCATGGCCACACCTACTGTGCCTCAGGAGGGAGGGGACAGGGAGGAAGAGAGGTGAACGGCAGGGACAGGCTCGCCTGATCCTTTCAAAGCCAAGCTCCTAAAATGGTCTCCTGCAGACACAGACTCCCAGCCTCTCTGACCTCTGCTAAGCCCCCAACTCCAGATCTTGCCCCCAGGAAAAGCCCTCACCATGGCCCAGAGCCTTGACTGCCCTTTCCTGGACCCAGAGAGTAATGTGGGAGGCTTCCTCGAATCCATCTCGCCCCAGAACATAATAAAATCCTAGGCCAAAAGTCCCCTCCTCAAAATACCGCAGAATCCCCCCATCCCTACCCAGAACTGCTGCTCTCAGGCCTTCCGGGGGGAGGCCCGGCTCAGGGGGGCGCTACTGCAGGGGGACAGCGACACCTAGAGGCAGGGCGCTGCACAGCGGGCCTTTTCTCCCCAAGGCCCCCAGGGAAGAAGACTCCACTCCAGAGGAGAGCAGACAGGAGACCCACCCACAGGAGACAACAGGGAAGAGCAGCAGGGGTAGGCCTGGGGTACAGAAGGCTTCTTCCAGGCCCAGAGCCAAAGACCGGCCCTTCTCTCACTGACCAGACCTCTGCCCCAGAACAGGAAGGCTAATGGAGGCAGCCAGGCTGAGATTAGGCCAAACGAGAAATCCACTCGGAGTGTGAGGCTTGCACCGGCTGGAGAGGTGTCCTCGCCACAAGCTGAGGCAGCATCTTTCTCTCTCTGCTTCAGCAGATTCCTATCTCCCTGAGCAGGATCCGGGTACATCTGGGCTCCCCAAGAGCAGCTGAGTTGATACAGCCCCGGGCCCGCCTGCACCTGCAGCCCTCAGCCAAGAATCCTTCCTCTGGAAGAGGACAGCCCTGTGTCCTCCACTGACTTCACCCCGCCCAATCCCCAGGCTAATGCCCTCCCTCCTCGATTGAACCCGAGGCTGCACTGTCCTGGGGGGCCTGGGAATGGAACTTCCCAGCTTCCTTCGCCTTCTGTAGGCACAGAATTCACCGCATGCCTAAAGTTCAGATTAGCTTAGGGGATTCAGGCCATGAGGACGCTTACTTTGCTTGTCCTACAGGTGGGGCCTAGAACGCCATAGGATGATGCTTACACAATCTTAGGGAGGCTCCCATGCCAAAAGCGAGGGCTTTCCCCATCCTGCCACCTGGCATGTGTGACCAGGCGAGGGACACACTCTGCAAAGGGCCAGGGCATCCATTCACCAAACCATCCTTGACTCTTCTAGTCCATTCCATGACCCCCAGAAACAATCAAGCCCATCCAGAGAAAAGAATCCCTGCAGCCTACAGCCTTTAGCCAAGAATATTAAGAGTGAAGGGTAGGGGGTGTCCTGGCGATATTTCCAAGTCCTAAATTAGGAGAAAACTTCAATCCAGCAAGACGGGGAGTAGCTGCGAGAGACATGGGGGTGGAGGGGGGTGGAGAAGCGACACAGAGCTACAATTGCCCTCCTGCATCCAGCAGCCCACCAGAGCTAGAATGTGTGCTAGAAAGCTAGTCAGAAGAGGCCCCCTGGCCAGTCCAATGCCCCCGCCCGAGTCACTTTCCCCATCTCCCTCTCTCCCTGGGTCAGCACTGGAAGTCAAGATACTGGGCGAGAAAGGTCTCTCTCTCCAGCACAGATTATCCAACCCAGACCTCACTCAGAATCTCCGTAGGGGCACACCAAAGGCCCTTGCCCCCAGCTGAAATTGCCCACCAAGTCTCAAGTCCCAGAAAAACCTCCCCCCACCCTCCGCTCACCCACCCAGTGGGATTTCCACCCAGCTCCCTGCCAGAAAAAGGGGCCCAGGGCTGAAGTTTCCTAAACACCAACCCATCCCTTCCTTTCCACTGGCCTAACCCAGAGCCTTTCAATATCTGTGGTCGCTCTACTCAGCCCACCTTTGGAAGGGGACTTCTCAAGGGAAGGAAACTGAAGAGTCTGCTGCTCTTCTGCTGTCACCCCCACCTCTCAGCACTCAGCCTCCAGAGTTGCAGATATTGGGTTTGGCCACTCTGACCATCCCCCATGCATACACATACACACCTACCATGAGCAGGAACCCCAGTGCCATTTCTGAGAAGGAGAAAGGTAGACTCCTCGGCCTGCCCGGCTGAGGAAA
Source organism: Sapajus apella (assembly GCF_009761245.1). Taxonomy (NCBI): domain Eukaryota; kingdom Metazoa; phylum Chordata; class Mammalia; order Primates; family Cebidae; genus Sapajus; species Sapajus apella. The sequence goes on along the minus strand of NW_022436961.1, from coordinate 23,997,032 downwards.
GCTTGCCTGCAATGTCTAGGAGCCCACAATGCTCTTCTCCATCCCCCAGCCCAGACAGTGCCCACACCTGGGAGCCCTGCCCATCCTGGGGTATGCAGCTGACCAGCAGGCAATCTGGCTGCTTTGCCTGAAATACAATTTATTTTTCCTTGACCCTGATCATGCTTCGACCCAGAAAGCTGAGTTTTCAAGCCAGCGGTGGGAGAAAAGGTTAGATTTTATAGTAGCCCTTCAGAACGAGAGTCCACTTGCCAGGGTTGCCAGGAAGGGCTTCAGAATCACAGTGGGCCCAGAGCACCTTCCAGCTTCCTCGCTGAGCCCCTCCCATCCCAGAGAGCAGCTGCCTCTGGCTGAGGGAGGCAGGACCTCTAAGGCCACACCCAGGGCAGGACCTCTAAGGCCACACCCAGGGCAGGGCCTTGTCCTCTTGGGGACTCCCGACTGCGGGGAAGTGGAGGAAACAGGCAAAGGGTTCAGGGCCTTCGTGGACACCCAATGATGCTGGTGCCCTATCCCAGTCTGGTGGGCACTTCTTAGACCGCACATATCCTTCTGTAACCAGCTCCTACCTCCCCAGTTGGGGCCTTCCCGGATCCCCTGCTGCTGCAGGAGGGAGAGGGTGCAATCACGACCCCACTGGGCAGCCCCAATAAACACTGGCTACACAGCAAGCCAAGCTGGTAGAACAGCACCCTCACTGAAGCAGACGTGTGCCCCTTACACACACACACACACACACACACACACACGCACGCACAGTAGTTACCCGGCTCCCTCTATGGGAGCATCTACTCCCAGGCAGCAGCCCTGCCTGGGACTCCGGATGGTGTACAGCCTTGCAAGCACTCGCCTTTCCTCACCTCCCTCCGGAGATGGCCTTCTCTAGACCCGCTTCCCAAGCAGCTGAGAGCTGAGATTTCACCTAACTTAAAAGGGAACAAGGGGTTGGGAATTCTGCGTGAAAAAGAAACTGCGTGGGGCTCAGGGGCGCCAGGCAGCCCCTCCTTCCCGTCCTGGAAGGAGGGGGCTTACGGAAGGAGCACCGGTCTTTGTTCAGGTTCGTTTTTCCTCTCTGCCTCCCACCCTCTTCAACGGAGTAAGCAAACTTTGGCCTCTCTCCCGCCCTTCCCACACCTACGGGGGTCTGCGACCCCCAGAGGTGGAGGAGGGAAGGCCGGGAACGGCTGCTCACAACCCTCCGCTCCCGCCTACCCATCTGGCTGGGGTCTGGGTGGGGAAAAACTTGAAAAGTGTTCCGGGGAGTGGAGCCGCAGGGAAGGGGCTGGGGGTGTGGAGACGAGCAATGCATTCGCCAGGCGCGGCTGTCAGGTTGGAAGTGACTGCCAGCGCTCCCCCTCGATGTCCAAGCCGGAGTCGCAGGAGAAACCCGCACCCTCCACCACTACAACCGACTCTGGGGCAGACCAGGAAAGGCGACCCGGCAGCACTATTCTTTCCGCGCCTGGGAACCTCTCCCTACCTCCCCTCTTGCAGATCAAGAGTTAGACAATTATTTTCCTTAAGTTGCCGCAATTCGAACCCATTATTCCGGAGGAGATGAGCGCTATATTGGCGTGTGAGCGAGCGTGCGTGTGTGTGTGTGTGTGTGTGTGTGCATGTGTGCGGGGCCGGTCGGATGTTGAGTCTCCCTCCCGATCACCCCGTTCGCCAGCCAGCCGCGGCTCGGATCCCTCGCCCGTGTCCCGCCGCCCGGCCCCGCTTGGTTCGCCAGTGCCGACCCGGCTCTCCCCGCAGGCCTCCCGCTAGCCCCTTGCCGGCGCTCCTCCGCTCGCCCACCCCCTCCCGCCCCCACCTTCCCCGCCCCCCCGGCTTCTCACAGCCCGCAGGTACTCACCTAGAAAGAAGAAGAGGCAGAAGGCGTTTGCCAAGATCATGTTAAACAAATCCCACCGTTTTTTGTCTTTCTCCCTTGGGTAAAAAAAAATAGTAATAGTAACAACAACAATAATAGCCAAGCAGTGGTAATCAGCCCCAAATCCAATGCGGAGATCCCAGCTAGTCCACCCGACGAAGATCCCGAGTCCTGCGATTCTCGCCTCTGGCTGGAGGGGGTGGGGTGAGAGGAGGGCGGTGGGCTGCCTCTTGACGCCCCCCTTGCCCGCTACAATCAAATATATGCGTATCTGTGTATCGGCTTTCTAAGCCAACAGCCCGGTCCTGGGGTCAGCCCTCCCCTCCAATCATCGGAGAAGGTGCGAGTCCCCGAGGGTCCAATTCCCCTGCGCTTCCCAGGAGGGGCCTGGGGAGGTGGAGAGAGAGGCGATTTGCGAGTGAAGGGCTGGAAGGAAGCAGCGAGGGAGGGGGTCGGAATAAAATGCAAATAGGAAAGAAATCCACCAACGGTGTCAGCGCCCAGGAACAATCCAGTCAGAGCTTCAAGGACCAGAGACCGGAGTCGCTTCTTTCTCAGCAAGACGAAGACAAGATTCTAAAAAATCTTCTTCCGCTAACCCTTGCTCGGCTCACTTTTTTCTAATGGAATTCCAGTGACCGTGTGTCTCTGCGTGCGTGTGTCTTTCTCCCTCCTCTCCCTCGCTCTCACTCTTTGCTCTCGCTCTCCCCAGCTCTCCCTCGCTCTCCTCTCTCCCTCCCCCTTCTCCCCCTCTCCCTGATCCTCCCTCAGCCCGCCCCCTTCCCCCTTCGCGGCTCCCTCGCGGCTCTCGGGCCCGCGCCCCTCTCCTCCGCCCGGGGCTCCGCGCTCGGGCTCCCAGGCGGCTGGTGGCGCGGGAGCGCGGCGGAGCAGCGAGGCTCTGCAGCGGCGGCGGCAGCGGAGACACGGCGGTGGCGGTGGCGCCGGGGATCGCGGGCCGAGAGGAGAGCCCAGCCGCCGGCTCCCTCGGCTCAACCGCCGCCCGCCCTTCCCAGGACTGACCTGCTGTCTTGGCCGGAAACTGACTGGCTCCCCCGGCTACGGCTAGGGCTCGAACCCACCCAGTGGTCGGCACCCTCCTCCTCCTCCCCCCGCAGCCCTCCCCACCCCGGGGACGGGCTGCGCCCTCCTGCCCCCACTGCCCTGGCCCCCGCCCCCTGCGCCGCCAGGTCTGGGAAGCCAGGATTGAGCCGAGGCTGGAGGGCGCGGAGTCCGGAGAGCCGGAGCCATCCGAGGGTGCAGGGGGTGTGCATGGCGCTAAACAAACCCCAGCCTGGAGGCTCGGGTCTGAGGGGGGCTCCTCCCTCCGTCGGCTGAGGCGTCCCGGAGCCCGGGAGCCGACCGTCTCCCCGCTGGTACCAGGGAAAGGAAGGATCCCCTCCGGCGCCGGCCCCGCGCGCCCCGACCCCCGCGCAGCCTGCCTGACGGGGCCTAACCCTGCGCGCACAGGCACGTGTGCTCTCTGCGCGGACCTGGGGAACTTTGCCCTCACGCCCAAGGTGCGCTCGCCTCCAGCCCGCCCTGGCCTCCAGCCCTCCGAGACGCCCCTTCCCCAGTCGGTCTTCCCTCCCCCGGCTCGGCTTGGGGAGAAGCTTGCTGCGCCAGGGCGCCCCGACCACCTCCTCGGACGCAGGAGAACCTGCCTGAACCGCCCCAGGGGGACCCGCACCCCACGCCGGCAGAAACGCCCCGAGACAGACCCAGGCCGGGGCCCCACGGCGGGTTGGGCTCCGAGGAGCTCTCACCGACGTGTTTTAGTCACGGAATTTGCAATAAATGCCTAGAAGGACCAAAAAGGAAGCGCCTGGCTGGGAAAGGGCTGGAGGAGAGGTGAGGCTGCGGGCACGTTCCGTCGGGAACAGGAGAGGCGCGGGCCTGGGGTCGCGCGAGGGCTCACACCCACACAGCCGAGCACCCGGGTTTCTCACTTCTGACCGGTCGGCTGCATGGGAGCTGCCTGGCTTTCCCTTGCCCTCCCGCCACGTTCCTCGCACGCAGCTTGGCGCGCACACACTGTGTACTGGGGTGGGGTACACACAGCGCCTCGGAAACTTTTCGTGCCACCCAAAACTGAATCTGAGCTGCACGTAAGGTGGATTAGTAGTGCCATTTAAGATGCATTCTTAAATAACAAGACTCTGGAATCCAATAAATGCTAGAAATCGACTTGGACGAGAAAGGAGGGGTCACTCACGAAACCAGCAGCCTTAGCCATTGGGAAAGCTAGAGGGAGCAACTTCCATCTTGCGGATTTAGGCGGGAAGGCGGCTGCTCCGGGCCTTGGAAGCTCAAAGCGCCGGTCTCCTGCCTCTTTCTTATGGTCTGTCCTGGGGGCATCGACCATCCTCCCTCCATCTTCTCCCCAGCCATCCAGTGGTGCCTGCTTAGAGCCGAGGCCCTAGCTGGGTAGTGGCGGGTCTGGGACGAGGGGCTTGGGGATTGGAGCTGGGGAAAGCCCCCTTCAGGCCCGCCCTCCCTGTCATTCCTCCAAGCCTCCCTTGTTCTAAGAAGTGACCTCACATTTGACAAGGTCTCTTCACTGCTTTCCCCAAAACTGGGGAGCATAAGGAACCAGCTTTGGATAAGTATCGGTTAAAAGATAAAACTTGATAGGAATGACACTGCCAGGCAGTGTTGGCCTGCAGGCCCGAGGCTGAGAGCCTGGCCTGAATGAACGTTCTCCCTACTCCCAGCTTTCCGACTTCCAGGGTCTTCTGGTTGTCCAAATACACCCCACCGCCACCCATTTGGGAATCTCACGCACGCCTTCCCTCTTCCAAGGACCCCGCTCCAAACTCCATAATTTCTGCTCAGCATGTCCCTCTCCCCTTCCTCACACACACACAAAAAAAGAATTTCACTTTCTTTCAACCTCATTTGAGCATAATGAGGGAAACTCTCTGAATCATGTATGGGAGCTCTCCCCTCCCACCTGTCCAGAAAAGGGGGCTGAGAGAGCAGCAGTGAACCCCCGGAGGACGGGGCTCACTGAGTTTCCATGGCAGTGTGAGAGTAGATTCTGGTGGCAGGAGGTAAGTGGCCCTTCGGGGACCCAAGACCACCCAGCCATCACAAGGACAGTAGAGAATACCAGTCACCACCAGCGTTCAGCTCATGGGGCTGCAGGGCACTCTGACTTGGGACCATCTCTTACCTACTGTCTATACAAATGTATCCCATGACATCCCACCCTCTGCCCACCCCAATGCTCAACCCCAGCTGCTCTCAGAAATGGCATCATCCAGCTGGGTATGGTGGCTCACCCCTGTAATCCCAGCACTTTGGGAGGCTGAGGTGGGTGGATCACCTGAGTTCGGGAGTTCGACACCAGCCTGTATGGAGAGACCCCATCTCTACTAAAAAAAATACAAAATTAGCCAGGCATGGTGGCACATGACCGTAATCCCAGCTACTCAGGAGGCTGGGGCAGAAGAATTGCTTGAACCCGGGAGGCGGTGGTTGAGGTGAGCTGAGAGTGAGCAACACCATTGCACTCCAGCCTCAGCAACAAGAGAGAAACAAAACAGGGAGAGAAGAAATGGCATCATCCTTTATTTCCAGAGCCCCTTGTGCCGGGACCCACAGAGGAAACACAGTTGCACAGCTGAACATATACTATAACACCTTATAGATGAGATGACTTCTGAACTTCAGTCATCTCATCTATAAAATGAGGATTTAAAAAGATAATAAACCAACCTTGTGGAAATTAGATGAGATACTGCACGAAGCAGCTAGCACAATCCCTGGCTCATATAAAGTTGTTTACTGCTTTGCTCTGGGTTCTAGAAGAAGAATTAGGGACCTATGACAAGGCAATAAAACATAAGGGGCAAATGAGAAACAGGAATAAAAACCTATGGGGGTTCAAGGACAACAGAGACTACTCAGCAGATGTCGTAAGAGGTAGTCATGGGGGAAAAGCAAAGTCTCTAGCAGGTGGGAAGCAAGCCCTTAGGCTCACCAACAGACTTCCACACACCCAGGGGTGCCTGGGTCCTTTTACAGCCTTCTGGCTCATTCCAATGCTCCTGAGCTCACAGCCCCTCCTCCTCACAGATCCTAGAGTCTGAATCTGCAGGGGAGGGACAGGGAACATGCACCGAGGCCTTCCATTCCTTCCCTTTCTCTCATTTCTCTAGTTCTCCCTGCTTGTGGAGTGGGTTCTCTGGACAGCAGGAGAGGGAAGAAGGACCAGTGCAGGGGAGGCTGTTGCAGCCCCAGCCCAACACACATGCGCATGAGCACCCAGGCCTGGGCCACACTGCTCACTGACCACAATCTCATTCCTCTGTGAAAGGAAGAAGGCTGAGGGTTCCCTGGCCCCAGAGATAAAAACCAGGAGTGAAAAGGTGTCTCGTATCCAGCTGAGACTGTCAGGAGCCACAGAGCTGGCAAGGTGGAAGCGTCCTCGGCCATGAGAGAGAGCCTGATCCAGGGCACCCCACAATCAATCCATCAGCACAGACTTATTGAACGCCTTCTCTAGCCCCAGCACAGTGCCAAAGTCTGTGGGGAATACAGCAAGACCACCCCTCCCTTGGAAAGCATTTGTAGAGTCAGGCATGTAGTCCTGAGAAGACGGTGAAAAACCCAAAAGCACAGTGGGAGAAAGGAAGAGTTGGTTACCACTGGATTTCAGGAGTGAAGTCAGAGGGGGCTTACTAGGGGTGGGATTCAAGCTGGAGCTGGAAGGATCAGTAGATTTTGGCTGAGCACAGAGGAGGACACTCCAGCAAGGGAACAGCAGAGGCAAGAGCACAGTGGTTAGAAAGGTCTCAGGAGGTGGAGCACAGTGGCTCACACCTGTAATTCCAGTACTTTGGGAGGCAGAAGTGGGCAGATCTGCTGCGGTCAGGAGTTCCAGACCAGCCTGACCAAAATGGTGAAACCCCATCTCTGCTAAAAATACAAAAAAAGATTGGCCAGGTGTGGTGGCGCACACCTGTAGTCCCAGCTACTCAGGAGGCTGAGGCAGGAGAATCGCTTGAACCTGGTTGCAGTGAGTCGAGATTGTGCCACTGCACTCCAGCCTGGGCAACAGAGAGAGATTCTGTCTCAAAAAAAAGAGAAAGATCTCAGGAAAGGAACAGTCCAGTGGGTGGGAGGAGTCAAGGGCACAGGTTGGGAAAGAGCCAGAGGGTCCAGTTATGGTGCTCAGTGGAGAACCAAGCCTTTCAGTCTTCAAACTCATGCCCCAGGAGCTACTGAAGGTTTTTGAGCAGACAAGTGACATGATGAGAATAATGTTTTAGGAAGATTGATCTGACGACTGTGTGAGGGATGGAGACCAGAGGCCAATTAACATGCGATTAGAACAGTCCCAGGTGGAGGCAATGAGGGCCCAAGGAGCGGGGCAGTTGGCGTGGACAGAAGGAAAGGGTTGTCAGAGGCAGTGTAAGGATGAATCGGCCTGATCCTGGAACACAGGGAGAGTGGCCAGGCTAAGACAATGTGACCAGCTTAGCGGCTCAGCTTTTGTCCTTGGAAAAATAATAATTAAAGTAGCCAGCCTTATGGCTAGATACATGTTAATACTCCTTCAATTCATATAATAACTCGATGGCTATTAGGTACTATTAATAGCCTCATTTTCAAATGAGAAAGGAGAGAAAAGAGAAATGATTCAACTGCCCAAGGTCATACTTTAAGTGGCAGAATCTGGATTCGAACTCAGGCAGTCAGGATCCAGCACCCCACCCTGGTCAGTTCTGTGCCTTATATCAACAAGACAAGTGATGGCTCCAGGCCCACGCATGTTCATATTCCTCTTCAGGACACCTGAGATACTCCCTCCCTTCCCTGTCCAGCAACAGTGTGAAAAAAATCATGAGAATCAAAATTACTTTTTTTTTTTTGAGACAGGGTCTCCCTCCATCATCCAGGTTGGAGTGCAGTGGTGCAATCCTAGCTCACTGTGGCCTTGACCTCCTGGGCTCAAGGCATCCTCCCCACTCAGCCTCACTAGTTGCTGAAACTACAGGCCTCCACCTGGTATATTTATTTACTTAGCAGTGATGAGGTCTCCCTATGTTACCCAGGCTGGTCTTGAACCCCTAGCCTCAAGTGATCCTCCCGCCTGAGCGTGACAAAGTGCTGGGAGTACAGGCCTGAGCCACTGTGCCCAGCCTAAAATTACTTATAAAATCTTTACCGTGGACCTTGTTTTATTTTTTATTCTAAAAAAAATTAAAGCCAGGCTCGGTGGCTCTAGCCTGTAATCCCAGCACTTTGGGAGGCTGAGGTGGGCAGATCTCTTGAGGACAGGAGCTCAAGACCAGACTGGCCAAGATGGTGAAACCCTGTCTCTACTAAAAATACAAAAGTTAGCCAGGTGTGGTGGCAGATGCCCATAATCCCAGCTACTCAGAAGGCTAAGACAGGAAAATCGCTTGAACCTAGGGTGGAGGTCGCAGTGAGCGGAGATCACACCATTGCATTCCAGCCTGGGCAATAGAGCGGGACTCCCTCTCAAAAAAAAAAAAAAAAAAAAAATTTAGCACATCCTGAGAGTGACCATTTTATTTTTTATTAAAAATAAAACATAAAATCTTTACTGTGAACCTAGTTTTTTTATTCTAAAAACCACTAAGCATATCCTAAGAGTGACCATTCTATTTTTTAATTAAAAAAAAAAAAAACACAAAATCTTTACTGTAGACCTTGTCTGGCTAACCCTTGGAGTTCAGGGCTAGAGGCTAGAAACGATCCTGTCAGGTGCCCAGCTCAGTACCCTGGACCATGCATGGGCTTCCCTACCCCTCCTACTGGTAGGTTCACCTCTCACCGACATTCCCTCCACACACTCCAGATCCCAGAGTCCCGGCCTGGAAGGAGCACACTGGTCTAGGAATGGAGACCAGCAGGAATTTAACGAAACCATCTGACCCCAGAGAATGAACAGGGCTGCTGGGGCAGGCTGGGTGGGACTGGGCTGGGAGGGAAGAAACCCATACTGCACTCAGGGCCATTGATTTCTCTAATTGATTTCAGTCAATGTTCTCAGTGCTTCATCATTCTCTTTAGAGGTAGGCTCTGGATTTACCCAGCCTCTCCCCAGGGCCTCACAGACCTCTCTGCAGCCCCGCCCATCCCAGGGGGCTCTGCAAGCCCCAGGGTAGCCCATTAGAGAGGGAGGAACCTGCAGCTGCTGCAGCTCCCATGGGAGTGGGAGGGAGTGGGCAGAGCCGGGAAGCGGATGGGAAGTTACTCCGACAGGAAGCCATCAAGACCACCTTACATGACTACTGTACTTCCTGGCTGTACAAAGCCTCTTCCACATCCATGATCTTGAAGTTCTTACAACATCCCTGGGAGGTAGGCGTAGGACAATCAGTTTCCCTTCTCAGGGAACAAACTCAAACACACTGTCTTTTTTTTTTTTTTCTTTTCCTTTTTTTGAGATGGAGTCTCGCTCTGTCACCCAGGCTGGAGTGCAGTGGTGCGATCTCAGTTCACTGCAACCTCCGCCTCCCAGGTTCAAGCGATTCTCGTGCCTCAGCCTCCCAAGTAGTTGGAATTACAGGTATGTGCCACCTTGCCTGGCTAATTTTTGTATTTTTAGCAGAGACAGGGTTTCACCATGTTGGGTAGGCTGGTCTCAAACTCTCAAACTTAGGTGATCCACCCACCTCGGCCTCCCAAAGTGCAGGGATTTTAGGCATGTGCCACCGTGCCTGGCCTCAGGGAACAAACTCACTCTTGAAGGCCACTTATGACATGGCCAAGGTCACAACATACCCAGCAAGCGGCAGAGCTAAGGATTCGTCCAGTGGGCTTTCCAATTCTGACCCGGGCTTTCTCACAGGCCAGAAATCAAGCACCCACCTGCTACAGCGCCAGGCTTCTCTGCTGCTTTGTCTATCAATAGGGGATCATGGAGGGCAGGGAAAAGGCGCTCGAGTCATCTGGCATCGTCTTTGTGTCATCCAAGATAGACCTGGGAAAGGGTGTTTCTCTGAATTCCTGTTTCACCAGAAATCCCAGACTTTCTGAGAAAACTGTGAAACCTCTCTCCTTGTCTTCCCCCTTCACAGCTGCCCTATGGCAGCAGGAGCTGCGCTAGCAAACTGCCCTTCTGTTGAGCTACTCTAAGCCTAAAATATCCTAGCTGGGTATCTGGTCTGCCCCTGCTGTCCCGGTGACACTACGCTCCCTCTGCAGTTGGCACCATACTGGCTATGCCCCAGCCTTGTCCTGAAGTTTGTGCTCTGTTTGCAGATGCCAGCTGCCTGGAGCAACCTCACAGCCTCTCTCCTGGGCACACACACCCATCTCATCTCTTAGACACTGGCCATCTGCCAGGTTACCCAAGGTCAAGGCAGAATCAAGTAAGAGGGGCAATGACTCCTCCTGCCAAGCCTTGGGGAGCCAACTTCTGCTGCCTGACGCCCCCTGCAGAGAGCTCTCAATCCCAACAGCTCTCACAGACCTAGCCAAGGGCTAGGTCTGAGCTGGACTGTCACTCAAAAGGTGCAGCTCCATCTGCAGGACTGAGAGGGTGGCTCCCAGGGGACTTTGGACAGAAAACAGAGACTAGTGTCTCTCTCTGAGGACAATGCCTTCCCTGGGCCCAACCCAGAGTTTGGCTAGATGAGCACATTTACCTGTATGCCTACCCCCTCACTCTGACCTTTCATTCTGGAAACTTCTTTTCCCATCATCTAGAACTTTCTCTCCTTCCCCTCGCTGTCCACATGCACTCCTGCTTTCCTGCTATCCTATCTCTCATGCGAGAATAGGAAACCCCGGTGGCGGAGCAATGTTTAACCCCAAAGAATCAATTGCTAATGATAGAATTTTAGTCATCACCTGCTATAGGTTGGAAGGAGCCCTCCATGACAATAAAAACTACCAGCAAGTTCACAGTCCTCAACAGCCTTCGGTGCTTTTTTCTGCAACTTTGCCTCCCGTGGGCCTCCCAACAGCTCTCTGAAGTCAAATGGGAAGACGTATAGTCCAGGCATCAAGTGACCTGTCCCACTACGTGACAGCAGTCACACAGTCAGGGAGTTGCTGATCTAGGATTGGACCAGGGTGTCCTAGGTAACTCCAAATTCCCTATTTGTGGGTTAGCTTTTGCTTAAATGCTTTAGTAAAATAAAATAAAATACTTCTTAATTTTAAGGACAAAGACCGTTTCATATAAACATCTCCAGTGACAGGGTCTTGTTTGACTCAGGGAATGCATTCTACAGTCACAGATAACTCAGACAACTGAGTGGCCTTTTTCTTTCTTCCTTTTTTTTTTTTTTTTCTGATAGGGTCTCACTTTGTCACCCAGGCCAGACAGCAGTGGTGCCATCACAGCTCACTGCAGCTTCAACCTTCCCAGGCTCAGGCGATCCTCCCGCCTCAGTCTCCCACGTAGCTCAGACTACAGGCATGCACCTCTAACCCCAACTAATTTTTGTATCTTTTGTGGAGATGGGTTTTCACCATGTTGCCCAGGCTGGTGAATAGTTTCTCCTTATGCCAATTTGGAACTTGCCTCCCCATAACTCCCATGTCCACAAGGATCCAGTATATGAGGAGGATCCTGGAAGTCACTTGGACTGCAGTGGGAGCATATCTGCCCCCCCAAGTGCTAGCTGTTGTGGGTGCTGTCTGCTTCAGCGGTGGCAGGCTGCTCCTTACCACAGTGATCAGCTACAATTCCCTGTCGTACTCCCCAGCACAAGTCAACAGAGGGAAGTCATCACATCCACTCCACATAGTGGGCTCCAGGATGGGACATTCCCCGGGGTACAGGCACCTGCTGCCTCCTTGCTACAAAACGGGTGAGTCCTTCCTTGCTGGGGGGGAGGGGCAGGCTGGGCTAGGCGCTGTGCTCTCCTCCCAGCAATGAAGATCAGGATTCTGCAGTCTTCCCTTGCCCTGGGATGGGCCCAGTTTTTCATATTCTTCTTACCTGATTCCTGGGAGAACAGCGCCCCCAGCACTGTGGAAAGAGGCTTAGACTAGGGTTTTAGTTCTAGTTTTGACCCAGACTTGCTGCCAGCCCAGAAGAGGGTTCAGCACAGTCTGGGGTAGCAGAGTGCCCATGGTCAGCCCTCAGGAAGGATTTCCTAGTGGAAACAAAGAAAAGGGAAGCAAGGGAGGGAGGGAGAGAGGGAAGGAGAGAGAGGGAGGGATGCGTGTACTGTTGAATCCTGGTGCTCTCCTCATCTCTGCTCCAACCTAACTCCCCAGATTCATCTTCCTCCAGTTTACCTCATGGAATGAGCCAGCGAGGAACACTTGGATTCAGCCCCCAGCTCTGCCATCAGCTGACTGTGCGACCTTAGGTCCTCTATGATAACAGTCCTCTACCCTGCCAACCTCACAAGGGACAAGGATGATCAAATGAGACACTGAATATGACTGTGCTTTGAAATAGTGAAATAAGCGATGCCCTGCAGACATAAGAACCTGTTGACTCTTCCAGGAAGCCCACACTCCATGGTGAGTTCTGGAGATGACCCTTCGCCATCTGTTTCAGGACGAGTACTCCCTGCCCCGTGCACTACTTGGGACACTTTTTGCTCCTCCAGTGACTTGGTGCTCCTTGGTAGAAAGAAACGTTCCCTTTTCACAGGTGAGAATACTGAGGCCTCCAGGTCCCGCTGTGTATGCGTCTCTTAGTTCTTCTTGCACCCTGTTGAAATCTCCCATTCTTATCTGTACTTTGCACTCGACTCAAAGCTCTGTTTGGACAGGACCTACATACTCTTCATCACCATAGCCTTAGGGGCTGGCCCATGATAACTGCCCAATGAGTGTAGAATGAATGAATGGGCAAATGATGCCTCTAACCTAATGTAACCTTAGCACAGGGGCTGAGGCCCAGGATCACTGGCCTGGTTCTAACCACTTATCTACTTGTTCGGGACTCACTAGGGTCTAACTGACCCATATAATAAATGCTTCTCTTTCCTCCTCTTCTGTTCTCTTTAGGAGATATTGACACATCTGACCAGAGGATTTTATTTTATTTTATTTTATTTTTTACCATTTAAGTTCTTTTAATTCAAGCTAGATTGACTTAGGCTCTTGACTTTAAAGTCTAATTCTATAAAGACTCAGTGCATTCATGGGAGCCAACTCACCATAATTCCCGATCCACACAATGAACCGCCTCGTTGTTAACCTGTTAGCAGTGTGATGCCCTGCCCGTTACCCTCCAGCCCAGTGAACCTGGTCACTTACTTGTTAGTCTGAAGAGACAAAGGAGTTTCAGTCCCCAGGCCAATCCCCTGAAGTGGGTGATAGAGGCATGACCCACAAAGAGCTGGCAACAGTCCTGGAAACACAGGGCTCCCCCAACAGAAGCCTGGGTCCTATGCAGACAAACCAAGCGAGGCTCTTAGGGTGGGAGATCCAGAGCTGGCGGCTTCTAACCAGAGGACAAGGTAGAGCTGGCCTTGTGTCCTCCCACAGGTAGTCAGCGCCTCCATACCTCTGGCCCCCTGGTGTTCCCAATGCTGTGTGTACTCTGGCTAGGGGACACCTCCAGCTTCCAACCTCACCTTCCACCAAACGGATCTGCTCTCCCATTTCCTCTCAGCCAGCTGCCACTTTGGAAGACACTCTTGTAAACGGATCCTAAGGGAAGCGATCATCTATTTATTTTAAGAGTTACTGGTGCACTAAAATCTTTTTCCAGAACCAGCGAAACTGATAATGGCCCTTTTTTGCAATCAATCTCAATCAATCACTGAATTCTTCAATACCTTTTTGTTACTCATCTCTGAGGCATATGCATTTTAAAGAAATGTTAACAGAGAGACAAGCCCTTAATGCAAAGTAATGGATCTCTAACTTTAGAAGTCAGGCACCATGAAAAAGGGATTTGAATAAGATTCGAGAAGGTGAATCTGTGGCATTCACGTACTACTCCCTCTCCTAACCGTGGCAGATATTGTAAGGCTTCTGGATGCAATGCTCCAGGCAGCCACAACCAGTCACTTGGAGTGGCACGCACGTTTATCTAACCCATCTGCAAGTCTTGGTTCCATGAATTCTAAGTCCCCTCCAGTTTTAGGATCTGGGCTTCTGTGAGGTAACTGGGAAGCCCTCTACCCTTCACACCATGGGTGACTTGTGTTAGGCCCAGCCATACCATAAGAGTTCAACAGAGGGCCGGTGCAGTGGCTTATACCTGTAATCCCAGCACTTGGGGAGGCCAAGGCAGGAGGGTGGCTTGAGCCTAGGAGTTGGAGACCAGCCTGGGCAACATAGTGAGACCCCATTTCTACAAAAATAAAAAACAATTAGCCAGGCATGGTGTCTTGCACCTGTAGTCCCAGCTACCTGGGAGGCTGAAGCAGGAAGATGGCTTGAGCCCACAAAGTCCAGGCTGCAGTGAGCTATGATTGCACCCCTGCACTCCAGCCTTGGTGACTGAGTGAGATCTGTCTCAAAAAAAGAAAGTCCAATGAGGGCATCCACAAGACTTTTCAGAAGACAGGGACCATCCCACTTCCCTAAGGAGAACAGGGAAGGAGATTTATGGAGGAGACCTATTGTGCCAAGAAAAACAATCTGCCCCTGCTGGAATCTGACAACTCATTAAAACAAATCCCTGCTACAGAAGGGCCTCTGCATCCCAACAGCCCTGAGGAAGGGGGACATCCCAAGGTGCTGCCCTCGCTGAACTGTCCACACCTGATGCTCCATCCATAACGCCCCTTAGATAGGACCCAGGAGTATGAATGGGACTCATGGTCTCACCTCCAATGCGAAAGGGTCTCCTCTTAGGCCCCCCAGCACAGAGGCTTCAGGAGTGGGAGGCAGGAGGGCGCAGCTAATGTTATGCTTGCTAATGAGCCTTCTGGGAGCGCTGAAATGGGCTGCACAGGTGCAGCCAAGAGCCAGCCACACACATGTCATCTGCTCAGCAGTCAACACAGCCCTGCTGCTGTTAGCAAGGAGCCTGAGACAGACACCGTTATGGGCCCAGGAAATTCATGCAGCCAGAGGGAGAGCAGGAACGGAGCTGGGCAGGTTCCTCACCTCACCCACCACCTTCATAGGCCTGGCCCTTTTGAGTTCAAGCAAGAGCCTTCTTACCTGCTTTCTCTTGGTTCAGTGGAACAAAGCATTGAACACCTACTGTGCTCCAGGCAGAGTGGGTAAAGGAAGTGGGTTTTTAGAGACTTATCCTACCAAGAAAAATCATCAGCCCCTGGTGGAATCTGACAACTCATTAAAACAAATCCCTGCTACAGAAGGGCCTCCACATCCCATTAGCCCTAAGGAAGGCGGTATCCCTTCACAGGGTGCTGCTGCCCACAGCTCTCGCCAATCTGCCCATGCTCACTGCTCTATCCAGCATGCCCCTTGCATGGGACCCAGAAGCATGAATGGGACTCAAGGGCTGGAGAAATGAGAAAGGTGTCCTTTCCGTCATGCCGATGTGGGTGTGCCAGGCAAGGCCTCCTCCCCCAGGGAACCTCGTTCCTGGTCCAATCCTCAACATGCTGCATTGATCTAGCCAGGCCCTCCTGTTTCTGACATCACCACGTGGGACTCCTGAGTGGCAGTCTGAAGACTGGAAATGCAAAAGGAACCAGAACATCTTACCCTTCTCACTCCTCACCTTATACAATGTGTCCTCACACATCCCATCTCATCTGATGCTCAAAACCACCTGCTCAGTCAACAGCTGGCAATTATCACTTGAGGCCCTTTTGTCAGGAGACAGGTCTCACCCCTGGTTCTGCCACTTTCCAGCTGCCTGGCTTTGGGAAAGTCCCTAAATCTGACTGTACCTTCGTAAAACAGGTTTGATAAACCTGACCTGCCTATTTCACGACTGGTGACTCATTCCACCAACCCTGATGTATCTGCTATGTTCCAGGCTCCTCATCACTGTCGCTGCCTTCTTCTTTCTTCTTCCTCTTCTTCCTTCCTTCCTCTTCTTCTTCTCCTTCTTCTTTTTCTTCCTCTTCCTCTTCTTCTTTCATCTTCCTTCTGCTTCTCCTTCTCTTTCTTCTCCTCCTTCTTTCTTCTCCTTCTTCTTTCTTCTTCTCTTCCTCTTTCTTCTTCCCCTTCTTCTTAATCATCTTCCTCCTCTTCTTCTTCTTGGAGGAAGGGTCTCACTCCATTGCCCAAGCTGGAGTGCAGTGGCCAGATCATGGCTCACTGTAGCCTTGACCACCCAGGCTCAAGTGATCCTCCCACGTCAGCTTCCCAAAAGCTTGGACTACAGATGTGCACCACCATGTCTGGCTAATTTTTTAATTTTTTGTAGAGATGAGGTCTCCTTATGTTGCCCAGGCTGGTCTCAAACTCCTGGACTCAAGCAATCCTCCTGCCTTGGCCTCCCAAAGTGCTGGGATTACAGGTATCAGCCACCATGCCTGGCCTTCTGTCTTCAATAAGACAGGATCAAAAAACATACAGCCTGGGGAATCAGATGCACAAACGAGTAAGTGCAATAATGTTTGGAAGCTATGGTGGTAGAATTATGGCATAGTGGGGAGAAGGACTGACTGAATAATGCACATACACAGAAATGTGGATTTTAGAGAAATCATTACATAGGAAATAATACTTGCTATGCTCTTCCCAGGAAGCACCTCCATATACATAATTGTTCTAGATATCAGAAAAGATTATGGCTGTGAACCTACTCTACAATAGACTATGGGGAGTTGTACAGTACAAAACATTCATGTAAAATATCAGACTTCAGTCAACAAAAATGGGATGTGTTAGTTAAGATAGATTAAGCTAAGTTTATTGCTTCAGCAAGAAACTACTGCAAAGTCTCAGAGGGTTTACACCACAAAAGTTTATCTCTTCTTCATGCAACATGTTCAATGTAGTTTAGCAGGGGTCTCTACTCCACACAGTCACTCAGGGATCCAGGCTCACTGATACATTATCATCTTGTAACTGCTACACCTACAACACAAGGCCTCCTTAGTCATTGAAGCAAGAAGAGAGAGAGCTGAAGGGCAGAGAGCTTGCCAGAAGTAATATATGTTACTTTCACCCATAGCCCATTGGCCAGAACCAATTACATGCTCCTATCTAACGACATTGGCACTAGAAGATATAAGGAAACAGTTGGAATGTCTGGTGAGCATCAAGACCTCTGTCACAGAGAACAAAGAACTGTCTGTATTTTGCAGAACTGGGGTATTTGGCTAATCAGAGTCTCCTTTAGGGAACTCTGAATCTGGTTCCCTCAGAGCCAAACAATCCCTGGGGTACACGATTGGAAATGTATTTTTCCTAACTACAAAATGACTCGCAATGGCAGAGAACTAAGGAATAACAAGATTCAAGTTATTTCTATGACTCAGATGAGCACAGAGTTAACACAATAATAATCATAGCTAGCTTTCTCTTTTGAAGAGGCAGGATCTCAATCTGTCACCCAGGCTGGAGTGCAGTGGCACAATCATAGCTCACTGTAATCTCCAACTCCTGTGTGCAAGTGATCCTTCCCCCCTCAGCCTCCCAACTAGCTGGGACTACAGGCACAGACCACCACACCCGGTTATTTTATTTTATTTTTTAGAGATAGGATCTTGCTATGTTGCTCTGGCTAGTCTCAAACTCCCAGCCTCCTAAGGCACTGGGATTATAGGAGTGAGCCACTGTGCACAGCCCATAGCTAACTTTAAGTAAGCACCTACTGTGTGCTAAGTCCACATCACCTGTATTGTCTTATTTAAGCCTCACAATAACCCAGGGAGATAAATAGTACTAACAGCCCTATTTGATATATGAAGATAAAAAAGAACAAGTCAAAGGTTCTTCAGATTCTTCAATTCATAACATATCAGAGCAGCAAATTTAATGCAGAAGTCAGTTCCCTGTCTCCAAGAACCATTCACCTTACCACGAACCTATACTATTCCCTGTAGTGGAATGTTATCACTAACTTTACATACAGCCACATACACACACACTTGCAGTTCCAAGATCTGGATTCTCAGCCTGGTTCTGTCACTAGCTACATAATCTTAGTTAGGTCCCTTTACCTCTCTGAACTTGAATTTCCTCATCTGCAAAACAGGAATAATAGAAATACCTATTATCTATTTAATTATCTTACGGAAAAGAGTTTTGTCAACTATAAACTTCTCTACCCAAAAAAAAAAAAAAAAAAAAAAAATTCCCGGAAGGGAGAAAAAAGGGTCGAAGGGGAGGTCGCACCTTCTGGGTAGGGAACCAAACCGCACCGATCCCTTACTCTGAGGAGTCCTGCTGACACCCCTGAAGCAGCTCCTAACAATAACCAGAGGTGGGCCCACCTTGCCTCTTCCTCTGTCCCCATGCTCTGTTTGGCAGCTCTAGCACAGCCTCAGATTTGTCTGCTTTTCCTGCAGAGGTTTTTGCAGGATTTCTGCTAAGTGGGGCAGCGATGTCGATAAGTTCCATTGTGTCATGAGTGTTATTGAAGAGCAGAGTGTCTGGCCTGCTAGTTGGGGCTTCTGGGCTCATAGCTCCTCCGGCCCTCTTTTACCCCTGGCCTCATTGATGGATGGCCCCTACTGCTCTTTCCAGCTCTTTCTCCTGTGTGCTCCAGCCTCCCATTCCATTCTGCATCAGGCCCACTATTCCAGCATGCCTGGTTCACACATCCATCCCCGGAAGTATTCACCATTCATCCTACTCTCCCCAAACCCAGAGCCTTCACTCAAGGCACGCCTTCTACCTAGAATATCCTCCCACCAACTTACCTGTCAAAGTCCTCAGATACACAAGGCAATGTCAATAGCAGTTATCTCCAGGTGATGAAATTACAGATTATCTTTTTCTTTTCAATTTCCTCTACTTGGAGATCTGGAGGAATGAGCACATGATATTTTTCTCATAAAAAAAAAAAGCACAATGAAGTTATGCTTTAAGTTCCTTTCTGTGAGCCCCTCCCCTTCATCCTAGCTTACAATTCTCTTTCTTCTGTGAAATTCTATAGCTCTCAGCCCTATCATAAATTGCTTTATACTCTAGTTAGTTTGCTGCGCACGAACATCTGGTAGTCCCAACCAAATGGTAAGCTCCACGAGGGCAAGGGACATATTACATGTATTTCCCTATGCTACACAGCCCTCTGCACAGTTCTAGGAATAGCAAAAGTAGTGAGTGAGTAACTTACCAATTACAGGGGTTATGAGAGGACCCAGTATATGTTACCGTACCGTGGGAGATAGAGTCACACAAACTAAGAACTAAGGGGAAAGAGACTTCGAGTTTATACAATCTGATGCCCTGTATTCATACAGTTTCTGACATTTCATTTGCCCCCATTAATATGTTCTGCTTACCCCCCACTACGTGAGTAGTCAAACTAGGGCTGGGAGACAAGCAATTTGGCCCAAGCATCCAGAGCCCCCATCTCCTCTGGTCCTGTCCAGTGCCTTAACCACTAAACTGCAGCTGCCACTCCAACACCTTATTAATAGCCATTTCTCTCCCCAGTCAGTGGCTGGACATGGCTTGCCAGGTTAATAATTTGTTCATTAGGCATCTAATGAATTACTTGTTAATTGCTAACTTGATGAACAGCCAGCAGTCCCCATCTGCCTGGAGAAACAACTGCAAATAACCACAGAAGGGCTGGCCAAGCCCCAGCGGCTGCAGGGCAGAAGCTTTGGGCCCCAGAGGGTGGCAGTTCCCTTGGGGAGAACCCTGTCTTGGTCAGTCACCTGGAGCTGACTTCCCAGGGATGGACGCCTCTGGTAAACCACCTCTTGCTGGTCCTATAAGTGCCCTGCAAAAGATCAAGGCAGCCCGGATCTTCATCAACCCTAATTCTTCAAGCCTCCTTTCCACAAAACTGCCCCTTTTTGCTTTCTTTTCTTTTATTTTCTCTGAGTTTCCACCAATTGAAGTCAGAACTACAGAGGGTCTCCAACTTCTGATGTTTCAACTTTTGATTTTTTGACTTTACGATCGTGCAAAAGAGATACATTTTCAGTAGAAACTACTTCCAGTATGCATGCAACCATTCTGCTTTTCACTTCCAGAAGAGTACTCAATAAATTACATTAAATATTCAACACTTTGTTATAAAATAGGCTTTATGTTAGATAACTCTGCCCAATTGTAGGCTAATGTAAGTGTTCGCAGCACATTTAAGGTAGGCTAGGGTAAGCTATGACTTTTGGTAGGTTAGGTATATTAAGTGCATTTTTCTTTTAGGGGATAGTGTCTTGCTCTGTCACCCAGGCTGGAGTGCAGTGGCACAATCATAGCTCACTGTAGCCCAGAATCCTGGGCTCAAGCGATCCTCCTGCCTCAGCCTGAGTAGCTGGGACTACAGGCATAAGCCACCATATCTAGCTAAATTATTTTTAACTTTTGTAGAGATGGGGTCTTGCTGTGTTGCCTAAGCTGCTCTTGAACTTCCAGCTTCAAGTGATGCTCTCACCTCTATCTCCCAAAGCACTCGGATTACAGGTATGAGCCACCAATCCTGACCTAAATGTATTTTTGACGTATGATATTTTCAATTCGCAATGGATTTATTGGGACATAACTCCACTGTAAATAGAGGGGCATCTATTCTCAATGTAAACTTTTTGTATCCACACATAATGATATCTCATCATATTTTCTCAGGGTGTTGGTCCTGACCTCCTATCTCAAAGGCAGCTCCAATGTCCCCACTGGCCACTTCAAACTTCCTAAAAACAGAAACCACATCTTACTCATTCATCCTTGTACCTCCTGTACCTAACATAGTCCCATAGTCCCTTTTAAGTATTTATTAACGGAGCAAATTACTCATACTTTACTGTACAAATCTGTATTGGTTTGCTCAGGCTGCTGCTATGGTTTGAATGTCCCCTCCAAAACTCATATTGAAATGTAATTGCCATTATAGTGGTATTCAGCACTGAGATCACTGAGAGCCCTCACAAGTGGATTAATGTCATTATTGAGAGAGTGGGCTTGTTAATGCCAGAGTGGGTTTGTTACAGAAATGAGTTCGGCCACCTCTTGTGCTCTTGCTCACTCTCACCTTCTCTTGCCTTCCACTTTCCTCCATGGGATGACACAGCATGAAAGCCCTCGCCAGATGCCAGCACCAGGCTCTTGGATTGCAGCCTCCAGAACCATAAGCCAAATAAACTTCTATTCTTTATAAATCACCCAGTCTGTGGTATTCTATTATAGCAGCAGAAAACAAATCAAGACAGCTGCCATGACAAAGAACCATAGACTGGGTGGCTCAAACAACAGAAATTTATATATTCTCACAGTTCTGGAGGCTGGAATTCTGAGATCAAGGCTTCTCTAAGGCCACTCTCCTTGGCTTACAGATGGCCACCTTCTTGCTGTGTCCTCACATGGCCTTTCCTCTGTCCATGCACACCCCTCATGTCTCTTCGTGTGGCCAAATTTCCTCTTCTTGTAAGAACTCCAGATAAAACACAGAAGAAAATGACCAAGTCCCATCCTATAGGGGCTCACAGAAAAAGATACTGGGAGTGAAAACTACATACTGACGGGAAAGTTGACAAATTCCTCCTTCTTCTTTTTTTTTTTTTTTTTTTTTGAGACGGAGTTTTGCTCTTGTTGCCCAGGCTGGAGTGCAATGGCACAATCTCGGCTCACTACAACCTCTACCTCCCAGGTTCAAGTGATTCTCCTTCCTCAGCCTCCCAAGTAGCTGGATTACAGGCATGCGCCACCACATCCAGCTAATTCTGCATTTTTGGTACTGACAGGTTTCTCCATGTTGGTCAGGCTGGTCTCAAACTCCCAACCTCAGGTGATCTGCCTGCCTCGGCCTCCCAAAGTGCTGGGATTACAGGCATTCCTTCTTATTTCAATGCCCTGTTTGTAAGATGGACATCATAACACCTTTCTCCATCATGGCAATGCTAGAAGGATAAAACGAGATTGTGCTCTGATAAGAAAAATTACTATGCAGATGGAGATCAGATTAGGGCCCACCCTAATCACCTCATTTTAATGTAATCAGCTCTTTAAAGACCCTTCCTGCAAATACCCTCATATGAGGTAGTGTGGTCGGGGCTTTAACATATGAATTTTGAGGGGAACTAGTTCAGCTCATAACACCTTCTCACTCTACAATGCCAACTTCAGGCCTGGGCACATATTAAATATTTAACACATCCTCCAAAATTGGTAGGCATTCCATTTCCTCTGGGGAAAGGGCTCATCTTTGTGGCCTGAGTTCCTAGTCCTGCACAGACCCCTGAAAAACTCTGTGGTGGAGTATTTAAGGCAAACCCTCTTGTCATGTCGGCTCCCAAATCCTAATGGCTCTGTTATTTTTGAAATCACTTTAGAGCAGCACTGAATAGAGATGATGATTTCTTGCATTTGCATAGCAATTTTTCTTATCAGAGTACGGTCTCATTTTATCCTTCCAGCTTTGCTATGATGGAGGAAGAGTGTTATGATGTCCATCTTATGGACAGGGAATCGAAATAAGAAGGAATTAGTTAACTTTCCCAAGTCAGGCTAGGCCTAGTATGTGCCTTTCACAGCCAGTATCCCTCCCGTGAACCCCTGTAGGATAGGACTGGGTCATTTTCTCCTCTGCAGCTGAGCCTCCAGCCCAGGTCCAAGCACAGAGCATGCTCAGGGGAGGTTTGGCATTAACTATAACAGAGCTGCTGGAGGAGCCTCTATACATAACAGCTGAAGTCTCAGAACTGACCACAACCCAGCCACCCAAACCCCTCCAGGAAAACCAGCCCTTGGGCCCTAGGGCCACATGGACAGCCAGCTTCCAGAGTCGGAGCTTCTCACACCCGAGCTGCATTTCAGTGAAGGCCCTGAAGCCAAGGTTGAATCGAAAATGAGTCTGGAAATATATCTATTATCACTTCCACACTGCTACGAGTGACAATAAGGAAAATGAGTTTATGGTACAATTGCAAAGTGATTTCACATATTATTTATTTCTATCTCTTTATATCACGGGTATTTTTAGAAGCTGCCTCAAATGCATTGTGGAATGAAGCAGGGTATGAATTTTAAAAATACACTCTCTCATTTCCTCCTTGGGATAATGTTTCAGTGGATAAGGAGGGTAGTGAGCCCATTTGGCAGACGGGTAAAGCAAGTCAGAGAGAGGCCAAGTGTCAGCCCAACATCATGCAGGGAATAAGGTGATGAGCAGGGGCTAGACCCGCACTCCATGCTTTTTCCTGTTAGTTACTGGCTGGTGTGGGAGGAACCCTGAGGAAATGGACCAACAGAGAGCCCTTCTAAGGGCAGGAGAGAAAGGAATGAATGTCCCCCTGTAGATGTATCACCTTTGGAAACATTTTTGAACCATTTATATCTGAATGATTTCAGTTGAGGCCTGTACCCCCCAGTTCACTACCTGGCCCCTGCATCATCCCACATTTGTGTTGTTGTCTGGCTGTTAATGGCTCTTGAGTTGCAGTTTCTGTTTGGGCTTTGAAAAACAGCCTTGTGGTAACTACCTTGGGAAGCTCAATGGCATCAGGGGTGGGAGACGTCTTTAGCTATAGAATATGGCCCAGGAAGGGAAATGGGGGAACAGCAAATGCAACGTCACCCACACCCTCACCTAGCAACATAAATTTGCAGCAGCTGATGGGATCCAGTACCTTAAGCCACAGATGCTGCTTCTCCTACAGTCCTGGGCAGAGCTGGAACACATATTTCACCCTCCCTGATCATTCCCCAACACATGATCTGAAATAGGCTGCAGAATAAACAGGCCTTGGTCTCTCACCAGCTAGGCTAAAAGGAGGAGAACTTGATAGCCTCACAGGCTGCATAAAAAGCCAAATGCAAAAGACACATGGCAGGTGATCCAACCCCTCCCACACCTGAACCACCACCACGTCACCCTGCTTTCTTTTCTAATGAATACAGGAGCCCCAAACCCAAACTTGCCCCCAGATACCATCCATAACTGTGGCCTGTGGGAGTGGAAATGACCCACAACATGCAATCCTTCTCCACTCCTTCCTTAGCAGGTCTCCAGCTTGGGGGAGGTCAGCCTCCTTCCTCTGCCCACCCCCCTCACTGATCGGGAGCCATAACCCGACAATCCTGTAAAGTCCTTCCCTCCTGAACAGAGTTCTTCCTGAGTTTTTACTGCCAACAGAGATCAAAATCTATGACTACTCGGTGCCAGCTCCTTGGCATGCTCAGTATACAAAAGAACTGGGCCCCAGGGAAACAGAGAAATGGTAGGTCCTGGTTGGCAATGGGGGTAATGGAGGCTCAAAGGAGCTGTCACTCAGAGACCCCTTCTCAGTGGGACTGTGATGGCAGCAAGGGCCCGGGATATGCTATCGTAGGAGTGGGGTGCCAGCACTCAGTTGCAGCCAATGGTAACAGTAGGGATGTCAGGTACAGAACCTGAGTTCTCAGGGACTCTATGGGGAAAAAGGAGTTGGTGCAGGCTTCTGGGATGAAGTGAGGGGGACACTGAGGCATAAGCCAGGCTCCTGTCCTGGGAACCAGACTTGGTGGGCTGGAGATGAGCCCCGAGCAACCAAGCAACCCCCAACAACTGGGCCACCAGCCTATAGGTATGATGGAGGTCACATTTCCCATCAACACTGAGAGAAGCAGCACCTGAGGAGCCACATGGCCTCGCATCAGGACGTCAGGGGAAGGGGCTGCCTCTTGATAGCCTCGCAGGAGTGCTTGATGCTTCTGTGCTCTCCAGAAAACCCATTTTTAAATCACACTGATCTCAAAAACAGGGCTGTGGCTAGCCCCTCCTAGGCCCGGGGAGAGACGGGGAGCAGCCTGCAGAGAACAGGGGCCAGGACACAGTCTGCATGGGCAACTACCCGCTCCGAGGCCTTTAGAGGCCCAGCCAGCAGCATCCTCTGTACTTTCTGCCTCAGGCCTCCCCTGGTACAGAAGCAGGAGTCGGCCTCCCGGTGAGACATCCTCATAGCAGGTCCTTGCCTCAGCCAGTGCTGGGCTGAGACTGAGAGGCAATGTCTCCTCTGGGGCTCTAACCCCTCCTCAGTTCCCAAGCCGGAGATCTTAACATGTGACTTTTCCAGCTCTTAGAGAACTCAGGGTGGGTTTTCCCAGGCCTTTTAAGTACCCTTCCTATAATTAAATCCCCAAGCATTTCTCCCTGGCAACAAGTAACCAAACTTGAAGGCAGGAACCCAAGACTCTGATGCCTCCCTGGTACTCCATTCACCTAGGTCACTCGGGTCAGAGGAACAGCCTTGGTGTAAGCTTCACATTCCCAGTGTCCTGGGTCCTTTGTCACAGGCTTTTCAAAGGCCGGGGATCCTGGCCTTCTCCTGTATACAAGTCCTCCCCCGCCTTCCCCCCAGGCTGTCCTAAAGGACAGCTTTCCCTGCAAGTGAATGGATATCTGCCCCAAGCAACCACCCCAACCGTCAACCACCTCCTCCAGCCCCCTCATTGCAGAGAAAGGCTGGGCGCTTGTTTTCCTTTAACTTAAAAAACACTTGTGGACTCACAGGAAGTTGTAAAAATAGTGCAGAGCAGTCTCACAGACCCTTGCCCATTTTCCCTGAGCAGTTACAATTTACATAACTATGCTACATCAGGAAATTGACTTGTTACAATGTGTCTATAGTTCTGTGCCCTTTGATTACATCACCAACACTGAAACCAAAATTGGCAACTCTTCCCTCTCCCGCATACATCCCTTCAGGCTACACTCCCACCAACCCCTGGCTATCACCCATCTGTGTTCTGTCATTTTGTCATTTCCAGTCTCTGCCCCTACTGAGCGTGTGGTCTTGGAGATGGGGTAGATCCCATCTGACCAGAGCAGGCAGTCCTGGGACAGAAGTGGCCTAGGACAGCGGGAACCCAGTCTCACTTAGATGCAGACAACTCACGTACCTGGCACCTGTGTGCCGCAACTCGGCCCTTATCTGCCAGCTTCTGCTGGTCTGATGGCGCACTGTCCCTTTCCCACTCCAGACTCAAGACCCCTGGCCGGGCCTCAGCTGCCTGCTCCACTCCCCACCTGCAGGCCCCTCCCGCAGCCTGCTCTCTGCTGCCCCCAGCAGGCAGCCTACAGCTCAGAGCATCCCGGCCACAAGATTTTAATTCGAAATTCTCCCAAGTCATGCTTCTCGCATACTATACCTACATAATTCACTTTTATTACCTAAATATAGGGCTTAATATTTGGCCCTGTTAAATTTCATCTTGTTTGTTTCAGGCAGCCTTTCAGCTTCTCAGGATGCTTTCAAATCCTCAGCTATCTCTCTGGACTTCAATTATCTCTTCTGTCATCCAGAAATTTAATCATCCTGCTATCTGTATCTTCGTCCACGTCATAGACAAAATTGTCGAATTGAGCAGGGTTTAGAACAGAGTGTTCTGGCACAATACTAGGTGGCCCTTCTAAAGGGGAAAGACTGAGTGAGGTTTGGGATCCAAGCATCCCCTTCACAAACCATAGCTGAGCAGCTCTAAATCCACCCAAGTGAGCTGCCAAACGGACTTCGTTTTTTCATTTATTCACAGGGCTGCCAGGAATAATTTTACTGCCTGCTCACAGACGGGCCAACCCAATAGCTAGGCTCCATCAGCATACAGGTATAAAAGGAGGTCACCTTTCCTTTCCCACCCAAGTTACAGTGTCTTTGAGTCCCCCACCCACTTAACCAAGAGTCTAATTCCCAGATGTTCCCAAGAACACCTAGGCTTGTATACACTGGTCTAAAACTCAGACCTTTTGAGGCTAAATGGCTGCTATTTGCAGAGAAAGCAGAAACTCAGAGAGGCTCACTCTGCTGACTGGTGTAGCCATGGATGTCTGCTTGATTTGGGGGGGCCATGATGGCTCTGTGAGGTGAAAAGAAGGACATTCATCTGTCTGGGACCTAAGTGTTGCACCTTTAATCAGAAGTATGCAGCTTTAGGTCAGGGGTGATAGCTCATGCTGGTAATCCCAGTACTTTGAGAGGCTGAAGCAGGAGGATTGCTTGAGACCAGGAGTTCAAGATCAGCTTGGGCAACAGAGCAAGACCCCATCTCTAAAAAAAAAAAAAAATTTTTTTTGAGACAGAGCCTCACTCCGTCGCCAAGGTGGAGTGAAGTGGTACCATCTTGGCTCACTGCAATCTCCACCTCCCA
The DNA here is from genome assembly GCF_009761245.1 of Sapajus apella. Classification (NCBI taxonomy): domain Eukaryota; kingdom Metazoa; phylum Chordata; class Mammalia; order Primates; family Cebidae; genus Sapajus; species Sapajus apella. Next base: position 23,970,088 of record NW_022436961.1, on the reverse strand, counting down.
GGTTCAAGCAATTCCCCTGCTTCAGCCTCCCGAGTGGCTGGGACTACAGGCGCAAGCCACCATGCCTGGCTAGTTCTTGTATTTTAGTACAGACGGGGTTTCACCATGTTGGCCAGGATGGTCTCGATCTCCTGACCTCATGATCCACCCTCCTCCGTCAATCAAAGTGCTGGGATTACAGGCGTGATCCACCACACTCAGCCTGAAAATTTTTTTTTTTTAAATTAGCCAGGCATTATGGCCTGTGCCTGTAGTCCCAGCTACTCAGGAGGTTCAGGTAAGAGGGTCGCTTGAGAACCCAGGAAGTAAAGGCTGCAGTGAGCCATGATTGTGTCACTGCACTGCAGCCTGGGAGACAGAGTAAGACCCTGTCTAAATATAGACAGATAGATAATAGATTTAGATAGATAATATAGATAATAAACAGATAGTAGACAGATAATATAGATAATAGATTAGACAGACAGATAGATGACAGACATAGATAGATAGATGATAGTAGAAAGATAGATAATAGATGAGAGAGAGGGAGGGAGCAGGGGAGAGAGAGAGAGAGAGCAAGAGGGAGCTTTTTTCCCAAGGCCCACACAGAGTTCTACCCTGACCCTGGGTCACTGTATGGGTTCAAGAATAAAAATAGAAACATAAGAGAAGCACAGCCCACGAGGCTACTCTATGACACTTAAGTCCCAACTACACATGTATGAGATCAGGAGAGGAGCAACCTCTGATCCACCACCCACCACCGCCCCTACCGACCAGATGTGCCCTGTCATACTGACTTTCTAATCAAACAGCAATCACAAGGAGGAAAAAGAGTTGGGGTGATCCTCTTTGTCCTAAGTGAACTCACGCTGGCTTCTAGCAATCACCTTTCTTTTCCAAGAACTCACAAATCATCAGTTTCAGTCATCAGTTTTGGAATTTTGCCAAGAGTCAACATTGAAATTACTGAAAAATCATTTCCAAAATCAGGGAAGGTCTGGTTTTTCTGGGCCTGATGCACTTCCTTAAGTGGAAGCTAGCTGTTCCTTCCCCCTCACTCACCATGAGAATCACACACACGCGCGCGCGAACGCGCGAAGACATCCACCAGAGACTACGCTCCACTGACACGGATATGCCACCAAGCACAAAGATGTCCAAAGCCAATGTCCCTGATTCTTCCCATCCAGTCTTCTTCTCACCTCTCTCAGAATTGCTCCTTCCTCTCTCTCCACCACCCCATCCCTCCGCCCAGAGGTAAGAGATGTCTTCATCACTCTGTAATTGTGACTGTGGCTAAGCAGCCGTGTGATCGCAGGGAAAGGAGAGCCAGGCATGCGGGAGGGGCTCGGGCAGGCTCTGACCCATGCTGCCAACACACCTCCATCTGTCAGTGATGGCCCTCCCTGCGTGGGGAGTTGATGGAGCGATGACTGCCAGTTTGCTAATGTCCTTGTCTGCGGACGCTGCAAAGACACAGTTTTCCATGGAGGAATTCTAAGGCTTACACTTGAGTCTTCTCTGAATTATAGTAATTGAAGTTGAGAAGAGCAACATGCCAGAACTCCTCCTTTACCTGTCATTTCTGGGCTGATGACGGGGCTCCAACTTCAAGGTGACTCTGTCCTCCTCCCTCTTTCCTTCCTGCCCCTCGCTCCTCTCCACGCCAGGCCTGATACAGTCAAGGACCCAGCCTTCCCTCATCACAAAAGGGAGCCAACCAGATCAGGGGAAAGCAGGCACCTTTGAACTCCAGTGCTTGGAAGTTGAGTCTTACTGGCTCAGTTCCCAGCAGAAAAACATTTCATCCAGGCCCTGCGGGGGCTGGGGATTGGGTCAGAGACAATAATGAGAACTGGAAGACTCAACTGCTATCCAGACCTGTCTGTTAATTCCACAAACCAATAAACAGAGGCTCCGAAGAGAGAAGTAACATGCTAAAGTTTAGCCAAATAGTCTCAGAGTCAGGACGAGGACTCAACTCTCCTGACGCCTGGTTTATTCCACTACCCCAGGGCCATTTGTTGAAGCCAGCCCATGTGCTAAGCGCTTTACATAAATGATTACTAATTTTCACAGCAACTTTTCAAGGTATCATTATTCCCATTTCAAGATTGAGGTAATGGAGTGATTTGCCCAAGGTTGCACAGACAGAAAGTGGCAGGCAAGGAATTCAAGTCCATTAACCCATTCTTTCTCATAAATATTCATCAGGGGCAGAAAGAAGCAAGTCTGAGTGGGTTTGGGAATGCATGAGGGTGTCCCAAAGGAAGAAGTTGAGAAAGCTACCTGCTGGAATATCCCAGCTGCAGTCTTCCATGGATTATATTCATCTCACCAACAGTAGGTCCATATAATGGCCAGTTGTTAACAAACATGGTACCAAGAAGGGAAAAAGCACCTGAGTACAAGTGCCTGGAGGCTGATCTTCAACAGGGACGATCTGGAAAGGCAAATGAAAGCTGGGAGGACCCAGGACAGACAGAAGGTCCAGGAGAACCTAGTAAAACCCATAGGTCTCCCTTGGGTTTTTGATAGGCGTAAGAAGAAACCCAAACTCCCGATTTAGTTTCCAGATGTCTGTCTACCCCATCTATCACCCCCAACACACTCCAACCCCACTCCTGAATTAACAGAAGGACTGATCGGACCCCGCAGAAAATGATGGGATTCTTCAGCTCCCAGAGCCCAAATTCTATATTCCTCACTTCGACCCAAGGTCTTGGAAAAGTAAGAGGCTTTGGCAGAGACAAATCAGAGAAGAAACAGGGGGGTCAGCGGGGCAAGGGGGAAGAAAGTGGCTTTGTGAGGAAGACCCAGTCCTACACAACTCAGAAATGGGATAGAGGGGCTGACCAGTCCTATAACGCCTTGCCTTTGTGGACTTAGGACTCAAACATTTGCAGGAAGGGGAAGCAATGTATTAGAAACCATAACGTTAACTCTCGCCACAACACAAAATAACTAGCGTGTCACTATCATGTGAGTTATACCACCTTTCTCATCGTTATTCTTTGCAAAATGAGAACGATAATAGTATGCACCGCACAGGATGTTTGTGAGAATTAAATGAGATGCAAAGTACCTAGTATAGTTTCTGGCATATAATCAGCACACAATAAATGTTAGATTTTTATTGTTGTTTTTATTTCTATCTTGATGAAAAATGTATTATTTTTACACTGTTATAAACCGAAGAGAACCATGAGTTGGGTTCCACAAATTTCATTGCTGAAATCATGTACCTTGGACAGTTCTATTATTACATTTGTATTATTTAAACAAAATTTTCCTTCTCGGGAAAGTTGCAAGGAAAGTACTCCCTACGCCACCTGAGGCAGTGCTTTGCTTGTAAAACACTTTTCCCTTTCAAGGTGATTTCTCACTGCCTCTTATCACAAGCTCACAGTGTAATTCTGACGTCGATGGACTAGGCATTATTGAATTTCCTTTATTAGATACTGAAACTCTAGGTAAAGGACGTTTGTGGGGCTGGACGTACAGCCAGGTCCTGATGCCTCTCTCAACATCCAGTCCAGCAACACGGAGCACAGGTAACGTGACAGGCTATCTGCATGTCTGTCCCCCAGCACTTACAGTGGGTCCCACGTGTGACCCGCCCTGCCCTTGGTGGAATCCTACATCTCTCCCAGGCTTCAGCCTGACAGGACCCTCACCCGAGGATGCGAGGTTCACAACCTTGAGAATTACGGAAGAGCACATGAAGAGGATTGACTGTTCTTTTTTTTTTTTTTTTTTTTTTTGAGATGGAGTCTTGTTCTGTCATCCAGGCTGGAGTGCAGTGGCACAATCTCGGATCACTGCAACCCCTGCCTCCCGGGTTCAAGCAATTCTCCTGCCTCAGTCTCCTGAGTAGCTGGGACTACAGGAGCCTGCCACCACACCTGGCTAATTATTTGTATTTTTAGTAGAGACGGGGTTTCACCACATTGGCCAGGATAGTCTCAATTTCCTGACCCTTTGATTCGCCTACCTTGGCCTCCCAAAGTGCTGTGATTACAGGCATGAGCCACCGCACCCAGCCCTGTTTGGCCATTTTACAAGACTTCTGGTACTCATCTCCTCCACTGCTATTCACATCTAACCCCTCTCCTTGCCTAGCCCCTTTCTAGCATGAGGGTCAGCCTTACACTAGCACCATCGCCGGAGTGGGGCTGGGTGTGGGGAGTTCACCGCTAGCGCATGTTCTGATTGGCCAGCCCACACTGTTCAAGGCGCTAGCTAATTTGAACATCACCTCTGCCTGCTTCCCTATTTCCCATTACTCCCCAGATACCTATTTCCCTACAGGGAGTCTGACCACCATTTCTCCTAGAATCTTCTGTTTCAGAATGACTTATTTTTACCTATCCAGCCCCTACCCATCCTCCACAAGGCTGGCCAAGCATCTTTTCCTCCTGGAAGCCCTCTTAGATCAGCCCTAGGCTAGTATTCACTTCCATTTTCCAGCTCCCGGAAGGTTTTTTCCAACTGCAGGTAGTGTTATCATTAGCAGATCATGGACATCAATTCAGTGCACTGCAAAGAGCATTCTTTAACAAAATAGAATACAAAATATCAGGAGATATCATTTGTGATAAAAATTGATCACAGCATGCATATGAACATATATATATATGTGTTGCATACTAATGTGATGTAAAAAACATTCCTTACTGTGTGTTGCAGTCAAAACCTTCCATCCTAAATAGTACGATGCACCTAAAATCTGCCTAAGTTCTCCAAAGACACCAGGAATGGAGTCAGGGAGAAGAGAGGAGAGTGAGGGTGTCAACCAGGCTGGAGCCAGTCTGACCCGGGAAAGAAAGTATATGAGGACAGGGAGTAGGTTTCTCTACTTACCTCCCCCCCAGCACCTAGAGCTCAAAAATAAGTGTCAATAAATGCGTAGCACCCGTTAGGCTAGATTACTCTGTGATAAAAGAAATCAAGGCCAGGCGCAGCGGCTCACACCTGTAATCTCAACACTTTAGGCAGCCGAGGCGGGTGAATCATGAGGTCAAGAGATCAAGACCATCCTGGCCAACATGGTGAAACCCAGTCTCTACTAAAAATACAAAAGTTAGCTGGGTGTGGTGGCACATGCCTGTAATCCCAGCTACTCGGGAGGCTGAGGCAGGAGAATCACTTGAATCCGGGAGGCAGAGGTTGCAGTGAGCCGAGATTGTGCCACTGCACTTCAGCCTGGTGACAGAGCGAGACTGTGTCTCAAAAAAGAAGAAATAACAAACAGCTATGCATGGTGGCACCCTCCTGTAGTCCCAGCTACTCAGGAGGCTGAGGTGGGAGGACCTCAAGTTCAAGCCTAGCCTGGGCAACATAGGGAGATCCCCATTTCAAAAAAAAAAAAAAGTCTCCACAGCTTTTAACATGGTTGAGTTTTCACTTGTGCAAGTCCACTGTAGGTCTGGCAGCCCTCCAGAGTGGCTGTCCCCTAGGCAGTAGCTCAGCAATCTAGGCTGCTTGTACCATGTCACCCTGCCTACTGGATCAATGCATGGATAACTGTGGCAGGGAAAGAGAAAGCTAGGGGCTACTCTCAGTGACCTGTGTCCCTTTTACCCCCAGCTACTGGCCAAGCCTGGTCTCATAACCCCCACTTAACTGCAGAGGATGAGAAATATAAAGAAGCAGTAAATGTCTCCCTTTCTTTCTCTGCCTTCTTCTTTCTTTCTCTCCTTTCTTCTTTCCTTCCTTCCGTCCCTCCCTCCCTCCCTTCCTTTCCTTCCTTCCTCCCCCCTCCTTTCCTTCCTTCTCTTTCTTCTACTCATCTTTCTTTCTCTCTCTTTCTTTCTTCCTTTCTCTCTTTCTTTCTTCCTTCCTTCCTTTCCAGACAAGGTGCTGCTGTCTCAAAGAAAAAAAAAAAAAGGAATGGGCACAGTGGCTCACGCCTGTAATCTCAGCACTTTGGGAAGCTGAGGTGGGTGGATCACCTGAGGTCAGCAGTTCAAGACCAGCCTGACCAACATGGTGAAACCTCATCTCTACTAAAAATACAAAACTTAGCCAAGCGTGGTGGCGGGCACCTGCAGTCCCAGCTACTCAGGAGGTTGAGGCAGGAGAACTGCTTGAAACTGGGAGGCAGAGGTTACAGTGAGCCAAGATCCCCCACACTGCACTCCAGCCTGGGCAACACAGTGAGATGCCATCTCAAAAAAAAAAAAAAAAAAAAAAAAGCTGGAGTGCACTGGCATGATCACGATCACAGCTCACTTCAGCCTCGACCTCCTGGACTCAAGTAATCCTCATCTCAGCCTCCCAAGTAGCTGAGAGGTGTGCACCACCACACCTGGCTAATTTTTTAAATTTTTTTGTAGAGGTGGAGTCTCACTTTGTTGCCCAGGCTGGTCTTGAACTCCTAGGTTCAAGTGATCCTCCTACCTTGGTGGGCCTCCCCAAGTACTGGGATAGTAGGTGTGAGCCTCTGGACCAGGCAAATGTCTCTAAAGTAACCCTGCTCGAGGCGTTTTGTGTCATAACTCTATGTATATAACTTGCCACCCCAGCTCTTCAGGTAGTCGCTCCACAGAACTTCTGGTGATCTCCTGTAAAGCAAACACTGTGCTAATATCTGGGAATACAGAAGTGACTGAGACACTGTCCCGGTTTGGACGGCCCCGGAAGCAATCCCCAGCTGAGAATCATGGTGTCCCTGGCTAACCTGGGAAGTGCAGAGAACACTGGCAGGACTAAGGGAAGTAAAACAGGAGATGCATTTTATTAAGCCCGTTACCTCAGTGGATGTCTGAAGCCCAATCCCATGGAGAAATTCTGGAAAATAGTGTAAAGCACACCTCAAAATTATTCCCACTTTAGGGTTGAGGAAGCTGAAGTCTCTGTCAACCCACTCCCTATCAGCATTGATTGAGGCTGCTCCTGAGGGGTGTTAGTGCTCCAGCCCTTCCAGGCTGCTCAACTCACGGGGGTGGAGTCAGCTTCTAGAAAAGTCCCTTCTGCAAAAAGATGCAAACAGTGGCAGGTGAAACTCCCAGAGCAAACTTCTCAGTAAGGGTAAGGTCTGAGGGAAATGAGCAGGAAACTGACAGTCCCAGCTTCCACACTGGTGAACTAACCAGGCAGGAGAAGAAGAAAGAGGCAGATACACAAATAAACATCAGCAAAAGAGAAATTGCTACAAATGCTGCAATTGAAGAAGTAACGAAGTATCCAGGCACAGAGGAGGTAGCCCTTGGTTCTCCCAAAGATCCAAAAAGACTTCCTAGATGTTATTCAATCTGGGCTGAATCTTGAAGACCAAGCAGGAATTACCTCTGAGAAGAGGAAGAAGAGATACAATGAGGACTGCTTGCCTGCCCATCACCTTCACTGTCCCTTTTCTTCCCAGCTGACCCAGTTCTGCTTAGGGTGCACTGTGTTCGGCACCACGTGCCTCTACAGGACGGGTCTGCGCCAGGTGCAAAATCCTTATGCCCATTTGCCAGTCTTGGCTTTCCAGTCTCTCTTGCAACTGGCAGTGGGCATGTCAACTGGCCCTGGCCAATAAAGGTAGGAAAAGGGGGTCGGGTGCAATGGCTCACACCTGTGATCTCAACTCAGTACTTGGGGAGGCCAAGGTAGGAAGACCACTTGAGGCCAGGAGTTTGAGACCAGCCTAGCCAACATAGCAAAACCCCAGATCCCTCCCACCCACTCTCTCTCTCTCTCTCTCTCTCTCTCTCTCTCTCTCTCTTTTTAAGGAATAAGAGGAGTGTGTGCCAGGGAGGATTCTGGGACAGCATTTGCTTTCCTGAGCTAAAGCGCAGATGGATTTGCTGCTGTCCCTTACTTTCCTCCTGTCTCGAATGTAAATGTGATGCCTAAAGCCGCTATAGTGATCTTGTGACCATCAGGTATTGAACATGAGGACAAAAAGCCAAGAAGCTAAAGACAGTAGAGTGGAAAGGAAGAAGGAATTTGGAATTATGACAGCATTCCTGAATAGCCAATGTTTGGCCACTGCCAGCCCTGTTATCACATGAGACATATAAAGTCCTATATGTTTAAGCATACTTACTCCAGTATCCTCTACTTGCAATCCAAGGCAATGCTAACCAGCCCAACTGGGAGATATCAGGTGCAGTAAACCATGTGCAATGAGCCATGCCTGGGACCTGGGAAAGCTTCGGTTTGGCTGGAGGATGGAGTGTACATTCCACAGTGGAAGGAAAGAAGCCACCCAGGAGATTAGGAGGAGAATAGAAAAGATCCACTTTGCCATGCAAAGTTCAGCGGAGAGGTTCACAAAGCTTCCAACAAGGACATCAGACTGTCATCGTATTTTGGTTTTGGGAAATAATTGTATCCATCACCTAAAGAAGGGACTCGAACCCCTTACAGACATAGAAGATATCCTGTGCAAAGTCCCTGGTACAGCTGTGTACTGTCTACATCCTCCAATACAGTCACCATTTAATACTCATTGAACTGAATTGAAATTATGTTACCCTAATTACTTCCATGAGACCCACAGTGCTTCAATCAATCGCTATTCAGAAAGGTTGCAGCCGTGTTCCCAGCTATGACGTCAGCTGGGTCCCTTCCCTCCCCGGGCGTCAGAGTCCTCACTGCACAATGAGAGAAGAGCTTAGCGTGTGGCTGACCCGTGCCAACAACTAGGAGGCCTGTCCTGGGTTCCATCCTCTTCACACTTTCACAAAATTGGCCAGGGAAAGCTGGTGGGATACTTGATCAAGGCCTCAGACCTGAAGCACTGAGCAGATAAAACGGATCCATAGCTACGCCACCCCTGCCGGATTTGGGAAGAAAAACTGCAGCTCAAATATCCATATTTCTGTAGGTCCCAAATTACCCAGGTCCCAATCTGGCTCCTTCTCTATGTAAAACATATATGCAAGTTTAAAGGGTTTTTTGTTTTGTTTTGGAATGGAGTTTTGTTCTTGTCGCCCAGGCTGGAGTGCAATGGCGTGATCGTGGTTCACTGCAACCTCTGCCTCCCAGGTTCAAGCAATTCTCCTGCCTCAGCCTCCCAAGTAGCTGAGGTGCCCACCACCACACCTGGCTAATTTTTCTGTTTTTAGTAGAGAGGGGTTTCACCATGTCGGCCAGGCTGGGCTCAAACTCCTGACCTCAAGTGATCCACCAGCCTCAGCCTCCCAAAGTGCTGGGATTACAGGCATGAGCCACCTTTTTTTTTTTTTTTTTTTTCTCTCATCTGACTATTATTTCAAAACCAAAGATGAAAACAATAAAATAAAATAAAATATAAAAAAATAAATAAATAAAAAACAAGGATGAGGGGAGAGGGGAAATCAAGTATTTTCTCATGTGGCATTCAAAGAAAGAGTGCCCCAAATTAGGCAAGTACCAGGGAGACCCATAAAGATGAGTTGCTGGACGTCATGTCCACACACCCATCAGAACTCCAGCCCTAAATTATATTTGACATTTAATTAAAACCCCAAGGCAGCAAAGTCAAGAGTTGAGCTGCTACAGTTCTGGAAAAGGAGCCGCTCTTTGGGATGGATTCATTCATCTGCTGTCACCAAAAGCATCAATACCTACCTCCCCAGCCCAGCTCCACTCACCACCACTGGTGGAAATACAATAGAGTCATGACCCGGAAAATGGGTCCCCCTCTTCCGCCCTCCCTTCGTCGCCTCCACACACACTCAGATGCCATCACTGCCAGAGTGGAACTGGTCCTTCCAGGTTCGATGACTCCCAGAGCTAACTTCCCTCCTGGCCACCCACACAGAAGGTCACCCAACCCCAATTCCCCACTCACTGCCCTTCCTAGAGACTGCACTTTTCCCTGTTCCAAGAGCATGAGGGGTTTCAGCATTGAGCTGTCTTTCTTCCCTCCTTCCTTCTTGCCTTGTGGTCTTCCTCCCCTCTTCCTTCCTTCCTGCCTTCCTTCCTTCCTTCCTTCCCTCTTCTCCTTCCCTCCTTCTCTCCTTCCCTTCCCTCCTTCCCTCTTTCCCTTTTTCTCTTCTTCCCTTCGCTCCTTCCCTCCTTCTCTCCTTTTCTTCTCTCCTTCTCTCCTTCCATCCTTCCCTTCTTCTCTCCTTCTGTCCTTTCCTCCCTTTCTTCTCTCCTTCCTGTCCTTCCTACCCTCCTTCCCTCCTTCCTTCCCACCTTCTGTTCTTCCTCCCCTTTTTCTTCCCTCCCTTCTTCCTTCTCTCTTCTCCTTCCCTCTTTCCCTCCTTCCCTTTTTTTCCTCCTCTCCTTCCCTCCTCTCCTCTCCTCTCCTTCTCTCCTCCCCTCCTTCCCTCCTCCCCTCCTTCCCTCCTTCCCTCCTTCTCTTCTTCCTTCCTGGCTGCCCACAGGATTCACTGAGCAGCCTCCACATTCCAGCACCATGCTAAATGCTACACGCACACAAAGATCCATAAGATAACTGCCCTTGTGATCTTCTGGTAGAGACAAGGCAATTTATGAAACACCAAATCTCTGTATTAGATATAATAAGACAATGTGCCAACAAACAGTCCGGGCAATAGGAGCTTCCAGGTCAGAGGAAGGAGAGACCTGAGTACTTAGGGAGGGCCTTGCAGAGGATCAGGACTTCTGCTTGGCCTCTGAGACCAACATGACCTAGAAAGATGAGAGGACAAGGAAAGGCACCGGAACAGAGAACAGTACCTGCGAAGGTCTAGAAACAGGAGGTCAACAAGAAATAGTAAGAACCCTTTCTGCCTAGAATGGAGGATCAGGAAAGGGGGTCGAGATGCCTGTTGATAAGGTAGTGGGAGCTGGCGGTGGAGTCTGGACTTCCTCCTGCAAGAAGGAATCATGTAGGTCCCACAGGGATTCTAAGGGTGCTGGTGACTTCAGAGCATCACAGCAGATGAGACCGTGTTGTCTCTCTGGCTTGCTGGTGACTGGCTGACTCTCTCTCTGAGCTGGATTTTCTTCCAGAGTTTCTTCTGCCTGTGAAGTGGTTAGGACCACCGCCATCTCTGCTTCCCTTCCTGCCTTTCAGGACCAGGGCAGTACTAAATGGTTCCACGTACCAAGTTTGGGATTACAGGGAGTGTCCTTGGATCCCAGATGCTGCTTTCTTCTTCAGATTTTGAGACGTCAGAACAAAATGATGCTTTCCTGATACCAATCACAAACCCAGCACAGAATCAAGATACATTAGCACTGATTCAAACACACATGCACCTCACTGTCATAGAAACAGAGCATTTCAAAACCTCTCTACTCTCCTTGATCACAATTTCATCCCCAGAAGGTTTAGGAGGTAACAAAGGCAATACTCTTTTCAGGATTAATTCTGATCCATCAGGAAGAAATTCCTGGGAACCTGAAATGACAGGAACCATAGACAGAACAGACAGGCTCTTAGAAGAAAGTGAACATGTCATCTAAGACTTCACAGCAGCCCAGAAAGAGAACAGCAGAGAGACATGTGTTGAAGACTTTAGCAAGTCTCATTTCCAGGCATTTAGAGAAAAGGTAGCTACAATCCAATAACCAGAGTCTCTACAGGGGAAGACATTTTGAGAACGATGAGTAACAGTTTCTGGAGAGAAAGTTCTGTCTACATAATTGCAAAATACTCCATTGGGAGAGAAAGAAGAACGAAATCTTAAAAAGATAATAACAATTTCAGCTGTACTAGCACCCCTCTGGCTCCAGCAAGAAAGCAGACATCCTAAGCTTTTACCATATCCTACATGAAGGAAAATGAGCTTTGCCTTGAAAACCCTGTGTTAGTCACAGCACTTCCCAGGACTAAAATAAAATGTTCAGTGACTCTCATTCACCGTGAAATGTAAAGTTCAGGAAACCCTCAAGGCTCTGCCCACGTGGACCTGCTCTGCCCTCCCAGCCTCAGCTCACCCCGCCCTCCACATCTCACAGCTCCAGGCCAGGGGGCAGCAGGCTGCAGCCTGCAGGCTGAATGCTCACCCTACCGGCTTCTGCATAGTTCACAAGCCAAGAATTTTTTTTGCATTTTTTTTTTGAGGTGAAGTCCTGCTCTGTTGCCCAGGCTGGAGAGCAGTGGCACAATCTTGGCTCATTGCAACCTCTACCTCCCAGGTTCAAGTGATTCTCCTGCCTCAGCCTCCTGAATAGCTGGAATTACAGACATGTGCCATCGTGCCTGGCTAATTTTTGTATTTTTAGTAGAGACGGGGTTTCACCATGTTGGTCAGGCTGGTCTCAAACTCCTGACCTCATGATCTGCCCACCTCAGCCTCCCAAAGTGCTGGCATTACAGGTGTGAGCCACTGCACCCTGCCAGTTTTTTTTTTTTTTGCATTTTTAAGTGGTGAGGTGGGAGAGAAATCAAAAGAATAGTGTGTTATGGCATGTGAAAATAATACAACATTTGAATTTCAGTGTTTATAAGCTGTTTTTGTTTTGTTTTGATTTTGAGACAGAGCCTCACTCTGTCACCCAGGCTGGAGTGCAGTGGCGTTAGCATAGCTCACTGCAGCCTTGACTTCCTGGGCTTAAGCACTCCTCCTGCCTCAGCCTCCCAAGTGGCTGGAATCAAAGGCATGAGTTATCATGCCCAGATAATTTTTTTTTCTTTTGTAGAGACCAGGTCTTACCATGTTGCCCAGCCTGTTGTCTAACTCCTGGGCTCCTGGGCTCAAGTAATCCGCCTACCTTAGCCTCCCGAATTTCTGTGATTACAGGTGTGAGCCACCATACCAGCCCAGAGTAAAGTTTTATTGGAACACAGCCACACATGGCCAGTTATTTGTTTGGTAACTGCCTGTGTTACTCTGTGAGGGCTGCCTTCACTAAACACCAAAGTAGCACAGACTGTGTGGCTTAGACAGGAGAAACTCACTGTGTCGCAGTTTTGGAGTCTTCAAGTCCTACAGGAAGCTCGGGGTCCTCGTGACATCCCCTGGAGAGGGGATCTCCCGTCACACACAGCATAACCCTGTGCACTGAGCAAGATGCTGGAGCTAGAAGGAAAGAGGGCTGGAGAGGGGAGGTGGGGCTCAGAGCTCCAGGACCAGCAGGCTGCACTAAGGGGCAGGACACCTGGGCACACACCCTGGGCACAAATCTGCAAGGAACACAAAAATATCAATGTGGCCACGCACATGCCTGCAGTGCTCACGCCTGTAATCCCAATACTTTGGAAGCTAAGGAAGGCAGATTCCCTGAGATCGGGAATTCGAGACCAGCCTGGCCAACATGGTGAAACCCTGTCTCTACCAAAAAATACAAAAATCAGCCAGGCATGGTAGTGTGTTCCTGTAGTCCCAGCTACTTCAGAAGGCTGAGGCAGGAGAACTGCTAGAGCCTGGGAGGCAGAGGTTGCAGTGAGTCGAGATTGTGCCACTGCACTCCAGCCTGGGTGACAGAGCAAAACCCTGTCTCAAAAAAAAAAAAAAAAAAGTACAACAAATAAGTCATATGGTGCTCAAAACTTGGGTCTCTACACTTGGCTTCTTCAGTATATTGGTCCCCACTCCCACTGAAATAGACAGAGATTGGTAGGAACTCCTCCATACACTCCCCTTCAGCACCAACTCCAACCCCAGAGACAGAGCATGAAACAAATACTCAGCAAAGCCTGTCTGAACGGGAACCAGTACACACCCCACCTGAGCATCTACATGACTGGTCCAGACCCTGGTCCCAGCTCTGCCCAGCACTAGCTACGTGACCTTGGACAGCCATGTCCTCACTCAACCTCAGCGTCCTCATCTAAACGCAAGGGACTGGGCTAGGTTCTTCCAGACCCTTGCAGCAGTAATGTTCTGGGAGGGATGGCTTTAAGACATTAGGCGTGATATATGCCTTGTGGGGGCCTGAGCAGATGTGAGCAGAGGCTGTGGAGCAAGAGTGTTGGACACAGCCCAGAACCCCTCACTGTGGTTTACTTGCTTTGAAAGCTTGGTAAGGGTGTGTTGCAAGGAGAAAAGACATTGACCCTGCAAATGGGGCCTGCTGGCGGACCTGTGCTCAGCACACCCAGCTCAGCAATGTGAGAGTACAGAGGAGCGAGCGCACACACACACAAACACACACACACACACACACACACACACACACACACACACACACATACAGAGCAAGAATGAGAGAGAGAGAGTCAGCTTTCGGCATGCTCCCAGCTAAGGAGGAAGAAAAGGGTCTCAGCAAGAAACTAGAGCCACAGAGAGGAAAGGGACAGATAGGGAGACTTTTTTTTTTTTTTTTGAGACAGGGTGTCACTCCGTCACTCAGGCTGGAGTCCAGTGGCACAATCAGAGCTCACTGCAGCCTCAACCTCCTGGGCTCAAGTGACCCTCCCACTTCAGTCTCCCAAGTAGCTGGGACTATAGGCGTGTGCCACCATGCCCTGCTAATTTTTGTATTTTTTGTAGAGACAGGGTCTTGCCATGTTGCCCAGGCTGGCCTCAAACTCCTGGGCTCAAATAATCCTCCCATTATGGCCTCCCAAAGTGCTGGGATTACAGGCATGAGTGACCACATCCAGCCCAAGAGACCCTGTTCTGCTTCAATTTTGCACAGAGCTAGAGTCCCAGAATAACTGCTCCCATTTTAAAAAGAGAAACTGAGGCAGCCTCACTAAGAGACAGTCTGGAAGCAAGGCGGAAGCCCCAGCTGCTGACAATTGTCTGGGTCTCCCTTTAAGTGCTGGCCAGGAAGGAGGGAGGGAGGGAGGCAGGCAGGCAGAGAGGGGAGTCTGGTACCCAACGGCTCAGGCAGAGGGTGGTGCTGGAAAACACCTCAACCTCCATGGAGGAAAAAGCCACAACCAAATAGCTACAATCAGCAGAGAGGAAAGAGAGGAACATTCTGGGCGCTGAGGCCTGTGGTCAGATAAGTGGCCCCAGCCTCACTTCCTCTCTCTCAATTCGTTTTTCCATTTCTCCTTCTCCTCGCCCACATGCCAGCCTCCAAAAGGAGGAGCCTTTGATAATATTCAAGCCCCACATCTCTCTATTCCTAGCCCTTGTTTTTTTTTTTTTGTTTGTTTGTTTTTGAGGCAGAGTCTTGCTCTGTCACCCAGGCTAGAGTGCAGTGGCGTGATCTCGGCTCACTGCAACCTCCGCCTCCTGAGTTCAAGTGATTCTGATGCCTCAGCACCCTGAGTAGCTAGGACTACATGCACACACCACCACGCCCAGCTGATTTTTGTATTTTTAGTAGAGATGGGTTTCGCCATGTTGGCCAGGCTGGTCTCCAACTCCTGACCTCAAGTGATCTGCCCACCTCGGCCTCCCAAAGTGCTGGCCTCTCAAAGTGAGCCACCGCAACTGGCCCTAGCCCTTGCTGTAAGATGCTTTCCACTTAACTCCCAGATCGGCTCCTGACCTCACTCTCACTCAACCTCCATGGAGGTTTCTCAATTTGCGGTAAACATCTTTTGAAACCAAACTCACACTTATCTCGCTAAATTCCGCTCTTTTAAGTTCAAGTTGGAAGTGGAGTCCAGGAGCCACTCAGGGAGACCAGGCTTCCTCCCAGTAGACATGCACCCCATGTGTCACCCAGGGCCGGTGGGGAGGGAGGGAGTTGGTGCAGCTGGCTTTCCATATGCTCATCCTGAAGCATCCCTCATTCCCCACAGTGTTAGCAGGACCGTACTCCCTGCAAAGGCTCTAGGGGAGGATCCCTGCTTGCCTCTCCCAGCTCCTGGCAACTCCCAGCATTGGCTGGCTTGTGGCTGCTTCACTCTAATCTCTGCCTCTGTGTCTCAACACACCCTGTCCTCGATCTTAGAAGGACCCCAGTCATTGAATGTAGAGCCCACCCTAAATCCAGGATGATCCGACCTTGAGTTGCTTAATTGCATCTGCAGAGACCCCCGTCTTCAGATAAGCTCACATTCCCCATTGCCAGGGGTCAGGACTTGGAAACGTCTTTTTGAGGGGCACACTTCATCCCACTGTACTGATCTGCTGGTCATTCCCTCGCAGGTGATCCTCTCTGCCAAACTGTGAGATCCAGACTCTTCTGTGAGCCATGCAAGGCCCCCACATTCCTTAGCCGGCCCCATTTCTCATATTCCCCACAGCATATCCCCCACCCAGCCAGCAGCCCTCTCACTTTCCCCCATCAATGTCCTTTTTAAAAGTTAAGTTCCAAGATATATGTGCAGAACATGCACGTTTGTTACACAGGTATACATATGCCATGGTGGTTTGCTGCACCTATCAACCCGTTATCTAGGTGTTAAGCCCCGCATGCATTAGGTATTTGTCCTAATGCTCTCCCCTCCCCTTGCCCCCCACTCCCTGAACAGGCCCCAGTGTGTGACGCTGCCCTCCCTGTGTCCATGCATTCTCATTGTTCAACCTCCACTTATGAGTGAGAACATGTGGTGTTTGGTTTTCTGTTTCTGTGTTAATTTGCTGAGAATGATGGCTTCCAGCTTCATCCATGTCCCTGCAAAGGACATGAACTCATTCTTTGCTATGGCTGCATAGTATTCCATGGTGTATATGTGCCACGTTTTCTTTATCCAGTCTATCATTGATGGGCATTTAGGTTGGTTCCAAGTCTTTGTTATTGTAAAAAGTGCTGCAATAAACATAGGTATGCATGTGCCTTTATAGTAAAATGATTTCTATTCCTTTGGGTATATGCCCAGTAATGCGATTGCTGGGTCAAATGGTGTTTCTGGTTTTGGTTCTTTGAGGAATCACCACACTGTCTTTCACAATGGTTGAACTAATTTACACTCCCGCCAACAGTGTAAAAGCGTTCCTATTTCTCCATAACCTCGCCAGCATCTGTTTCCTGAAATGTCCTTATTTCTAAACTCACTGCAGCTTCCCCCACCCGAGGTCCTCCCTCCTTCCCTCTGCCCACTGTATTTTGCCTCAGAGCCTGCCCCAAACACGGCAGCTCCCACAGGATGCTGGGAAAGAACTGATGTGACCCCAAGGTGCTGAGCACTGGCTGTGTCACTTAGCAGCAGTTTGAGTTCAGACAAGCCTCTCAATGACTCTGGGCCTGTTCCTACCCCCAGATCCCCCAAACATGCAGACAATCCCTTCCTCCCAGACTGGTGAGGATTAAATGACATCATGCACATGAAAGAATCTGCCACCCAATAAACTCCCAATAAATGTGTGTCCTCTAGATATCTGATCTGCGGTTCCCTGAATCCACTTCTATTTATGGCCAGCACTGTGTGTAACTGTTTCATTCTGTTGGCTTCGTCTCCCCAGACTGAACTTCTTGAGGAACAGGAAGGGTCTGGGGCTTCTCTGGAATCTCCCACAGCACCTGGCACAGCCTTCAGTCAGTAAAGTTTCGATAACTGGAACGAACACCATGGCAATGCCTGCAGGTGTTTACTTCAAATGGGAGAAGCAGGCCCTGTGTCCCTGCAATCACCTCCCTGGTCCACTTACCCATGGGCTGGAGCCTCAAGGGAGGGGCAGGGCCGCCCTGGCTCCTGCAGGCCTTGGCCACATGGGGAGGGGGCAGTAATGGAATGAGAGGCCCTGAGATCCCATTCCATAATAATTACAGTGAGAGGGACAAACTCCAGAGGCCAATTGTTGGGTGTAATTGGAGTGAACGGCAAATCGCAATGGGCCAAGAGCCCCGAGGCCAGACAGGCTGGGCCCATCCAGGTCCAGGAGGACCCTGTGGTCAGCCAGGCAGAAGGAGATCTCGCTCCATTAGGTCCTGGCAGGGGAGGGCGAGAGGGCTGGTCTGTATCATCTGGGTGGAGCGGCTGAGTGGATGTGACATAATTGAATGAGGCCTCTGCGTCCTCCACCCAGAGCGGGGGAATTAGCAGGCCCGACCCTCGCCTCGGGAGACCGCACTCTCCCTCATCTGCCTGCATTGCTCCACTCCGCACCGCCTGCTCGGGGTGGGGTGGGAGTGCCAGGAAAGGGCTCAGGCCAGGGCTGTGGTGGGAAAGAGGGGGTGCAGGAAGACGGGTGCAGGGAGCTGGGATCAGGTGGAGAAGTCCCAGAGGGGGCTGTGGGGAGGGGGTGATGGTGATGGGCCAGGCGGGGGTCCACAGGACTAGGGTTTGCCAGACAGATGGCAAGTAGAAACCCAGAGTGAGGATGGAGGATGGGATGGAGGGGGGAAGAGATGGAGCCGGGCACAGAGCAGAAATGGGAACAAGATAGACAGGGAGATAGCAAGACAGCGGCCAGATACAGGACAAGCTGAGCAATGGGGGAAGGAGGGGAAGATAAAGAGATGCTTATTAAGAAAGACTGATCAGCAGCCCGAGGAATAGGCAGACATGGAGACAGGAGCTTCATGGAACATGGGCCTGAACGCTCCCCCCACCGACCAGGTCAGCCACATCTTCTCTCCACTTACTGGGTACTATTCTGAACACGCCACATTGTCTCAATGAATCCTCCCAGCACCCTTACAGAATTGGTATGATTTCTTACAGATGAAAAAACTGAGGCTGGAGAGGATAAGTCACCTGCCTAGGGCCCCCCGGCTAGAAAACAAAGGAGTCAGAAGGTGAGCCCCGTTTTCCTGGCCCCACCCTTGCCCTGCACCAGCAAGGCCTTTCTTGGTTTAGCTGCAGGGGAATCTGCAGGCCGCCTCCACGGGATGGGTGGATACCGAGGACCTTCTGGTGGCTATGGGAGTGGAAGTGGTCAGACGACTGTCTTTTTTTTTTTTTTTTTTTGAGACGGAGTCTTGCTCTGTTGCCTAGGCTGGAGTGCAGTGGTACCATCTTGGCTCTCTGCAACCTCCACCTCCCAGGTTCAAGCAATTCTCCTGCCTTGGACTCCCGAGTAGCTGGGATTACAGACACCCACCACCATGCCTGGCTAATTTTCTCTCTCTCTTTTTTTTTTTTGTATTTTTTATATTTTTAGTAGACATGGAGTTTCTCCATGTTGGCTGGCCTGATCTCGAACTCCTGACATCAAGTGATCTGCCTGTCTTGGCCTCCCAAAGTGTTTGGATTACAGGTGTAAGCCACTGCACCCAACCACCCATTTCCTTTGTGCTCCCTACCCAAACTCCCACAGAAGATTCCCAGCCACAGGCACCAACTCAGAAGGCTCTGCCAGCCAGACCAAGCTCTCCCCAGAAACAGGGGCCTTGCCTCGGGTGGGGCCCACCAACCAACTGCTCCCATTCACCAAAGAAGTTCCCCTATTCTTCCCAACTGCCTGCTGTCAGGGTTCAGAGGGGTTTCAGGCTGGAACATCACCCACCTGGCTCGCCGCTGGGCAGTCTGTGACCTAGCCAGGCCTACTGCCCTGCCCACTGCCTCCCCAGCAGGTAGTGAGAGGAAGGGAGGTGAGAGGAGGTGGCAGCTTCAGCTCATAAACAGCTGTGCCCGGGAGCCCGGAAGGGAGGCAAGAGCTGTTCCACCTTCATGGGCAGTAGCTGCCTAACAGCAAAGCTCGGAAACTCAGTGCCCAGGAAGGAGGTGCCGATCCACCCCACCCTGGTGTGCTAGGGAGCGAAAGCAAATCAGGTTCTCCATCTTGCTCACAGGACATGGACAGACAAAGCAGGCAGCGGGGAGGTGCAAGAGAAAGAGGACAGGCAGAAAGATGCAGGCACGAACAGACTGGAGAAGAGACGCCAGCGATGGAGCCCAGTGCTGGAGGAAGGACTGCATCCAAGATTCTATTTTTACCCAATAAGGACCCTGAGACCCAAAAAGGCAAAGTGATTCACCAAGGTCACCTAGCTAGTTGACATTGAGCAGGTCCTCCCCTAGGAATCTCATCATCAGATTCTGATTTATGGCTCCAAGAGGAAGCTAGTGGCTTAGGCACCAAGGGACTGGGAGGCTGCCTCTGCCCTGGGAGCCAAGGAGCTGTAACTCACTCTCCTGCTCGAAAACCTTCCTGGTCTCCTGAACCAACTCCTTCCTGACCTGGCAGTCAATACCCTCCCCACCTGGCTCCAGCCCCACCCTCTCCATTTTGCCCCTCCCTAGTGCTCCCATACATCCCTGACCAAGTTCTACTCCTTTCCATGGGAGATACCCTGCACTCTCCCATCTCGGCTCACTGGAAACCCTCTTGCCTCAGTGCCTTTCTCAGGTGCATTTTGGGAGGCCTTCCTTGAGGGTCCTGGCTCAGAAAGGTTAAGTAATTCACATAGAGTCACACCATTAACTATCAAATCAGTGGTGGAAGCATAAATCCAATCTAGAGCTAACTCAAAATCTCTGTTGTGTTTTGTATTATAGTTGCTGTCTATTACCCATTCACAATTTCTTAGGCAGTGAGTTTCTTGATGAAAGGGCTATGCCTTCTTATCTCTGTATGTACAGCACCTGGCAGAGTGCTTGGTTCTGATAGGCACTCCAAATAACCATTTACTGGATGCATGGATAGATGGATAGATGGATGGATGGATGGATGGATGGATGATAGAAGAATACAACATCTCCAACTGAGAAGGCAGAGGTGGCTTGGAAAAGCCACTGCAATCTGCAGAGTGGGGTTTGGGCACAACTCCAGGAAACACAATCAGCCACCAGCTGATCAGTACCAGCCGACCTAACCCTGCCTGCTCTCTTGAGTCTTGGCATAAAGATGAATGAAAATCATCTTTGTCCCAGAGGCATAGCTAAACATGAATGAAAATCCTCCCCTGAGAGACAATATTTGCCGATCCTCCTCTTTTATTCCACATCCTCCTGTTTACTTATTTTTGTCCCTGAGTGACACATCAAGGAGCTCCGGATGGAATTCCCTACAAGCCCTGGAAGAGGAGAGGCAGCCAGGAAGGGTCCAAAGGCCCTGAACCAGGAGGAAGCCGTGGAAAGCACAGGGAGGAGAGAAGAGCAGCTTGGTGGGACCAGGAGGGCCAGCAGCCACCAGGGCTGGAAATGTCCAGGGCACTTGCTAAGAGCATAATGACAGAAGCCACAAGACTGGCCAGTCCCACAGCCTGCAGCTGTACCAAGGGCCCTGATAAAGTCTGCAGAGGCACAGGACTAGGCTTACACTCACTGAACATTCTCATGCCCTCCCCTCCCTGAATGAGATAAAGCAGCAGCAGTAACCTCCCTGCCTCTCCTCAGCCCTCATCCTGAACCTAATGAGATCCCCACACTGCTCTTCCAGATCAAATTCCACTTGCAACAATTCTCTTTCTCTCCGCCCACCTAGCTCCTTCTAAGCCCACCCCCTCTCCCATGCCAATCTTTACAAACTCAAGGGTATCAAATTTTTTTTTTTTCAGTTCACTCCAATCCCAAATGTCAAGGGCTGAGGGAAGGGAATGGAGACCCACTTGTCTGACTGACCCCCAGAATGTAGATCAGGACACCTCAAAGACTCAGGGTCCATGCTGGTCAGAGCCCCTGGCAGGACAGTTGAGACCGTTTCTAATTCTGCTCCTGTTATACAGAGCTGTGTGACTTCCAGCAAATCCTATTCCTCTCTGATCCTCAGGTTTTTTAACTCGGAAGGCTCTGCCAGCTCTGTGTAGCCGGTGAGCTGGAGAGATCATGGTTTTGGAGCCAACCTGCTCGGAAGTTGCTGCTGAGGAGTTAGCAGGGGGGACTCCGGGCCCCTCATCTCATCTTGCACCTGAGCAGCCTGGCTTTCGTCTGTTTTATCTGTCAGACTTCCGGTGAGATCGCACTTGGAAAAAACGTTTGGTGGTTGTTTAAAAAATAAAAAGGCTGAAATGCATTGGCCTAAAGATAAACTCTGAGATTCCTTTCTTCTTTCAGTCTTTGTCTGTGATTCAGTCCGTGCACACTTATTTTTTCCTGGCTATCCTAATCTGGACAGTCCTGATTGACACATTCCCTCCTGCTGTTTCTACAAGATGGCCGTCACCAGGCCTCGTGTCCTGATTTGGGATTGGAAAGTAGGTCCCCACACTTGTGGCTGGATGTGTAGGACATGGGCCTCACCCTCAGGTTCAGGAAACAGGTGCCCCCTATAAACGACCCAGCCAGGACATCTGTGCCAAGTGCTTAGTGTTTTCGCCTGGAAGAGCTGCAGAGTCCACGAAGCAGAGGTGGCTGCGGGACAGAGGGCAGGCCTCGTGGAGAGGGGGCTTAGGCCGAGATACACAAACAGTCCACAGTGGGGTTTCACTGGGAGTACAGCCAATGGTCTAATCTGGCTTCAGGGGTGAACAGGGAGCTAAGATGTCAGGACTGGGATTCAGATGCCTGGGTTCAACTCTAATTCTGTTGCCCAATTGCTACATGACTTGGGCAAGCTAACTCTGCTCCTAGCCTCAGCTTCCCTGCCTATTCTAAGCCATTTCCACCATTCCATCCAGCTCCCTCTGCTCCCCTCTCGGGCTCTGTTTTAGAGGTAGCCTTGGTCATGGATTTTCACAGAGGAGAAGGACACAGAGAGGAACTCAAGCTCCAGAAAGGTCGGATGCAAAACCCGCAAATTGAGGACCAAATATAGATGCCAGGCCTTGCCTCCCTGGTTCTACGTCTGCCACACTTCTGAGGACAGCGGGGCTAAGAGGAGGGTGGGAGGGAGGAAAGGCAGGATGAAGAAGGAACACATCCCACCCTTTGCCTCCCAGCCCTCCTGGACTGGAAGAAGTTCATTAGCAAGCCTGGAGGAATTCCCAGCTGCTCAAAGAGCTCCTAATGAATATTCATAGTCCCCAGAGGATGTGGTCTTGTTTGCATCATCGCGTTTCCCAAGTGCCGTAACAAACAGCAGCAACCGTCCTCTCTGGCTGCCCGTCTCCTCGGACAGAATAACCTGCTGCCCTAGTCACTGTCACTCCTGCAACCCACCCACCTCCCTCACCTCATCGTGTCCTCACCTTCACCACGTGCCCTAACCCAGGCCCTCCCCAGAGCCCCGGCACGTGTCAAGATCTTCCACTGCCAAATTCCCAAGCTGAGCAAATAAGGATGTCTGAGCCAGGCTGGGGCTGCCAGATCCCTGCAAGGGAAGACAAGCAGACCAGCCTGACAACGCTGTGCAGGAAGAGAGGCGGAGAGAGGAGTGCTTGGGACCTGTGGTGTCCCCTCACCCCTTTGGGAAAGGAGAACAGGATGCAAGGAAGAGCTTGGGCATAGGTCATGTCGCCATCTTGTCAAAGGCAGCACCAAAAGAAAGATATGGTGAGAAAGAAGGAAAGAAACACTGCTTACTGTTATGCCTGAAACTCTACCATTAAGGAAGCCTTCTTCCAGCCAACCATCGCCCTCACCACTCAGGCCTCCTGCAAAATGCAATTTCCATTTAGCACAATTCAGAGGTCCATCAGTCCAGGACTGGTCACGTAAGTGATGCCTCCCGCGTAGCACGGAACATTATATGGCCATTAACAAGAGTGCAATATAGATTTTAAAAATAACAATGTCCACTCTGTGTTGCCAGGTGATAGAAGGAAACGGCAGAACTATGCTTAGTAGAGTCCTGCCTTTGTAAAACAAATAAGTAAACGGGTGGATGGATGGATGGATGAAGCAAGTAAGTAAATTAGTGAAGGCACCAGGAAAAACATCTGGGAGGACATACTGTAAACAGTGTCTATCTCATGAGTCACAGGGACGGATAAGAAGGGATTTTTTTTTTTTTTTTTTGAGATAGGGTCTCACTCTGTCACCCAGGCTGGAGTGCAGTGGCATGATCTCAGCTCACTGTTACTTCCACCTCCCAGGTTCAAGCGATTCTCCTGCCTCAGCCTCTCTGGTAGCTGGGATTACAGGTGCACACCACCATGCCCAGCTGATTTTTGTATTTTTTGGTAGAGATGGAATTTCACCATGTTGGTCGGGCTGGTCTCGAACACCTGACCTCAAGTGATCTGCCCACTTCAGTCTCCACAGTGCTAGGATTACAGACATAAGCCACCGCACCTGGCCAGAAGAAGAGATTTGTTTTTACCCTCTGTGTTGAATCTTTGCTGTTTGAAGTTTAAGTGTTTTACAATGATTGATGTTATAATCAGGAAGAAACACCATTTCAGTGGGTTGGGGGGATTTTCCATGAAGAGATGACAGCCCTACTACCAGGCTGTGTGATTGCGGGGCCATGAGAGCCTGGGCCCCTGGGCTGGTGGAGGGGCTGCCGAGAAGAGGATGTAGGCAGGTGTGTGCCCCCACCTCCAAAACTATCCTGGCAGGCTTCGCTCCAATCTGGCCTTCACCTTGAAATCCAGCCCTGTTTACTTCATTAAGTGTTTGCCCAAGGCTCAGTCTCTAGAGAAGCATATTAACTAACTATTGTGAATTCTTGCCAATTTGCAGAGCACTTACACATTTTCTTGCATTCATTCATTCCTTCAGAAATGTTCTGAGCCTCTCCTACGAGCCAGGCATGAGGTGCTGGGGAGACAGAGACTAAAGAAGCCGCAGTCCTTGGCCCTGGGAGGAGGACCCCATGCACTGGGGGAAAGGCCTTCACCCGCCGTGTCAGTGCTTCATCCTCAGGGCTACGACGCAGGTGTGCCCAGGGCCAGTCAGAGCACGCAGAGGCCTCAGTCCCAGGCCGGGGGCGGTGCTGGGCTTTAAGGAAGCCAAGACATCATCAGATGAAGAAGGAAGGTGCTCCATCAGCAGAAGAGCAGTCAGCCACCAGAATCCTCGGAGGGCCAGGCCTTATGCTAATGTTACAGGATCTTCAGGGGGTAGCTTTTCTGGCCAGAAACCTCTGTGGCCAGTGGCACCTTTGCCCAACGTTTACTCAGGTCTGCTCAGCCCAACATTTTCTCAGGTCCACCCACTCGGCCTGAGATTGTGCTCAGCTCACGCTACCGGCCTGGAACCCACGCCTGCCAAGGGCAAGCCAGGCGTGGAGCAGCGATGGGTGTGTG
This sequence comes from Sapajus apella, assembly GCF_009761245.1. Classification (NCBI taxonomy): domain Eukaryota; kingdom Metazoa; phylum Chordata; class Mammalia; order Primates; family Cebidae; genus Sapajus; species Sapajus apella. Next base: position 23,945,410 of record NW_022436961.1, on the reverse strand, counting down.
CGTGAGTGACGTGGGGTCCGGCCACTGTGCACAGTGAGGCATGCCGGCTGCTGCAGTGGGGCGGGCAGCTCCAGGTAGCAGCATAGGTGCCGGCTCTCTACGAGGCTACAGCTGGACCAGGCACACCGCAACAGCTTCCCCGGTGCCAGCCTGGAATGTGGTGGCACCTGGAAGGTCAGAGATGCCAGGAATCACAGGGCCTCAAACAGGGAGTCACAGAAATGCCAGGTACCACAGGGCCTCAAACAGGGAGCCACAGCCCTGGCTCAGGGAGCTCCCAGGTTTGGGCTCCCTGAAGGGTCGCAGATCTTCTCTCCCTCTCTTCGTCCACAACGTGCTGAGCAAGAGGCATGTTTCAGTCCTTTTCTGTTACAGCTCTTCTAGCCTTGCCATTTGGTGGGCCCTGAGCTCTTACCCTGCAACTAGGTAGAATGAGGCAGAGACAAGTGGAGGGTGAGCAAGATGAAGAGGAGTTTTATTGAGCAGCAGAACAGCTCAGAGACCCGCTGTGGGCAGCTCCTTTCGGCAGCCAGGGTGTCTCGTGAGTGTTCAGACCTCAGCAGAGAGGAGGCGGCCTTGGGGTGGGTGGCTCTCTCTGCTGGGAGGTCATCCCGCTGTCTCTGCAGCTCGTAGCAGGGAGGGGGCCCTGGAGTGGGTTGCTCCCCTCTGCAGGCAGGTCATCCCTCGAGTGGGAAGATTTTCTCTACTGCTGGTCATCTTGACATTCTCTAGCTATCAGCAGAGAGAGCGGCTCCTCTCTGCAGCTGGTCCTCCCATCTCTCCTGCTCTGGCTGAGCTGGCCTTAGAGGGAGGTAGTATGTGCCAATCCGTCCATGGGCAGCCATGGGCGGGCCCAAAAAAAAGCGCCACGGGTTCCCCCTCCAGTCCATATGACTGGCAGCTTGAAGGTGGGGCCTCACTGAGAACCCAGCCCCTTCCACCCGGCAGCCTGTTTGCCTCCTGCCACCCTCCATGGCACCCAGGCTGCTTACACCAGGGGGCACCTACAGGCCAGTGCTGAGGCGCCCTCTCCAAGACATGAGATCCCTCCCCACTTCATCTCAAAGGTACAACATCAGCTTGCCAAGCAAGGTACAATCATCATCATCCCTATTCCATGGGAAAGGATAGGTTGGCAAGCATGGGAAGCAGAACGGGAGCTGGGAAGAGGCATCTTTGGTCCACAGCCAAGGGGAAAGAGGCCCTGCTGGTTCCACTGAGGCCTCTGCAGTGCCCTGGACTCCTTCCTACACCTGCTTCCACCTCTGGGCTTGAGAAGATCATTCAGAACCAGGTCCCATGAGTGGATTAACCAAGGTGCGCTCCCAACCACATGTCTCCCAGGCTTCCTGACTCCACAAAGAGCCAGTTTGGCCTCCCTTTACCTTCCATGGCCAGACACTGTGCACAAATGGAGTGAAGTATTCTAGACTCCACTCCATCCCAGGCAGACGGGTCTCCTTCAGAGTCCTCTGAACAAATGAGGCTCATGTGCACTTCCACCCTCTCTGTTCATGCTGTTCCCCGGCCTGGAATGCCACTCGTACACAGTTCTCTTTGCAAAGCAGATACAAACACCACCTCCGCCATAAAACAGTATTCGTGTGTTCCCACCAGGACTAATCTCTTCTCAGACTGCTTCAGTTACACCCACAGAATTCAAGTGCTTAATTGTTTTTCAATTTCTGTGTGTGTGTGTGTGTGTGCGCGCGCGCGCGCGCGCGCGCACGCGCGTGCGCAATACCTAATGTACATGACGGGGATGGATGCAGCAAACTACCATGGCATGTATACCTATGTAAAAGTCCTTCATGATCTGCACATGTACCCCAGAACTTAAAGCATATTTAAAAAAAAAAAAACTAAATCGCAAATCCGTGAGAGCAGGAACGAGCCCCTGTTCCTGCTGAGTATCCCATATTTCCCAGGCCACACCAGTCACAAATCAGGAGTTCTCTATGTCTCCCCCTGTGGCTGCAGCCTCCAACTCCCACGCCACCCACAGAGGGCTCCCTGCTAGACCTAGAGCTCCCGGAGCCTGCATTCTCCGGGGCTGGACATTTAGCGAGTGGTCAACATCCACATGTGGAACGATCCTTAGGTCCTGTGTTGGTGGCTCTTGTATCACTGACTGGCACTATCACCTCCTCGTCCATCTCTCCTGCCCCCATCCCCTCGCCACCTCCCAAAGGCACCGAGCAGAGAGACGGAGAACTCAGGGACCAAGCATCCGTTTGCATCTCAGAAACTAAGCAAGAGCTCCAGACCAGAGGGCTGTGTGGTGGCTCCAGGAACCTAGAACACTAAGCCCCTGGGTGGGGGCACTCCTCACCCCAGAAGGCACTCTGTGCCCCAGCCTGGCTTTTCCGAAACACAGTGTAGGGAGCTAGGACTGGTGAGGGAGCCCGTCCTTCAGAAAAATGACTCAGGGAGGTGGCCACAGCGCCTGGGGGCCTCTACTACAAAAGTGGGTCACTATGGGGGAAAAAAGTGGTTAAAAAAAGCAAAGATCTGTTTCTGGAACCTGGTCTCCATGCTGCTGGCTGGGAGCTGAGTGAGGTCCCCTGAGGGAGTTTCCAGGATCTCCTGGTTTTCTCTCCCAGAACCTCTTAAGCCACCAGCTCTCCAGCCCTGGACCCCCACAGCCACAGTGAGCCCTGAGTAGAAACAGGGGACGCCTGAGGGCCCCTCTCCGTGCCTGCCACAACCCAACCAGTCACCCAGGGCCAGTGCTGGGCCCCTGGGGAGGGGCGTGGGGCTGTGTGGGCTGCCTCTCTCAGCTTTCTAGGTTGTTTCTAAACTGCTCCATTCCTGTTAAGTAGGACACACCAGGGAGGAGGGTGCTGAGCTCCGGCAGGGGCAGGGCAGGACTCAGGGAGACCACGGCAGGAACCTCAGGACTCCAAGCTAGGAAGGGGCTTCTTGGGGTCAGCTAGAGGCAGAGTCCCTCAGGCAAGACCCAGAAAGGGAGAGGGCTTGCCCTGGGCCACTGCACGCACCCGTGGTGGGAGCGCGGCTAACGACCACTGCACACAGCTCTGGCGTTCTTGGTCAACATGGAGGAGGGGGCTGGCTGGAAAGCCACAACACCCAGGCCAGCTCCAGGATCAGCCATGGGCAGAGGCCTCAGTCTTTTCATCTCTAAAATGGAAATAACAGTATCTCCTTCATGGTGGTTGTGAAAACTGAATAAAACACCATACGTAAAAGATATTAGTATGCAAGACTGAATATTCTACACAAATGGAGAATATTTTTATTAGTCTAAGCCATGGTCCTTTCTGTTGAAACCCCAAATTGGTCAGGTGCTGATAAATGCTAAAGTAGGGTAGAGCTGTGCTACAGACTGAATGTTTTGTCCCCCCAAAATTCATATGTGGAAATCCTCACCTCTGAGGCCACAGTGTTAGGAGGTGGGGATTTGGGGAGGTGACGAGGTCATGAGGGTGGAGCCCTCAGAAATGGGATTAGTGTCCACGTTAACTAGGCCTCAGGGATATTTCTCACCTCTTTTTATCCTGAGGACACGGCGAGAAGACAGTTATCTATGAACCAGGAAGGGGCTCCCACCAGACACTAGTTCTGCCGGCACCTTGATCTTGGACTTTCAGTTTCCAGAAGTGTAAGAAATAAATGTGCTGTTGAAGCTGCCCAGTCTATGGTATTTTTATTATAGCAGCCCTAACGGAATTAGACAGGGTAGGGGTTTGTGATACTATTCTTTCTACTTTTGTCTATGTGCGAAATCTGCCAAAACAAAACGTCGGTCGGGCGCAGTGGCTCATGCCTGTAATCCTAACACTTTGGGAGGCTGAGGCAGGCAGATCACTTGAGCTGAGGAGTTTGAGTCCAGCCTGGGCAACATGGCAAACCTCATCTCTAGAAAAAATACAAAAAAAAAAAAAAAAAAAAAAAAAAAAATCAGCCAGGCATGGTGGTGCATACCAGTGGTCCCAGCTAACTGGGGAGTTGAGATGGGAGGATCGCTTGAGCCCAGGAAGTTGAGGCTGCAGTGAGCTGAGATCATGCCACTGCACTCCAGCCTGGGTGACAGAATAAGACCTTGTCTTTAAAAAAAAAAAAATTTTTTTTTAAATGTCGGCAGGGTGTGGTGGCTCACGCCTATTAATCCCAGCACTTTTGAAGACTGGGATTACAGGTGGGTGGATCTCAAGGTCAGGAGTTCAAGACCAGCCTGGTCCAACATGGTAAAACCCCATCTCTACTAAAAATACAAAAATTAGCTGGGCGTGGTGACGCAAACCTACAGTCCCAGCTACTCAGGAGACGAATGCAGGAGAATTGCTTGAACCTGGGAGGTAGAGGTCACAGTGAGCTGAGATTGCAGCACTGCACTCCAGCCTAGGCGACAGAGTGAGACTCCATCTCTCTCTCTCTCTCTCTCTCTCTCTCACACACACACACACACACACACACACACAAATGTCAGCACAGACACAAGGCTATGTTTCTGAATTTCCACCCGAACAGCCACGTAGGCCTGGATCTATGGCTGCACACACACACATGCACACACAAACATGCGCACACACATGCATGTCCAAAGGGGACCGAATGGCTTCCAGACTGCCACACCCTAGCAAAGGAGGGAAACAAGTCACAGGGGTGCCCACAATGGCCTGTCACTGTGTCCTGTGGGACAAGGCTGTCAGAACTACTGAGTGTTCTTCCCATTTCAAGGAGACCAAGGGACTAGTTTTAGAGTCAAATTCTGGCCAAACTCCACATTCTGCCCTATGTGCTTAGCCCACCATCAGTGGGCCTGGCTTGTCTCCAGTTTGAAGCCACCTACAGGAAAGACCAGCTTTCATTCCCTTTTCCACGTTTGGGCACAGTTTCAGCAAGTCGGGACCATCACACTCTTCAGTGCGCAGCACATTATTAGATTGTGTCTGGTCCCTGCAAGCCTCCCTGTGTTTTCTGTCTTGTTCCCTTCATCACTGTCCCTGCCCTGAATCTATCTCCTTTCTGGACATACATTGGTATTTGCAAATTGCCTAGAAGGGTGTCTAAAACACAGGATAGCTGGGCCTGGTGGTTCACGCCTATAATCCCAGCACTTTGGGAGGCTAAGGCAGGAGGACTATTTGAGCCCAAGAGTTTGAGACCAGCCTGGGTACCATGGAAATATCCCCATCTCTACAAAAAAATTTAAAAAATTAGCCAGGCTTGGTGGCACATGCTTGCAGTTCCAGCTACTCAGGAGAATGAGGCGAGAGGACTGCTTGAGCCCAGGGGGTCAAGGATGCAGCGGGCAATGATCGCACCACTGCACACCAGCCTGGGAGACAGAGCAAGACCTTGTCTCAAAAATAAATATATAGGCAGGGCATGGTGGCTCACACCTGTAATTCTAGCATTTTGGGAGGCCAAGGTGAGTGGCTCACAAGGTCAGGAGTTTGAGACCAGCCTGGCCAACATGGAGAAACCCCATCTCTACAAAAAAATACAAAAATTAGCCGGGCATGGTGGCACTTGCCTGTAATCCCAGCTACTCAAGAGGCTGAGGCAGGAGAATCGCTTGAACCCAGGAGGCGGAAGTTGCAGTGAGCTGAGATCATGCCATTGCACTCCAGCCTGGGAGACAAAGTGAGACTCTGTCTCCAAATAAATAAATAAATAAGTAAAACAAAGACAGAAGTTGTAGGCACTATAGGCACCTCCCTCATGTGTTTGCTGCATGTCTTCAACCTGCATTTATCCTTATACATTATGGAGCACTGTTTTGAATATGCGTTTTGAATTTTCATAAATGGTATTGTATTTTGAATGTTATTCTGCATCTTTCTTTTTTCAGTCAACACTGTTTCCTAGCTCTGTCCTTATTACCGTTAGTGTCTGGTTGGATGACCCCAAAGCTGTGTAGGATCCCAGAGGACAGCCACAACAGTCTGCTTTTCTATCCCCTCACTGAGGTCCATCAAGGGGCCTCTAGCACCTTCTGCCACAAACGACACACTCTACACATGTTCCTTTAGGGACTCTGGGAGACTTTCTGTGGGATCCATTCCTAGGAGTAGGATCATTGGTTCCTAAGTCATGGGTACTCAAGTAAGTGAGTAACTGTTTGAGTTGGTATTTATAAATTGCCTAGAACAGTGTCTAAAACACAGTCAGCCTTAAATATGGTGTGTTAAATCAAAATAATTTGGCCCAGCACGGTGGCTCACGCCTGTAATCCTAGCACTCTGGGAAGCCAAGGAGGGTGGATTGCCTGAGCTCAGGAGTTCGAGACCAGCCTGGGAAACACGGTGGAACCCCGTCTCTACTAAAATACAAAAATTAGCTGGGTGTGGCAGCGTGTGCCTGTAATCCAGCACTCGGGAGGCTGAGACAGGAGAATTGCTTGAACCTGGGAGGTGGAGGCTGCAGTGAGCCAAGATTGTGCCACTGCACTCCAGCCTAGGCAACAGAGTAAGACTCCATCTCAAAAAAAAAAAGCAATTCTCCTACCTCGGCCCCCCAAGTAGCTTGGAATACAGGCACGACCCACCATGCCCAGCTAATTTTTGTATTTTTTAGTTGAGATGGGGTTTCACTATGTTGGCCAGTCTGGTCTTGAACTCCTGACCTCGTGATCCGCCCGCCTTGGCCTCCCAAAGTGCTGGAATTATAGGTGTCAGCCACTGAGCCCGGCTCATTCTATCACTTTTTTCATTTTCAATATTAGCATCCCACACATTATCAAATTTGATTTTCATGACAACCCCAGGGATGGTCCACCCCACATGACAGGAACACTGAGGTCTGGAAGGGGCTGCAGCCAGTTAGGAAGAACCTCCCTCCCCTTGCCTCCTGAGCCAGGCCCCATGCTCCAGGCCAAAGCAAGCACCTGCACGACCTCTGCTGCACTTCAGCTTCTCAGTTCCTTTCCATCTCCAACATTGGTTACTTCCATCATCTCATTTGCATTCTCTCCAAAGCTTTCTGAAAGGGATTATTGGGACTATCATTCCCATTTCATAATAGAGGACATTGACTTGAAAGAAGCTGAGAGCCTTGCCTGAGGCCGCCAAGCTCTTAGTCACAGCGCAGGCTAGGCTGCGGCCATCCTGGCCCGCTGTCACCATGCAAACAGCCCGGCCCCCTCTTGACGCACCTGCCTCGGGCATTCATCTGTCTTCTCTAACTGCAGACTTGTTATGGCTCAGCCTGCCTTCTCCAGGAAGCCTTCCACAGGACCCTGAGCTTCTCCCTCTTCACCCATTTCTAACTCCCCCACGTTGGCCTGTCCAAATGCCACAGATTGTACATTCCATGCGGTAGACGCTTGTCCATCTCCTTCACCTCTAATCCCAGCACTTTGGGAGGTATCCGCAGCTGAGTGCAGCACAAGCTCTGGCTTGAGTGGCCTGTTTCTCACCCGCTGGGCTTCACTGGCCCTCCTGCAACTCTCTGCAGTAGCGGAGCCGTTTCTGACTCACTTCGTCAGCCAATGCCTGAGCAGAGGGAATCCAATCCAACAGCAGCAGTACAGGCAGGTCCCCGACCACCTTCCACAAAAGGTCTTCTCCTCCCTCCTCTGCTCACCCCTGGATGTGGCTGGTCCTGTACTACAACTGCCCGGGACCTCCGAGGTAGGACGGAAGGGGAGGGTGCAGGGCTGGCTTCCCTACGGAGACACCAGTGCCAGGAAGAGCAGAGCTGCACCAGGGGGACTCGGACCCAGGGTCTGTACCTGGGGAGCAGGCATGGGGGATAAAACACAAAACCGAACCTGTCCCTGTCCCTCTTACCACTCCCCAACCTTTTACCTCGGTTACATCACATAAAGTGCGTATTAAACTCTGTCTTAAAGCAAAACAGGCAGCCAGGCATGGTGGCTTACACCTGTAATTCCAGCACTTTGGGAGGTCAAGGCAGGCGGGTCACAAGGTCAGGAGTTCGAGACCAGCCTGGTCAACGTAGTGAAACCCAGTCTCTACTAAAAATACAAAAATTAGCTGGGCGTGGTGGTATGTACCTGTAATCCCAGCTACCAGGGAAGTTGAGGCAAGATAATCGCTTGAACCAGGGAGTTGGGGATTACAGCGAGCCAAGATTGTGCCCCTACACTCCAGCCTGGTAACAGAGCGAGATTCCATCTCAAAACAACAACAACAAACTTTGGAAGGCCAAGGAGGGCGGATCACGAGGTCAAGAGATCAAGACCATTCTGGCCAGCATGGTGAAACCCCTTCTTTACTAAAAAATACAAAAATTAGCTGGGCGTGGTGGCACGCACCTGTAGTCCCAGCTACTTGGGAGGCTGAGGCAGGAGAATTGCTTGAACTCGGGAGGCTGAGGTTGCAGTGAGCCGAGACAGCGCGACTGCACTCCAGCCTGGTGCCTGGCAACAAAGCAAGACTCTGTTTCAAAAAAAAAAAAAAAAGAAAAAGGCAAAAGAGGATCTGCCCAAGGATGGGGACAAGGGAATAAAGGAGATAAGGCAAATGCACATAAGTACGCATCTCATGAGTGTCCACATACACGCACGTTCACACACACGTTAGGCCTTTTGTGTTCATACCCTCACCCCCAGTTCTGGCTCTCCAATTTCCCTGGTCAGTCCTGGAAACAGCTCTGCTGAGGGGACCACTGAGCATCTGGGAAATAGCCTGCAGCCATGATTGCAGAGGCAGGTCAAGAGTATCGGGGCCAGGAGGGCAGGAGATAGGCTCTTAGGGCCAAAGACAGCAGAATGCAGCCAACCATTCTAGGGAGAAATCACCAAGGATGCACCTGAATAACAGGATGCAAATTGCCAGGGCTAGGAGTGAAGGAGATGCTTATATGCAAATGAGAAGACACAGCCTCCATCCAGATTAAGCTCAGTTATAATTTTTAACCCCTTTTGACAGAATTTGTCCTCAAGCAGAGGGGGCAGGGAGTAGTGCTCTCCATTCTGCAAAAGAGAAACTGAGACAGCCCAAGTGAGCTACAGGAAAGCAACCAAGTGTCCGAGCTTGAGGGAGTCCGGTCTCCAGTCCAAAGCCTCCCGACCTCCATCAGAAATCTGCTGGCAGCCTGAGATGCATGGATACAGATTGGCGCCTATCTAAAGGGCCAGGTCTGCATTAGGCTGCAGGAATGTGAGACCTGATGGATGTGAGGACCAGGAAGAGGAGACAAGGAAGAAGTCAGAAAGAAAAAAAAAAAAAAAAAAAAAAAAAAGGAGTAAAGTGGTAAAAGATAACAAAGAAGTGGAGGAAGACAGGCAAAAGAAGCACAGGCGCCTAGAGCAGTGTCTCTGCTAAACCAGCTTGCTTGTAGTGCAGCATCCTAGAGGGGTTTTGCATAGGAAGACACGGGTTCTAATCTCCCTTCTGCAATAGGTGTGTGACCTTGGGCGTATCACTTAACCGCTTGAACCTTGGTTTTCATTATCTATAAAGAAGGAGAGTGCCTGGCACGTTGGCTCACGCCTGTAATCTCAGCATTTTGGTAGGGTGAGGCAAGTGGATTATCTGAGGTCAGGAGTTCGAGACCCACCTGGCCGACATGCTGAAACCCCATCTCTACTAAAAACACAAAAAATTGGCTGATCATGGTGGCTGGCGTCTGTAATCCCAGCTAGTTGGGAGGCTGAAGCAGGAGAATCACTCGAACCTGGGAGGTGGAGGTTGTAATGAACTGAGATCGTGCCACTGCACTCCAGCCTGGGCAACAAGAGCAAAAAAAAAAAAAAAAAAAAAGAGAGTGATCCCAGCTTTACTCCCGTCATGCAATAAGCAAGGTTCATATGAGATAATGCATGTAAAACGGCCTTAACAAGGCATGCATTATTTCTAACTAGAGAATCAACTGGGAGCTGGGGCCAGAAGGGAGATGCCTTCCTGCCTCTCACAGTGATTAGGTGTGTGGGGGGTGCCGCTGTGTTTTCTTTCTAATGTTGTCTACCTCTTGAGTTTCCATAACTGGTGATGTGGGGGCGAGGTCAACCCCAAATGGCCGCAGAATCAGGAAACTTGGCTTCTGCCTAGGCTCTGTACCAATCACCTGGATGGCCTTGGGTGAGCTACTTCCCCTCTCTGGTCCTTTGCTGTCCCATGTGCAAAATGAGACCGTTGCACTGCATGGTCTCCGGCACACAGCACAGAAGCCTGGTCTTTATGCAAAGCAGAGCCTCCTGCTGAACCCTTGGTTGGTGGTCGACTCGATTTGTGTTTGGTTTTAGTTTCTGCTGCTTTAGCAAGAAATTCTCCCCTGCATCACAGGCAGAAATGGGAAGCATTTTCACTTCCCCCTCAAAGAGGGGAGGATGGGTGTTTGTGCTTCTAAGAATTGGGCCTTTCTCACCCTGGAAAGTGGGTAAACAGGTCTTTGTCATTGATGTGGGGCAAGGTCCTTTCTGTCTGGCTCTGAAATCCTGCCATGGGAGAAAAACTGGAGGCTGCAGGCACTTGTGGAACAGCCCTAAAGAAAGGTGGGGAAGAAACAGAGGCAGGGGAGGGGGAAATGGAGGCAGGAAGTAGAAGAAGGGACCCTGGGTATGCGTTTGGACCCCTGGGCCCCATCCCCCATAATGCTCCAGAATAGACTGTGGCCCAGAAAATGCCAAGTCTGGTAGACCCAGTCTAGGGGTGCTAAAGGGATACCATGCAAGCACCCCAGCTTAGCGTGGGAATAGAGAACCCTACCCAGCCACACGATGAGGCTCATCTGGGCCTGCAGCATCAGCGCTGCTGTGAGCTGGAGGCTGTCTTGCTGATAACCACAAACCTCACCCACTAAGCTTCTAGCTGTTGCTCAAGACAGTGCTCTAAACATGCAGGACACTCATAAGCACTGCCACGTGTGAGTGATTTGGATTCATGCTGGCCCCCAGCCTCAGCCATAGACCTTCCACTCTCCCCTTAAAGCCACCATTCTTCTCCTTAGCACTGCTGACATTTTCAGGCAGATATTTCTTGGTTGCAGAGGCCATCCTATGTACTGTACAATGTTGAGCAGCGTCCCTGGCCTCTACCCACTAGATGCTAATAGCAAGCCCCCAGATGTGACACCAAAAATGTCTCCACATATTGCTAAATGTTCAGAAAAGAAGTAGGTTGTAGCCCTGACCCCAAGAAAGGTGCAGACAGGGCCGGATGTGGTGGCTCACACCTGTAACCCCAGCACTTTGGGAGGCCTAGGTGGGGGGTTCATGAGGTGAGGAGTTCAAGACCAGCCTGACCAACATGGTGAAAGCCCGTCTCTACTAAAAATACAAAAATTAGCCAGGCATGGTGGTGCACGCCTGTAATCCCAGCTACTCGGGAGGCTGAGACAGGAGAATCGCTTGAAGCTAGGAGGCGGAGGTTGCAGTGAGCTGGTCACTGCACTCCAGCCTGGACAATAGAGCAAGACTTTGTTTCAAAAAAAAGACAGGCACAGGCATTTGCTGTTACAGGTTTTCTCTTCCCCAACCCTCCCAACCCCGCATTATCCAAAACCAGGATAACTGGCACATTTTTGAGGGATGATTAAAATCATGCTTCTCCTGGGTACCATCACTCACTGCAACAAATGTTGGCCCTAATGACGGAATCAACTGGTAGAATCTGTGAGCCTCAGACACAAAACATGGTGGAATCCTACCCATGGGCCAGCAGGAGGAGGAGGACAATTTTGGATCTGAGAGAAGGGACTCAGATGTAGAGCTGCCACTACTCCACTCCTGGGCTCAAATCACAGAGCCCAATTTGAGTCCAATCAAGCTGACAGGCGTGAGTCCAGCAGATCCGGTCTCCCCAAGGAAGTCCTCACTGATTTCAGAGAGCTCTGCCTGGGCTTAAGCAGAATCCTAGCCAGTGCCTGCAGGTGCAGAAAACAGCCCTGGCTTTCACAGAGCCAGCAAAAGTTAGCCAGAGACACAGAAATCCAACCAGCAAGGCTAGGATTCAGGAGGGCATCCTCCCATTGAGGAATGAACTGCAAACCAAGAACCACAGCCAGACCGCTGGACCAGTTATGCCCAGCAGAGCTTGTAGGAAGGCCAGAGCTCACAGGCACCTGGGGATACCAAGGACCCACCTAGGACACACATGCTGGTGGTAGAGGAGCTGCTCACGTCCTTGTTGCTCCCAGAGTCAGCGACTGGCTCCAGTTGGAAGGACAGAGCCTGGCGCCTGGCTGAAGAGCCGCAGCACTTACATCTCAGAGCCATGCCATCTGTCTTGACACTGCAGTCTGGGGATTTCCTTGTTGATAAACTGCCCATCCCCCTTGAATGTGAAATTCACAATAAAGTCCTCCACTGTTGTCTCTTCCCTAAATCAAGCTTGACATTTATGGGTCCCAAGGAAAGCCTCCAGTATGGGAGGCTGCTGGATACAGCAAGAGACAGCATGCTATGATGTGAGTGGCAGAAAGAACCTGGGCTTTGGACTCAGAGGAGCTGCATTCAAGTCCCACCACAGCGCGCACAAGCTGTTCAGCCTACAGCAAGGTTCCTCTGAGCCTCAAGGTTCCTCTCTATAAAATGGAAGGCCGGGTGTGATGATGGTCCATGCCTATAATCCCAGCACTTTGGGAGGCCAAGGTGTGCTGATCACCTGAGGCCAGGAGTTCAAGACCAGCCTGGCCAACATGGCAAAACCCTGTTTCTACTAAAAATACAAAAATTAGCTGGGCATGGTGGCACATGCCTGTAGTCCCAGATCCTCAGGAGGCTGAGGCAGGAGACTCACTTGAACCCGGGAGGCGAAGGTTGCAGGGAGCCGAGATCACACCATTGCACTCCAGTCTGGGTGAAACTCTGTCTTAAAAAAAAAAAAAAAAAAAAAAAAAAAGGAGCTAAATGGAGCTAAATGGATCTAACAAGCAATTCCCACAAAAGAACTGAGATGAAATCATAAAGTTTGGCACAGCACTCAGCACACGAAGAGTCCTCAACAAGTGTGCTTTATTCTAAAGACAACCCAGCTCTCAGATAATACAGGAGTGACCTCTGCTGTCCCCATGACTCAATGCCCAGAGAGCATCGGCTGGCCCAGGCAGCAGGGCTCAGAGAGCACCGGCTCCATATGTCTGCATATGCATCCAAAGACAGAAACCCTAGCCCAGGCCACATCCACACTCTTTGTAGCTTTGGAGGCTCACAGAGAAAATTACTTTAGAGAAAGGACAACTCTAAGTGCACCCACTGTGCAGATCTCTTGAGGGAGGTGCAGTCCACATCACCTGGAATTCCACAGTCTTTACTGTCACCTGTCAGGGAAGCTGTGAGATGTGGTGTGGCTCCCAGATGGCTGCCAGCCGTATCCAGGGACCCTCAAGAATCATTGAGCATGGCTGGGCGGGGTGGCTCATGCTTGTAATCCCAGCACTTTGGGAGGCTGAGGCAGGCAAATCACTTGAGGTCAGAAGTTCATGACTTGCCTGGCCAATATGGTGAAACCTCGTCTCTAGTAAAAATACAAAAATTAGCCAGGTGTGGTTGTGGGTGTTTGTAATCCCAGCTACTCTGGAGGTGGAGCCAGGAGAATCACTTGAACTCAGGAGGTGGAGGTTGCAGTGAGCTGAGATCACGCCACTACACCACACCCAAGCTTGACCTGCAGCATGAGACTCTGTCTCAAAAAAATAAAACAAAAAGGAATCATCAAGCACGCCCTTCCAGGGCTCTTCCCACTGCCCTCTGGCATGGCAGCTGAGGGCCAGCATGCACATTCCAGACTGTAGTGCCCAAGGTGCTCCTGTTACTGGCAGCAAACTCAGACTGGAAGGGTGACCCCTCTGGGAGAAGCCATGTGGGCAAGGCTAAAGCTTCTTGGGAAGAAATCAGAGGCCTACGTTTGCCTTACAACACCCCAACCAGGGGCAATGCCAGCAGATTTCCTCAAATGTCCTCTGAAAAATGGGCAATTGGGAGGAAAGTCAGGGCAAAGGCTGCCTTGTGGTAGGCACCCATTGCTCACTGTCTTTTTTTTTTTTTTTTTTTTCCTTTATTTTGAGATGGAGTTTTGCTCTTGTTGCCCAGGCTAGATGGCATGATCTCAGCTCACCACAACCTCCATCTACCGGGTTCAAGTGATTCTCCTGCCTCAGCCTCCCAAGTAGCTGGGATTACAGGCATGTGCCACCATGCTGGGCGAATTTTTTGTATTTTTAGTAAAGATGGGGTTTCTCCATGTTGGTTAGGCTGGTCTTGAACTCCCAAACACAAGTGATCCACCCTCCTCTGACTCCCAAAGGGCTAGAATTACACCAGAACCCTCATCATGCCTTCTTGTTTATGATCTGTCTCCACCAATAAGCTGTGAGCTCCGTAAGGGCAGGGACCATGTCTGACTTGTTCTTTGCTGTATCCCCAGCACTTACCCATGATGTTTGATGAATGAATGAATAAATAAATATCTTCAGAATATGGAAGGTTGAAGTGGTTTGGAAAAGATAAAGCATGAAATATTAAGTTAGGTAGCCTGAAAATATTTCAGAAACCCACTGAGTCTTGTTGATGCTAATGATGCCTCATGGTTTACTTTGTGGAGACCACAGGGCCCTGCGAAAAGGCATTTAAGCAAGTATCACCCAGCAGTGAATCCACTCCCCCTCCTTCTGGACTTTGCCCACGCCTATTAAAGTGAATTCGCCTGTAATCCCAGCACTTTGGGAGGCCAAGGCAGGTGGATCACTTGAGGTCAGGAGTTCAAGAACAGCCTGGCCAACATGGTAAAACCCCATGTCTTCTAAAAATACAAAATTAGTTGGGTGTGGCGGCAGGAGCTACTCAGGAGGCTGAGGCACTAGAATCACCTGTAGCCAGGGGGCAGGGATGGCAGTGAGCTGAGATCGAGCCACTGTACTCCAGTCTGGGTGACAGAGTGAGAATTCATCTCAAAGAAAAAAAAAATGAATGAATCCGTAGAAGTACTGCTAGGGATGCTCAAATAATTGTCATTCATGGAGGAACATCCACAGTCAAGCACCTTACAATGTAGAGTTTGTGCTGCCCTAGGACTTCCCCATACATCCAGAGCTCCAGGTGGGAAACCAGAGTTTGAAACTGCCCTAATCTTTTTATTTTTTTTATTTTAGAGACAATGTCTTACTTTGTTGCCCAGGCTAGAGTGCAGTGGAGCAATGGTAGCTCACTGCAGTCTCAACCTCCTGGGCTCATGAGATCCTCCCACCTTAGCCTCTCGAGTTGCTAGGACTATAGGCGTGCATCACCAAGCTCAGCTAATTAAAAAAAAAAAATTGTAGAAACAGGGACTCACTATGTTGCCCAAGCTGGTCTTCAACTTCCAGTCTCAAGCAATCCTCCCACCGCAGCCTCCCAAAGTGCTGGGATTACGGGAATGAGCCACCACACCATGCCTGATATTGCCCTGATCTTGAAATCAACAGAAGAGAAACTCATAAGAGGCCTTCATGAAATCCCACACCATCTGCACACATCAGGTTTCCTCAGTGAAGAGAAAGCAAGTGTGCAATTGGACCTCCTTGCCACCTCCTTAGACCATCTAATTAGCCAGCCCTTCGCCTCTCCCACCACGAGGCAGGGTCTGTACAATCCATGATGTGTTTGTTCTCAAAACAAAACAATAGCTTCCAATTCAGGAGGCTGAGGTGGGAGGATCACTTGAGCCTGGGAGGTCGAGGCTCCAGTGAGCTATGACTGTACCACTGTACCCCAGCCTGGGTGACAAAACTGTCTCAAAAAAAAAAAATACAATAGCTGTCAGCCTTCATATGGCAACTCCATTTTTACAATGTTTTTTCCTCAAGAAGCAACAATCATAAAACTAATTTAACTCCTACTAGGAAAATGTCTCATGGTATTGGACTCACCATCCTGAGGTCACATCCAGGAATGTCAAGCCATTATAGACCTCTAAGACTGCACCAGAACGTAATACTAAACATAATCCATCTCTGACCAGTGATGCTCCACCTCACTCCCCTGGGGCTGTGCAAAGCCACAAGATGCCAGAGAGTTCTGATAAGCTCATTGCTTATGACCTGAGAGCAACATCATCTGGCCATACACTGATAAAGAAACCCTAGAGATTATCGCAGAAGTCAAGAAGTCTTACAACCAATTCCATGTCCTCGCAATTAGAAGGCTTTTTTGAAAATCTTTTCTAGGCTAGGCATAGTGGCTCACGCCTTTAATACCAGCACTTTGGGAGGCCGAGGCGGATGGATCATCTGAGGACAGGAGTTCGAGACCAGACTGGCCAAGATGATGAAACCCCATCTCTACTAAAAATACAAAAATTAGCCGGGTGTGGTGGTGAGTGCCTGTAATCCCAGCTATGCAGGAGGATGAGGCAGGAGAATCAGTTGAACCCGGGAGAAGGAGGTTGCAGTGAGCCAAGATGGCGCCATTGCACTTCACCCTGGGCGAAAAGAGCAAAACTTCGTCTCAAAAAAAAAAAAAAAAAAAAAGAAAAGAAACAGTGTTTTCTAAGGCAGGCCTTTTCTCTTAATGACACCACAGGTATGCAACCCTGAAATTAGAGGCTTCAGCTCAGCAGTGATGACTACATGTTTATCCCTAAGCTCAAACTCAACTCGTACTTTGACATGCTGATGTGCTGAACCACCTGCTGTGCCAGGTTCCAGAGAACTATCCTTGAAAGTAGCCTAGAAAGAAGAGAGAAGGCCACAAAAACAGAAGTGCAGATTAGACACGGCAAGGAGTGTCGCAATCACCATGTGCTACCGAGAGAAATTATTTCAAGAAAAGGAACCCACTCTCCTAAAGGAAAAAGACTACCTCCCCCAACTCAAACAGCAGGACAGACTGAGAGGGGACATTTAGCATCAGCACAAGTTAGCCCCTTTGAAGGGCAGAGGCAGAGAAGTGTAATGCATGCTTCTGTTTTTGAGTTTCTTACAAGCTAACTGGGGGAGACACGGCACACAAAGTTCCAAGTTCAATGTCTAAATAAACAATGTAGAGTAAGTGCTCTAGGAACTCAGGAGAGACTTGACTACAAGCTTGGGTGGGCACAAGGGGACTTATGATGAATGGGATTTGGACAGAGGGAGACAGGACTTCTAAAAGCACTTTTGCAAAGCAGAGAGGTGGTGTGAAGGGCCTGGAGTGATTGGAAAAGGGCCCCCAAATCCCTCCAGAGCAGTAGGAAGAAGGTGGGGTGGAGACTGCCAGAAACCTGCAGAGGAAGGCTGAATGTGATGACCAGAAATGCACACTCCAGAAGCAGGGTGACCAGATGTCCTGAAATGCCTGATAGTCCCAGTTCACTGCTATTTGTCCCTCTGTCACTATTAACAGTTTTCCCTCACACTCTCAAGTGTCCCAATTTGGATGAAATAGCCTATGGTCACTCTAGTTGGCAGGACCTTTGAGCAACCACCTGCTCTACCCACAGGCCTCTTACAGACCTCGATCCCCACCCCTCCCCGTAGGAGACTTTCTGGCCCAGATCTAAAAAACCTTATTCAGGGCACACACCCTGGGCATGAATCTGTAAGGGACACCAAAACATCAATGCAACAATAAGTCATATGGTACCTTAAACTCAGGACTCTACACAAAGCTTCTTCAGTAACTTCGTCCCCACTCCCACTGAAATTGACAGGGGTTGGTAGGAATCCCACATACACTCTCCTTAGGCACCAACTCCAACCCCAAGGACAGAAGGTGGAACAAACATTTAGCAAAGCCTGTTTGAAGGGGTGCCAGCACACCACCCCCCCGATCATCTACATGACTGGTCCAGGCCCTGGTCCAGGCTCTGCCCAGCATTAGCTATGTGACCTTGGACAGCTGTGTCCTCGCTCAACCTCAGCGTCCTCATCTAAAACACAGGGGACCGCTGGGAGAGGTGAATTACATCTGTAATCCCAGTGCTTTGGGAGGTTGAAGCAGGAGGATAGCTTGAGCCTGGGAGTTCAAGACCAGCCTGGGCAACATAGTGAGACCCCCATCTCTACAGAAAGTAAAAATAAAAAACAGTGGTGGCATGCACCTGTAGTACCAGCTACTCAGGAGGCTGAGGTGAAAGAATCACTTGAGTCCAGGAGGTGGAGGCTGCAGTGAGCCATGATCACACCACTGAACTCCAGTCTGGGCAACAGAGCAAGATGCTTTCTCTAAATAAATATATTTGAGCCCCAGTGCAGGAGGCAGGGCCTCATGGTAAGTGTTTCAGATATGGAGGCAGATCTTTTATAAATGTCTTGGTGTCATCCTCCCAGTAATGAGCTCGAGCTCTCTTAGTTCCCTGGAGATTTTCCCCTGACTCCCAGCGCTAGTCATTGAAAAAAACCTGGCATCTCCCTTTCCTCTCTCTTGCTTCCTCCCTTTCCCCATGTGATGCCTCCTCCCTTCCATCTTCCACCATGACTGCAAGCTTCCTGAGGCCTCACCAGAAGCAGATGCTGGCGCCATGCTTCTTGTAGAGCCTGCAGAAGCATGTTCTTTTCTTTATAAATTATACAGCCTCAGGTATTCATTTATAGCAACACAAATGGACTAAGACATCATCTCTTAGAAGTCCTGGCTTCCCCAGAAAGAGAGTTAATTCAAAATTTTTAAAAGGCTTATGCAGAACAAGAGACTCCATGAACAAATGAAAAGATAAGCCACAGACTGCATACAACCAAGAATAAATTCATAGTCAGAACCTATAAGAAATTCCTACATATCAATAAGAAAAAGACAAACAACCCAACAGGAAAATGGGCAAAGAAAATGGATGACAATTCACACACAAAAAAGAAGCTGAATGGCCAGTAATCACGAAAACATATTTAACCTCACTAATAATGTTGAAATACAAATTAAAACAATGTGGCTTTTTGTTTGTTTGTTTGAGACAGAGTTTCAGTTTCACTTTTGTTGCCCAGGCTGGAGTGCAATAGCACGATCTGATCTTGGCTCACCGCAACCTCCACTTCCTGGGTTCAAGCAATTCTCCTGCCTTGACCTCCCAAGTAGCTGAGATTACAGGCATTCACCACCACGCTGCCTAATTTTGTATTTTCAGTAGAGACGGGGTTTATTGATGTTAGTCAGGCTGGTCTCGAACTCCCGACCTAAGGTGATCTGCCTGCCTTGGTCTCAAATGCTGGGATTACAGGTGTGAGCCACTGCACCTAGCCTGAGGCATTGTTTTACACTCACCAAATCACAAAAAAATGTGTTTAAGTCTGACAATGTCAAGGGATGATAGACTAACAGATGCTCTCATACCCTCTTTGATAAGCAGTCACTTGGAAGGACAATGTAGCTATCTCCACTAGTGTGAAAAATGTATATCCCCTACAGCCCTGCAATTCACCTCCTTTGTATATGTTCCGGAAAAGCTCTCTACGCCTGGTATAAGGAGACCCCTATCTCCTTGCACACATAATTCTCAGGTGCTCAAGCATAACAATGAAGAAAATGGGAAAAACATTAAACAACCATTAACAGAAAAATGGACAAGTGATTCTGGTACAGTCACACAACGAATATTATACAGCAGTGAAAATGAATGAACCAGAATTATAAGAATCACATGGCTAAGTCTCAGTCTTCAGGGGGAGAAAGCAAGTTGCAGATTTATGTAGTATAATACTGTCCATACACATTTTTAAGTATGCAAAACTATATGTACTTGTATATACATACATTTACATTCTTGTATGTATATGCATATATGTGTTTATATATAGTTTCTGGAACCACATCAGCAGCAAAAATATACAATTAAGAGTGGGATGATAAAATCCAAATTCAGAAGAGTAATTATCTCACAGGGAGAAGGTAGGATGATGGGACTGGAAATGGGTATCCAGGGGGCTTCTATTGAATCTATGATTATTCATTTATTTTTAGAGAGAGGGTCTTGCTCTGCCATCTAGGGTGGAGTGCAGTGGCATAATCACAGCTTATTGTAGCCTCAAGCTCTTGGGCCCAAGCAATCTTCCCACCTCGGCCTCTCAAGCAACTGGTACTACAGGCACATGTCACCATGCATAGCTAATTTTAAAATATTTTTTGCAGAAGCAGGGTCTTGCTATGTTGTCCAGGCTGGTCTTGAACTCTTGAGCTCAAATGATCCTCCCACCTCAGCCTCCTGAAGTACTGGAATTATAGGCATGAGCCACTGTTTGAGGCTCTGGAATCTGGAATATTTTCTTTAAAAAAAAAAGTGGGGGAGCGGGTGCGGTGGCTCATGCCTGCAATCTTAGCACTTTGGAAAGCTGAGGGGGACAGATCAGCTGAAGTCAGGAGTTCGAGAACAGCCTGGCCAAGATGGTAAAACACTGTCTCGACTAAAAATACAAAAATTAGCTGGGCATGGTGGTATGTGCCTGTAATCCCAGCTACTTGGGAGTCTTGGGCACAAGAATTGCTTGAACCGGGGAAGCGGAGGTGCAGTGAGCTGAGATTCTACCACTGCACTCCAGCCTGGGCGACAGAACAAGACTCCGTCTCAAAAAAAGAAAAAAAAAAGATCTGAAGCAAATATGACGAAATGTTAAAATTTGACAAAACCGACTGATAAGTAAATGAACGTTCCTCATA
The DNA here is from genome assembly GCF_009761245.1 of Sapajus apella. Taxonomy (NCBI): domain Eukaryota; kingdom Metazoa; phylum Chordata; class Mammalia; order Primates; family Cebidae; genus Sapajus; species Sapajus apella. The sequence goes on along the minus strand of NW_022436961.1, from coordinate 23,924,937 downwards.
TTATTAAACTACCCATTTTTGTGTGTTTTTTAAATATTTCACTATAACAAGAAAGTAAGGCCAAGCGTGATGGCACATGCCTGTAATCCCAGCACTTTGGGAGGCCGAGGCAGTGGCATCACCTGAGGTCAGGAGTTCCAGACCAGCCTGGCCAACACGGTGAAACCCCATTTCTACTAAAAAATACAAAAATTACCCAGGTGTGGTGATAGGTGCCTGTAATCCCAGCTACTCAGGAGGCCGAGGCAGGAGAATCGCTTGAACCTGGGAGGCGGAGGTTGCAGTGAGCCGAGATCTTGCCACTGCACTCCAGCCTGGGCAACAGATTGAGACTCCCTCTCAAAACAAAACAAAACAAATTTAAAAAAAAAAAAAAAAAAAAACAAAGAGGGTTAGTGAGGTGGGCATAGGAGGGTAGGTAGCAAAGATGTCCTAAAGAGCAAAGGGTTTAGAACTAAGAGGCCACACGCTGGGACAAGTGTGGCTGCAGCTCCCTAAGCTCCTGCAGAAGTGGCATCTCCTAAACAAGCCCAGCAGATCTGGGGTGTCAGCTGGACGGAGACAGGCTGGCAGGTGGGGCCTGTGGTTCCTTTCAGCCTCCCTGTCCCTCTCTTGTCTTTGGCTGGCCCTTGCGGAGCCTTTCCTCAACTGGTCTTCGTCACCTCAAAATATATATCTATATTTAGAGGAGACGAACCTTCTCTTCCCTTGGTTGTCTCGGGAAAGAATGCAGTTTTGGCCTACTGGGTTGACAAAGATTGAAATGTGTGATACAGCCCAATGTAACTGGTATGAATTTCTTCTGCAACACACTGGTACAAGAAATGTCACTTTATCATTTGTCTAAATCAAACTGAACTTGGCTACAAGCCCCCACTCTCCAGAATCTGTAAAAAATTCAATCTTAGTCATGTTCTGGAGGGTTCCTGTCCCACCAAGGATCGTACGAAAGTGTTGCAAGGATGATACATTCTAAATTCAGTCCAGTGTGGGCACCCCTGAGATACCATCATATCAGCGGCCATGATCCTTTCAAAGGCACCGGCTCTCACCTTCCGTACCACACTCGGAGAGGGCTCCCAAGTTCACATCGCTTAGCATTCTGTCTCCTGGGACCTAGAAACCGCCCTATCAGAAGTCCAGACACCTCCCACAGGCCTACATAAGTGGAGCGCAGGCCCTGGGACTCACAGTAACCCCATGCCCCAAGCCCACTGTGGGAAGGTCTGGATCACTTCCCACATTAAATTCCAAAGCAGCAAAGGTAACAGCCCCTGTGGACACCTACCCTGACACGTTGTCACACTTTGGGGAAAGTGCTAACGTTGGGTGTGAGCTCCCAAAGCTGCAAGCCCCAAATCCAGGCAAGGGACACCCCACTCCGCCTGTGCCGTGACTTAGGAGTTGTCAGGCTGCTAGACTGTGGGATCTGGCTGACCTTTCTAGTCTGAGTAAACCCCAGGAATAGAAAAAGGGAGTGGCCCAAGGAGGAGATATTAGATTTACTAGTAGAAGAGGGAGATTGGCTGGGTGCGGTGGCTCACGCCTGTAATCCCAGCACTTTGAGAAGCCAAGGCAGGCGGATCACTTGAGGTCAGGAGTTCAAGACCACACTAGCCAACATGGCGAAACCATGTTTCTAATAAAAATCCAAAATTAGCTGGGTGTGGTGGCGGGTGCCTGTAGCCCCAGCTACTCGGGAGGCTGAGGCAGGAGAATTGCTGGAACCTGGGAGGCGGAGGCTGCAGTGAGCCAAGGTTGTGCCACTGAACTCCAGCCTGGGTGACAGAGGAAAGAAGGAAGGAAGGGAGGGAGGGAGGGAGGGAGAGAGAGAAAGAGAGAGAGAGAAGGAAGAAAGAAAGAAGAAAGAAAGAAAGAAAGAAAGAAAGAAA
>NW_022436961.1:23783214-23922945 GCF_009761245.1 Sapajus apella | reverse complement strand
AAGAAAGAAGGAAAGAAGGAAGGAAGGAAGGAAGGAAGGAAGGAAGGAAGGAAGGAAGGAAGGAAGAAAAGAAAAAAGAAAAGAAAGAGAAAAAGAAAAGAAAAGAAAGAAAAGAAAAGAAAGAAGGGAGGGAGGGAGGGAGGGAAGGAGGAAGTGGGGGGAGGGGAGGAGGGAAGGAGCGGGAGGAAAGCTCAGAGATTGACTAGCCATGAGCCTTGGACAGAAGGTGAACTCAAGGCCAGGCCTCTCTGACTCCAGGCCCTCCCAGCAGATATCACCACTCAAGGATCACATCTTCTAGCACAGAAACCCTCAACTAATGTCTTTTTAGGTGGGGCTTTATTTCACCTCGCCTGAGTCTGGGCCACACTGTCTGCCATTCTAGGTAAAGAGGAGTTCATGAGAGTGGGGACAGAAGCTGGTGAACATGGCTCAAAGCAGTGAGTGTCCTCTTCCCATCTCTGCCAGGCCAGGCCCCAGATGGAGGCCTATGTTTGCAAGGGAGATGAATAAATTCATTTCAGGGGTGCAGAATTAGCAATCTCCTCCAAATAGCAGACTTAAAGCCGTGTTCTCCAATAGCTTTCTCAGCAACTAAAGAAGTATTTTGATCTCCTGCCTGATTCATGATCAGAACTTGGGCAGGTGTCATCTGCAAATCCCCTTGAGCTAGCCGGGTGTGGTGGCTCACACCTGTAATCCCAGCACTTTAGGAGGCCAAGGCAGGTGGATCACTTGAGGCCAGGAATTCATGACCAGCCTGGCCAACATGGTGAAACCCCATCTCGACTAAAAGTACAAAAATTGGACTGGGCACGGTGGCTCATGCCTATAATCTCAGCACTTTGGGAGGCCAAGGTGGGTGGATCACGTCAGGAGTTTGAGACCAGCCTAGCCAACATGGTGAAACCCGGTCTCCACTAAAAATACAAAAATTAGCCAGGCGAGGTGGCAGGTGCCTATAATTCCCGCTACTCGGGAGGCCCTGGGAGGCGGAGGTTGCAGTTAGTCGACACCACACCATTACACTCCAGCCTGGGTGACAGAGTAAGACTCTGTCTCAAAAAACACACATACACACACACACACAAATTGGCCAGGCATGGTGGTGCACACTTCTCGTCCCAGCTACTTGGGAGGCTGAGGTAGGAGTATCACTGGAGTCTGGAAGGCAGAAGCTACAGTGAGCCAAGACCATGCCACTGCACTCCAGCCTGGATGACAGGACGAGACTCCGTCTTAAAAAAAAAATTCTCCTTAAACCTCAGCAGAATTCAAGTGACCCTGAGGAACTCTGACATCCCTCCTTCTGTTAAACGTGTTGGGTTAGCTTAGGACGAGGTCTCTCAACCTCGGCACCATAGCTACTTTGAACTGGATGCCTTTATGCTCTCGGGGGCTTTCCAGTGCATTGCAGGATGTTAGGCAGCATCTCTGGCCTGCTAATGGATGCTGCTGGTTACTGGTTATCCCCACAGTCGTGACAACCACAAATATCTCCAGACGTTGCCAAAAGTCCCTTGGGAGTCCCCAGCTCTAGAGTTAAGACCCGCCGCTCTAGAGTTTTGTCCTTCCAGACTTCTCACCCATCACAGTGCACGGACATGAGCTGAAATATCAAACTGAACCCTTTAGGACCAGATATGGGGAGAGGGCAAACAATGTAAAAGGAATGGGAGCTTTGACACCAAATCAAGACTCATTACTGAGCAGTCGCAGAGACACACATTCCTAGCTACAAACGGTTAAAAGCAACGAGGAGTCATTCATTCCATGAATCAATCAACGAACATTTGTCTATTCACTGATCAGTTATTATGTTATTAGGTGCTGGGCTACACGCTGGAGATCAAAGATTAAGGCCAGCAGCCTTTACCCTCACATAGCTTATCCCCTGGCAGGAAAACAGTTATTACATGACGGATTACAACACAGCCTGTTAAGGGTTGTGATGGAGGAGTACAGGGGGCTCTGAATGAGTTTACTAAAGGTGAACTCAGGGGCTAGAAACGGGTCCTCTGTGTCATCTCAACCTATAAAGCTTGGCCTATCCAGCCTGGGTGCGGTGGCTCATGCCTGTAATCCCAGCACTTTGGGAGGCCAAGGCGGGTGGATCACCTGAGGTAAGGAATTTGAGACTAGCCTGGCCAACATGATAAAACCTCGTCTCTACTAAAAACACAAAAACTAGCTAGACGTGATGGTGGGCGCCCGTAATCCCAGATGCTTGAGACACTGAGGCAGGAGAATTGCTTGAACCTGGAAGGTGGAGTTTACAGTGAGCCCAGATCGTGCTACTGCACTTCAGCCTGGGCAACAGAGTGAGACTCCATCTCAAAAATAAAAAAATAAAAAATAAAAATATTGGCCCATCCAACAAGCTGCCCTTTTCCCACCCCATCCCCATGCCTCCCCTCCAGGCTCAGCAGTACCCTTCAGACGGGAAGCCTGGTTCCAGCAGCAGTCACCTGGGACCAGGTAGGCCCCAAAGTACTGAGAAGGCATCAGGATCCAGTCGACTTTGCTCCCAGTTGTAATTTTTGATTCCATTTTGAGACAGCTAAGGCCATGGAGTAATTGAATTAGGCAAATATTATGGGGAAGAAAATGGGCCTGTAAGTAGCTTAAAGTGATGGAAATGACCTGAAGGTGGCCATGCAAATGGTCTGTATAATATCCTGTAATAACCCTGTCCAGGCAGCCCCGAGGAGGCTGGCTTCCAATAATGAGGTGTCTGATTAGAATAATGCTCAGTGAGAGAATGTGTGAGTGTCCACATAAATCAGGCCTGGAGAGCCTCCCCAATTAGCTGGGAAGGAGACAGGCAAGGTGGGTGCCAACCCTGCACTGGGTGGCTGATGGGCAAACTGCAGAGATAGGGGAGGGAAAAGAATCATTCTCGGAACAATCCCTGACATTTTATAGCACTTTACAGTTTATAAACCCTTTCTTGTGCCATATTTCACCTATGCCTCACACAGTGTTTTAGGTATTAAATGAGATAACTTATGTTGGGAGATAATGTTGAATTTGGGTTGGGATTTCAGCCCAGTACATGACACACAGTAGTTGTTCAATAAATGGAAATTATTGAGCATCATGTGGCAGAGAGATGATTTTCTAATCATATGCTTTTCCTCCTTGCTGGCGCTGGGGCCATGAGGATGCTTGCAAACACCCCCAGAGGGCTTCCTTTCCCTTCCTCTGCTTCCCAAACAGTAGCGGAGAGATTCATGTTGTTCTCAGGAGAAAGCTGCTCAAGAAATGCTCATTTCCTTCCTTACCTGCCCACTTTCACTCCAGCTGACAGGAGCAGACCCCCACCTGCCCAAGACACCTCATTCCACTCAATAATTAGATATGAAGTGGCCTACAATGTGCCCTTCATTCATGTATGTATTCAATAATAATTACCAGATGTCAAGTATAAACCAGGCTCAGGCCCATGAGGAAAGAGGAGAAAACAGAGGTGGTCAACAGCCTAGGGGACGCAGGCCTGGCAGAGGACACCCACTTCGTGGTCACACCACCCCTGTGGGTATCAGAGTCAACAAGCCACAAGGGCAGAGCAGGGGACTGTCTGAGGTCAGGGCCAGGCCACACAGCCTCAGGGGAATAAAAGCTGAAATCGTCTCATCTGGGGGCAGCGGGGCCCTTTACAGGGCTCTGTCCAGTCCCTCTCCTGTCATCCTGTCATCCTGCAGCTCCCCTCTGACCAGTCCATCCTGTTTCACTGATGAAGAAACCGAGGCCTAAAGAAATTAAGTACCTTGCTTAAGATAACATAGCTAAAAAGCAAAAAAATTAGTATCAACCTAGGGTTTCAGGTTTGAAATCTAGTCTTGTATATGTGAACAAATGTATATAGTATCACACTCTGGAGCACACTCACAGTTATGATGTGACCATTCAGACCTGCACGAATGCTTGGTGTCGACATACACAAACCCACACAGATACAGCCTCATGGCCATGTATGCACCCAAGCCACGCTTCAGAATGGCATCATCGGACCCCTTGGGCTTTTTTTTTTTTTATGCCAAAGAGTAGTAATTTGGGAAGGAGCAAGTAAGGAGCCATGACAGAGATGGAAGGACTGTACCCTGAAATTCTGAGCAAGATAGGTGACTCCTGGGGAAGTCTGGACCAAGATGGGAAAACCTGACCCACAGTGACTTATGTGTGATCACCCACAGCCCAGGTAAGTTTAAGGACTCCCTATAAGTAACTCTTATATACAAATGAACTTCCTGTTTGAATGAACGAATGAATGAATAAGTATTTGCTCCTGTCTTACTTAGCTCAGGCTATCATAACAGAATACTGTACATAGGATGGCTTCAACACCATACATCTATTTACTCACAGCTCCAGAGGCAATAAATCCACGATCAAGGCTCTGATTGATTCAGTTTCCATTGAGGCCTCCCTTTCTGACTTGTGGACAGCCGCCTTCTTGCTGTGTCCTCTCATGATCTTCCTTCAGTGTGTGTGCACAGAGAGAGATCTCTGGTGTCTCATCTTACAAGGACACTGATCCTATCAGATTAGGGTCCCACCCTTATAACCTCATTTAACCTTAATCAACTCCTTAAAAGCCCTATCTCCAAACAGAGTCACACTGGGGATGAAGGTTGCAGCATATGAATTTGGAGTGAGGGTCACTGTTCAGTCAATAACCCCTCCCTACTGTGAGCTGAAGGCAAGCTCTGGGGCATAGGAATGTAGGAAAACAGAGGAAGACACATGTCACACTCACCAAATGAACAGCCCCTATAGGATCTTGGATGCTGCACAACTCGGATGCAGGTTCCTTCTGCACCTGGAGGAGAAAGGCTGTCAGAATCCAGGAAGGCTACAATGTAGACTTTTCCCTGAATGCTCAGAGCCTTTGCTACTGGCCCCTTTCCAGCATCAAAAGATAGGGCTAGGGAAACAAGTCCGGGAACATCAGGAAATTAACCCCTGAGCCCCTGGGTGACCAGCCGCAGCCTCAGCCAAGAGCTGAGCCTGAGAGGAGACAAGAATAACCATAATTGGGGAGTAATTTAAACAGAGGCAGAGCGTTGAATTCCAGCTTGCAGAGCTGAAAGAAACCCTAGAGCTGAGTCCATCTGAATCTGTTTCATCCTGTTTGAGATGGAGCCCAGGAAACTGCATGTTGCATCTGCCCCACTCCCAGGTGGAACTGGCATGCTTCAAAACTTGAGAACCATGTCCTAGAGGAGTCTGGTCTGCTGCAACAACTCAGAAACTGCCAAGTGACACAGGGACAGGAAGAGGAAGAAGAGGCAGAGGCGGCATCTCACCATGACATGGGCAAAGATAGGCATTCCCCACTAGTAACCAGCACAGAGCTATGAATAGTCTCACCTGGAACAGTGGAGGTAAAGGTCCCCCTCCCCCTACTCAACAAGGTCAGCCGCATTCACCCTAGTGATCAAGTACCACATTGCCCTTATATCAGAAATACAGGCACGTTCTTTCGCAGAGGTCCCAGGATTCAGTTCAGACAATAGTGGTAACCAGCCAAGCATAGAAATTCTACCTCTTAATCAGAAACTTTAAGTACATAGAAGTGTCCCAAATATTTGCACATTAGCTCTCCCAGCCCTCCAGAAGTCGCCCCCAACAGTAACCAAGCTGTATCGGAGCTGCAAGGCCACCTGATCGCCACAGAAGGAAGTGTCTAACTTGACCTTCCTCCAGACCCAGGGACACTACATGGCTTACCTCCCTTTTCTGCTTTTATCTTTTATTACTTCCTTCAGATAATCTATTTCACGTAATCACTCTCACACTTCTTTATTTATTTATTTATTTATTAATTTTTTTTTTGAGATGGAGTCTTTCTCTATTGCCCAGGCTGGAGTGGCACAATCTTGGCTCACTGCAACCTCTGCCTCTGGGTCTTGAGCAATTCTCCTGCCTCAGCCTTCCAAGTAGCTGGGATTACACCACCACACTACTTGGGAGGCTGAGGCACACGCCACCATGGCCAGCCAATTTTTTGTATTTTTAGTAGAGATGGGGTTTCACCATGTTGGCCAGGCTGGTCTCAAACTCCTGACCTCATGATTCACCCACCTCAGCCTCCCAAAGTGCTGGGATTACAGGCATGAGCCACCACGCCTGGCCCACTCTCACACTTTTTTAAGAGATAGGGTCTTGCTCTGTCACCCAGGCTGGATTACAGCAGTGTAATCATAGCTCACTATAACACTGAATTCTTGGGCAAGCGATCCTCCTGCCTCAGCCTCTCGAGTAGCTGGGACTACAGGTACGCACTCCCACACCTGGCTAATTTTTAATTTTTTTATAAAGACAGGGTCTCACTATGTTGCCCAGGCTGGTCTCAGACTCCTGGGCTTAAGGGACACTCCCACCTCAGCCTCTCAAAGCACTGAGATTGCAAGTGTGAGCCATCATGCCTAGCCTCACACACAAACTCTTTTTAATCTCTTCCTCTTATTAGATGATATCACCTGGGGCTTTCAAACTCAAATGCCTAGAGGGACCAAAAAGGAGATATTTTCTTCTTCTTTTTCTTTGAGACAGAGTCAAAAGACAGTCTCACTTTGTCACCCACCCAGGCTGGAGTGCATTGGTGAACTCTGCTCACTGCAACCTCCATCTCCTGGGTTCAAGTGATTCTGATACCTCAGCCTCCCAAGTAGCTGGGATTACAGACACTCACCACAATTCCTGGCAAATTTTTGTATTTTTAATAGAGATAGGGTTTCACTATGTTGGCCAGGCTGGTCTCAAACTCCTGACCTCAAGAGATCTTCCTGCCTTGGCCTCCCAAAGTGCTGGGATTACAAGCATAAGGCATCCCACTGAGCCAGGCCTGGATATATTTTAATGAAATTTTTATATCCTGGCAGGTAATTTGTTTTTTTTTACTTGAAAATACTATGTAAGTCCGCATGGGTAGACCCAACAAAACACACAGGAGGCTCACCTGTTGGTGATGTCTAGGAGAATTCCTGCCTCTCGCCTTTCAGTTTCCGTTCTTCTCTCTCCCTCTCCACTTTCTATTGATAAGTTCAAATCCTTATGATGCCTTTAGACACGAGAGATGTAGGCCAACACTATCTCAAAGAAAAAATACAATGGTTTAGCAGGAATCCTTGAATTTTTAAGCAAAGTCAGACATGTCAAGAACCTGCGCCACCAGCCTCAGTCCAAATCCCTTAAGAGGGCCCAGAAGAGACGCTGCAGATTCTCCCCCACACGCTTCCTAGACCTCCTCCTCTTCTAAATTAACCTGCTTCCCTCAAGCACCAGGATTTCGGATAAATAAAAAATGAGTTCTCCTTCAATGGAATTGTTTTTCTGTTTGGTTTAATTACTAGTGTTGTCACAGTATTGTTTCCCACCGTTTCCAAAGCAAATGTGCGGTGTTTCTGCTTCATTGTGCATTAAGTAGGGTGTTAAAAGCCAGCCCTGGAAAGCTAACCATCACTTAAAAGACTACTCCTATGGGGACATAGGTGCCAAATTCCAAAGATCCAACTTTAACAGATCACCGCTGGGAAGCACAATCTCTGATAGGCTGAAGCCTGCCTGCGAAAATACTCTGTTTTGAGAGGTACATTTTGCCTTTCACACCACTCTTACTAGAATCACACACTAGGAGGGTGAGAAGCTTGCTTAGAAATCTCTTAGTTCACCCCCTCATTTTAATGATGAGGGAGATGTTTATATGTGAGAAAATAGGAAGATAAAGAGACATGCCCCAATTCTCCCAGCCAGACAGTGACCCAGGTCCCCAGACACTCAGCACAGAGACTCCTGCCTGTTCAGATGATGGGAAACACCATGGCCATAAGGCAGCCAAGGAAGAAAAGAAATTAAACATGGCATCCAACATTTGTTGAATACTTGGTACGAGCCAGACACTATGCTGGACACTTAAGCTCATTTAATCTTCTAAAAACTCTACCAGGTGGTATAGTTCTTATGTCTACTACACAGATGAAGCTTCAGAGGTTAAGCTGTCCACCCGATTGCACAGTGAGTATAACAGCCAGAGCTGGGAGTGAAATTCAGGCCAGCATACTCTTTTTTTAATTCTTCTTCTTTTTGAGACAGGGTCTGACTCTGTTGCCCAGGCTAGAGTGCAGTGGTACAATCCTGGCTCATTACAACCTCCACCTCCCAGACTCAACTGATTCTCACGCCTCAGCCTCCCAAGAAGCTGGGACAACAGGCATGCACTACCACACCCAGCTAATTTTTTGTATTTTTAGTAGAGACGGAGTTTCACCATGTTGTCCAGGCTGTTCTCGAACTTTTGGCCTCAAGTTGATCCACCCGACTTGCCCTCCCAAAGTGCTGGGATTACAGAAGTGAGCCACCATGCCCAGCCCAGCCCACCATGGTCTCAATCAAGGCACTGCTTCAGTGTTACTTAATTTGCTCCCCACCCCACCATACCCTCAAAGGAAGACTTTTGCCATCCAGTTGTCCAGTGGAGATAGTGTATCTCTCTTTCTCTGTTGAAGGAGAGGTGGCCTCCAGTAGGATTTGTCTGTTGAGAAGTACTGATAGGACCTTTCATTTTCAGCTGCTAGGCAGTTTAGATGCCCAGAAAATCCTCCCAATAAAGATTCATTTATTTTGAAATTCAAAATAAATGAATTTCATAAACGCATAGCTGAGCCGATAGAAAAGTAAGAAAAATCTTCAAAGGCCAAAAATCATTGCAAAGCCCAATCCCAAGAGGCAAGTGCCCACTGAGGCCTGTGGTTGGGTGAGAGGTGACTAGATGATCTCTGTCGACCTGGAGCTTGGCTTTGAATATGGATCTACATGAAGGGAAGGGAATCAGAAAACGAAACCTGGAGAGAAAGATGAGAGACTAAAGAAAGAATTTTTTATCTCACAATCAAAATAAGAGGACACAGCAGGCAGAAAATGAGAAGTGCCTATAGGGAAAAACCAAAGGGAAGAAGCTGCTGAAGTCAGTCCTAGGAAATGAGAGTACAAGCAGTAAGTAACAATCACAGGGCACTGACTATGAGCTTGACCTGTGCTAAAGGTTTTACATAAACATAGCTCTGTAACTTTTAACTGCACATGAAACCAATCAATCACTGACTGGCTTAGGAATAAGCCTAAAATATCAGAATTGGAAAGGGCATTATCTACCACTTAATACATGTTTTCCAAACTGCAAGTCTTATAACTTTTGGTTCAATAGATAGATTAGCATATAAATAATACACACACAAATATATATGCATAAATCTCTGTGTGTATGTACATACACAAATGCATATGTGTATATATGCATAAAAACACATATAAATATGAATGTATATACTAGGTCTCAATGTAAAACACATATCTCACTACAGATCAAAGTAAAAAATCAAATGCCGGCCAGGCGTTGGTGGCTCACGCCTATAATTCCAGCACTCTGGGATGCTGAGTCAAGTGCATCATTTGAGGTCAGGAGTTCAAGACCAGTCTGGTCAACATGATGAAAGTTTATCTCTACTAAAAATACAAAAATTAGCTGAGTGTAGTGGCACATGCTTGTAATCCCAGTTACTGGGGAGGCAGAGGCAGGAGAATCCCTTGAACCTGGGAGGCAAGGGTTGCAGTGAGCCGAAATTATGCCACTGAATTCCTGGGCTGTGACAGAGAGAGACCCTGTCTCAAAAAAATAAATAAATATTTTAATTAATTAATTAAAATTTAAAAATCAAATGCCTAAAAAACATTGATAAAAACCCCAACCCATCAATATCTTTTGTGGGAAACTGAGGCCCAGAGAGAGTGAAAGCAAAGTTGCTCACCTGGTTAGAGCAGAGTCCAGACAAGTGCCATTTCTCTCATAGCGGTGAGGTGGCACTGTGAGTCTTCACCATGCACAGCTCTGGGCCGGGATGCTCCCTCCATGCCTCTTGTCAGGGAGAAGGGAAACCATAGAGTGAGCCGGGATCTGTACAAAACTGAGCATTAGACGGTTTGCTTTCAGTGCCTCTAACCTCCCAGTAGGGCTTCCTCCTTGCCCACCCCTTCTGCAGAAGCACCCACTGCCCTCTGCTGTTTCTACTCTCCTACTACCAAGACCTGCTATCAGGAAAGGATTTAGTAGCCTTCTGTGCACAAGGCTGGAAATTACTACCATGCTATCTTTTCCATGATTATTTGGTCTTGTTGTGAAGATGAAAGTTTCAGCCAAAGACAAGAATTTCTCATTATAGAGTTTTTCCTAGCTTCAGAAGACCAGCAGAGAAGGCATTTAGGGCAGCAGTGGGAGAGGGGAAGAACACATTTGGCCTCTTTGGTACCTGGTGAGCCCCATGTCTAGTGGTGAGTGATCAGGCACCACCAGGAGACATGAGTGATCCTAGAGGGTGATGAAGGGGTTGGCTTTAGTCTCCTCCCATAATCTCCTTTCCTTTGGTAAGGAATCCTCTCGTCCTCTTACTTGCAAGGTTAATAAAGCTAATAACAGATAAGATTGCGAATTTGAGGCCAGGCGTGGTGGCTCATGCCTATAATCCCAGCACTTTGGGAGGCCGAGTCGGGAGGATCACTTGAGGCCAGGAGTTCGAGACCAGCCTGGCCAACATGGTGAAACTCTGTCTCTACAAAAAATTAAAAAATTAGCTCAGCCTGATGACAGGTGCCTGTAGCCTCAGCTAATCAGGAGGCTGAGGAACCCAGGAGGAGGAGGCTGCAGTGAGCCAAGATTGTGCCATTGCACTCCAGTGTGGATGACAGAGCTGGACTCCATCAAAAGGGAGATGGGGAGGGGGGGGGGGGGGAGGGGGTGGGGGGGGGGGGGAGGGGGGGGGCGGCCGGAGTAAGGGGGGGGGGGGAAGGGAAGGGAGGAAGCTGAAGCTCAGAGATTGACTAGCCATGAGCTTGGACAGAAGGTGAACTCAAGGCCAGGCTCTTCTGATTCCAGGCCCTCACAGCAGAGCTAAACTCCATCTCAAAAAAGATTTTTAAAAAAAGATTGTGAATCTGCTTTTTTAAACACTTAGCAAAATTTCTAATTCTAGATAGAGTCTGTGCCTTCAAAGCCATCACCTTGGGGAACACATCACTTATTTCAATAATCCTTGCACTCATTTCAGGGTCTCTGTTTTAGGAATGTTAATAATTACCAATTATGAAATGCCTGCTACAGATCAAAAACTATGCCAAGCACTTTACACACTGTACCTTATGAAATCCTATAAAACAATTGTCCCCTTTTCAACAAGACAAAGCTAGTTTTATTCCATCTGTATCCACTCTCATCAGTGGCCACAAAAACTCTAATCCCTAATTGTACTCATCACACTTGACTCTAAATGGCTTTAGACTGTTTCCAGAAATCAGTCTATCCTTGAAATGCAAAAAGTGACCTCCACAAAGAACAGCCAAGAGAGCATGTCACACACGCAATTGGATTTCCCATAAAGGAATTCCAGGAATACTTTGTTCCATGGCAACATCTTTCCAGTAAGTTCATGGCCTCCCAAGATGACTGCTTTGACGTGTGAATGCACATCTGGGTGCATGTGTGTTGAATCAACCAAAGTGCTTGAGAGATATAGACTATACCCTTAGATCTGCCTAACTGTCTGACCCTGGTACTTTGAGAAGAGACAGGACAGGAAGGAAGTGTCACAGGTTTCTTTGCTGATGGGTGAGGGGCATGGCCCCCTGGTGCACCTGTCTGTCTGGTTCTGTACCTTCCTTCTTATCCCATCAGCTGTGTTTTTGGTGACCGCACACAGCTAATGACAGAGGACACCTTTCTCACAGCTATAGGGTTTAGTTCATATGGAAGGCCCTACCATACCCTGCCCCTACTGATGTAAGACCTACTCTGTGGGGGACCTACAGGGCCACTTCAGGGTTGATTATTCTTCTCCCCCTTCCTTTACTCTTTTCCTTGATATGGAGGACTTATATTTCTACAACCTTATGCTACTGTTTTGTGAGTTCGTTGTCAAGCTCCCTTCCAAGTAGACTCCTCCATCCCTCATCGAGAGAAATTCTGGAATTGCTACTGGTCAAGGGAGCACTTACGGCAGCTCAACAATCACCATGTTTCCTGAAGCAACTTTCACTCCTTCTCTTCTCTCTTCAAACTTCCAACACCTTCTCCCTACCTCTCAGTCTCAGCCCATGATTCTTAAAAAGAGAAGCAATGAACTCCCCAGGCTCCCACCACTGCTACCTTCATCCTACCCACCTCTGAGCCCACCTTCTCTGCCTTTCCTCCTTTTGCCAATCAGCCACATTTAATGAACAGGGCAAGGCATGTCTCATCCTCCAAACTCTTTCTTTCTGAAGCCTCCAGGACAACATTCTTCTTTCAAGTCACCCCTACTCCCTTTCCACTGTCTTTGTGGATTTGTTCTCACAGCCCTGATGGTTGGAGTGCTCCAGGGATCAATCCTTTGACTTCCTTTTTTTTTTTGAGACAGAGTTTCACTCTTGTTGCCCAGGCTGGAGTGCAATTGGTCTCCGCCTCCCAGGTGCAAGCGATTCTCCCACCTCAGCCTCCAGAGTAGCTGGGATTACAGATGTGCGCCACCACACCTGGCTAATGTTGTATTTTTAGTAGAGATGGGGTTTCTCCCATGTTGGTCAGCGTGGTGTCGAACTCCCAACCTCAGGTGATTCGACCACCTCAGCCTCCCAAAGTGCCACCACATCTGGCCTTTTGACTTCTTCTCTTTTCTATAAACACTCCCTTTCAAGGTGAGCTCATTCTATGTAAACACTCACGACAAACTCATACGTGTGTATTTTTGCCCAGATCCTCTCCTGAGTTCCAGACACATCCATGCTGCTGCCTAGCAACCATGTTCACTTTGGAGTCACATCTTAACTTTCACGCACTCCACTCAGAACCTGTCTTCCCTCCAGGCTCTGCCCCTAAAGCCTTCTCCATCTCAGTCAATGGCCACTCCATTCTTCTAGCTCAGGCCAAAAACCTGGGAGTCACCCTGAAACCTCCCTGGCAGCACAAGCAGTCAGTAAACCCCACTGGATCTACCTTTCGAGTAGATTCGGAATCGGATCATTCGCCACCACTCACCAACTTCACACCACTTCAACCGCCATCACCTTGTCTCGATATTGTGAGAGCTGCTCTCTGTGTCTACTTTTGCCTCTCAAAGTCTATTACTCTCAGCACAGCAGCAGGGTAATCTGTTTAAAACTAAGTCAGATTACTAAACTCAACAACAAAATAGCAAACAACCCAATTCAAAAATGGGCAAAGGATTTGAATATACATCTCCCCCACACAAGTTATGCAAACAGCCAATGAGCACATGAAAAGATGTTAATATCACTAATCATTAGGGAAATGCCAACCAAAACTACAATGATATACCACCTCACATCCATTAAGATCACACCATCAAATATATATATGGCCAGGTGCAGTGGCTTACACCTGTAATCCCAGTACTCTGGGAGGCCAAAGCGGGTAGATCACTTGAACCTAGGAATTCAAGGCCAGCCTGGGCAACATGGCAAAACCTTGTCTCTACAGAAAATACAAAAAATTAGCTAGGTGTGGTGGTGCACACCTATAGTCCCAGCTACTTGGGACACTGACATGGGAGGATCACCTGAGCCAAGTAGTTGAGGCGCAGTAAGCCGTGATCACACCACTGCACTCCAGCCTGGTCATCGGAGTGAGACCCTGTCAAAAAAAAAAAAAAAAAAAAAAAAAAACCCACAGAAAATAGCAAGTGTTGGTGAGTATGTGAAAAAGTTGGAACAGTTGTTTAAGCACATTGGTGAGAATGTAAAATGGTCCAGCCACTGTGAAAACAGTATAGAAGGCTAGCCACAGTGCCTCACGCCTGTAAACCCAGGACTTTGGGAGGCCGAGGAGGGCAGATCATAAGGTCAAGAGTTTGAGACCTGCCTGGCCAACATCGTGAAAACCCATCTCCACTAAAAAATACAAAAACTAGCCTGGCGTGCTGGCCGGCTCCTGTAATCCCAGCTACTAGGGAATCTGGGCAGGAGAATTGTTTGAATCCAGAAGGTGGAGACTGTAGTGAGCCACGATCGCTCCACTGCACTCCAGTCTGGGTGACAGACCAAGACTCTGTCTCAAAAAAAGAAAAAAAAAGAAAAGAAAAGAAAGAAAAACAGTATAGCAGTTCCTCAAAAATTAACAATAGAATTATCACTTTTCTGAGGACCCGGCAAGAGGGCAGAGGTAGAGCAGAAGAAGAAGTGGACCTTCCGCAAGTTCACCTACCGCGGGGTGGACCTGGACCAGCGGCTGGGCACGTCCTACGAGCAGCTGACGCCGCTGGACAGTGCGCGCCAGCGACGGCGGCTGAACCCGGGCCTGCGACGGAAGAAACACTCGTTGCTGACGCGCCTGCGCAAGGCCAAGAAGGCGGTGCCGCCCGTGGAGACGCCGGAAGTTGGAAGACGCACCTGAGGACCGTGATCATCCTGCTCGAGCCGGTGGGCAGCATGGTGGGCGTCTACAACAGCAAGACCTTCAACCAGGTGGAGATCAAGCCAGAGATGATCCGCCACTACCTGGGTGAATTCTCCATCACCTGCAAGCCCGGGAAGCACGGCCGGCCCGTGGAATCGGGGCCACCCACGACTCCCGCTTCATCCCCCTCAAGTAGTGCTTCTGCTAATAAAGGAACACAGATCTCCAAAAAATAAAAATAAATAAATAGAATTATCGTGTGAGTCAGCAATTCCACTTCTGGATATACACCTAAAAGAACTGAAAGACCTCAAAGAGATATTTGTACACCCACGTCCATAACAGGATTCACAATAGCCCAAAGTGGACACAACCCAAGTGTTCAACAACGGATGAAGGGATAACCAAAACGTGCTGCATGCTTACAGTGAAATATTTTTCAGCCTTAAAAAGAAAAGAAATTCTACTTTGGGAAACTGAGGCAGGTGGATCACTTGAGGTTAGGAATTTGAGACCAGCCTGGCCAATGTGGTAAAACCCAGTCTCTACTAAATATACAAAAATTAGCTAGGCATGGTGGTGCAGGCCTGTAGTCCCAGCTACTCCAGAGGCTGAGGCAGGAGAATTGCTTGAACCCAGGAGGTGAAGTTTGCAGTAAGCCGAGATTGCGCCACTGCACTCCAGCCTGGGCAACAAAGCAAGATTCTGTCTCAAAAAAAAAAAGGAAATTCTGGGCTATGTGCTGTGGCTCACATCTTCCAGCACTTTGGGAGGCCCAGCAGTTTAAGACCAGATTGGACAACCAGTCGCTGGGGGAAAGGGGAAGGGGAGTTGTTGCTTAATGGGTGCAGAGATTCAGGGTGATACAATGGAAAGAGTTATGGAGATGGAGGGTGGTGACTGCTGAGCCTTATGAATGTATTTAATACCACCAAGGGGATGGGAGAGACCAGGAGAGGGAGATGGAGTGAAGCAAAGAGGAGAGTGACAAGATGGCAGAAGTGGAGGGGAAGGAAGGAGTAGCAAGGAGAATGAGAAGAGGTGGAGAGACCGTGGTGGGGTGAACGGCAGCTGAACTAGTGCCTGGCTTCATCCTTGAATGTGGGGCAGTGAGCAGGAAGGGCCTGGAGACGGGAGAAGAGTGAGTCAAGTCTCTGCTCGTAGGGAAAAGCACAGAGGGCTTGCAGAGGAGGCGCCAACAGTTCCGGTGAAGGGAAGCTGGAGGTCCCAGGGCTTGGGTTAGAGATAGATAGGGTTTAAGAAGTCATCGCTGGGCCAGGTGTGGGGGCTCAGCCTGTAATCCCAGCAGTTTGGGAGGCCGAGGCAGGTGGATCACTTGAGGTCAGGAGTTCAAGACCAGCCTGGCCAACATGGTGAAACCCCGTCTCCATTAAAAATACAAAAATTAGCTGGGCATGGTGGCACGTGCCTGTAATCCCAGCTACTTGGGACACTGAGGCAGGAGAATTGCTTGAACCCGGAGGGGGGAGGTTGCAGTGAGCTGAGATCTTGTCACTGTATTCCAGCCTGGGCGACAGAGCAAGACTCCATCTCAAAAAAAAAAAAAAAGTCAGGATAGTACATTTTATGTTGTATGTATTTTATTACACTAAAATAATGGAAAAAATAAGTCAAATTCCCGGCTTCTCAAACTCCTGCCTAGGCATTTAATGTGGAATAGATCATTCTTACCCAGGTGGGGCTGCCAGGCCCCCCACCTCTCCTTTCCTTCCTGCCTCTTTCCTCCTGCCCACTCTGCCCCAGCCCCCCGGCCTCCTCCCCTGTTGCAAGGGAAGCTTGAGGTGCTCCTGCCTGTCCACTTGCTGCTTACTCTGCAGGGAATGTTCTCTCTCCCCTTAGCTTGCTTTATTTTTCTTATCACTCTCACCACCTGGCATATCATCTGCCTGCTTCCCCTCCCTGCGCCCTGGCACAGCTCCAGGAGAACAGGGACTTCAGCTGTTTCTGTTCATGAATGTGCTCAACAAGAGTCTGCCGTCCCTCCGACACAGTTCTCCCAGAGCCACAGCTGCCCTTCTGTCTCAGGAATATAGAATCTCCTCCTCCTCCTCCTCCCCATTCCCCACACCTAGCCCACCCTTTCCCTTTGTTCTACCCAGTGCTGCCAGTGACAAGCCCATGAGACCACACACCCAAGAGAGCAGACAACCAGGGGCACGGGGGACTTTGTCCCCAAGAGGGTCTCTGTAAATATTGGCAGCTTGTAAAGAATCTATGTGGTGTTGGTTTTATGGTCAATGGGGCTGTTCGCTCCTCCTTAAGGGCACCCACCCCTACTTCAGGACACGTACTTCCCAGAACCAAGTTACCAAAGACCCATGTAGGTCCCAAGGACGCCGCCTGCCTCTAAGAGATTTGGGGAACTCACAGCCTTCTCATAACCCCTTAATATAGTATTGCTCCAAGAATTCAGGTCTTACTGGTGGCCTTTGGACAGGCATGCAGTGGCATTGTCCACATCATTAAAAAGTTCTCCCCCCCCCTTTTTTTTTTTTGAGATGAAGTTTTGCTTTTGTTGCCCCAGGCTGGAGTGCAATGGCATGATCTCAAGGCTTACTGAAACCTCTGCCTCCCAGGTTCAAGTGATTCTCTTGCCTCAGCTTCTGGAGTAGCTGGGATTACAGGCAGGTGCCACCACGCCTGGCTAATTTCGTATTTTTAGTAGAGACAGGGTTTCCCCATGTTGGTCAGGCTGGTCTCAAACTCCTGACCTCAGGTGATCTGCCTGCCTCAGCCTCCCAAAGTGCTGGGATTACAGGCGTGAGCCACTGTGCTTGGCCTAAGCTCTCTCTTTTCAATGCATTTTCAAAGACCCTTCATGGGTTGAATTGTGTTCTCCCCCAAAAGAGCACCGTGTGCTTCCCAGGCCTGACCCACGGGCAGTCTCCCAGGAGGACCCTACACTTGGCAATCCACTGACTGCCAGCGGCCCAGTCTGATTCCAGTGCTGTCCTTTCTCACTGACTCTCAGCCTGGACTGGGTCCCGGTGCTGTCCTTTTTCACCGACTCTCCCGGACTGGGTCCCGGTGCTGTCCCTTCTCACCGACTCTCAGCCCCGGACTGGGTCGCGGTGCTGTCCCTTCTCACCGACTCTCAGCCCCGGACTGGGTCCCGGTGCTGTCCCTTCTCACCGACTCTCAGCCCCGGACTGGGTTCCAGTGCAGTCCTTTCTCACTGACTCTCAGCCCGGGACTGGACTCTGGTGCTGTCCTTTCTCACTGACTCTCAGCCCAGGGCTGGATCGGTGTGCTGTCCTTTCTCATAGGAGGCTCAAAGATAGGGTAAAGCAAAGTAAGCCAGCAGGGCTGCCTTTCTGTAAGGGGAAAGAGTGGATTGGGAAGACGAATGGCAGGTACTTAGTAAACCAGTTTTCTGGATACAATACCACTTTTCCCATTACTTTGCAGGCAGGACCATGATTTTTCCTCTTTCAGCCCAGTACTAGCTCTGGCTTCTCAGGGGAGTCTTATTTATAGAACTAGAATAAGTTGATCACAGGGCTCCATAGGATCTTTAAAACTTTTACTACAAGGCTAACAAGACTAATAATGACTTTTGTGTTCTGTTTCTGGAGAGATAAAAGGGAATAAGCTTAAAGGCTGTTCTTTTCCCTTTTCTCTTTCTCACCCCCTCTCTTTTCCTAATTCACTTTCCTTTTCTCCCTATTTTTTTTCCTTTTTTCTTTTTCTGTCTCTTCCTATGTTTTTCTCTTTGTTAAGTACATAGATTTCCTAGGTACTTGTTTCTCATTTTTTTTTTTCCTATCACTGACTCTTTTCCCAGCCATCACACTTGTGGTTGGTTAATTATCTGACTGCTGAATAAAGAAAATAACAGGCCGAATGCAGTGGCTCACGCCTGTAATCCCAGCACTTTGGGAGGTCAAGGTGGGTGAATCACAAGGTCAGGAGTTTTAGACCAGGCTGGCCAACATGGTGAAACCCCATCTCTACTAAAAATATAAAAATTAGCCAGGCATGATGGTGCATGCCAGCTACCTGGGAAGCTGAGGCAGGAGAATCTCTTGAATCTGGGAGGCAGAGGTTGCAGTGAGCTGAGATCGTGCCATTGCACTCCAGCTGGTGACAGAGGTAGACTTTGTCTCAAAAAATAAATTAATTGATTAAAAAATCAATATATTACTATTATTATAAATATATTTCCTCATGTTTGTATGTTTTTGAATTTACAAAATATTTATATGTATCTGTGTATATATGTATAAAATATATATAAAATTTTGTATGTGTGTGTATCTCTCTATATAAAATCTTGTTTGATCTTTGCAATGACTCGTGACATAGTTGTTATTTTCTTGTTTCACAAATGGGAAACTGAGACTCAAAGAAGCAAAGGGCTCTTCCTCTTCTTCCCCTTTCCTATCCCCTTTAGCACCTTCCCTTCTTGAACAACTCAGTCTTGGAAACATAGGCAGGCCCAAGTCTGGTAAGGTTATGTGCCAGGGTAGGGAAACTGCAGTGGCTCAGTGTGGAGTGTCAGAGCTTGACCAAGATGGTCAAATGTATTGAGTAAATATGTACAATATTCAACAGAAAGTATGACTTATGTTCAGGCAAACAAAACAATACATTTGATAGAAACCAAGTATAAGTGGGATCAGATAAGGTATTTAACAGAAAAAAACTTCAAAGCAACATTTATAAACGTTTTAAAAAGTAAAGGAAAGGAGTGATGGCAACAATTCAACAAACAAGGAATCTCAATAGAGACAAAACTTTTTAAAAAGAACAAATGAAAAATCTGGAGTTGAAAAATATAATAATTGAAACAAAAAATTTGTTACTTGGGCTTAATAGCAGATTTGAGATGGCAGAAGAAATTACCAGTAGTCTTGAAGATAAGTTGATAGAAATCATCAAGTATAAAGATTAAAAAATAGGAAAATGAGAACAGAGACTTTGAGACCTGAGAAACATCTTTACACACAGTAAAAGATATTAAAGATACTAAAAAATTAATATTCCTGTCTGCTACTCTCAGTGTTTGTTTCCTGAGAATGCTTTAATTTCACTTTTGAAGTATGCTTCTAGTGGACATAGAACTGTTCGTTAATAATATTTTTCCCAGATATTTTAAGATCCTAAAAATTTCAAAGAAACATGGCCCCAAACTACCCAAATTTTGTATAAAACATTTAATATGAAATGAAAAAGTTCAATGAGGCCCAAGTAGGATAAGCCCAAAGAGATAAACACGTAAACACATTATATTTAAAGTTGAAAGCCAAAGACATGGAGAAATTGTTGAAAGCTACTGGAGAAAAGTGACTCATTATATATAGAGGAACAACAATATTTTGAACTGCTGACTTCTCAAAAGAAACAATAGAGGCCGGGAGGCAGTGGAAGGATATATTCGAAACACTGGGAAAAATATTGTTAATGAAGAGTTCTATATCCACTAGAAGCATACTTCAAAACTGAAATTTAAACATTCCCAGGAAACAAAGACTGAGAGTAGCAGTCAAGAAACACTAAAAGAAGCCCTTCAGACTGTAAGAAAGTGACACATAACTAAAATTCACAGCATGAAATGAAGAGCACTAGAAATAGTAAATATGTGGTTAAATATAAAAGATTGTGTAGATTTTTTTTTCTTTTTCTTCTGTTACTTTATTTAAAAGACAGAACATTTCATAAAGCAGCACTTATAACACTATATTTTGGGATTATAACATATGGATGTAACATATATGAAAATGACAGCACAGAGGAGGAGGGGAAAATGGAGCTATACTGGAGCAAAGTTGTTACATTTTACTCTAATTAAGTCAGAATTAACCTGAAGTATGTTGTAATAAATTAAGATGCATATTATAATCCACAGAGCAAGAAAATAACTGAAGAATATGTTGTTAAAAAATCTACAGTGTAACAATGAGAAATGTTAATTCCTCAACAGAGGAATTGAAGCAAAGAGATTAAAAGCAAAAGAAGAATTGAACATGAAAAAGTGCTTAAAAGAAGCATTAAAAGGGGGAATAGAAGGAGAAAAATACATGAATATATAGAAAACAAACATCAAGATGGCAGATATAAATCCAAACATAATAATTACATTACATTTGAATGACCTATATGATCCAATCAAAAGGCAAAGATTGTCATATTGGATGAAAAAAGGCAAAATATAACTATATGCTACTCGTGAAAGACACATTTCAGATTCAAAAACATAACTAAATTGAAAGTAACAGATCAAAAAAAGATATAGTATGCAACTAACAACCACATGAGAGCTGGAATGGCTAGAGCATTATTGGACACAATAGATTTTAAATATTATTAGAAAGAGAGACATTTCATAATAACAGGTCCAATGTATCAAGAAGATATCACAGCTAAAATATACAGGCACCTAACAAAAAGGGCCCCAAATATATTAATCTAAAACAGAATTGAAAGGAGTAGACAATTCAACTATTAGACATGAAGAGTTCAATGCCACATTCACAATATTTGAAAAACAGGTAAAAAGTCAGCTACGAAATAGAAGACTGGAATAACTTTACCAATCAATGTTAACTGATATTTATAGAACATACCAACCCAAAAGAGAAGATTATATATTCTTTTCAACAGCACATAAAACATTTTCCAGGTTGGGGGTGGTGTCTCATGCCTATAATCCCAACACTTTGGGAGGCTGAGGTGAGTGGATCACCTGAGGTCAGAAGTTCGAGACCAGCCTGGCCAATATGACAAAACCCTGTCTCTACTAAAAATACAAAAATTAGCTGGGTGTGGCAGTGCATGCCTGTAATCCCAGCTACTCGGAAGGGTGAGGCAGGAGAATCAACTTGAACCCAGGAGGTAGAGTTTGCAATGAGCTGAGATCATGCCGCTGCACTCCAGCCTGGGCAACAGAGCAAGACTCTGTCTCAAAAATGAAACAAAACAAACAAACAAGAAAAACAAACATGTTTTAAAAAAGGGCTATATACTTGCCCTTAACATACATTTCAATAAAATTTAAAAGATTGAAATTATTCAAAGTATGCTCCCTGTTCACAACAGAATTAAATTAAAAGCAACCAAAACAAATTTAATAGATCAGCAAATATTTTGAAATTAAACAAAATGACTTCTAAATAACTTACAGGCTAAAGAAGAATCCACAAGGAAAATTAGAAAATATTTTGAACTCATGGAAAAGAAAATGTGACATATCAAAATATATGGGATGCAACTAAAGCAGTGCTTAGAGGAAAATGTATAGGCTTAATTGCCCATATTAGAAAAAAGGAAAGATCTCAACTCAATCATCTAAATACCTACCTTAGAAACCAAAAGAAAAAAAATAGCAAACCAAACTTCTAACTTCTTTTACGTTTTTGGAGAAAGTGACAACTCAGAGCCTATATTCCTGCGTGGAAACACTTGTTTGAGGTTGAGCAGAAGTTACCTCCTCTACGAGTATGATTTTCATGTGTCTAAAGCACCTCCATTTCCTGACTACCAATAATATGGTTCTTCTAAATGCCTGAATTCAAGATCCCTGATTGGTGTGCAATTCTGGGAGCTATTCCCGGGATTATGTAGCTCAGCCTCTGTGGCTTGTCTTTTCTAAAGCATGAACAACTTTTTTTTTGCTTTTACCTATAAAAATAAGTTATACATATTATGTATGAATTAGTAAGGTTTCCTCTATATAAGATAAATAAATACAAATGCATCATGATGAATGTAATTTTAAAAGAGAAACAAAATAGGAACAATGCCTCTGTATACAACTTGATAATAATTTCTCCTAAATCAATCTCTCAGGTTGTCTGAGAGTGAATGTCTCAAAAAGATGTTGTCAGAAACAGATCATGGCAGGAGAGGAGGCTCAGGGGGAGCAACTGACTGGCTGAGACAGTGGCTAACAGGTGACACAAATCAGAAAGGTCAGTGGGCAAATCCAGGTAAGAGTGAAAGAAAGGTTGTTAGTAACTAGCCCTACACCCAGCCTCCTGGCAAATTAGGGATAAGGTCATTCTAAAAAGAGGTCCCAGAAGTATAAAATTGCCTAGTGTGTTTGGGGAATTTAGTCATTCAGGAAATATAACGAGGAGGGGGATGGTCCAGATTACAAAAGTATGACATGCCAGGACAGGGCACTGCCATTTTTCTTGCAGGCCAGGAAAGTGCATGAAGGACATACGGCATGGAAACAGACATGATTAAATATACAAAAGTCAATCACTTTAGTGGCAGTGTGGTGGATGGATTGAAGGAATGGGAGACAGTGTATGGCCAGTTAGGAGACTACTGGCATATCCAGGTGAGAAATTTGATTGAACCAAGGTAGTGACAGTGGATATGGATTGGGAAGAGGGCTGACAAATGAGATATTTGGCCGGGCGCGGTGGCTCACGCCTGTAATCCCAGCACTTTGGGAGGCCGAGGTGGGTGGATCACGAGGTCACATGGTGAAACCCCGTCTCTACTAAAAATACAAAAAATTAGCTGGGCATGGTGGCGCGTGCCTGTAATCCCAGCTACTCAGGAGGCTGAGGCAGGAGAATTGCCTGAACCCAGGAGGCGGAGGTTGCGGTGAGCCGAGAGTGCGCCATTGCACTCCAGCCTGGGTAACAAGAGCGAAAACTCCATCTCAAAAAAAAAAAAAAAAAAATGAGGTATTTAGGAGGTAAAGTAGGCAGGGTTTGGAGACTGTTGAGAATAAGGCTGATGGAGGAGTTGTGAGTTGTTCACAGCTCTTGGGCTTGGAAGATAGGGTGGATGCTGGGGTAACCTGTCAATACAGGGAGTGGAGGGGGAAGGGAAAATTAAATATGGAAATACGGGATAATAATGAGTACACAGTTGTTTTTTTTTTGAGATATATTGAATTTTAGATATATATAAGGAATTCATACAAATACATGGAGTATGTGGGCTTATAACCTAACTTTTATCCTTTGCAAATTTTATATCTTAGGAGAGCGATTTTGGAGGGAAATAAGGATATGGAAACCACAAACATCTGGGTTCCCATTAAAATTATGGGAATCAATGATGTCTTGTGAGAAAAGGATGTAAGCAAGAGAAGGTGGATGAATGCAGCATCCTAGACAGTACAAACACCAAGGTGTGGAGTGCAAGAGGAGGATCCAGCATGCAGGTCAGAGAGAAGCACCTGGAGAGAAGCCAGGAGAGAACTGACTGTGCAAACCGAAGGAGGTGAGTTCTAAAAAAGATGCAAGCGGTCAGCAGAGTGTTGAGATGAGTAACGGAAAAGGCTTCTCAGAGTTGGCAATAGGGATGTTGATGATGGATGTGGTCAGAATGGATTCCACGGAGTAGTTGTGACTGAAGTCACTGTGATAACTCTAGAAGTGATTGGAAAATAAGGGATGGGGACAGCTAGTGCCAATTATTTCTCCAGATGCTTATCTCTCTCTGTGTGTGTGTGTGTGTGTGTGTGTGTGTGTGTGTGTGTGTGTGTGAGAGAGAGAGAGAGAGAGAGAGAGAGAGAGAGAGAGAGAGAGAGAGAGATATCAGCTGGAAGTCAAGGGTAAAGAAGCAAAACCAAGCAGCATTTGCCTGTTTGTTTTAGGGTAATGCAGACTTGAACATGCCAGTAGGCTGAAGAGAAGGAGCCAATAAAAGCACCTGAAGAAACAGAAGAAAGTAGTTGAAATTAATGAGGAAAAGTCTTGGACCACATGGGCACCTGGATGGAGCCTGGGGAAGGCAGGACTTGGAAATGTGACTTATTCTCTAGGGTTTTCTGGGAGGTCAGGTTAGGAGTAGGGTGGAGCACAGTCTACCCAGGTGGTGTGGCTGACATGTCTGGACATCAAGGCAAGTATGTCTGCCCCACATCAAGGAGTCTGACTGCTCAGTTCCAGGTGGGCAGACCTAGGAGTCACTGATGTACAGCCTAGTTCCTTGGTCTAGTCCTCCAAATTCACCCAAGCTGCATTTTCCCTTTTCATCCACAGGTTTAAGAAAACATTAAAAAACAGGTTAGACTAGTGGGACCCACCCTTAGAAACTAGTTGATGAATTATCTTTTAGATGAGAAAATGCTTGTCTAAGTAGTGATGAGGCCAAAGCCACATAGCTTGCAAAGTAGGGGTAGGACCAGAACTCAGGCTTCTCAGCTCCCTGTTCAATGTTCTTTCAGTTTCACCAGTTCAGCCTTCCACTGCTTGGGGGCTACGGGCCTAGGCATGGAAGTGACCCTGTTCCCTTGATGATTTATTATCATTACTGTCATTGGATCCCATTTGTATGTTACATGGAACACATATCATTTCTGCTTTGCTCTTGTGTCACTAGACAAAAGCAGCTGTTTGGGCAGATAGCTTCACAAACGGTTCCCACAGAAATCCTCATTGCTCCTCATGTTCCTAGCCTCATTCTTGTTGACAAACAGATGAAACCTGACAACAATAATACAAAACTACTATGTATTTAGCACCTACTATGTGCTAGGCATTATGCTAAAGGACTTAATTTAATCCTATGAGTAGGCACATTTCTCATGGTCTTTTTTCAAGTGAGCAAATGGAGGCACAGAGACATCTAGCAACTTGGCCAAGGTCATACAGCAAAAGGAAGGAGCAGGAAATGGAACCCAGCAAGGTGGCTTCATAGCCTACGCATGTAAGCTCATGCAAGGTGTGTGCTTAGGGCTGGCAAGAATACACTTGCTTCCTCCACAGTGTCCCAGCCCATCAGTGTGATTTCTCCAGCTCAGTCCCTGCCCCTCCCAGTGCCCTGTCCTTGGGACCCTTGGAAACCCATCATTGTGCTCCTCCTCTTCACCCCTTATTCTCCCTGAACCCTCCTCCAGCTGAAAACCATCCTGGTGAGTCAAGCCTGACATCTAGTGAATTATGTTTCTCCAAATTGCAACATTAATAAGGGCCGTGTGTTCCTGGAGGATCATTAATTACAGACACATTTTTATTTCCCGCTGAAATACAACCTGTGTTTCTGCTCCGCACGGCTGAGGCACAACCTTGCCAAACCTGCCTGGGTGTTGCTTTTGACATCTGTCTCTGACTTTCCGGCAAACAGTCCTTGCAGTTTTCTGATCTCTGCATCTTTCTTCCTCCTTGGTATGCATCTCTTTCCCCCCATGCTGAGAATTCCTCCATGCAAGCCTGGATGGGGTCGGAGGTCCCCATTTCTCAACCTTCTCCAATCAAAACCCATTGGCATTGCAGCTAGGGACAATGCAGGGTGGCTGGGGTGAAAGAACCAAGCAAATGATGCCCTACTAATGTTCCCCATCAAAGACCTGAATCCAGGGCGATTCCAATAATTGGGATGCCTGAGTAAGACAGGAGGCACAGGGCCCCTGCCTCGGCCCATGTAGGTTTCCTAAGTTGAATCTACTGATGGACTCTACTTTTAGGCCCAGGCTGTGGGTCAAGTAGGACTGAGGCAAAGAACCTGGCAGAGCTCCTTGCTCTCACTATCTGCTGAGGCTTGGAGGCAGCGATTCTATCACCATACTCACTCTCTCAGATGTCAGGACTGAGACACAGACATCTCCTGCTGGTACAGCCTATGAGTCAAAGCAGTTTTTACCCTCTCTACAGTGTTGATCCTCAGAGACATGGTCTCCCCTGGTTTTCCACACCTTAATCTACCTGGAAACCTGCTTAGAACTTCAGTCCCCCTCTACATCATTAGATGGGAATATTGATCCCCATCGAATACCATGCTACCTGTTAGAAGCATCTGGGGAAAATTGGGAAAATTTACAAAACACTGATGCCTAGGCCACTCTACAGACCAATTCAGAATCTCGGTGAGACCCAAGCATGTTTAAGGACCATTCTAATCCTTGCCACTCAAAGCCGAATTCGTGTAATAGCAACGTGAAGCATTGTGTGGGAGCTTATTAGGAATGCAGAATCTCAGGCCCCACCCCAGGCTGCCTGAATCAGCATCATCTACATTTTAATAAGATCTCCAGGTGATCTGTATGCACTTTAAAGTTTGAAAGGCACTCTAGCTCAAAATGTTTTTTCAAACTTTAGTGTGTATAAGAATCACCCAGAGAGCTTGTTAAAAATAAAAATCCAATTCAGTAGGTGTGGGAGGGGGCTAGTACTCTGCTCTTTTAACAAGGTCCCCAGTTAGTTCTGACGCAGATGGTCCTGGGATTGTACCTTGAGATGCGCTGCATCTAGGATTTGGGCTCTAGCCTCCCGGGCTGTGGGCCCGCCAACCTTGACGAGGCTCTCCAACCCAAGAAGCAGCCTTGTTCAGGCCGGAGGGGTATCCTGGATCAGGGAAGCCTGGCTGCCCTCTCCTGCAGCCAGGGAGATTAGACCCTCTCACCCGTTGTCTAAGCTGGCTGAGGTCTTTAGTCCCTACTGAGGCAGGTCCTTTGTTCCCTTGTCCTCAGCTTGCCAAGGTGTGCAGTTTTTTAGGAGGCATATGTATTTTTAATTGAGATATAATTCATATAGCATAAAATTGGTAATTTTAAAGTGGTTTTTAGTATGTTCACTATGTTTTGCAAGCATCACCACTATCTCATACCAAAGCGTTTCTATCACTCCCAAAAGCAACCCTGTCATCCTTAGCAGTGAGTTCTAAGATCCTCCATGCCTGTCCCCTGCCAACCACTAATCTACTTTCTGTCTCTTTGAATTTGGCAAGTCAGGACATTTCATATGAATGGAATCCTACAATGGCCTTTGTGCCTGTCTCCTTTCACTCACCATGATGTTCCCAGGCTCATCCTTGCAGCAGCTCACACTAAGCTCTACATATTTGCTTTCTCCACTGACCACCTGAGGGCATGTTTGGCCTTGAGTGGTCACAGGAAAGCCCCTTCCTCACGTCTTCATCTTACCTCTGTAGCCCCCATCCAGCAAGCCTCCAAAGACAGCAGCACTGGCTACAGGCTGGTCCCACCAGGGACTGGAACAAGAAGGGGTCTTCCAGGCCACATGGTCCAACCTCTTCATTTCCAGGATGAAGAAACTGAGGGTAAGAGGGGCTTTCCTCTACTTCTGTGCCCCTCCGGAACACTCTGGGGCTCCCCAAGATGGGGAGATAAGAAAGCTGTGGGAAAGAGGAGAAGAGAATGGGAGATGAATGAGGAGAGCAGCTGGGAAAAAGAGATGGGATACCAGGAGGCAGCCATGCATGAGCCTGGAACTCCATTTCCCTGAGGAGAGAAAAATGAAGCCCAAAGCTGAGATTTATATCTGCGATTTTCAAGTTTTCAGAAGATAGTGCAGAACAGACACATTTATTGAGATGATAAATTTCCTCTTTGCAGATTTATTAGAACTTGCATAGAGCTGGATCATAGATTTTTTTTTTTTTTTGGCGAAAGCCCTTAAACTTTTATGTCCCATCATAATGGTAAATGAAGTCCAGTAAGAAGTTTAAGTAATTCTTGATTAAATGATCCACCCCTGCTGCACGTTCCAAGTTCCTGCCCCACCATGACTGGCCCTGGCCAGGAGGAGAGACATCTGCAGGCCCCAGGGAGGCACAAAATCAAGAAACAGCATCTCTAGCATGGTAAAGAGTTGCTTCTCAGCTAGAATCCAGGGCTTAGGCTCAAAAGGTACGTAGAGTGGGTAGAGTCTAGTGGGTAAATAATGTGATTAAACTGATTTTTAAAACAATATCCACTATATGGTAGGTCTCTTAAGATTCGGTGTCCCATTTAATGCACTGTGAAATAGAATCTTTATACAAATTCTTCCTTATCTTCTCCCTGTCTCTCTTTATTTATTCTGTTCCAGCCCTACTGGGCTTTTTGCTAGTCCTCAAGCACACCATGCACTCTGCTGCCTCAGGGCCTTTGCATCTCACCCTGTTGACAAGGCTCTTCTTCCAGAAATGCTTATGGCTTGCTGCTTTACTTCTTTTAGTTTTTCCACTTAAATGTCATTTCTCTGGCTGTCAAAAATAGCCCTCTCTGTTACTCTTTTTCTCCTTATTATGCTGTACAACTCAGTAATAACATGAAGAATTCAATGACTATAATGAACAATTAAAAATATTTCACAAAAGAAGATATATGGAGAGAAAGTAAGCACGTGAGAATTAATGCCTAATATACCTGTTAAGTTGTTAAGAAAATACCAATTCAAAGCAAGTAAGATGTCACTACACTTCTATTAGACTGGCTTAAATTAAAAAGACTGATTATACCAGAGGTTGGTGAAGAAGTAGGTTAGCCAGAACTCTCATATACTGCTGGTGGAAGTGTAATTTATATAGCTACGTTAGAAAATGGGTTAAATAGCTAATGATACATCTACTATTTGGCTCAGTCATTCCACTCCTCAATTTATACCCAAAAGAAATATAAGCTTATGTCATTTCACAGACTTGCAGGCAGATGCATAGCAACTTTGTTACAGCCCCAAATTTGAAAAGACCCAAATATTCATCAACAGGTGAACTGATAGTTATACACATACAATGTAATATTACCAAGCAATAAAAGGAAATGAATTATTAAGATACAAAAC
Organism: Sapajus apella; assembly: GCF_009761245.1. Taxonomy (NCBI): domain Eukaryota; kingdom Metazoa; phylum Chordata; class Mammalia; order Primates; family Cebidae; genus Sapajus; species Sapajus apella. The sequence continues at coordinate 23,894,013 of NW_022436961.1, read as the reverse complement.
AATGTTATGACTCTCAAAAATTATACTGAGTTAAAGAAGCCAATGAAAAACAGAATATAAGACTCTGTTTACATAAATTCTAGAAAATGCAACTGATCTGTAGTATTGAAAATAGATTGCCTGTAGTTGGGAGTGGGGTCAGGATGGGTGGCAGGAAGGGATTATGAAGGGAGATGAGTAGTCTTTTGAAAGTGAATATATTCATTATTTTGAGTGTGGTGGTAGTGATAATTTTACAGGCATAAAAAAGTGATATAAATTTTAAACTTTTAATTTATTTTATTTATGAGATGAAGTCTCACTCTGTCACCCAACCCAGAGTGCACTGGTATTATCTTGGCTCACTGCAACCTCTGCCTCCCAGGTTCAAGCGATTTTCCTGCTTCAGCCTCCTAAGTAGCTGGGATTACAGGCACATGTCACCATGCCAGGCTAATTTTTGTATTTTTAGTAGATATGGGGTTTTACCATGTTGGCTAGGCTAGTCTCAAGCTCCTGGCCTCAAGCGATCCACCCACCTCAGCCTCCCAAAGTGCTACGATTACAGGTATGGGCCACCGTGCCCAGCCAGTTTTAGACTTTAATATGGGCTATTTATAATACGCAAATTATACCTCAGGAAATCTTTGAAGTAATAACTTTCCACGCCTGGCTGAAGAACTGAATCTGTAGGGCATAGGATGGGAGGTCCTGGCAGTAGGGAAGCAGAGCTTGCCTCTGGAATGATAGCATCCTGTGGGCACTGCCTACTCTGAGAGACTTCTAGAAGTCAAAGCCATGGTGGCTATGAGAGGAGGTTAAAGATGGATTATGCTCTCTGTGGTTTATTTTCCTTCACTAGTCTAACCCAGGCTACCCTCTGCCTTTGAGGCCAGAAATCTCTTGTTGATTTCTAGCTCTTTTTTCCATTCACCTCAGAAATATTGATCTCATGGCTGGGGGATGATTGGCCCAACATGTGCCTCTGCCTCCACTCAGCTCATTGCATTGAAGTTTCTGTTATTATAGATATATCAATTTCTTCCTGCAGTTCCGTCAGCTTTTGCTTCGTGTATTTTAAAGCTGTTTTTAGTTGCACAAACATTATAATGATATGTTCTCTTCATGAGTTGACTCTTTTATCAATGTAAACTGACACCCTGTATGCCTGGTAATATTATTTGCTTTGAAATCTACTTTGTCTGGTATTGATAAAGCCATTCCACTTCAGATTTCTTTTGATAAATATTAGCATCTTGGATTTCTCTTCTTAGCTTTCAAATTTAAACTTGTGTTTTTATGTTTAAAATAATTTTTTTGTAGGTAGAAGGATATAGTTGGTCTTGCTTGTCAATATAATTTGGGAATCCACCTTTTAATTGGGGTATTTTTTATTATCTACATTTAATATAATTATTGATATGGTTGAGTTTAAATCAATCTTGGAATTTCTTTTCTTTCTTTCTTTTTTTTTTTTTTTTTTTTTTGAATAGTTTTGCTCTTGTTGCCCAGGCTGGAGTGCAATGGCATGGTCTTGGTTCACTGCAACATCTGCCTCCCGGGTTCAAGTGATTCTCCTGCCTCAGCCTCCCAGGTAGCTGAGAATACAGGTGCCCACCACCACGCCCAGCTAATTTTTTGTAATTTTAGTAGAGACAGGGTTTTACCATGTTGGTCAGGATAATCTCAAACTCCTTACCTCAGATGATCCGCCTGCTGCGGCCTGCCAAAGTACTGGAATTACAGGTGTGAGCCATCGTACCTGGCCCTGAAATTTATTTTCTATCTGTCTGATCTTTTGGTTTTTTTTCTGCATTCTTTTAGATTAATTTTCATTATTCCATTTTATCTACTTTGTTGGCAGCTTAGTCATACTCTACCTTTTCTAATGGTTAAAATTAGTGTTGTAGTTTCTTTTTTCTTTTCAAACTATTTTATAATCTGACTTCAAGTAAGATTGCTCCAATTCACATATAGTGTATGGACTGTGTAGCAGCACACTCCAGTTTTGCTCATCTTCGCCTTTGTACAAATTATTGTCCTATTTGTGTTTGTATTTAAAACCCATAATATAGTGTTTCTATGTTTGCTGTAATTAATCAGTTACCTTAAAAAAACCTATAGAATAAAGACAAAAGTATTTTATATTTACCCACATATCTTATTTTTGATGCTCATCTTGCATTTATGTAGGTTCTAATGATGTCATTAAAACAACAAATATTATTACACAGATCTGTGGATTTTATATGTTAGTTTCAAGTGAGAGCCACTTAGCTGGGTAGTTCTGACCCAGGGTTCTCACAAGGTTGTAGTCAAGTTGTTGGCCAAGGCTGTGATCCTCTGAAGGTGCCAGAATATCTGCTTCCAAGCCCACTCTTGCGATTGTTGTCAGAAGGCCTCAGTTCTTCACCAAGGGGGCCTTCTACAGGGCTGCTCACATGTCATGGCATCTAATTTGCCAAAGTGAGTGATCAGAGAGAAAGCGCGAGAGAGATCAAGATCCTCCAAGATGAAAGCCACAGTCTTCTAGTCTTTTTAGAACCTGGCATCCTTATATACCATGGCTTGCACTCACATTGGTCACCCAGGCTAGCCTTAGGACAGTGGGGGAGGGGACGACATGTGGTGTGAATACTAGACTGGAGATCACTGGGAGTCATCCTAAGGCTTTTAGGCTGCCCACCACACGACCCCCAGCATGTCTTTTCAGCTCAGGGAGACAACTGGACTCCTTCTGGATGGACCCCTCTTCTCGGCCTTTCTCTTATCATTTGCCCTGGAGGTTTAGCTAGAATAATGATAGGGCTCATCTTGTTTGCTTCCCCTCTCTGAGGGATCGTAGTCCAGTGCTACCAGGTGTCCAGAGTCAGAGAACCATTGTCTTACATGTTTTGTCTGCTTTTTGTTTGTTTGTTTCAGGAGTGAAGGTAAATTTGACCCCTTTTATGCTATCTTGGCTGGAAGTAGAAGTCTTCACATATTTTGGTATAAAATCCAGCTGTTGACTAAGCCTTTAATCAGAGAACACATTTTTTTTTTTTTTTTCTTTTAAGCCAGGGACAGTGAAATGGATGGAGGGAGAATGTGAACAGTCTGGTAGCCTGGCACCTGTGGTGGACAGTGGTTGGTTGAGACTGTGGGCCTGGGTGGGGAATCAGAATGGGGAACAGACATCTTCCTAATTTTATCAAGGGCTCATCTTAGTGATTTCCATCTCCATCATTTTTGATAATCCCTCCTCCCCCATGATATCCCTTTGGTAGGTTTTCATCTCAGCTGTGACAAATTTGACATATAATCTTGTGGTTTCTCATTTGCATTGAGATAATGCAAGACTCTGGGTGAGAAAAAAGACTTAGGTGAGCCTTGCACTGAGGTGGGGGTTGGGCAAAAGGGAGGGTGGAGCAGGACTGGAATGGGGGCACTGAGCTCTGTCAGGGGAGGGTGACAGGAGCCTCCCCAAACGGGTAGGAAACTGATGACCGCCTTTGGCATCTAGCTGCCTTCACTGACCTCAGCATCATCTATCAATTTGTTAATTCATTTCTAATTTTTAATTTTGATTGAACATCTATGTGCTAGATCCTTGGAGTACAGCAGTGAACAAAACATGCACACTCCATGTTCCCTTGCAGTTGTTATATTCCAGCCAGGAAGAGACAGTCAAGCACTCATCAACCCTTGTCTACTCCATTGTAATTTTGGTGATTGCCAAGGAGAGCCCTGGGGGCTAGTCAGGCACATGTCAGGGGAACAAGATGGCAGGAGGGAAGTCTGTGAAGAGATCAAGTGCCCAGCTTGTTGCAAGCCTGTCCTGCAGACCCCAGCCCTCCATCTCTCCCTCTCCCTGGTGGTCTCAGGCCTTCCTGGAGGGGCTTCTACAGTGGAGCTATTAACATAAGTCAACACTATGCTGGCTCCTGGGAGCCCAGGTGCTGCCTAGGTGGATTCAGCTGCTCTGCGGAGTCAGTTTTCTTGGCAGAGTCAATATGTACAGGATTAAAACATACACGAATTTTTACAGTCTCCTGGGAGCCTCAGAGACCTGTGGTTTTCTGTGCAAATATAAAGTCAGTTGATTCTTCCTGAACTCTGATTTTATCAACAGAACTTAGATTTCTTTCCCTATATTTAGACAGCCATGCCTGTGGAAACCATGCAGGCCAGATGGGCTGAAAACATTGTGCTGGAGCAGTGTGTGTGTATGTGTGTGGTTGTGAAGGTATGCATGTGTGCCTATGTATTTGTGTATTTTTCTGTGTCTGTATGTCATGTCTATATGTCTGTGTGTCTGTGTGTATGCATGTCTATGTTTCTGTTTGTATGTATATGTCTACATGCGTGTATGTCTCTGTGCATGTTTCTGTATGTGTCTATGTCTCTACTATGTGTGTCTGTATAAGTGTGTGTTGTGTGTCTGTTTGTATATTTATGTCCGTGTATGTTTGTGCTTTTCTGTATGTATCTATGTGAGTGCATGTATTTCTATGTCTGTATGTGTCTGTCTAGGTGTATCTGTGCATATGTCTGTGTGTCTGTGTCTGTGTATGTGTGTCTAGCTCCATGTCAGTGTGTGCAGTCTGTGTCTCTGTATGCTTGTGCGTGGCTGTATGTATGGAGAGTGCTTGCTCTGATGTGGCCATTTGTGCAGTTGTTGGGATGAGGTTATGGCTTATTTTCAGTCCTCACTGGATTCCTGATCCGCATCCATCCCTGACAATATGTGTCCCGTGTGTCTCTCATTTTCATGCTGTGTCCCCCTCCTGATATCTGTTCTCAGCTATGAGCTTTTTCCCAGTCGGCTCTATCACACTCAGCATGTTCACTCCCTGCTAACTTGTCAGTTTGGTGCTTCTGAAGTGTGAGGTGATGTGTGTGAAGCTCATATTTAGCACATTTTGTATATTAACTCCCATAAATCAGAGGGCCATTCTGTAGGTGAGTATGAGGATGATTATCATTTTCAGATGAAGGAACAGAGACTGAGAGAGGCTCAGTAACTTAACATCAGTCAGCTAGAAAGTGGTGGGGTTCAACTTTGCAGCAAATGGTCTGGCTCCAGATACCAAAATGGCCAGATGTGACATTGTGCAAAGGAAGAGGTGGCTTCTGGCAAAGAAAGCCATCAGACCCAAGGAAAGAAGGGAAGAGGAAAATGAAAGCAGCACTTCCGGCCTGAAAACATGTCTTCAGGGAGAGGTGGGGTAAGGACATGACCAGAGAGGGCCTGGGGAAGGTGGGCGGCTGGACAGGCAAGCCTCCACATTGTGGCTTTGACCCTGACCAGCAGTGTGCCCCAGGGCAAGTCGCCTGACCTCTCCACTGCCAGAACCTACCTTCCAGGAACATGGGCTTGGTCAACCGAGGTAATGTCGGCTGAGCATCTGGCCTATAGCAGGGATTACCGTGGGCATATTCAGTGTAGATGGGTGAAGGGGCACATCTCTCACACTGTTCTTGATCGTTTATAATTTTTTCCTGGTATTTGTGCCTTTCATTGTGCCTCATCTAAAGAAATGCCGTTCTGCTCAAATGCAGGAAAATCTTTCATTTAAGCAGTGAGAAACTGAGGTGGTGTCATCGGTGGGTTTCAATGAATGTGTGGAGGGCTTTAGTTATGAAATGCAGAGTCCTAGGCCCAACCCCAGCTCTACTGAATCACATTATAGGTGAGGCAGTACCTGTGAATCTGCATTTGAGGACCATCATTCCCCCTTCGAAGGGTTAGATTGTTTCACCTTGGGTTACATTTTTGACCTTGTGAAGGGGTTGAGGGTGCCTTTTCCCCCAGGGATTCTCTGCAGAGCTACAGGTACCCTCGGTTAACTCTGGAAGCTGTGTCCTATTTCAAGGGGGTAGTGGAAGACGGGACAGGGTTGACTTGTACCATGTTCTGACTTGGGGACCATCCTGGGGGGCCAGAACACCCCTGGCTCTGGTTGACCTTTACTTTTCAAACAGCTTAAGATGCAGTGGCAGAAGAATTCATCTCTCCCTTAGGCTTTGTGGCTGTCTGGAGTCTCAGCCCACGGATCTCCCCACCTAGAGAACAACTAGGACACAGAGGTGACTTGCAGCCTCCCACCCGTCCTGCCAGGCCCTCTAACTGCCCCAGCAACCACGACTGAAGGAACAAGTTGTCTTTCATTCCCAAAGCTGTAGCTGGTCCCCTAGAGTGCCCTGTGTTCTGAGAGCTGGAAGCCTTTTCAGTATTTGAAGTGATTCTTTTCTATGTTGGGGTGGAACCAGCCCACTCCACAAGCAAAATCTATAGCGCTGAGAAGCGGCAGAAAATTGGCAAGGCTTAATAAACCTCATGCCTGATGCGCTCCTGTGGCTATATATCAAAGGGAAAACAAATATATTGACTAATTTCTCTCACAAGAACATCCATAAATTACAGCTGTTTGAAACCAGCCTGTTGTGAAAAAAGGTTACGGATGATGTAATTTGCACCGTTATAGGTATAACTGCACCACACCCAGGTTTAACTTTTGCTGCCGCCTCTTAGTGCTCAGTGTGGGAAGGCCCAGCATCCTGGGGAATGTGTGGTTTCGGGGAGGAAGGAGAAAAATACCTTACATTTGATTTCTCAGAGTTCCCTTCTACCAGTAGATCTGGGATGGGGCCAGGACTCTGCATTTCATACTAAAGCCCTCCACAAATTCAATGAAACCCATTGATCATACCACCTTAGTTTCTCACTGCTTAAATGAAAGGTTTTCCTGCATCTGAGAAGAATGACATTTCTTTAGGTGAGGCACAGTGAAAGACGCAAATACTACGAATACCTTCGTATGACCCTCCGGACAACCTCTTGGTGAAGGTCTCAGCTTCTCAGAGGCAGCATGAAAATGCTGTCTGTTGGTTGGGGATAACAGAATACACTCATGGTTTAATGACCATGGCCCTGAGCTCTGGACAGAGGGCTTTCGATCAGCTTGAGTGCACATCTGTGCAGGGCAGCTCTTGCTGTCATATGCCCATGAGAGGGATTGCATGGCACAGACCTTGCTCTTCTTCTCATAGGCCCTCTTGGGAGTTATTCTGATGGGTTCTGTATCTCCAAACCCTTTGTCTCCTATGCTCATCTTGGGCATCAAGAACAGGAGTGCTGTCTCTACTTGTCTTGGAGAGGGGCTATCCTTCTGCCTGCAAATGACCACTGTGAGAGCAAAGTCGCAGCAATGCTCTGCATAGGTCAGAGCATACCAGCCCCCAGCTCCTGTGGTTACGTTATACCCATCTGTTATTCCCATCTAAGAGATGAGAAGACGGAGGCCAGCAGGCTTAGTGCTGAACATACAGAGGATGATGTCAGTGTACCTAGTTCTCCAGTTTCCCATCTCCTTGGCTTACCTCCCTGCCAATAGCTTACTGGTTTCCAAGCTTAGCTGCACTTCAGAATCGCCTAGGGTGCGTGGAAATGCAGATTCTAGGGCTTCAACCCCAGGGAATCTGCGCCTTCGAGTTTATATGTTTTGAAACAATATGCAGGTAGTTACGACATGCCTAGATGAAAAACTCTTAGACTTGGCCCAAGGGTCTTTTGGTGAACGCCAGATTCTTAGGGTCTTCACCTGGCTTCTCTTATTAACCAAGGGTACAGGTCAGTGGTTCTCTTGCCCCTTGACCTGCTGCTTCTCTTGATGGCTCCAAATGAACCCATTTTTCCAGAGCTCTGAGTGCTGACACAGGGGCAGAAGAACTCAGGGGCTTTTCCAGCAGTCAGGCTCTTTGACAGGGAGGAGGCAATTAGGAGGGTCAAAGGGAAGAACATCAGCTGGGCCTGCATCAGGAAACTGGGGCTTGAATCAAAATTCGTTATGTGCCTGATATTCTTATTGGACGAGTACAACTGTGAGCCGTTTCCGGGTGTCACATTCTCACTGTATTAAGAAGGGCTTTCGCCACCCACACCAAGGTAGCCCACAGAGGCCCTTCCAGCCACAGTCTAAGGTTCCTGCCCTGGGACCCAGCATTTACTGACTCCTTCGCAGCAGGTGTGGGGAGCACCTGCTCTGCTGACGCAGACGGACAACCCCGTGCGTCTGATTGCAGCAGTTGCTGGCTTGATGTTTTGTATTTGTCTACATCTACCCCGTCAGTGGCAGCCGCCCACTCGGCTTGGTTTCTCTCGGGAAGGCTCTCACCGTCCTCTCCCATATGCACATGTTCCTACAAACACAAATACACATGGCCACGGGCCCAGCTGGCCCACTCCCGGCTGGCCTCTATTCACAAAGCAAAAATAGCCAGAGACATGCTCACGGATGAGTCTGTACTGCCAGTTGCTCTCCTCCTTTGTGACATCCCTGAGAGCCACCCACCCTCTTCTTGTTTCCTTAGAAGGTACAGCTGAGAGCTACGTGGGGGTGGGAGAACCTCCGAGTGGGCTCCTGCTTCCTTTTCCACAGGCTGTTCTAGAATGTCTGCTTCCTGGGACCTTCAGGGCAGATCAGAGGAGGGACAGGAATAGGGCTTCTCTTGAGCTGTGGATTGAGAAGAGATGCCTGAGTTTCTTGATCGGCGGGTGTAAGGTGGACCTATATGCAAGGTAGATTCAGGGTCTAAAGATGATACAGACAGTGGGATTATGCCTTGCACTTGGACTCTGAAGCTTAGCAGCTGCTCCTAGCCACATCCCTGACAGGCTAAGGCACTTTAAGGGTGCCCTCCTCTCCATTCACCATTGCTTTATCATTGCTTAGTTTTAGTTTTAATTCAATTTTTAAAAATTCTCATACAGTAAAATTGAGCATATGTATGCGCTAAAATTCATTGAACTGTGTACACCTTCAACAGATATATGCGTATATATATATACACGCGTATACACACACATATATACACATCCGTGTATAAACACACATATACATGTATAGACCGCACATATATACATATACATATAGACGTGTATGTATAGACACATACACCTGTATAAACATACACACCCATATATACACCCATGTATATATATACATATATGTCTGTATATATGTGCATGTATACTTATAAGTATATATGTGTATATATGTATATGTGTGCATATACACAGGCTTGTATATGTGTATGTATATATACACATATGTATGTACATGTATATATACACATATATACACGTGAATATATATATACACACATATATAGAAGTATACAGTTCAATCAATTTTAGCACGTGTTTTAGTATACGTGTGTATATACATATATGTGTGTGTGTGTATACATACATTCGTGTAGCCAACATCACAGTCAGGATACAGGGCACTTCCGTCACTTCCAAAACATCCTTGGGCAACCCTTTACTGTCACACCCTCTTTTACCCCTGATTCATCCTCCATCACTACCGTTTTGGTTTTTTGAAAATGTCATGTGAATGGCATCATACAGTATGTGACCTTTTCAGACTAAAGTTACATAAGGCCTCTGGGAGTCATCCAAGGCGTTCCATGTATCAACCAGTAGTTTATTCTTGTTTACTGCGGTAGTCCATCACATAGATGTACCATAGTTTCTTCATTCATTCATTAAAGGATGTTTGGATTGGTTCCAGTCATTGATGATTATGAATAGTGCTTCTGTAAACATTCATGCATAGTTTTTTTGTATAAACCTCAATGTTCAATGTCCTAGGGTAAATCCCCAAGACTGGGTCATATGGAGATATATGTTTAACTTTATAAGCAACTGCCAAACTACTTCTAGAGGGGCTGTGCTCTTTTACATTCCTACCAGGAATGCATGAGAGTTCCAGCAGCTCTGGATTATTGGTAGCATTTGGCGTCATCCATATTTTTTTACTTTAAACATTCTAGCAAGTGTGTAGTGGAATATCACTGTGCCTTTAATTTGCATTTCCCCAATGGCTAATGATGGCGAACAATTTTTCATGTGCTATTTGTCATCTGTTTGGTAAAGTATGTATTAAGTCTTTTGCCCATTTTAAAATCGGCGTTTCTGTTTTCTTACTCTTAGGAGTTCTTTATTTTGGGTCAAGTACTTTATTGGATATATGAGTTGGAAATATTTTCTCCCAGGCTGTAGCTTGTCTTTTCGTTCTTTCAGTGGCGTCTTTTTAAGAGCTTTAATTTTAATATTGTACAATTTACAGTTTTTCTTAGATCATGCTTCTTGCTGCATGTCTGTGAATCCTTTGGCAACTCCCAGGGTACAAAGATTTTCCCCTATGTTTTCTTTTAATAGCCTTATAATTTCTTATATATAGATTTATGATCTACTTTGATTTAATTTTTGTTTATGGTGGAAAGTTTAGTTTGAGGTTTATTATTTTTTACAGAAAGGTATCTAATTTTTTTTTTTTTTTTTTTTTTTTTTTTTTGAGACGGAGTTTCGCTCTTCTTACCCAGGCTGGAGTGCAATGGCGTGATCTCGGCTCACCGCAACCTCCGCCTCCTGGGTTCAGGCAATTCTCTTGCCTCAGCCTCCTGAGTCGCTGGGATTACAGGCACGCGCCACCATGCCCAGCTAATTTTTTGTAGTTTTAGTAGAGACGGGGTTTCACCATGTTGACCAGGATGGTCTTGATCTCTTGACCTTGTGATCCACCCGCCTCGGCCTCCCAAAGTGCTGGGATTATAGGCTTGAGCCACTGCGCCCGGCCGAGAAAGGTATCTAATTTTTTAACAGCGTTTCTTAAAAAGATTGTTCTTTCTCCCTTGAATAGTGTTTGTACCTTTAAAAAAAAATCAATTGTCCATATTTCTGTGGGTCTATTTCTGAGCTTTCTATTTTGTTCCATTAATCTATATATCTATCTCATTATAGATACCAGTTTGTCTTGATTATTGTGGCTATATAGCAAGTAATAAAGTTGAATAGCTTGATTCCTTTAACTTTATTCTTCTCTTTCAAAATTATTTTAGTTATTCCACTTCCTTTGATTTTTCCATATAAATTTTAGAATAATCCTCTCTGTTCTGAAAAATATATGCTAAAAGTCTTCCAGGGATTTTAACAGAATTGCATTAAACTGATAGATTAATTTGGGTAGAATCAGCATCTTTACCATGCTGAGTCTTCCAATCTATGAACTGAGTGTGTCCATTCATTTATTTAGTTCTCCTTTGAGTTCTTTCATCAGCATTTTGTGGGTTTTAGCATATAAATTCTTTGTATTAGATTCATACTAAAGTATTTCATTTTTGGAACTACTCTGAATGATACTTTGTTTTTAAGTCATATATTGTTAGTACATAGATATACAATAGATTTTTTTATGTATTGACTTTATATTCTACAACCTTACTAAACTCTATTATTTTTAGGAGTCAACATCATTACTGTCTCCGCCTCCCCCTCTCCTCTTCTCCAGTACCTTGGGTTTTTCTACATAGACAATCATGTTGTCTGCAAATAGGGACATTTTTTTATTTCTTCTTTTCTAGTCTTTGTCTTCAATGTACTTTTCTTGCCTTATTGCTGTTGCTTGACTTCTAGTACAATTTTGAATGGAGATAACAAGCTGGGCATTATTGACTTTTCTTGATCTTAGGAGAAGCATTTTTTTCATCAAACATTATGTTAGCCATAGGGTTTATAATAGATGCCCTTTATCAGGTTGAGAAATTTCATTTGTATTCCTATTTTGTTGAGAGTTTTTATCATGAATGAACGTTACATTTTTCAAGTGTTTTTTCTACACCAATTAATATGATGAAGTGTTTTTTAAGATGGTATATATGGTGAATTCAGTTGTTTACTTTCTCAAATGTTAATCCAGACTTGCATTCCTTAAATAGACCTCACTTGGTCATAGTATATTATTTTTTACGTTATATTGATGGATTTCGATTTACTACTATTTTGTTGACAATTTTCGTGTTGCAAAAGAACATTTTGTGATTAAAGTTCTTAAAAAAATTAACCTGTAATTTTATTTTTTGTATTTTTTCTATTGTTTGTATCAAGATAATGGTGACTTCATTAAAGTCAAAGAGTTGAGAAGTGTTTTCTCCTTATGATTATGTAGAATCCTTAAATATTTGATGGAATTTGCTGTGAAATCATCCAGGCTTGGAGTTTTCTATTCAAGAAGGTTTTAACATTATGGATTTAATTTCTTTAATAGTTATTGGATTAGTCAGATTATCTGCCTCATTTTTGCTGAACTTTGGCAGATAGTGGTTTTTGAGAAATTAGACAATTTCATTCAAGTTGTTGAATTGTTTTGCATAGAACTGTGCATGGAATTTGTTTACTATCCTTTTAATTTTAATGTCTGTGGAGTCTGTGGTGATATTTTCTTTTCCATTCCTAGTGTTAGCAATATGTGGCTCTTTTTATTTCCTTTTTTCAGCCTTGCTAGAGGTTTATCATGAAACTTTTTGGCATCATTGATTTTTCTCTGTTGTTTTGTTTTCAGTTCCATTGATTTCAGACTTTATTTTCACCACTTCTTTCCTGCTTCCTGCTTTAGGAATGTTTTGCTTTTCTTTTTCTCGAAGCAGAAGTTTAGATTATTGATATGACACCTTTCTTCTTTTCTGACAGAAGCATTTAATGCTATAATTTTCTCTCTAAGCATTGCTTTTGCTATATTCCCACGCACTCTGATAAATTATGTTTTTATGTATTTCAATTCAATTCAAACTAATATCTTTTGAGAATTCTTTGACCTAAGGATTATTTAGAAGTAAATTGTTCAATTTTCAAATAACTGGTAATTCTCTTACAATCTTTCTGTTATTTTTAATTTCATTTCATTATAATTATGAAATTAACTTTTTATGATTTCTACTATTTTAATTTATTAAAGTTTGTTTTATAATCCAGGATCTGGCCTATCTGGATGAATTTTCCATGTGTATTTGAAAAGAATGTCTATTCTGCTGTTGTTGGGTTAAACACTCTGTGAATATCAATTAGATTCCATTTGTTGGTGGCCAGTTCAGTTTTTCTATATCCTTGCTGATTTTCTGTGTAGTTTTTCTGTTTATTACTGAGAGAGGAGTATAGAAATCTGTAATTTTGAATTTGTTTATTTTTCCTCTTAGATCTGTCAATTTTAGCTTTATGTGTTGTGAAGCTCTGTTGCTAAGTGTATGCACATTTAGGATTACTATGCCATCTTGGTGAGTTGATTTTCTTATCATTATATAATGTCCTTTAGCTCTTATAATTTTCTTTGCTCTGAGGTCTGCTTTGATGTTAATATAGCCATTCCAGCTTCCTTTTCCTTTCTTTCTTTTTTTTTCTTTTCTTTTCTTTTTTTTTTTTTTTTTTTTGAGACAGAGTCTTGCTCTGTTGCCCAGGCTAGAGTGCAGTGGCACAATCTTGGCTCACTGCAACCCCCACCTGCCAGGTTCAAGCAATTCTCCTGCCTCAGCCTCCTGAGTAGCTGAAATTACAGGTGCCCACCACCATGCCTGGCTAAATTTTGTATTTTTAGTAGCAGCAGGGTTTCACCATGTTGACCAGGCTGGTCTCGAACTCCTGCCTCAAATGTTTCACCTATCCCAGCCTCCAAAAGTTCTGGGATTACAGGCGTGAGCCATCATGCCCAGCTTCCAGCTTTCTTTTTTTATTTGTATTTCTGAATGTATTATCTCCTGTCGTTTTACTTTGATTGTTCTGTATAATTATATTTCAAATGAGTTTCTTATAGATGGCACGCAGTCAATTCGGATAATTTCTGTCTTTTAAACTATAGGTTTAGACCATTTACACTTAATATAATTATTGATATCTTTATATTTAAGTCTATAATTTTACTTTTTTTGTTGTGCTATTTTTCTTTCTCTGTTTCCAATTTCTTGCCTTGTTTTGGGTCATTTGGTTTATTCACATCATGTCACACTTACTTTTTAAATATTTCAGTACTTGCTTTTTTTTTCAATTTCTATACTGTAATGTCCTTGAGGTCAGCGATTGTATCTTGCTCTTCTTCATATTTGTTCTTTATCTTCTGTCATTGTGGGGGCAAGATAGTACTTCTTATGCAATGGCTGTGCACTAGCTTTCCATTACATAAATCAATGAACACTGAGTAATTTGAATTTATGTTTGATGTTTATATTTCATGCTCAGGGAGTTTTTCTTCTTCCAGAGGGGTTATAATAATTTCCTTTCCCCTAACACATATGGTTTATCTTTAAAATCTACTGGATTGAAATTTTGGACTTGTATTTAACCATGTCTGTGGATGTATAAACAAGAAGAAGATGATGTTTCCTTTAGCCTGAAAAAAGTGTCTTAATGAAAAACCTTAGGAATTAGTTTTCCTCTCTGTGTGTTAAAAGACAATATCAACTCATGAAGGATTTTGGTAATGGTGTACAAAAAGCTTCCCAGGTTTGTCAGATTTGACAATAGCTTGCCTGAAAATATTAATATGTTGAAAGAAAGGTGTTAGTTAAAAAGGGCTGGTGAAAAATGGAAACATAGTAAGAGAAGATTCATGGGACAACACTGGCAGTGCCCATCTGAGTGTTGTCCAGGAGAGGCATGAACTTTGAATCTCAGGGTTCCATTGGCTGGATCACCTATCTCCAGGTAGTAGTTAGATGCATGAGGCTTTCTTAATCTGATTCCATTAGAAATTCAATTATTTCACCTATCTTTGTTCTGGTTTTATAATTACCAGGCAAACTTCCTTATAAGCAATTTTCTTTTAATTATGAAAGCAAGAACTAGCGGGTAACAATGGGAAATTAAACACATGCATCTCATTTTGCTTCCTTATATAACTCTACTAAATTCACAGGAGAGGGATTTTTCAAAAAGGCATAAAGAAGAATAAGATGGAGTGAGGAGTTAACAGAAACAAAAATTTGAAGGTGGAAAGTATACAGATGAATAGTATATTACCAGGCACAGGGAACCAGAATATTACAGAGGCAACATGAAAATGGAGAGCACCTAGGTTTATGTTTTTAAAGCCTCAAATGATTTAAGAATTGGATGTAGCAGCATGCCTGTAACAAGGGGTGGAGAGAACCTATTATCAGGAGGACTGGTTTCAAGTCTGCAAGTATTTAGATTCCAAATCTCCTTTTCCTCTCTGTCCAGCTTTGTGAATTCCTCACCCCTGCTGAACACCAGAGGCTTATTCCTAGAGGGATAAAGCAGAAGGTCATGGTATTTGGAACTATCCAAGCACATCTGATGGTATGGGCACTGCTGAAAATAGAGGGATCAACCGAGACTCCCACCCTTAGCTTGCTTTTCTACTTGGTTTCCAGCTGTATTTTTATCTTTTTGTTTGTTTGTTTGTTTTTGAGACAGCCTCACTGTGTCACCCAGGCTGGAGTGCAGTGGCATTTGACTAGTGGCATTCGACTCACTGCAGCCTCCGTCTCCCGGGTTCAAGTGATTCTCATGCCTTAGCCTCCTGAGTGGTTGGGATTGCAGGGATGTGCCATCACATCTGGCTAATTTTTTTTTTTTGTATTTTTAGTAGAGAAGGAGTTTCATCATGTTGGCCAGACTCGTCTCGAACTCCTGGCCTTAAGCGATCTGCCTTCCTCAGCCTCCCAAAGTGCTGGTATTACAGGTGTGAGTCACCTTGCCCAGCCTATTTTTATCATTCAAGTAAGAGATTAGAAAAGCCTTCACTAGAGATTGCACCAGTTCAGATACGATGATATAAAATTACCAAATTGGAGGTTTTCCAGTATAACAGGCCAACCGGATTATTCTAGTGTGATAGTGTCAGTCCACAAGACATCCACATGGTCAATGCTTTTAGACACCCAGTCTTAAAGATGAGGAGATGATGAGGAAAGTCAGAGATCTGAGGAAAGCCTCCATCTAGAAAAATCAACACCAGAATAAAGAAATAGAAAAAGGCAACTTGATGGAACAGAGACTACAGAGAGAACACAAAAAATAAAATTATCTAAATATCTTTAGGGAAATAAGAGAATATAGTGCAATCTTAAAACAAGAACATGATATTTTAAAAAGGAACATTTAGAGAACAAGATTTTTTAGAAATGAAAACTACAATGGCCGGGAGATAAAGTTAAGATATTCTCAGAGAAAGTAGAGCCAAAAGTGAAGAGGATGGAAAGCAGGGGTGAAAAAAGGAAAAATTAGAGAGCCTGTACTGACAGACTACTATCTGAATCATAGTTCCACAGTGAGTGAAGAGAGGAAATAGAAGAGATGAAATCATCAAATAATAATTTAAGAAAATTTTCTATATTTGAAAGACAGTTACTTTTGGATGAGAAGAGCCAGTGAACACTCAAACAATGAGTGATAGCAGACCACATCGTGGCACATTTTTTAAAGAAATTTTAGAACACTGGAACTGAACGATGATCCAACAAGTTTCCAGGGAGGAAAAAAGATGGTAGATTATCCTACACAGGATAAACAAACAGAATGACTTCTGACTCCTCCACAGCAAGACCAGACATTAGGACAACTCAAATTTTTGATGCAAAATTGTTTGTGACCTGGAATGCTGTATCAGTAGCACTGATACAAATTTATCAATTACGTGTATGGAGAAAATAAAGATATGAAATATTTCAAGAGATTCACCCCTAAGGTGCCTCTTCTTAGGAAACTATTGGGAAGCTTGCTCCGCCAAACTGAGACAGTAAACTAACAGAGAGGAAGACATGAGTTACAGGAAACAGGCGTTTCTACACAGAAGATAGACAAAAGGAATGGCAGGATGATGGTGAAGGGATACCAGGATACATCAAAGGCAAGGAGCCAGATTGGAGTAGCTCACAGGGCTCTGAGTGAGAGAGTTCTTTAAGAAAATGAAACTGATGGAGTACTTGATGGATCCAACTATATTGACAGGAGATTTAGACATTGGGCAGAGAGTTGGGGTGGAAACGTGATAAATACACAGGGATGAACAAAGGAGAAAGGTAAAGCAAAACAAAACAAAAATTAACACAAAACAGAACGGTGCTGAGAAGGAAAAAGATTTACCATGTACCAGAAGGCTTAGACATGCACAGTGTCTGCATGGTGATAATGGTAATGTACACCCGGTGAAGGTGAATATGTCAACCAAAATCACCGTACATCTCCACTAGGGGTACATGGGGACTGGATGGCAATGTGTGTATGTGGTAAGCTTGTGGGGATGGGGGCAAGCTCATGTCTTACCTTTCATACTGCAAGTCAAGAGTCAGCCTAGAATTGGTAAAACTCCACAAGTAGTTAGACATGCATGTAACTTAGAGAAGTGGAGACAAAAGTAATGGCAAAAACCGCAATTACTTTTTCACCAACCTAATACTAAGTGAATCTCCTAAAAATGTTGAAGGTGTTGGGTTCCGGTGATTGAGCAATGAGGGAGATGGAGAGGAGAGGGCAGGGGCATTACAACGTTTGCCTTCGAAGGCATGCATGAAATAGTAAGCAAAAGCATGTGTGACAAGCACAAAACCTTAAAATGGTAGAATTTGAAAAAGTAAATCTCTAGCGTCTAATAAAAATAAATAAATAGATAAAAATAAAGCCATTCGTGGCCATTACAGAAAAGTTGGAAATGCTTATAGATGACACTCCTATTTTCTCTATTCATGGCCTTTTCACCTCTATCCACTGCTATGGGAATTGCAGTCCCCTACCTACTGTAGGTGTATAATCCCCTCTCTGACTGACGATGCCAGCCTTGCTCTGTGAGCTTTTTGGCCAATGGCATGTGACTGAAAGTGACATGTAGCTTTGTAGCAGAAGCTTTAAGAAACTTTCCAATTTCTTTCATTGTTATTTTTCTACTGCTTTAGAATGGCCTGCCTCACAAGGGGGAGGTTTCTTTTTCGAGAGCAGAAGACCTGTGCAATAGAGCTACTGTTGCCCCGCAGACGCGTATAACATGTGCGGGAAATAAACCTAGAAAAGAGCTGAGTAATGCAATATGTATAAGCAAACAAAAGAAAACAAAGCAACACAGCTCCTCCACTCTGAAATAATCACATTGAAGCTTTTGATATTGTGTAGAATGCATTATTGTGCCCCATTCTTACACTCTCAATAGCTTGCTGCATCTCCTCCTACCGGCAAGGTGCATCTCTTTACACCTTGCCTTGGGCTTTGATTCTGTGACCTGCTTTGGCTCGGTGGAATGCGGGCGGAAGTGATGCGCACAGAGGCTAGAGATGTGCTCCTGCAGATGGACGTGTCCTCTTGTGCTTCCGCCACAAGACGATGCCTGGATAGCACAGGCACTGGAGAGACGTGTGGACCAGGACCTCCCCTGCAGCCCTATTGCCTCACTTCCCACAGGAGAGACATCCTGGTAACGTGCAAAAAACAAGTACTTCTACTTACAGGCTTTGGAGTGCTTTGTTAAACAGCATTTTGTGGCAACAGCTAATTGATACCTAACACTGATACCTAGATTTCTGTCCTTTAAGCCTCCTTCTGTAGAAGCATGTCTGATTTCCCCAGATTGGATCATACTATGCTACTATGCTATTTTATAATTTTTTGACTTAATTTATCACCTCTTCTTCATGTGCTTATGCATTCTCCTTCTTCTATTTTTTTTTTTTTTTTTTGAAATGGAGTCTTATGCTGTTGCCAAGGCTAGAGTACAGTGGCGGGATCTCGGCTCACTGTAACCTCCAACTCCCGGGTTCAAGTGATTCTCCTGCCTTAGCCACCTGAGTAGCTGGGATTACAGGTGTGTGCTACCATAGCTGGTTAATTTTTGTATTTCTGGTAGAGATGGGTTTCACCATGTTGGCCAGGCTGGTCTAGAACTCCAGGCCTCAAGGGATCTGCCTGCCTCGGCCTCCCAAAGTGCTGGGATTACAGGTGTGAGCCACAGTGCCTGGCAACTATGCATTCCTCTATAGCTTATTCTTAAATAGAATTATACCATTGCCTGTTTAAATAATCATCTACTGCTCAACATTAAACTTTTTCTGTTTTTCTCTTTTCACAAATATTTTTGTGGTAAACCTTCTCATATGAAAATTTTTTATACACTAATGGTTATTTTCTTATATTAAATTACAAGGTACGTGATCAAGTAATAGGCTTTTATAGTTATTTTCAAATTTCTTAGAATTCTATATAAATGCCAATTTTCCATTTACCAACACTGACTATTGTTATTTCTTAAATTGTTTGCAAATTTGAAAGATAAATAATGACGTATTTTAATTTACATTTCATTGCTTCTAGAGAGGTTGAACAAATATTTTAAAAAATAGCTTTATGGAGATATAATTTACATACCATAAAATGTACACGTTTTAAATGTACAATTCAATGATTTCACAATAAATTTACAGTTATGCAACCGTCACAATGATCCAATTTTAAAATATTTCCATCATCCCAAAAGCATGCCTTCGATCCATTGGCCGTCCTTTCTGTTCTCTCAGCCCTGGTCAACCTTCTACCTTAATGACTTTTGGTATCTTATAAATTTATTGACATTTCCTGCTGTGTGAATTGCCCACTTTGCCCTCTTGCCTGTTGGAGTATAGTGCTTGTCTTAGTGATTTATAAGAACCATTCAAAGACTCAATTAAAAGTACAAAAGTTTTAAGTTAGTGCACATAGCCCTGCTTACCTGCCCCATCATCCCTCCTGCAATTTTCACACCTACACCCTGTGCTCCACTGTCCTTCTGGCTGCTGCTGTCACATGCAATAGCGGTCTTCTCTTAGCTTGGGTCCTTACTCCCCACCCCCGTCCTTGCTCCTACTCATCTTCCTAGTCCCCAGAAAAAATAACATGTTTTGAGAGACCTTCCTTGACTATTAACTGGAGATCTCCCCAGTATGACTTTCAATGTTTTGGCTTCAGAGGGACTTATCTCTATGTATAATGATTTATTTGAAGATGGTCCTGATTTTAAAGTCTGTCATCCACTGGGTTGAAAATTCTTTGAAGGTGTAGGTCCCGTATGCTTTGTTTATCACTGTATGCTTGGCCACAGGTTGCTCTTTTCTTCTCTTTTTTTTTTTTTTTTTTTTTTTGAGACAAGGTCTCACTCCATCACCCAGGCTAGAGTACAGTGGCATGATCTTGGCTCACTGCAACCTTTGCCTCCCAGGTTCAAGTGATTCTCCTGCCTCAGTCTCCTGAGTAGTTGGGATTACAGGTGCATACCACCATGCCTGGCTAATTTGTGTGTGTGTGTGTGTATGTGTGTGTGTGTGTTTCCTTTCAGTAGAGGTGGGGTTTTGCCATGCTGGCCAGGCTGGTCTTGAACTCCTGGCCTCAAGTGATCTGGCTGCCTTGGCCTCCCTAAGTGCTGAGGTTACAGGCATAAGCTACTGCTCCTACTGCTCCTAGCCTTTTTTTTTTTTCTTTTTCGCTTGTTGTTTCCTCTTAATTTTATTTGTGGCATCTTCAGATCTTTATAAGTATTTAAATGTTTATGTAATAAAGCTTATAATTTTTTTCTTTTACAGTTTCTTCCTTTACTTTTATGCTTAGGAATGCCTTTTCTACATGAGAGCAGATAAGTATTCACTTATATTGTCTTCTAGGATTTTTATCTTATTTTTAATAAAAAATTTTTAGTGTTTTTATCCATTTGTAGCTTATATTGGTTTATAGTGTGAAGAGTGCAATATAAAGTAACTGTATTTTCACAAACAGTTAACAAATTATCCTAACTCCATTTATGAAATAAATCCATCACCTTCTCACTAGCTAGAAATGCCACCTTTATTGGGTACTGAATTCCTGTGTATGCTAAATTCCACTTCTGGGCTTCCTAGCATGTACCAATGCTTTATTGATTTACTTATTTTAGTGCCAGTGTTATATAGGCCAAGGAACCGTCTAACTATAATGATGCTTTGCTTGTAGCATATTGTCTTTATAAAGGTAGCGACAAGATATTCCAATTTTCTGGACCATTTTCTTTGTCATTGCAAACTCATAATTGGACACTCTGGTTTTTGACATCACTGTTTTCAGCCTGGTGAGTCTGAGGCTGCCTCTGATTAAAGATCCTTTCTTGATGTGCTTGCAAATTCACATTTCTGGATCTGCCAGGCTATAGGTCCTATGCCTCATCTGCAATAATGTATGCTGCTCATCTTTAGAGTACCATATTGGGGTCTCAAATGCAAACTTTCAAGACAATGTTAACAGTAGAAAGTAGGCTAGATGTGAGACAATAGCAAGAAGTGAAGACTCTGGTATCTGGAGAATCCAAGCTGGTCATTCCAATGATTTAAAAGTATTCAGGCTGAGCAAAGGAAGGAGTTCAAGTGATTCTGCTGCCTCAGCATCCTGAGTAGTTGGGATTACAGGTGCACACCACCATGCCTGGCTAATTTGTGTGTGTGTGTGTGTGTGTGTGTGTGTGTGTTTCCTTTCAGTAGAGATGGGATTTTGCCATGTTGGATTTGGCGCAAAGACTACATGTTTTTACTTCTGTCCTATATAGCAGATGTCTTGCAATGAATAATTTATTTGTAGGTTGTTTTATTTGATTGCTACAACAACCCTTTGAAGCAGATACTGCAATGTACCATTTTATAATACACATACTATGTCTTCAAGAGGCTGAGTAACTTGCATAAAGCCTGAGAGCCAACACATCATATTACAGACCCAGGACTCTGACCTAATCCCGGATTACTTTATCTTTCTTCCATACCATGTTGTGGTGCCATCCACAAAGAGAGCAGGGATAACTGTGTGAGAAGCTTGTATGAGCTATTTCTATTATTGAATATGAAAATAGCATTATCTAAGTGACTTACAAAGTACCAACAAGCCAGACTCTGGCTGGATTTCAAACATCAGGGCATAAGACAGAGAGAAGTGACACCAGGCAGTGAGAGTTAGCCTGGCCACAGAGGCTGTGGGGAGAACAACCCACTGCTTTCCATCCTCTTACTGTTGTAGTCATTTAGGAAACTCCCAGAGAGAGAGAGAGGCTGATGGAGATGAGGTACACTTTTAAATTACCAGTTCATTTCAAAAGCTGGTGTACGCTTGTGCTCTCTCTCTCTCTCTCTCCTCTCACCTCTCTTCTTTCCTCTTTTCCCCCTTTCCTGCATGTATTACCATGGTACTCAAGCCCTCTAAGGGTGGACCACTTCTGGATGTCAGGATTCAAAGCAGGGGAAAGAACCATCTCCATTTCTAACCTTGAGTCTCAGTAGCTCCAAGTCTTTCTGAATGATATGGTCAAAGTAGATGTGAAGACTTATGAAAAGAAGGCTGCTGTCTTCTAAGCCTGCTATCCCCTGACATAAGGGCTGGGGCAGGGGCGCACCACCAAGAGGGTTCTTTAAATCCATTTGAGAGGGGAGGGTTGGAGGCATTGGGAAATGAGACATTCCTTCTAGAAACTACCTACTTTGTTTCAATAGCTAGAAGGAGGGTCCTGATGAGCTTGAACCTGGAGAAAAGGCATCCCATTTTGCCTGGCACTAACTGCCAGCATGTTTGAGCTGAAGACTTTCCGAGAGTTCTGGGCACAGTGTAACCAAAGGTTTCTTTCACAAGAAAAAGGTTTACTTCAAGTGAGACAGTGGGATACATCAGGGTCTTCCTGGGCTCTGCAGTAGTTTTCACAATGAACAAGTTTTGTTCATTAAGCCCCCGGTTTCTGGCTTGCAAATGAAGTTTTAGACCAGCACATTATAGAGAAAGCAGAAAAGCTGTGTCCATACAGAAGAGATGCCAACTATATGGGGATGAAGTACCTAAACAGAATAGCAATGGAAAGCCTTAGACTGAGGAGTGGTGAGGCACTTCACCAGCACAAAACTGTGAGCAGTCCTAAGACAGAGAACAGTTCTTTCTCTTTTTAACTGTGGTAGAATTCACATGACAGAAATTTTACCATCTTTATCATTTTAAGTATATAGTTCAGTAAAGTATATTCACATAATAATGTGAATATAAACAATGTTATATGAATATTCACATGACAATGTGAATATATTTAATCTCCCAGAGCTCTTTTCACCATTCCAAATTGAAACGCTGTATTTGTTAAACACAAATTTCCCATTCTCCTCTCTACCCAGACCCTGGCAGCAATCATCTGTCTAGATGAATTTGACTCCTTTAGGTACCTCATGTAAGTGGAATCATACAGCATTTGTCTTTTTATTTCACTTGGCACAGTGTCCCCAGTGTTCATCTGTGCTGTAGCATGTATCATAATTTCCTTTCCTTTTAAGGCTGAAAAATCCATTGTATGTATACCCCGCACGTATCTACTCACTTGTCAACGGACATATGGGTTGCTTCCACCTTTGGCTTTTGTGAATGATGCTACTATGAACATAGGTATGTCAATATCTCTCTAAGACCTGCTTTCAATTCTTTTGGATGTATATCCAGAAGTGGACTTGCTAGATCATAAATTCTATCTTTAATTTTTTAAGGAATTACCATACTTTTTCATAAGGGCTGCATCATTTTATAGTCTCAGCAACAGTGCATGAGGGTTCAAATTTCCCCATGTCCTTCTCCACACTTATTTTCAGGTTTGTTTTTTGAAAGTAGCCATCCTAATGGGTTTGAGATGGTATCTCATTGTGGTTTTGATTTGCATTTTCCTAATGATTAGTGATGGTGAGTACCTTTTCATGTGCTTGTTGGTCATTTCCTTCTTAAGGAAATGTCCATTTCAAGTACTGTGCCAATTTTTAAAATTGGGTTTTTGTTGTTGTTGTTGAGTTGTAGGAAAAGAACAGGTCTTTCATGTTTATATCTTCAGAACATAGAATAACAACTGTCATGAAAAAAAATATTTGTTGAATGAATATGTCCTGGGTTGCTTTCATCCAGTGATCTTATTCTAAGATTTGATATAAGTAATGACCAATAGCTAGAGGTGGACATTCATACTGATGGGTAAAATATTATACTATATTTAAAATGAGATTGCTTAAAAGACAAAGAGGTGAATTTTGGATTCTACAACTTAGTTGGATGAATGTGCCATGGACCAATTCAATCTACTTGGCTTCTCCTGGTACTTAAGCTAGACCTTGTGTCCATCAATAATGGTGATGGGAAAGGAAAAAAAGAGAGACAGCCATTTAATTACAAATATTCGTGCTTCTTAGAAAAATACATATGTAATAAAGGTAGCATTTCTTCTTAGGAGGTTAAACAAAGCTTCTATCCATTTCTGGTCACCGTCTTTGATTTATTTTGTGACATTTCCTTCCCCCCAAATTCCTCAGATCTTCTCAGTAATGGCTTAGAAGGACATGAAAAACAATTAGTCTGCACCTTCTGTCTTGCCACTGGATGGCAGTACACCTACACCCCTGCATGCCCTTAAGGAGAAATCTTTCTGTGAGCACAAGTCTTGACTTGTCCAATTGGAGAAGACTGGAGATTTTGGCAGAAACACTTGTTTTTTTTTTTTTTTTTTTTTTTCCTATTTCTCCCTGAGTTTCTGTGGTAGAATGTTAACATCTTACTTCTTCATGTTTATCCCATGACCCAAAAGAACCCTGGCTTCAGTGTCATCTCTTCTGTACTTCTTCCCTTCCCTCAAGTCTGATTTAGTTGTCATTCTTTCATCTTCTTGTAGTGCCTGTGCTAAATAACTACTTAATGACGCTGCCATGTAACCAGTGATTTGTTGGTTTGTATATCATCTTTGGAGAAATATCTATTTCAAGTCCTTTGCCCATTTTTATTTATTTATATTTTTAAAAAAATTTGTATATTTAGTGGGTACAAGTACAGATTTATTACATGCAATATTGTATCATAAACTCCAAGCTTTTAGTGTACCCATCACTCAAGTAATGAAATTGTACTCAATAAGTAATTTTTTAACCCTCACTCCCCTCCCACCCTCCTTGAAAAATAGACACTGAAGACTACAAAAGACTACCATTGCTCTGTATGCCCATATGTAATTGGGTTGTTTGGTTTTTGTTGTTGTTGTTGTTGAGTTGCAGGAGAAGAATAGATTTTTTTTTATGCTCATGCCTTTAGAACTTAGAGTAACAACTACCATTAAAAATATACATGTGTCTGTGTTTTACTGAGGAGAAGCAGAGGCACTCATTTGACTTGCATCTCTGGCACTTACCATGGTGCCTGTATGTAGTGGGTGGTCAATCAAGACTTGTTATTTGAGAGAAATTCTGGAAGAGTGGCATCAGAAAGATGGAAGAATAGAAGATCCCTTGGTATCACTCCCTTCACAAAAATACATCTAGAAAATATTCGAAGACAAGGATATCATTATAAGTTTACCAGAACTTGGGGGAAAAGTGGAGAAACCCACTGGGCCCACAGAATAAAGAGAAGCCACAACTGGTAAGAGAGACGGTCATTTCAAACTGTTGTGCATTCTCTCCTCAAAGCCAGCATAATGCCACTCGTAGAGAATTTCCCTAAACCAACAGTTTCTGAGGTAAGAGGAGGGAATTGCAGGTGTACATTTAATCTCCCTAAAAATATGGGAATCTTTGCGGAAAGCCCACTCCAGTCCCATCCCACAAGAACCGCTGATAGTGCCAGAAGGGCTAACCCATATGGAGTGAACTGTAGAAAAATAGCAGAGCACTAATTACAGAAACTGGTATGCAGATCTTGGTGGCTATTTGGAATTCCAGTCAGTGGGACGACCATGTAGAAGAGACTGGCCAGCATCAAACTGCTACACAGAGAATAGTCCATGAGAAAACTCAGATCCCTGGCTGGATTTTTCACAAAGCTCAGGTACTTATGTGCAGCCTTCCCTTGGCTCAGAAACAACTAAAAGGTCAGGTTTGGGATCTGATGCCTGATCAAGTCTTCTCCAGATGAGCAACAATGGCAGGGCAGTAGTATAGTCCAGGGAAACATTTAACATCCAGTGCTCACTGTAAGTTTTACCCAGACCAGGAAACAATAGCAGGGCAATGAATTAGTTCCAGTGCAGTGTTTTAGTTGTGGTGCTGACTGTAGACCTTCCTGTAACAGGCAGAAACTACAGGCCAGTGTTTAAGTTATGATGCAAAGCAGTATGGGTAAAACACCAACCAAAACACCTGCACAAACTGGAAGAAGTGGCTCTCTTCTTAAATGCACAAGCATCAGTGTAAAGACAAAAGGATGGTGAAAACTCAGAAATATAGCAAACCAAAGGAAACCAACAAACCTTTAACAACAGACGCAGAAGAACTGAAGATCTATGAAACAGGGAATTTAGAATAATTCTTTTAAAGAAGTTCAGGAAATCACGAGAAAATATGGGTAGAAACTAAATACAATTTACGGAACAATCCAGGAAACAAAAATTTTTTCAAAGAAATGGAAAGTTAAAAGTACAAACAGAAATCCTAGAAATAAAAAATAAAATAACTGAAGTATAAAATTCATTAAAAAGGTTTAACAACAGCTTCAAGCAAATACAGGAAAGAATTACCAAGTTTAAAGACAGAACTTATAATGAAATTATTCAAGCAGAGAAGCAAAAAGAAAAATGAGTGAAAAAGAGTGATGAAGGGCTATGAGAATTATGGGACATTATCAAGCAAATAAATTTCACCAAATAAGTGAAAGATATTTACAATAAAAATTATAAAACACTGGTGAAAGAAATTCAGGAGTATATAAAAATGGAGAGTCCATGCTCATGGATTGGAAGAATAAATATTGTTAAAATTTCCATACTTCTCAAAATAATCTACAGATTTAACCCAAACCTTATGAAAATACCAGTGACATTCTTCACAGAAATAGAAAAAAAAAATCCTAAAATGTGTATGGAAGCACAAAAGACCCCAAATAGCCAAAGCAATCCAGAGCAAAAAGAACAAAGCTGCAGACGTCACACTACCAGACTACAAAACTCTAGTAGTAAACAAAACATGACACTGATATATAAACAGAAATATAGATCAATGGAACAGAACAGACAATCTAGAAATGAATCTACACATGTACAGACAACTCATTTTCAACAGAGGTGCCAAAAACATACATTTGGGAAAGGACAATCCCTTCCATAAATGGCGCTGGGAAAACTGGATATCCATATGCAGAAGGATGAAACTAGGCCCGTTTCTCAACATATACACAAATCATATCAAAATGGATTAAAGACTTAAATGTAAGATCTGAAACTCTAAAACTACTATAAGAAAACATTGGAGAAATGCTTCAGTACATTGACCTGGGCAAGGATATTTTGGTTAAGACCTCAAAAGCACAAGCAACAAAAATAAAAATAAATAAATGAGATTACAGTAAAGTAAACTTCTGCACAGCAAAGGAAACAATCAACAGAGTGAAAAGACAACCTACATAATGTGAGAAAATATTTGCCAACTATGTATCTGCAAAGGAATTAATAACCAGAATATATAAGAAACTCAAACAATAAAATAGCAACACAGCCACAAACAAATGATACCCAAATAATCCAACTGAAATGGGCAAATGATTAGAATAGAAATTCCTCAGAAAAAGACATGCATATGGCTAACAAGTATATGAAAAAATGCTCAACATCACTAGTATGAAGGGCAAATTAAAACCACATTATGCAAATTAAAACCACATTGAGATATTACCTATCCTACTTAAACTTGCTATTATTAAGAAGACAAAAAATAACAAATGCTAGTGAAGATGTGGAAAAAGAAGAACACTAATACACTCTGGTAAGAATGTAAATTAGTACAGCCACTATAAAAAACAGTTTCGAGGGTTCTCAAAAACCTAAACATAGATCTATCATATAATCCAACAATCGCACCACTGGGCATGTATCCAAAAGAAAGGAAATTAGAATACTGAAGAGTTATCTGCACTTCTATGTTTATTGCAGCACTATTCACATTAGATAAGATAGGGAAGCAAACAAATAAATGAATAAACAGCACTATCCACATTAGATGAGATAGGAAGCAAAAAATAAATGGATAAACAAAATGTGGTATATCTACATAGTGGAATATTATTCAGCCGTAAAAACAAAGAAACTTCTGTAAGTTCAGCAACACTGGTAGACATTATATTAAACGCAATAAGCCAGGCACAGAAAGGCAAACATTGATGTTCTCACTTATAAGTAGAAGTTAGAAAAGTTGATCTCATGAAGGCAAAGAGCAGAATGATGGCTGTCAGAGGCTGGGAAGGGTAGTGGGGAGAAAGGAATAAAGAGTGTCTGGCTAATGGGTACAAAAATGCAGTTAGAAGGAATAAATTAAAGTGTTTGATAGTACAACAGGGTAATGATAGTTAACAATAACGTTGTATATTTCAAAATGGCTAGAAGAGAAGGTTTGGAGTGTTATCAGCACAAAGAAATGTTAAGTGTTTTGGGTGATGAATATCCTAATTCCTGTTATTTGATTATTATATATTGTATACATATATCAAAATATCACATGTACACCGTAAATACATACAATTATTAATGTATCAGTTAAAAAAGCTAAAAAGAAACAAATGACTTATTGGTTGAACCCATCCAGTAGAATAAACATAGACTGATAAATGACCACTCATTCACCAGTATGTCTAGATAGCATGCACTCCTAAAACTGAACCTAAAAGTAATTTACATATTTCTGAATATACATTTAATACATATAATTTGACTGATGATAAATTACATTCCTTAGAAATTTATATATCTTTAATTACAATTAATATGGAATATTTCTCAAATGTCTATTTTGATTCTGCTATTTGTGGCTCTTTTTGAACTGTGTCTTTCTGACCTTTGCCATTTTTGTCTGTCATTATACTTATGTTCTGAAAGCTCTGGGATTTCTGAGTATGAACCTTAACTAATCCCTGCCACTTGGTTCCTGCATTCAATCAGTCACCTTGTCTGTTCATTTTGTTTCCTAAATATCCCTCAAATCTGTCTACAGTGCTTCAACCTTCTGGCCCCTGTCCTGGCTCAGCCACCATCACCATTTCTATGCATCAGCTCCTCAGAGGTCTGTCTGCCTCTCATCCTGGCTTTTTCCAATTTATTTTCCACATTGCAGCTAGAGTGTTCATTTCAGAGTACAGGTCACATGCCTACTGAAAACTCTTTTAGGGCTTCTTGTCACCCTCGAAGTAAGTCCAAGCTTCCTAACCAAGCACGTGGAGGCCCTGCTAACTCCTCTAGCTTCCTTCTTCTCCACTCTCCACCTTAAGCTTTCTCTACTGCGATGATGAGCATTTGTGTGGTATAAGAATCACCTCCGTGCTGTTTCATCTCCCAGTATTCACATAGGCTGTCTTCTCTACCTCAATTACTGTTAAAAATCAATAACAGAAGGAATGTTGGAAACTCTACAAATTCCTGGAAATTAAACAATGTATTCCTGAACAACAAATGGTCAATAAAGACATTAAAAAGTAAACTAAAAAATTATTTGAGACAAGTGAAAATAGAAAACAACATACCAAATTCTGTGGGATACAGCAAAAGCAATTCTATGATGGAAGTCTATAGCAATAAATGCCTATGTTCAAAAAACCAACTTTAAATAAACAACTTGAGAAACCTCAAGAAACTAAAAAAGCAAGAACAAACCAAACACAAAATTAGAAGAAAATAAATAATAAACATCAGAAATAAATGAAAGTGATACTTAAAAAAATACAAAATATCAATGAAACAAAAAGTTGTTTATTTGAAAACTTAAAATTAACATGCCTTCTGCTAGACTAAGAAAAAAAGCCAAAAGAATAAAATGAGTAAAATCAGAGACAAGGAGACAATTACTCTTCTGTCCCCTTGCCTAACTGACATTTCATCCTTTATTCTTCATTTAAAACCGTCACCCCTAGAAGACTTTCATGCACCCTGGAAATGAGAATGAGTGGATTTCCCAGCTCCATGACTCACTCTGCCCACTCCGTTTTATTTTATCCCTAGTGTCTAGCACAGTTCCCATCTCATGGTGGATGCCAGATTGACATTTATCAAATGTATACAAGTGCTTTTAGTTAACATGTATTGAGTACTCACTAATGCCAGATATGTGCTAAAGCAGTTTATAGATTTTATCTCATGTAATCCTCAGAACAACTCTCTCAGATGGTTATGCTCATTTTGTAGGTGAGGAAGCTGAGGCTTTGGGAGATTGCACACAGAAAAGCAGTAGGGTTGCCAACATCTGTCCCCGTGAAGAGTTGGCTGTACAGAACATTGTTTTCCACATCTGAGGGATCTGTGAAGGTCCTTCATAAGTAAAAGTCATTGAATCTTTGTAAGTTCTATTTGTTGGAAATATTTTCCCCAAGCTGTGATGCCTCCTATACAATTTTGTATTTGGTTTGATTATCTTGAAGTTGAAAATCTTTTAGTTATTAAATAGTAAAACTATGGCCCCTGCCACTCTTTTCCAGATGGCTTGTCTACAGATTATGCTTTGAGGAGTTCTATCTTTTCTAAGTTAAATTGTTCATGTACATTGCTACTTAATTTTTTACAGTCTAATTGCCTTAGATTGAACTCTTTAAACTCTTCAAAATTTGTTTTGTCTGTGTAGAGTATGTGATGAGGAACTATTTTCCCCCCAAATGGTAAATTTTTTCTGAAACCATTTATTGGAAAATTTAGTGCTTCCTAGTAGGTTATGATAGTTCTGATACTATTTTTAATATTATTTTATACTTAACAGCGTTTTGAGGGACTTTTGCTAGTTGATATGTCAGTTCTTGAACTAGTACCAGAGTGTGGTTAATAACTTCTTTTTTATTTGGTGAGATAAATTCCGCCTCTGGTGTGACATTTCCCCCAACAATTTCCTTACCTTGGTTGATCCCACTTACTGTTTACTTGGATGATTTACTTTTTATTTCATCCTTGAAACATTTACTGGCATAATTCTTTAAAACTAAATATAACACGTTTATTATATAATATCAGGGAGTATAAAAAATTAAAATAAATGGAATCCAGAAATATTAACAGTAACATTTTATTTCCTCATGGTTTTATTCTAGAGGAACATGGGTAACAGGGTTGGGCTCGTATTGAATACAACTTATATCTTGCTTCTGCCTCCCTCCCCAAGTTATCTTGTAAGCATTTTTATATCTGATTAAATTTTGGAATCACAAGTTTTAATATTGCATGATAGTCACTTAAATAAAATTCTGAAAATCCATTTAGTGATGCCGCTATTGGTGGATATTTGGGTTATTACCATATTTTCTCCTTTAAACAGTGTTGTAATGAAAATCTGTGTAAATAGATTTTTACTCACATTTGATCATTTCCTTAGGGTATATTTCTAAATCTGGGTCAACAGGTATGAGCAATTTTAAGGCTTCAAATTGCTTTTTAAAAAGATTGCACCAATTTAAACTCTCACCAGCAGTGTATGAAGATGTCTGTTTTTACCACCAAAACTGGGGTATTATTATTTCATTGAGATTTTCATTGGGGTTATGTTAAATCTATAAATCAATTTAGAAAAATTGCTTTCTTTACAATATTGATTCTTTTCTTTCAGGAAGATAGTGTGTCTCCATTTAATTAAATTTTTATTTTATGCCTCTCAGGGAAGTTTTGTTGTTTTCCTTATATAAATACTGCTTATTTATTATCAAGATTAATTCTGAGTATATAACGGCATTTTACTCCTTTTGTTTTCAGCTATTGTGAGTGCCATTCAAAAGAATTTATATCCTTTACTTTGCCCAAAGTATGTCCTATAATCATCCAGCCTTCCAGATGCCCTGTAAAAAACGAAGGGGCTCTGTGTTCAAACTGGTTTGGGAAAGACTATGATCTTCACATGGAAACCTTAATACACATAAAAACTTGAGAATTCCTATTGAAAACAAACCTGTTTAATATTATTTATTATTACACCTAGGACCTGCCAAACTTATTTGATGATAGACTATTTACTTCTTATATAAAAAATAAAATTTTAATGTAAAATCTATTATTGTACAGTAGAGTTGATACAGTTGCCCTGAGGCTAATGTTATGGACTAACAAATGGCATCAGTCTCCATTTCTCCCTGCAATTACACCCTTTGCTGTGTAACTGTGGAGGGCTCTTGTGTTCCGACTTTGAGCTTGGCCATGTTGCTTGGCCAATGGGATGGTAGCAAACATAAAGCACACAGTGGCTTTAAAGTGGTCTTGCTCACCATTGCACTCTTCTATGTCCATGAGAAACACATGCCTATGGCACCCTGTTAGAAGATGAGAGATATTTGGAGTGGAGTTGAGTTATGCTAGTTAACCCAGTTGAAGCTCAGTGACATCATCCCCAAACCAGTCAACCTTCTTCACGAGCATGAGGTCAGTCAAGACTAGAAGAAACACTTAGTTGGCCTTCAGATTCATAAACTAAACTAATTATGGTCGATTTAAGCCACTGAGCTTTGGGGTGACTTGTTACATGGCATTTTTGTGGCAGTAGATAACTTATAGGCTCACTGTGAGCAGATAGAATGTAGGTAGTTAGTTTAAACATGATAGTTTTTATCATATTAGGAAATTCTTTCATTGTTATTTTTCCAAATGGTTTTCTGCCAAAAAAAAAAAAAAAGTTACTGAATAATTTTGGGGGCCACAATTGAGATTATTTTCAGTTTTTCTAATTAATGTGGTATTTTGTATTAATAGACTTCCTAATTATAACATGTCCTGTCCTTCCTAGGATGAATCATTCTTGGTAACAGTTGATCAATCTTTTCATGTACTATTGCATTCCATATGCTATTATTTTCCTTAGAGATTTAGCATCTATATTCATAAGTGGAATCAGTTTATAGTTTCCTATTTTGGTTCATTTTTTTCATTTTTGGTACAAGATGTATGCCGACTTTATAAAATGGCTCAGTTTTTCATGTTTACTGATGCTCTGGATCGATGTTTATAATTTGGAAATTATCGAATCCTTAAAAGACTAATAAAATTCACTGCTAAAGTCATCTGGTCATGGAAACTTTTGATAGTTTATTACCTACTTAATAGTTTTAATTTTTACCTCTGATGATTGGTCTTAAGGTCTTCTACTTCTTTTTAATTAAATTTTTAGAAATTTAGATTACTTTTGTGATGGCCAATTATATACATCCTGTACTTTATGTATTTTTGGAAGCTCTCTTTCAATCATTTTGAAATCACATCTGATATAATAAATAAATATCAGACCATTTATTTCAGTCACTGCAATTTAATATCAGACCTAACATAAGTTTTTGTCTTAATACGACCGAACATTTCTGTGTATAACAGTATGGCTACACCTCTGGCCATCATGTTTCTAACTTCTTGGTAGCTGTGTGGTGGGAGTCCTGTCTCACAGTAGTTTGATGTACTTCTTATGGTTGGGGAACACAGGCTGAAAGAAATATTATGGATTCATAAATGTTGGAATTTTGAATACTTTTACATGATTTCTGACCATAATGTAAAAGAATACTAGAAAGGAAAACTCTTCTAAAAATCCTAGAACCAGGTTGTCATATTTATTGGCCTATGTTATGGTTAACATGGGATTTGAGGTTGAACACACAGTATTTGGGAGCATCTTTTGCTGTCCTGGGCTGTTTCCCCAATGGCTTCAAGATAACAAACGAAGGGAAGGCGCTTACCAGCCACAGAGTAGGATCTAGCTCTTTGCTCTGCAGGCTCTGCTGAGCTCTGCTAATTATTCAGTTCTCAGATTTCAGGCACTTTGTTATGCTAGCAGCCATGGTAAATATTTATACAGTGCTTATCATGTGCCAGGCACTACTCTAAGCACTATTATTATATCATATCATTTTACTAATTAGGAAAGGGAGCCACCAAAAGGTTACATAATTTGTCTGGGCTCACCAGTTTGTGAGTGCAGATGTTAAGATTCAAATCCAGGCAACTGGGCTCCATGCTCTGTGCTGTTAGACACTCTGCATGCTGCCTCTCAATCTTTTTCAGTTTTCTTTAGTTTTGACATGGAGTTTTGTTCTTGCTGCCTAGGCTGGATTGCAATGGCACAATCTTGGCTCACCACAACTTCCGCCCCCAGGTTCAAGAGATTCTCCTGCCTCAGCCTCCTGAGTAGCTGGGATTACAGGCATGGGCCACTACACCTGGCTAATTTTGCATTTTTAGTAGAAATGGGGTTTCTCTATGTTGGTCAGGCTGGTCTCAAACTCCTGACCTCAGGTGATCTGCCCGCCTTGGCATCCCAAAGTGCTGGGAATATAGGTGTGAGCCACATTTTGCATTTTTAAAAATCAGTTTGCCAGAGTGCATGGCTCAGTATTGAACTTTTAGTAGATGTTGGATACTATAGACTTTTTTTATAGAGGATAGAAGAAGTGAAGAAAGAGAGAAAACAGTTGAAGAAGAAAGAGTAACATGGTGTCTTGGGGAGAACTTGTGGTTTCTGAGTTGAGACTTTGATTTCAGCTATTAAAAAATAGAAACAGGCCGGGTGCGGTGGCTCATGCCTATAATCCCAGGACTTTGGGAGGTCGAGGCGGGTGGATCACGAGGTCAAGAGTTTGAGACCATCCTGGTCAACATGGTGAAACCCCGTCTCTGCTAAAAATACAAAAATTAGCTGGGCATGGTGGCGCATATCTGCAGTCCCAGTTACTCGGGAGGCTGAGGCAGGAGAGTTGCTTGAACCCAGGAGGCGGAGGTTGCAGTAAGTCGAGATCGCACCATTGCACTCCAGCCTGAGTAACAAGAGCGAAACTCCATCTCAAAAAAAAAAAGAAAAAAAAATAGAAACAATAAAATATCTTTCTCATAGGGTTACTCTGATGGTTTCCTAAGCAAAGAGCCTGACATACGATTAACACTCCCTGATACTAGTACTAGTGGATCCTAATAAATGATGGTGATGATGAATGATGACCATAAAACCAAGCTCTGCCAGCAATTGGGTCTATAATCTTGCTCATGTCACTTTGTTTCCTGGCCCTCAGTTTCCTCATTTGTTAGCCAGAGGACTACCTCGTGGCTCTATGACTGTATTAGTCCATTCTTGCATTGCTATAAAGAGATAATTGACACGGGGTAATTTATAAAGAAAAGAGGTTTAATTGGCTCATAGTTCTACAGGCTGTACAGGAAGCAGAGGCTGCTGCTTGGCTTACGGGGAGGCCTCAGGAAACTTATAGTCATAGCAGAAGGTGAGGGGAAACAGACATATCTTGCATGGCTGGAGTAGGAGGAAGAGTGAGAGGAGGTGCTACACACTTTTAAACAACCAGATTTCTAGAGACAAGCACCAAGCGGATGGTGCTAAACCATTCATGAAGGATCCACCCCTATG
This sequence comes from Sapajus apella, assembly GCF_009761245.1. Classification (NCBI taxonomy): domain Eukaryota; kingdom Metazoa; phylum Chordata; class Mammalia; order Primates; family Cebidae; genus Sapajus; species Sapajus apella. The sequence goes on along the minus strand of NW_022436961.1, from coordinate 23,858,892 downwards.
ATCCAATCACCTCACACTAAATCCACCTCCAACATTGAGGACTGTAACTGATCATGAGATTTGTGTGGGAACACAGATCCAAACCATATCAATGACCAAGTGATCTGTGACCACAGAGGAGACTGAGCAGGAGAGAGTGTGAGAGAACACAAGGTAATGGCTACTGCTGAGTGGGGTATCTGTTTAGAGGGTCTGGGGGACTCCCCCTGCATCTGGGCACAAAAGTATGTGTTTGTCTAGCTCATGTCACTCACCTCAAGGCACCTTGCGGATGGAGAGGTGAGCTAGGGATGTGGGTGGTGTCCTTAGTGATTTTCTACATAACAATACCTTCATGGCCCATCAAGAATAGGGTTGATTTGCAGAAAGCTGAAACTGGACCCCTTCCTGACACCTTACACTAAAATTAACTACAGATGGATTAAAGATCTAAACATAAGACCAAACACCATAAAAACCCTAGAAGAAAACCTAGGCAATACCATTCAGGACGTAGGCATAGGCAAGGACTTCATGACTAAAACACCAAAAGCTATGGCAACAAAAGCCAAAATAGACAAATGGGACCTAATTAAACTTAAGAATTTCTGCAAAGCAAAAGAAACAATTATTACAGTGAACTGGCAACCAACAGAATGGGAAACAATTTTTGCAACCTACCCATCTGACAAAGGGCTCATAGCCAGAATTGACAAAGAACTAAAGCAGATTTACAAGAAATAAACAAACAAACCCATTCAAAAGTGGGCAAAGGATATGAACAGACGCTTTTCAAAAGAAGACATTTGTGAGGCCAAACAGACATATGAAAAAATGCTCAGCATCAGAGAAATGCAAATCAAAATCACATTGAGATATCATCTCACGTCAGTTAGAATGGTGATCATTAAAAAATCTGGAGACAGATGCTGGAGAGGATGTGGAGAAATAGGAACACTTTTCGATTGTTGATGGGAGTGTAAATTAGTTCAACCATTATGGAGCAGTGTGGCAGTTCCTCAAAGATCTACAAATAGAAACTCCATTTGACCCAGCAGTCCCATTACTGGGTATATACCCAAAGGATTATAAATAATTCTGTTATAAAGACACATTCACATGTATGTTCATTGCTGCACTATTTACAATAGCAAAGACTTGGAACCAACCCAAATGCCCATCAATGATAGACTGGATAAAGAAAATGTGGCATATATACACCATGGAATACTACACAGCCATAAAAGAGGATTAGTTCATGATCTTTGTAGGGATATGGGTGAATCTGGAAACCATCATTCTCAGCAAACCAACACAAGAACAGAAAACCAAACACCACATGTTCTCACTCACAGGCGGGTGATGAACAATGAGAAAACATAGGCACAGGGAGGGGAACATCACACACTGGGGTCTGTTGGGGGTTGGGGGTTAGGGGAGGGACAGCGAGGGATAGGGAGAAAAAAAGAAACTTAAATATTTACCTACAATAATGGAAAGTCAATAAATAATATATAAATTTCAAAAAAAGTAGGGTTGATGGTCCATCAACTGAGCAAACAATTACTAGGATGCCCAGTAAAATTTGAATTTCAGACAGGTCATGAATAACTGTTTTAAGTATGTTCCAAACAGTGGATGGGCCATACTTATACTAAACAATTATTTGTTATTTAGACTCAGTTACCTGGGCTTCTCTGCCTGGTCCACTATCCAGGTCTCCCAGATGGGGAGGCTGCATGCACTCGGCCAACTTGTCCCCTTAAGTCAAAGACCTGGGTTCTAGAATCTCTATCTTCTGTGCTCCTTCTTCTTCTGGAGAAAAGAACAGAATAATTACATGAGGAAATTTGTTTGCTATAAATTGCCAACAGAAAAGCCTCTCCAGATTCAATAAGGCAATTATTATATCCTGAGTAAAGAACACTTGATTATTCCAAACAAATGTACCAGACTGTGCTTTAACAGAAATCTGTATCTATAACCTGTTGTAGTTGTTAAGTCAGAAGTAAATATGTTCTTAATAACCAACTGGTATTTATTTAGTGTACAATAACTTGCTTGCTAAGCTTAAATGAAATGCACAGTTAATTAAAACTGCTTCTGTACTAAGTCCTCTAGGGAAAATATTTTACACACTTTCTGACTTGGGATTTTTTTTTTTAACCTTCGTTTCTCAACTGAGCCCCTGTTGGTAGCTTTTAATTTGATGTGCTTAGAGGTCTGCAGATATTTTTTGCTGGTCAATTCTCATCCTGCTCAGGGATATAGAAACTCTACTTTTTACCCAGAGTTCAGGAATCTTTAGGGAGACCCCAAGGTGAGGCTGCACAGGTTAGTGCCCCACACCTTGCTTCCACTTGGAGGTGGCAGTTGCATCTGAATATACCTACTCACTCGAGGTTAAGCTGGGCCTTTTGCTTTGTCTCTTTGAACCTGAGTTTTCCAGTCTATGAAACAAATCAGGTGTTTGACAGGTCAGAAAATAATCAGGGTAGGATTTGAAAGCACAGGCTAACGTTGACTTTTTTTCCTTTTCTTTTTTTTTTAGACGGAGTCTCACTCTGTTGCCCAGGCTGGAAAGCAGTAGTGTGATCTCGGCTCACTGCAACCTCCACCTTCAGGATTCAGGCGATTTTTCTGCCTCAGCCCCCCAAGTAGCTGGGACTATAGGCGTGCTACTACGCCCAGCTAATTTTTTTGTATTTTTAGGAGAGATGAGGGTTTCACCATCTTGGCCAGGCTGGTCTCGAACTCCTGACCTCATGATCCACCTGCCTTGGCCTCCCGAAGCTCTGGGATTACAGGAATGAGCCACCACACCCAGCCCCCCCCTTTTTTTTTGAGATGGAGTTTTGTTCTTGTTGCCCAGGCTGGAGTGCAATGGTGCAATCTCCGCCCACTGCAATGTTGGCATCCCAGGTCAAGTGATTCTCCTGCCTTAGCCTCCCGAGCAGTTGGGATTACAGGCATCTACCACCATGCCTGGCTCATTTTTGTATTTTTAGTGGAGATGGAGTTTCACCATGTTTGCCAGGCTGGTAACCTTGATTTCTTAAAGGGGTCTTGACTTGTGCCTGTCTGTCCTGCTGTGTGAATCCAGATTTGGTGCTGTTTACAGATGGCTGTGAGGTATTTGCTTATTAATCCACTCACTCATCTTCTCATTATTCATGAAGCATTAATGCCCAAGTGTCTACTGGACCTGAGGCCTCATGAGTGCTGTGATTCCAGAGACAAAGTCCCATTCCTACCCGTGTCTTTTACAGATGTATAAATTTGAATTTATGCAATTCCAGAAGGCATTTCACTCCCCTGAGGTTGTTTCCTTTGCTGCAAAGTGAGGAGAGTGCCTTCCCTACAAATCACTGAATGGTTGTGAAGTTCAAATGAGACAATGTATGCACAAATGCTTTCAAAAGTCTAAAGAATTAACATATAAATGTGTATTTCCCCCAATAGCAGTAGTTCTCGAGAGTACCACATGGGATTTGCAGATCTTCACAGTGCTGAGGACCAGAGCGTGACAACCTGTAAATGCCAGGCAAGCTTGGCATGCCAGGGGATGGGCAGCCCAGACTCCCAAAAGACCCCTGGGGGTGAGAGCCAGCCGAATAATTAATAAAGCCTGATGTTCATGTGGGATGTTGAGAATAGAAAGTACTTTCAAAGCCATGACCTCATTTGATTTTTGCAGCATCCCTACCAGGATGGCAGAACAGACCTCCTCCTTGTCACAATAGGAGTAACTGGGCCTCAATGATGGGAAATTACTGGTCCAAGGTCACTCTATGAATAGTTGTGAAAAACAGCACACAAGTCATCCCTTTACATCACAGAGGCTTTTAAGTGAGCACACGTCTCTTCTCCAGTGGGCTGAGGACCTGAGGGTCTGGCGAGACCTAGACCTTGAAGAGTGTGTGCAGTAGAGGAGGGGACCCTGTGAATGGATTAGGGAAAGACTTGTTCCATGGTACAGAGTTAAGCAAGTGAGTTTGGACTGGATTCCAGGACCCCTCATTCCTCACTGGATTCTCTTAGGGGTCAGGATACAACCGTAACAGGAGTATCTGGGGGTCCTAGGTGGGTGGGGCGTTGACTGGGCTGGGTTGCCCCTGAAGGAGGTCACTGGGACTGCTGACCTTCCAGAGACTACCCCAGGTTTCCTTGATCCTGTGATTGTCTCCATCCTGGTCTCAGGCGGTGTAATAAAAAGTTAATATCTGATTTCAGTGGGAAGCCATTAGCTGACTATAATTACTTGGGTGTGTAACATGAAAGGCTGGTGTCATTATGATTCGGAGGTAATGGGGGAGCACACTCAGCAAGGTTTTGTGCTAATGTTGTCGTTTTCTTCCTTTGTCTCTCAAATTCCCTGCATTAAGCAGATAGACTTATCTCTTCTGGTCTCTGGGATGGATCTCCTCCCACATCCTTTCTGACAACAGTGGGTATTTGGAAGTGGGGCTCAGGATCCCAGAGGGGACTTCTAGGCCTGCCCAGCCTGTGCTGGGAGCCACTGAGTTTTGCTTTTCCCATCCTAAGCCAGAAAAGAACAGGGGTGTGGGAGTGAGGAGCCCCCTTTCCAGTACTAGCTCTGTCCCTGAAATGATCCTGGGGCCTCTGGCTCCTTGGCTCGGAGATTCCCCATATGGGAGGTGAGGAGATGGGGAAGGATGATTTCCAAGGATGTTGTAACAGCATCTTGTGTTTCTTGGGACCCTTGCCCCATATAGGAGATGCCAGACCCAGGCTCCAGGGAAACCAAAGGGACAGGCAAAGGAGGTTGGGGGAGCTTGGCTCCCTGGCCAGAGAGGAGCTACTTGTGCTTTCCATTAAGGGAGCCACAAGCTACATGTGGCTTTCTAAGTTTTTCATTATTTAAAATGAAATGAAATGAAAATTAAATGATGACTTCCATCCCTCCATCTCCCTAGCCACACACACTTCCAGCGCCCAGCAGCTACATGGGTTTGCGGCTCCCATGTTGGAGAGTGCAGATTCAGAGCAGTTCCATTATGGCAGAGTGTTCCGCTGGATGGTGCTGAGGATGGCATGGGGCCTCTGGGTATGCGGTTGTGGAGGGAAGCCAGGTTTGGGGTCTGGTCAGCCTTACAATCCTGGATATGTCATTTAAAGATATGTGACTTTGGGCAAACCCCTTAACCCTTCTGAACCACTGTACAATGGAAATCATAATACCATTTGGTAGAGTATTAAGTGATTTGAGTATCATTATGTTGAATATTAAAACAAAGCAAATACGCAAAGGAGTGGTGGGACCACTGCATTATCACCCTTTAGCAGTTCCTGACCCAGAAAGGTATCCTGCTGGGTCATCTTAGGAAGAAGTGACCATGGAGATGACTTCCTTAAATCTTCACATGGCCCATCTGCCCTGATGTTTTTGCAATTCACTAAAGTCTTTGGCTATGTTATTTTATTATTATTATTTTACAGACAGAACTATCGCCTGCTTATTTCTTCCTTCTCTCCCCTCATCTTCTCTCTCCTACTCCCTCACCTCCACCTGTCATCTTCTAGGGATGCCCCTAAAAATACAGGATATAAGTTAAATCAGAATTCCAGAGAAGCAAAAAAATCTATTTTTTTTTAGGATAAGTATATCCCATGCATTATTTGGGACATACTTAGACTAAAACATGACTTGTTGCTTGTCTAATATTCTAATTTGACTGGATGTCTTGCGACTTATCTGGCAACCCTACCCTCCTTATTTGCCATTATTGGGCTTGAAGACCAGGTGCCAGGCCAGAAGGTATGTGCTTGAGGTCTGCGGGATAGGTGTTGGGGATTCTCTCACATTTCTGTGCGTTTCTTGGTGTGTGTCTGCTCATGTGACAAGGTGCCTGTGAGTAGACACAATGCAGAGGTCTGTGTAGATGTGGACAAATCTAAGTGGGTTAGTAGTATGGACAGGGGCCACCATGCCATCCTTGTGGGTTCCTTTCCGTGTTCCTGGCAGTGAACCTGTGTTTCGGTGTCCCAGGCCTGATCCTCTGGATGTCTCAAAAAGGAACAGAGGAAATGTCTCGCTTGCTTGTGTCAGTTGATTGACAGTTTGACTGCATTGCTTTCTTCCCTAGGAGTGGATGTGACTTGCAAGGCTTCAGCCTTGGCGGGACATAGTCAGGGTGTGGGAGGGGCTGTGGCTCAGGAACATTGTGGGACCCTGCTTCCCACTCCTACTCCACCCTAGTCCTCTTGCAGCCACTTCAAGCAAGTCACAGCCCTGGGTCTCACTCTGTTCTACTCTGGTCTCTGATTCCATCTCGGTTCCATCTCTTGTTTTGGTGTGGGGTCCAGCCCTGGGCTATGTGCCTTGTATGGAGTGCGGCTGGAGCAGGAAAGGCAAGGACATCAGTGAGCCTCTTGCTACAGACCTTACACTTGCCCTTCTTTACTTTTCTCTCCCTTTCCCAGTTCCCTTCTTTTGTCTCCATCCCAAGTGGAAGTGGGTGAGAAGCTTGAACAACACAACCCAACCTCTAATACCCAGATAGGTCACACATGTCCTGCTTTTGGGTTCCTTTGACCATATGAGTCTTTGAATAGACTGAGAATGATTCTTTGCTTCTCCTCCCACCATCCCTGTTGCTCCCTTACAGGAATCCTCTGCTCCCAGGTCATCTACACATTGCCTCCAGATCCTTGTTGTCCCTCTAAGCCCGCATTCCTCTGCAGACCCCATCCCTTCTTGCCTCTGTAGACACACTTCCTGTCTATTTTCTGCTTCCTTCACGACTTCCTGTCTCTCAGGCACTGCTCTGGCCCCACTGCCCCTAGGAACCTTCTGACTGCCTTGTCACACATCAGCTGGCCACCCTGACTCTGGCACACACAAACCTGGCCCACTTCCTGGGTGTGTCTTCTCATGAAGAATATGTCCTCCTCTCAGCCCCTTTGTAAACCTATTAAGGGAAGAAACTGGATGTAAAATCTTTAGAATTTCTGGTACCTGCCCAGAGTGTGTGGTGCACAAATATTTGGTGATGGAATCATAAAAAGACAGGGGGTCCTATGGAGGGTATCATAATAGTGTCAGAGAGGTGATCTGTTCCTTCTGGCTGGGCCATATTGCCCAGGACACAGTGACTTTGGATTGTGAAACAGTGTTCACTCATGATATTTATTTATGTCTGTGCTTCTAGTTGAAGAATCTCATGTTCAAATAAAATATCATGCAGAGCCTTAGTGTACTGAGCAGGGTAGCAGCTCAGCTGCTAGGGAGATGAGTGAGGAGGGGTCATAGCCTCTCCACCCTGATCCCTGTCCCCAAGAAGCTCCTGCAGAAGAGGGTTAACGTTCCCTCAGGAGATGCCATGTGCTTCCCCACCTCATCATGTTTGAAGAGCCACTTCTTGGTGTTCCTGGAATGCTTTCTCTCCATGCTTGCTTGACAGTTTTGTTGAAATTTGATGTTGCCAATTCGTGTTTGGTTTTCCTTTCAGCAGTATTTCTTCCTAAAAAAAAAAAAAATAACTTGGTGAGGACTTAGCACAAAACATGAAGGGTCCAGCGTGTGCTGCCCTCTCCTCTCTCACCGTCTTGGAGCCCTGGCTCACGCCTCACGGGGTTCAGGCAACCTTCTGACTGCCTTGTCTCACATCAGCCCTGTTCCTCACCCTGGACTGTAAACATCAAACTGATCTTTGACAGGTTGTGACGCACTCCAGTGCTGGAAGAATTTTTCAGCTGTCAGGGAGGTTTGGCAGATGGGCCTGTCTCTCAGAACCTTTGCTGGGCTTTGGCACATCTGCTGGGGGCTGTGGAAACACCACACCCCTCCAGACAGGTGTTACTTGTGAGCCTCTGCTCATCTCTGCTTTACTGATGCTGGGCTGGTCCTGGTGGGAGCTAGAAGGAACAAAGGATTTGGGGTAAAGCATCAATAACACCTCCCTTTCTGGTGTTTCTCAATATCTGCTTGTCCTCTGTGAAGGTCTGAGAGTAGAACCTAGCCAGGTTGTGATATCAGATCCATCCGTATTGAGAGGACATCGGAGGAATGCTATTCTTTGAAGCCTATAACCTTTTGCAGATTGCAAAGCTTTTTCTGATGCATTATCCTCTGTATCTGTTAGGAGGTCTATGAGGTAGGTAGGCATGAGCCCTTATTTTATATATGTGGAAACTGAAGTAGAGTTTAAGTGAATTCCTAGTTGGTGGTAATTCTGGGTCTAAAGCTCAGGATACAACTATAAATTAGGACCAATAATATTGAAGGTGAATATTTTTTCCAGCCTTAAAAAAATCTACCAGGCATTTCACACACACCAATTCATTTATTTTTCCTTCCAAAAAACTGTGACTTAGGTACTTTGATTGTGCCCATTTTATGGAGAAGGTGGTAGAGGTACTGAGAGGTTAGCCAGTTGTCCAAGGTCATCAGCTGGGAAGAGGCAGGGCTAGCGTTTGAACTCCAACAGTCCGGCTCCAGCATTCTCTATGGCTTTCCCACCAATTCTTTCCCTGCCTACTTTGCAGAGCTGCTATGAAGTTCAGATGAGCCAATGGATGATAAAGCACTTAGAAAACCATAAAATTATTATGCAAACACAAGTTGATTTATGGACAGCTTGCTCCTTCACCAGATACTGGGCTGACAGTCAAATTTGGCTTTTTAATTAATTTGAAGGCAGGCCTGTCAGGTGGAGGCAGGGAACACCGGCCCAATCAGACTCTAAGAACATCTCTGTCTTTTTTGATGCTTTCAGATGGCTTTAGTTTTCTCCTTACTAAATCCTCGATTCCTGGTCTATTGAGAATTTCAACCAGGTATATATTTGTTAAATAGTGAGATAGCCTCATAAGGAGAGTGGGCTTTGAGACCACTGACTCAAAGCCTGGTGAATATTTAACCTGGATTTTTAAAAATAACTATCTATGGACCTGTCATTTATGGCCTTTTCTAGGCCCTTTCAAAATTAATTTCATGTGTATTATTTTTATATCGTTTATCGTCCCCTTCTAATACAGGCTGTCCACCCACAGACTCTCATGAAGAACCAACATGGAACTCCAGAATCAATGCAGGTGGGCAGGAGGGGGTCTGGGTGAGAAACAGAGAGAAGGATCTGAGAGGTCAGCCATGCACATCTCTAGACGTCTCTCCCAGCATTGCCATTGGAATGCATATCTGAATAATCAGAGCAATGAGAACCACCAGCCCATCGGGTCCCTACTTTTGACTCAAATAGAGTCAGAACACATCCGTAGTTGGTCTTCTACCTTTCTCAACAGTCCCATAATTTTCCTGAGTGCGCTTGGGTTTCTGCTTCTAGTTAGAAAGCTGAAAAGTCAAATAGTACACACAGTCCTTACACATCTTCTGGAGGGAATCTGGATGGCATAATTGGAGCTTGACTTTTCTTGACCTCTTCGCTCCCATTGGCTTATTCCTGATCTATTCTCACTGAGTTTAGGGTTTCCACACCTGTGTGTGCTTCGCTTCCTAGGGCCATCCATGTTTTACCCTAAGCTTGTTGCTCTGGGATTCTGACCCCACCTGCCTCTTGGGATTTATCACACCTGCTTGTCCAATCTTTCCTTTCTCTCCACACCTCTGTATCACTATGGTTTGCAAGACACAGCAACAATAGGGCATGAATAAACCAGACTGACCGTGAAAGCAATAAACTTGGCTCCACCAGTGATCAAAGAATCACTCTAATCACTCTTGAAGTCTAAAATCCAAATACTTAGAAGGAAATCTGTAAGGTTCTAGCCATGTTTCATCTGTTTTTAAAAAGGTTCTTTATTTTCTGTTTTTTTCCTTTTCACCATGGGAACCTAAACTAAGAACCTCAAGGAAGTACAAATCTTACAATAAGATGAATAAAGTCTTTTAACTCTTATAATTAAAAAATCTTAAATTTGCAATCACAAATGGAGTGTCTTCTGCATGTCAGACACTATGTTGGGCATGTTACAGATTTCGTCTAGTTTAATAATGTAAAATTGATCGCATGCGAGGTTTACACAATTAGAAAATGTAAAAGTCAGTCTTCTGTACTTTGGGTAAAATGAGTATTTTGAGTCTGATGTAAGGTCATTGACTCCTTCTGATCACTAAACAAGGAACACAAAGATTCCACATCCCCCTGATGTGGTCATGGGTTTTAGTAAGGCAATGGCATTCCTCATACAGTACCTGGCATAGGTGGGCAACAGAGCAAGGGGCAAGAGAGGACTCAGGCCTCAGAGACTCCTGTGTGCAACCCACATCCACATTCAGTCCTGAATGTCAGGTGAGGTCAGCAAGCATGAATGGCCAGCCCATGATTTACTCATTCCTGATTCAGGTACTAGAGAGATAGAAGGATCCAGAGGAAAACACAAGTCCTGACTATCTTCCTTAAGGACTTTAGAGAAGTCTTTGAACCTGGGAGGAGGAGGTTGCAGTGGACCAAGATTGTGCCAGTGCCCTGGGCAAAAGAGTCAGACATTACCTCAACAAAACAAAACAAAACAACAACAACAACAAAGGTAGATGTAAGTTAGGGGTAACCTTTTTCCAGTGGGCAGACATAATGTCCTGGAAGATGAGGAATGGAGTGGAAAGAGCTGGTGAATGGACTCAGAGAAGGCAGGTGAGCTTCCTGACAGCACATCCACATTCAGTCCTGAACATCAAGTGAGGTCAGCAAGCATATGAGCCAGCCCATGATTTTCTCATTCCTGATTCAGGTACTAGAGAGATAGAAGGATCCAGAGGAAAACACAAATCCTGGCTGTCTTCCTTATGGACTTTAGAGAAGCAGCCAATACAGTGTAAATATGCAAAAAGTATTAAAAGTGGACAGAGGATAAAGACCCAGGTAAGTGGGACAGACAAAATGAAACATTTAGAAACCTAAATAAAACTCAATGGATCTAGCTGGCCACATTTCAACAAAACATTTGTCAATGTTTCAAGCACAATGCTAAGTGCTTTGGGAATTACCAAAGCTGTAACAGGGGGCCTTTCTCCTGGAAGAATCTGTACTGCCATTGGAATCTGCATCTCGTCAGAGAGCCAAAAGTCACCTCGACCCACCAACAGATGTGCTGGACTGGGAGACGCAGACTATAAGGCCAACTGGGCTGCATTCTAGGGGATGATGTCCCTTTAAATTCCTCCTCCAGTCTGTTTCTGTTCACAGATCCTTGGCTGGCACTGATGTGCCCTTCTTGAGCACAACTGGGAAGTCATAGTAGGAGGGGCTCTCGATGCCACCTGCCACATTTAACAGGGACGTAGGGTGGCTGATGAGTTCCACAGCTCATCCTTAATTAGGAAAGCCGCTAAAAACGCCACCAGAGAGCCCTGCCCAGAGCTGCAGAGCCGCCTGTTTGCTAATGCCGAGTTGCTTGGATTGATTGATACTTGTTTTGCGACTCCTTCCGTCAGCTTTCTCGGGTCCAGCCATCTGTTTTCTACCCAACAAGAGGCACGTTGGCTCCAATCCTTGCCTGATTTGCAGCAGAGATGACATAATGGTGGGTTGGGGGCTTAGACTGGGGGCTTGGCAGTGATTTGTTTTTGGCACAGAATCTTTGCTGAGAGAATACAGCCATCTTGGGCCGGAAAGGCTTCTTGGGCTTTGGGTTTTATTGTCTGAGACTCGGGAATAGTTAGTAGGTAATCTGGAGCACCTAATGATGCTCCTTGACCTGCCGTCAGGAAGCTCACCTTCCTTCTCTAAGTCCATTCACCAGCTCTTCCCACTCCATTCCTCGTCTTCCAGGACATTGTAATGTCTGCCCATTGGAAAAAAGTCACACCTAACTTACACCTATTTTTTGTTTTTTTGAGACAGTGTCTCACTCTGTTGCCCAGGCTGGGGCATAATCTTGGCTCACTGCAACCTCCACCTCCTAGGTTCAAGCAATTCTCCTGCCTCAGCCTCCCAAGTAGCTGGGACTACAGGCACCTGCCACCATGCCCTGCTAATTTTTTTTTATTTTTAGTAGAGACTGGGTTTTGCCATGTTGGCTAGGCTGGTCTCAAACTCCTGACCTCAGGATATCCACCCACCTCGGCCTCCCAAAGTGCTAGGATTATAAGAATGAGCCACTGTGCCTGGCCACACCTATTTTTCTTTTTTATAGACGTTGTTTTACTCTCTCATCCAGGCTGGAGTGCAGCCTCCAACTGCTGGGCTCAGGAGATCTCATTTCAACCTTTCACGTAGCTGGACTACAGGTGTGAGCCACCACACCTAGCTAATTTTTTGTAGAGTTGCAGTCTCGCTGTGTTGCCCAGTCTGGTCTTGAACTCCTGGCCTCCAGTGATTCTCCTGCCTTGGCCTCCCAAAGTGCTGGTATTACAAGCGTGAGCTACTATACCTGGACTCACCACTGCTTCTTTTGAGGCAAAGACCTTTCTTCTCTGCCAGTAATAATCTTATTAAAAAATTATACTCGAGGGAAAATAAAGCAAGGCATAACCTCTGCATTCTGAGAGCTTATAGTCTTTACTGGAATCACACACAAACATACACACACACTTAAAGATCTGAGGAAAATGAAGGAGGGTTTATAGCAAAATCAAGATTTAAATTATGTTACTAGTAGCAGTCCTAAGAAATAAAGAAATCAATAAAGTTTAAAATGGAGAGAAAGTCTTTAAAAGGGAGTCAACTCATGATTAGAGCCTTAAAGCCTGGTTAATATTTGAATAAGTGAAGCAATAAGGAATGGGTGGGGAAGAAATCTATTTAATACACAAATACGGTACATGTATGCTATGCATATGGGCTAAACTTTGCTTTTGAATAACAGCCTGGTTGTAAAAGAAAGACCAGAAAAACGCTAAGTTGCCAAACTGTGTCTGCTAAATTACCTCCCCAGCATCAGTTTGAGGTTGTTGATGGAATCAGCAGAGGAGGAGGACTGGGAGCCCCAGACGAACAGTCCAGGAAGAGCTCAACCACGCTGGGCAGGGCTGGCTGGGTGAGGTGGAGTAGGAGCAGGTGGCCTGGAGCCACAGAGAGTGGTTGTATTAGTCAGGGCTCTCTAGAGGGATAGAACGTGTGTGTGTGTGTGTGTGTGTGTGTGTGTGTGTGTGTGTGTGTGTGTGTGTGTGTGTGTGTGTGTGTGTGTGTGTGTGTATTTATTAAGGAGTATTAACTCATACAATCGCAAGGTCCCAAAATAGGCTATCTGTCTGCAAGCTAAAGCTGAAGAACTTGGAGTTCGATGTTAGAGGGCAGCAAACACCCAGTACTGGAGAAAAATGTAGGCTGGAAGGCTAAGTCAGTCTAGTCTTTTCCCATTCTTTCACCTGCTTTTTAATTCCAGCCAAGCTGGCTGCTGATTAGATGGTGCACGCCCAGGTTAAGGGTGGGTCTGGCTTTCCCAGTCCACTGATCCAAATGCTAATCTCCTTTGGCAACACTCTCACAGACACACCCAGGAACAATACTTTGCATCCTTCCATCCAGTCAAGTTGACGCTCAGTATTAACCATCACAGCGGCTGGTCAGGGGAGGCTCAGTGCTGCTCTCACCAGCATGCCAAATTCTGGCTCCACCCAGTGGAGTCTGTACTGAGCAGGCAGAGAGGAGAGTCCAGCTCATCAAGTATCTGGGAAGTTTGGCAATAGCATAATTCCAGTCATTGTCACGGGATGCAGGAAGCAACACACTAGAAATTCTCACAAGAATTGAGGGCACCAAGGGGAAGCAACCAAATTGAGGATCTGGGCACATAACTGGCTGTGGTGGGAATTAAAATCCTGACTAGGGAAAGAGAGGCAGAAGTTCAGCCACACGCAATAGAAGAGTAGAGAATTATGTGCACTGAGGAATCTGTGGATTTGAGAAGCCAAGGGTCTCCCCTGGCACTTGGCATATAGGCTCATAGGCGGCAAGACAAATTCCAGCGCACTGGGATGAGGCTGAGGCCCCAGGGATGCATTCTCAGTTCAGTAAGGGTCTGTTGATTTGAATTACAAAGGCTTCCTGTCCTTGGCAGGGCTGAGCAGAATAAGGGCTGAAGGCAGAGGGCATGGGGTCCTACTGAGCTGTGGGGAGCTGGGACAGGTAAAGGTAAAAAAGAAGGTAAGGAGAAAGAGCAGTACCTGAACAACATATTTCTTAAAGGTTTTCTGGGAGAAAAAAAAAACAAAAAAAACCCCAAAAAACCTCACTCCAAGGCCAAGGAAAACACACAGTAAGGTGGGGAGGTGAGAGCTTGTGACTCTTTGCAGAAGTGAAATGCAGGCAGTACTGGCAGGAATGATCACTCAGAATTTAACTGCTTAAAAAAGCTGACAGCAGTAAAAAACAATTGCTAAGTAAGGCGCCAAGTTCAGGGTTTACAAGTCAAAAAAAAAAAAAACAAAACAGAGCATTTGTGTTTTTACTTAACTTTCTTTTCTTTACTGAAGAATTACCATTCCACTTATGGTTGCAAAGTGTATTAACTTCACTTTTTAAAACGTAGTAGTAAGTTGATTCGTAGTTAACAAATTAACTACAAAGTTGTTTTACATATACACATAAGTACATATATGCATAAATACATACATAGACTGACAGGTGTGGCATATATATATGCATATATAGCTTGTGTACTTAAATATGCAACCTAAGTATTTCCAAGTCTTCTAGTCTTGGGTTATCCTTTCCTTTCTTACGTAAATAAACTGATGTTAGCCTCCCATCTTTCACACTCTTGAATTTTGTGCGTCAAACCCAGCATTTCAGGCTAGAGTGTATGTATGAGGGAGATGGAGATTAAGTATCTCTGGTTAACTTTCTGCTGCAGTCTCAATGCCTACTTGGGTCCTACCTCATGTGATTGTGAAACGACATCATTGTCTGGGGTAAATACCCAAGGTTTGTCATCTCATGCCAAGGAAATCAAGTATGCAGACACACAAGAAATGGGTTTAGGAGTTGAGGTTTAGTAGGCCAAAGAAAGAGAAAGGGGAATAGCTTTCTCTTCTGCAAGAGAGAGGGACTCCTGAATGGGAATTCTGGCCCAGAATGCAAGTGCACCAGATTTTATAGACAGGCTTGAGGAGGCGGTGTCTGATTTACATACAGCCTATGATTCACACGCGCGCGCGCGCACACACACACACACACACACACACACACACACGCAGCCTGTGATTTACATATAGCCTGTGACCACCGAAGTAGCCCTGAAGGTCTGTGTAATGCCTTCAGGGTCGTTCTTCCATTGTCTTAATGAATAGCATCTAGCTTCTCTACCCCATATAAATTTCCTTATAAAACATTCACTTGAATACACCCTTATTGTTCTCTCCTGAACATGTTTTCCCATTTTTTGCAGGTTGAAAAATTTACAAATCTTTAAGTTCTGCCTCCATTTGGATGATAAATTCCGTCTTTAATTCATTTCTCCTGACTTATATTGTACTATAAGCAGTCAAGAGAAGCCATGCCTTGTCCTCAATGCTTTGCTTAAACAGTTCTTGCACTAAATATCCTATTTCATTGTTCATAAGTTTCTCTTGCCACAAAACACTGGGACATGAACACAACTCAGCCAAATTCTTTGCCACTTTATAATAAGAGTTACCTTTCATTCAGTTTCTAGGAACAGGTTTCTTATTCCCATCTGAAACCTCATTATGGATGATAAAGAACAGCCTTTATCATTCATATTTGTGCCTTCTGCTCATGACCTTTTAGGTAATCTCTAAGAAGGCTGAAACTTTATCTACAGCTCTCCTCTTCTAAGTCTTCACCAGAATCATCTTTAACCCATTTATGCCTGAGGTTGCAATTGTTTGAATTTTCAAAGTCAGACCTTGGTGATGACCTTGAGCAGAATACAAATAATTCCCACATGCTTAATGTTCCAATAATGGAACACTTGGCATGCTTAATTCATGGCAACACAAACTTTTCCTCTTTCTTTCTCTCATTTATTTTATTTTAATTTTTTTTAGAGACAGAGTCTTGCTCTGTTGCCCAGGCTGGAGTGGAGTGGTGCAATCACAGCTCACTGCAAGCTCTGTCTCCCAGGTACAAGCAATTCTCCTGCCTCAGCCTTCCAAGTAGCTGGGACTACAGGTGCACACCACCATGCCCTGCTAATTTTTTTTTTCTGTGTTTAGTAGAGAAGAGGTTTCACAGTGTTGCCTGGGCTGGTCTTGAACTCCTGAGCTCAGGCAATCCACCCACATCAGCACCCCAAAGTGCTAGGATTACAGGCGTGAGCCACCACACCCGGCCAACGCAGGCTTTTTCTAGCATGCACCTCCAAATTCTTCCAGCCTCTCTCTGTTACCCAGCTCTAAAGTTGCTTGCACATTTTTAGGTGTGTGTTACAGTAGGACCCCATTCTTGGTACCAATTTCTGTCTTGATCTATTTGGGATGCTATAACAAAATACCTTAGATTGGGTAATTTATAAACAATATAAATGTCCTGCTCATAGTCCTGGAGGCTGGGAGGCTCAGGATCAAAGAGTCAGCAGATTAGGTATCTGGGTAGGGGTTGTTCCTCATAGAAAGCATCCTAGCAGAGGGGCAAGCATCCTTCCTCAAGCCTCTTCTGTAAGGGCACTACTTTCACTCACGAGACTGCAGCTTTCATAACCTACGTTGGACATGTTTCATAACCCCAAAGGCCAGTTTTTAATCACCTCCTAAAGGTCCCACCTTTAATATTATTGCATTGGAGATTAGGTTTCAACAAGAAAGCTTTTTTTTTGGGTGCAGGGAGTGAACAGAAAATTTCATTCAGACCATAGCCTACCACAGTTTGAATATTACACATCCTTCCAAAAGTCCTTTAGCCTTCCCTTACCCCTGTTTTCACAACCTACTCTACTTCTTAAGGGCCTGTCCTACCTCTTTCTTAGGGCACGTACTTTCCTGGCTGAGCTGTCAGCCCAAAACACAAACTTCTTCCACTTTATTAAGCAGAGAAAGTTAATTATCTTTGTTTCTACCTCTTTCTGTCTAGTTTGGCCTGGGCCTTGCCTTTTATTAACAAAGTCATGAATATACATATTTTTAACAATAGAGTCATCTATCCTGTTTCCAATTTTAATATCACAAAGGACTAGTTTTGAAATAAACTTTGAAATAACACGTGTGTTTAACTTGTTCTGTATGAAAATCTTAGGCAAGGCTCCTTTTCCAGCCAATACTCTCTTTTCTCATAAAGGGAGACAATGAATGATGTAGTTCTCCTTTACCTGAACATTCCCCAGGGGACGTACTTTGGTCTATTTTATCTCTTCATGCTAAATATTTGTCCGTGCTTGGAAAATCTGAAATTCAAAATTTCAGTTCAGCCATATTTTTTGAGGACACACTATGTTCCTGGTACTATGCTAGGTTCTAGAGAGACAGAAAAGAATAACAGTTGCTGCCCTGTCTGAGTAGTTTGGAGTCTGGTGGCGGAGATGGACTCAAGCAGAAATAACTAATATGACGTGGTGAATGCAAAGTTCTAGAGATGCACAGGGCTCTCCGGGAGGCCGAAGGATGAGATATAAAACATCCTGGCAGTTCAAGTAAGTCTTCTAGGAGAAAACGAAGCCTGAGCTGAATCTAAGAGTCATTAGGATTAGCCAGGTGCAGAAAGAAGAAACAACAACCTCAGCACATGAAGGTATATACGAAAAAGCAGAGAGGCAGGGGAGAAAAGGGCCTGAGGGGTTCATTTTGGCAAGATTAGTGCACAAAGGAGAAGATGTAGTCTTGAGAAGATGAGACAGGAAATGAAACCTGAACCAGTCACAACAACCTTCTTTATCATGCAAAGAATCTTGAACTTTATCCTGTATACAGAGGCAGCTATTAGACCGGAGATGGACCATGGTGAGACGTGGACCTTTGTTCACTCTCATGGTATGATATTGTGAAATATATGTTTGGTCTTGATCCTATTTCCTGACACATGGCTCTTAAAATCCTTATAGATAAGGGCACTAGGAGACTCTTTTGTTCTAGCATTTGGTCTTTGATTCCCAATTCCTGATACAGAACTCCTAAGACCTTTGTAACTTCCTAGGGGATAGAAGAGTCATTTGTTTTAATGAGGCAACTTCCAGTGGGCTCCTGGATAGCCTCAGGGTGGGCCCGGTTGTCAGGAGAACCAACCATATGTTGAGACTTTCAGCCCCATCCCCTAACCTTTGGGAGACGTGAGGGGGGCTTAAGGTTGAGTTGATCACTGATAACCAATGATGTAACCAATCACGCCCGTGTAAGGAAGCTAGTTTCCATAAAAACTCAAAAGACTGTGTTTGGAGACCTTCTGAATAGGTGACCACGTGGGGGTGCCTGGAGAGGAGCATGCCCAGTAACCGCATGAAAGCTCCATGCATCTTCTGCTATACCTTGCCCTGTGCACCACTTCCATCTGGCTGTTCATTTGTATACTTTTTATTTCCTTTATATTAAGCCAGTGTTTCCCAGAGTTCTGTGAGCCACTCTAGCAAATTAATCAAACCTGAGGAGGGGATTGCAGGAACTCCCAATTTACAGCAGTTTGGTCAGAAGTACAGGCCACAACCTGTGACTAGCAATTGCATTTGAAGTGGGGGGCAGTTTTGGGGGTCTGAGTCCTCAAACTGTAGGATCAGACATTTCTTCCAGGTAGATTGTATACAAACTGAATTGAATTGTAGGATACTCAGCTGGTATCTGCTGGGTGCAATTGATTGGTTGCTGGTGGGGAGAAATCCCCACAGATTTTGGGGACCAGAGGTGACTGAGTAGAGAGTAGAACATTATGGTTTTCCTGTCTCACAATACATGGCCATAAAAACAATAAAGGTGACTTGGGACAAGATTGGTAAGAGGATAATTATTTTGAAATGTAGTTGTAATTATTTAAACAAGAAGTGATTCAACTTGAGGGGAAGAGAAATGAAAGATTTTGAGAGGCTTAGTTGGCTTTGGCAATCAGTGGGATGTTGTTGAGATGTGTACCTCAATGGCTCACCCCCACCCTGAGCAGCACCAGCACATCTCATGCAGCCTGCAGACATGGGACCAGAAAGCTCCACCCTCAGAACAATGAGACCACAACCAGGCACCAAGGAAATCCACTGTGAAAACTGGCAGTTAGTGGATTTGTTGAGTGCTTTAGGTTGCAAGTAAGAAGATCTCTTAACTCAAATGTGCTGAAAGAATAATAGAAGTATCTCATGTGACATGTAATCCAGAGGTAGTATGACCCATAGTCTGGCTAATCAGCAGCTCAGTAATGTCAAGGGCTCAGTGTTACTTTCCCATTCTGTCCTGCTGTCCTCGCAGGAGTGTTTGTTTTCGTCTAGCTGTCCTTACCATTAGGTGTTAGAGTCATACCTGAAGATGCCCAAGGGCAAACAATGCCTTCTCTCCTCCTCTCTCTTCCAAAAGGAGAAAAATTTTGGAAATGAATGCCTTCTTTCCCACTGTCTCTTTTCCTAAAGGAGGGTTCCCAGAACCTTCAACAAACATTCCCTCATCTCTTACTAGTCAGAACTAATATGCCCATTGTTCAACCATTGGCTAGGGGGATAGGACTTACACGATTGGATTAGACCAATCAAGACAAACTTCAAGACAGCAGGATTGTTCTCTCCTGAAGTGCATGGCTGAATAAAGAAGAATAGCAAATCTGACCATAATCTGACCTCTGTTAGGAAGGAAGACAGCCAATATGACTGGAAAGGAAAGTAGAAATTTAGTACACAAAGAAGCAGATTCCTTCATCCCAAAATGTGGAGTCTACAAGCTTCCTAACCTCTAACGAAGGTTTGGAGGTACAGACCCAGTGGGAGAAGATAGGAGATGGTGACAGATGCAGTTCTAGGGACCCATAACACATTCTTCTAAGATCTGTGGGTTCTGAGGAGCAAGCAGCTGGTGAGTGGGGCTTGGGAAGAAACCTCAAGCTCACCAAAGAGAGAATAAAAGGAAACTGGATATGCTTTTGGGAGTTTGAATTGCAGTGACAGCAAAAAGGAAAATGCGTTTCCCTGCCATGTAGAAACAGAATCCCAACAGGAAGGATGTCATTTGTGCCGTCACCTCCAGGGCTTAACAATGCTCTCTTCTTGACTTAAAGTAGTTTGAGTAAATGTGAAATGAGGAAGAATTTATTGTGCTCTATGTCAATCCTTTGTGTGTTATGTGCTTCACTCCCAAAGTCTCACTTGTGCTTCTTGACAAAGAAACTTCTTTCCCCTCTTACTTTATTTTACAGGTAAGGAAACTGAGTCTTGGGAAGAAGCAAGTGACACAGCTGAGGCCACCCAGCTAGCAAATGGCTTTGGCATTGGTCTGAGCTACTGATGATGGTCATATTATGAACAGAGGCATAGGTACACTTCTCTATGCCTCTGTTTATAATATGACCATCATCAGTAGCTCAGAAAAATGCCAAAAGTGGGTTTGTTTGCAAAGGAGGAAAAGACAGACCAAATGAGAACAAAGCCCAGAGGTGGGCAGTGAAAGGGAAGATGATCAGTCTCTGCATCCCCTCTCTATCTCCACACCACCTGGACTTTACGCTGTGGTTGTAAGTCTTGAAGCCACATCCATCAGAGAAGAAAGAACTTGCAAAGCATGCGAGGGGTAGGGGGTGAATACTGTATCATTCCTATTTTTCTGTCCCTTCCTAAAAAAACTTTAAAATTTCATTTTGTTCTCCCTTTTCTCCTAAGAAGAATAACATAAACACACAGCTTTGGCGTGTGTCTCCCTCCGGCAGCCCCGCCCTTGTCCTCCCCACTCCACATAGCCTCTTTTTTTATCCCTTCACACCACATACTTTCAAAGTTAATTTCAAAAAGCTGGGAACACTTGATAGTTTTAATTAATCCTATGCCTGGGGAAATATGATTTTGTGCATCCGAGGCCTCTTAGCTTCTCTCGATAGATAGCTTGTTTTGGATAATGCTAGCGTTTCCAATTTAGCTGTGATTATGCCACCAACTCGTTTGTTTGTTTGTTTGTTTATTACCTAAAAGAGAAGCTAATGCTGATGTGTGTGTCCTCAGGAAGGGATTTCTAGTTTTCCTAATAATGCATCCTCGTTAAACAGCACTGTAGGCCTTTCATGGTGTTCTCAGAGTAGCATCTTGGCAGGGGCCCCTTGAGACAGCAGGAAAGGCACAATCCCCCATATAGAGAGGAGGAAACTGAGATTCAGAGCGGTTTGGTGATTTGTGCACATTCATTTAGTTCATTTAGAGCAAGTGAGGTGCACACCAAAGCTGACTAGTTTGTAAATCAGGACTCATTGCACAACAACCCACTTTTCTTTCCTTGAGAATTCCAGTGAGATACTGGGCAAAGCACTGCCAAGAGGGCCAGCTGGAAAGGTGCCTTTTGATCACCTTCACACGGAAGGTATTTTGCTGTTTGGGAAATATTCGCTGCTGCCATGCTGACTGAAGTTTAGGGTGATGAGGCATGAGACTTGTGTTACAATTCTTCGTGATATTACCTTGTCCTCTCCAGTTCAGCCAGCTCCATTGCACAGCAAGAGGGCACATGTCATTTGACTAAAATGCAAGAGACCCTAAGAAACACCAGTAAGTAAGTCATAGGTAAATAATTCCATATTCTTGGCTGGATGCAATGGTTCACCCCTGTAATCCCAGCACTTTGGGAGGCTAAGGTGGGAGGATTACTTGAGCCCAGTAGTTTGAGACTAGCCTGGACAACAGAGTGAGACCTTACAAAAATTTTTAAGAATAGCTGGGAATTGTGGTGTGTTCCTGTGGTCCCAGTTACTCAGGAGGCTGAGGCAGGAGGAATTCCTTGAGCCCGGGAGTTTGAGGTTGCAGTGGAGCTATGATCACACATTCCAGCCTGGCTGACAGAGTGAGATCCTGTCATTAAAATCCTGTCTTTAAAGCAAAACACAAAACGAAACAAAAAAGAAATAGCTCCATATTCTTGGCAAGGGTCCCACCTTAAGGTATGTTTTACAACAATCCTATTCAATTTTTATATGAATTAAGTCTCTTTTGCCTTAAAGTAGTGAAAAATCCAACAAAACTGGCTACAAAAAGTCCAGTTCTAAGTCTGGTATCAGACGTGGTTTAATGAGGGAGCTCAAACAATGTCTCCGCAATTCAAATTTTTGTCTCTTGGCTCTCTTTCGTACTGCCTCCATTCTCAGGCAAGCAAGCTCTCTTCTTGTGGTTGGAAGATGACTGCAGTGGTTCCAGATCTTATCTGCTTTCAACTTCAAATTTTTGAGGAAAAAGAAGAGCTTCTCCTGGTGGTCCCACAGAAACACTGAGGATCACTCTGATTGGCTTCGTAAAGTTATGTGTCCACCGAAGATCCCTCTGATTGGCTCAGTGAAGTTCTGTGTCCACCCATCTACAATAAGCTGATTGGCTGGGCCAAGGCCATGTGCTTCACATCTGGCACTGGGGCAGAGTCAATCTCACCCAATAACTGGTGGAGTAAGAATGGGAAGTGTCCCCAGACTGGCAAATTGGATAAAAAGCCAAAACCCATCGGTGTGCTGTATCCAGGAAACCCATCTCACACGCAAGGATACACAAAGGCTCAAAATAAAGAGATGGAGGAAGATTTACCAAGCAAATGGAGAGCAAAAAAGGGCAGGAGTTGCAATTCTCATCTCTGATAAAATAGACTTTAAAGCAACAAAAATCAAAAGAGACAAAGAAGAACATTACATAATGGTAAAAGGATCAATGCAACAAGAAGAGATAACGATCCTAAATATATACGCACCCAATACGGGAGAACCCAGATACATAAGGCAAGTTCTTAATGACTTACAAAGAGACATTCTTTTGCATTTGCTGAGGAGTGATTTGCTTCCAATTACCTGGAACAAGCAAACCTAACAGACATTTACAGAACTCTCCACCCCAAATCCACAGAACATACATTCTTCTCAGCACCACATCACACCTACTGTAAAATTGACCACGTAATTGGAAGCAAATCACTCCTCAGCAAATGCAAAAGAATGGAAATCATAACAGTCTCTCAGACCACAGTGCAATCAAGTTAGAACTCAGAATGCAGAAACTAACTCAGAACCGCACAGCTTCGTGGAAACTGAACAACTGGCTCTTGAATGTTGACTGGATAAACGATGAAATGAAGGCAGAAATAAAGATGTTCTTGGAAACCAACAAGAATGAAGACACAACATGCCAGAATCTCTGGGACACATTTAAAGCAGTCTCTAGACGAAAATATATAGCAATAAGTGCCCACATGAGAAACAAGGAGAGATCAAAAATTGACACCCTATCATCAAAATGGAAAGAGCTAGAGGAGCAAGATCAAAAAAACTCAAAACCTAGCAGAAGACAAGAAATAACTAAGATCAGAGCAGAACTGAAGGAGATAGAGACACAAAAAACCCTTCAAAAAAATCAATAAATCCAGGAGCTGGTTTTTCGAAAAGATCAACAAAATAGACAGACCACTAGCAAGATTAATAAAAAATAAAAAAGAGAAAAACCAAATAGATAAAATAAAAAATGATAAAGGAGATATCACCACAGATTCCACAGAAATTCAAACCATCATCAGAGATTATTACAAACAACTCTATGCACATAAACTAGTAAACCTGGAAGAAATGGATAAATTCCTGGACACTTGCCTCCTCCCAAGGCTAAACCAGGAAGAAGTTGAAACCCTGAATAAACCAATAACAAGGTCTGAAGTTGAGGCAGCAATTAAGAGCCTATCACCCAAAAAAAGCCCAGGTCCAGATGGGTTCACAGCCGAATTCTACCAGACATACAAAGAGGAGCTTGTACCATTCCTTCTGAAACTATTCCAAACAATACAAAAAGAGGGAATCCTTCCCAAATCATTTTATGAGACCAACATCATCCTGATACCAAAACTCGGCAGAGACTCAGCAAGAAAAGAAAACTGCAGGCCAATATCCATGATGAACATAGATGCAAAAATCTTCAATAAAATACTGGCAAGCCGATTGCAACAGCACATCAAAAAGCTTATCCACTATAATCAAGTAGGCGTCATCCCAGGGATGCAAGGCTGGTTCAGCATACGCAAGTCTATAAACGTAATTCACCACATAAACAGAACCAAAGACAAAAACCACATGATTATCTCAATTGATGCAGAGAAGGCCTTTGGTAAAATTCAACAGCCCTTTATGCTAAAAACCCTCAATAAACTAGGTATTGATGGAACGTATCTCAAAATAATAAAAGCTATCTATGACAAACCAACAGCCAATATCATACCAAATGGGCAAAAACTGGAAGCATTCCCTTTGAAATCTGGCACTAGACAAGGATGCCCTCTCTCACCACTCCTATTCAATATAGTGCTGGAAGTTCTAGCCCGAGCAATCAGGCAAGAAAAACAAATAAAGCGTATTCAAACAGGAAAGGAGGAAGTCAAATTGTCTCTATTTGCAGACGACATGATTGTATATCTAGAAAACCCCACTGTCTCAGCCCAAAATCTCCTGAAACTGATAAGCAGCTTCAGCAAAGTCTCAGGATACAAAATCAATGTGCAAAAATCACAAGCATTCCTATGCACCAATAACAGACTTAAAGAGAGCCAAAACAAGAATGAACTGCCATTCACAATAGCTACAAAGATAATAAAACACCTAGGAATACAACTAACAAGGAACATAAAGGACCTCTTCAAGGAGAACTACAAGCCACTGCTCAACGAAATAAGAGAGGACACAAACAGATGGAGAAACATTCCATGTTCGTGGTTAGGAAGAATCAATATCATGAAAACGGCCATACTGCCCAAAGTAATTTACAGATTCAATGCTATCCCCATCAAGCTACCAATGACCTTCTTCACAGAACTGGAAAAAAAACACCTTAAACTTCATATGGAACCAAAAGAGAGCCCACATAGCCAAGTCAATTCTAAGCAAAAAGAACAAAGCGGGAGGCATCACACTACCGGACTTCAAGCTATACTACAAGGCTACAGTAATGAAAACAGCATGGTACTGGTACCAAAACAGATATATAGACCAATGGAACAGAACAGAGGCCTCAGAGGCAACACAACATATCTACAACCATCCGATCTTTGACAAACCTGACAAAAACAAGCAATGGGGAAAGGATTCCCTGTTTAATAAATGGTGTTGGGAAAACTGGCTAGCCATGTGCAGAAAGCAGAAACTGGATTCCTTACTGACACCTTACACTAAAATTAACTCCAGATGGATTAAAGACTTAAACATAAGACCTAACACCATAAAAACCCTAGAAGAAAATCTAGGCAAAACCATTCAGGACATAGGCGTAGGCAAGGACTTCATGACTAAAACACTAAAAGCATTGGCAACAAAAGCCAAAATAGACAAATTGGACCTAATCAAACTCCACAGCTTCTGCATGGCAAAAGAAACAGTCATTAGAGTGAATTGGCAACCAACAGAATGGGAAAAAATTTTTGCAGTCTACCCATCTGACAAAGGGCTGATATCCAGAATTTACAAAGAACTAAAACAGATTTACAAGAAAAAAACTAATAAGCCCATTCAAAAGTGGGCAAAGGATATGAACAGACACTTTACAAAAGAAGACATATATGAGGCCAACAAACATATGAAAAAATGCTCATCATCACTGGTCATTAGAGAAATGCAAATCAAAGCTACATTGAGATACCATCTTACGCCAGTTAGAATGGCGATCATTAAAAAATCTGGAGACAAAAGATGCTAGAGAGGATGTGGAGAAACAGGAACACTTTTACACTGTTGGTGGGAGTGTAAATTAGTTCAGCCATTGTGGAAGACAGTGTGGTGATTCCTTAAGGACCTAGAAATAGAAATTCCATTTGACCCAGCAATCCCATTACTGGGTATGTATCCAAAGGATTATAAATTGTTCTACTATAAGGACACGTGCACACGAATGTTCACTACAGCACTGTTTACAATAGCAAAGACCTGGAACCAACCCAAATGCCCATCGATGATAGACTGGACAGGGAAAACGAGGCACATACACACCATGGAATATAATGCAGCCATCAAAAATGATGAGTTCGTGTCCTTTGTAGGGACATGGATGAACCTGGAAACCATCATTCTTAGCAAACTGACACAAGAGCAGAAAATCAAACACCGCATGTTCTCACTCATAGGCAGGTGTTGAACAATGAGAACACATGGACACAGGGAGAAGAGCACTACATACTGGGGTCTGTTGGGGGGAAATGGGGGAGGGACAGTGAGGGGTGGGGAGTTGGGGGGAGACAGCATGGGGAGAAATGCCAGATATAGGTGAAGGGGAGTAAGGCAGCAAATCACACTACCATGTGTGTACGTATGCAACTATCTTGCATGCTCTTCACATGTACCCCAAAACCTAAAATGCAATAAAAGAAAAAGAAAGAATGGGAAGTGTCCCTCAGGAAAAATCAGAACTAAATGATCAGCAGAGAAGGGATAGATGCTGGGTAGAGAGCCCCTGCACTCCCCAAAGTAGTTCTGCTTCTTTTTCTCATTTTTGCTTTGAAGCAAGAGTGACTGGAATAATTACATCCATCTCCCTTAATAACCAAGGAAGCAAAATCTTTTCTGATTGATTCCTCAGCCCACAGCTGGGTTTTAGATACCTCATGTTAATGTCCTTCTTGGATTCCTTCTGCAGAATCTTCCTAAATTAAACGTCATTTTCATACCTTTTGGATTAAGGCTTCTACATTTTTCAGGTAAGATAACACTCTTCTCACTTCATTTGAACCCAAGGTTCTCTGAGAACCTTGTTTATTTATAATTCAGACTCTCAGCTCCCACTGTTTACTGTACTTAGGATCACTAGCTGCAACTTAGTTTCTTCCATCCTGCCCTAACTGGCTCCTACTTTCTGGAGAAGACTCCTTTATCAGGTGGACATATTTTGGTCTTCTTATTTTTTTTTCCCAGAGTCCATTTTTCCTTTTTCTCTCCATGGCCCCATGCATGTATGCACTCTTGAAAATAGAGACACAACCTGGAGAAATTAGAATAGAACCTTTTCAACTTCTCTACATGCCCCACTCTAAGAAAATGGAAAATAAATACAGCATGTCACCCACCAACCCGGTATGAATACATGCAATTATTATTATTGGGGCTTTGGCAACTACTTCCAATAAAATAAGCAGGAGTCTCAATCTTGTCATCACATTTAGGGAAATCAGAAAACCATAAGCATGCTTAAGACTTCCTGGGAGATGATGCTACTTTCTTTGTCTATCCAGTTTGATTTTTTTTTTTTTGGCCAGTAGCTGGATTATAGGGGCACTGGAACCCTAATAGGCCTACTCTAATGAAGACAGCCTTCTGAACACTCAACCCCGTAGGATCTTAATAAGCAGGGAGGTAAGAGTTGTTTATGCAAGCACTCCATTCAAACCTCTAAGATTTATTCACCCAAAATGTTTTTTTTCTCATGATTTTTTTTTCTCCCCAATTCCAAAGATCATCTGGTAGTAGGGAGGGTGCAGGTGTGCATGGGCTTGGAGAATTTTTTTTTTTTTTCAAATAAAGCATCTTGATATTTTTGAAAGAAAAAAGCAAAGTGAAAGTCAAGAGGCAAAGGCCAAAAGTGAAGATAGATAGTGGTGGGTCCTCAGCTGTGATGGAGACAGGTCTTTGGCAGATCCCAGGAGGCCCTGGGGACAGCAGCTCCTTCAATGCAGGTTGACTGGGCTGTAATTGCACACACAGCTCTTCATATTGTCTTGGTGTATATTCTGTGTTTACTTTCTTGGACTTACAATCTAGAATGGTACATTTCTAGATGGTGGAAACAGCATCTTCATCTTCGCATTCTCCCAAAGGACTTCACATAGCTGAGAGTTCAACGGGTATTGATTAATGAAAGAGTGACTTACTGTCAGGTTTGCAAAAGTAATTGCGGAGTTCAATTATCTAAAGCTTAACTCAGTAATTGTTGTCACATCTGACTGATTTTAGGTGTCATGACACTATCAAGGTTGATAGTGTCATTAGGTCCCAAATTTTCCTAATTTACCAATAAAACAGGTGTTGAATTGGACTCAGTGACATATCATAGTAAGCAGGCTTTTACAAGTGGCTTTTGTAAAAAAAAAAAAAAAGTTCTTCAAGCCCATACACACCTACACCCTCCCTACTACCAGAGGATCTCTTGAACTGGGGAGAAATTCATCAAAATCCTGAGCATAAAACATTTTGGGAATTCTCCCAAGCCTGTTTGCCATTGCTTTCAATGGCAAAAACCACAATCATTTTTGCACCAATGTAATAAATGCCTGCAAGAACAAATGAATAAATGTGAAGACAGCCACTTGGAAAAGCCTGCTCGGTGTGATATGTCAGAGTCCAATTCAACACCTGCTTTATCGATAAATTAGGGAAATTTGGGACCTAATGATAGTATCAACCTTGATAGTGTCATGACTCCTAAAAGCAGTCAGATATGATAACAATTACTGAGGTAAGATAAGGTTGAAATAAGTAAATCATTTGCGTTTCCTTATTAAATCATATCCTTCTGTTAAGGGAGTCTTTTTATATGACTCTTCCAGCCTCCCAAGAAGGCAGGAAAGTGAAACCAGGTGCTGGGACTCTTTTGTGTATGATGACGCTGTCCTGATTCAGTGGCAAAGATGTCATGGTCCTGTCATCAGCCTAGTGCTGCTTCTGCTTGTGCTGTTCAGGAGTTCTCCCAAGCCTGTTGACGGTGATGCTTGGTGAAGATGGAAGACATCCACATGATGGCAAACTCATGAACCCGTATGTTCCTCAGTGAACTAATAAGAAACCTAGGAAAGGGCACTGGCTTGTTTTTGGCTGGGGAAACACTGGAATCTGGCCCAGGGATCCTACTTCTCAGACCCAGAGGTATCTTCCAACCCCTGAGCTTTCTCCCCCGACTCTTGCAGAGCCTTCCTTAAGGCCCTGTGTTGGGTCTTGGGCCTCCACTTTCTAAGAGCAAGGGACAAATGCAACACTCTCCACAGCCTTTGATCATCCTGGCTTAGTAATAGGATGTCCATGAGAGAAGGTCTCACTCTTACTCTTCCCTCTGCCTCTTCCTGCAGGCAATTTGTTCTGACAAACACGGAGAAGCTGGGTAACAGGGAATGAAGCCCTCAGGCAGCAGAACAGGAGGATGCAAATTGACAAATAAATAATTGTTGAATTAAACCAGAGATTCAGAACCATCAGGAGGCATGGGGCAAAGGAAAGCTTCAGACTTATCCCTGATGATGGCCAAGGAAAGGAGCAAAGTATGGGGCACAGAATGGACCCCTAGAAACTGTTTTAAGGTCTTGCGACCCCAGATATGAACCCTGGGTTCACTTTTTATTAGCTGTTGCCTTTAGGCAACTCAGTCAACTTCATTGGGCATGTGTTTCTTTATCTTTATTATAGGAATGGTGCCTACCTTACAGGGCTACTGTGGGAATTACCCAAGACAACTCATCATCCATTCATTCAGTTAAATTCTATCATCTATCTAATCTCTCTCTCTCTCTCCATATATATATATGTGTGTGTGTTAGGGAAGTAAGTGCCTATCAGAATTTCCGAGCTGCTGGCAGATATTAGGTTCTGAGAATGATACATTTGCCTTTTTCCTTGGGACCTTGGTTTTCCCCCAGGAACCATGCAGTGATGGTCTCAAAGGACTCATCCACTCTAACATTTAATAATACAATCACCCTCCCAGCTCAGCAAGAGTCTGGCTGTGGAAGCTGGGCTTTCTGCTTAAGGTATAGGCTTGTCCCAGAAGCCAGCCTCCCGCTCTGGTGCCTCTGCCCCGCCATCCGGCAGGCTTTTGGAAACACCGCACCTGTGCAGCAGTGGTTTGGAGCCAGTTAGCATCAGCTGGCATTTGCAAGCAACATTTAAAGGTCACCTCTGATCCTCCTGCCGGGGAAACAGGGAGGGAAGGAGCAGCAGAGAATGTAGACTTGAGTTGAATCTAATGAGCTTGGGCAAGAAGCTAGGAGGCTGCAACAGGGAGGACTGCAGCGGGAAGGGTTTTCCCTAGCATGGCTCATGGTATAAACTCAGGAGGGGAGCCATGCCCAGGAAGAGAGGGAGGATCCACTCAGGTCTCAGAAAAATGGGGACCTTGAGTTAGTGAACCTCATCTCCCTTGGTGTGCGTATATTCAGTCCTTGGGTTTGTGTCCTCTAAGAAGTATGGCTGAGGAGGAAAAGGTTGATGGGAAATGCATAAAGAAAGGACCTCTTGGTCCTTCCTTAGAAAACCTTTATCCGGCCTGAGGGACAAGTCCACCATATGGCCAGAGAGGTTCACTGAGCATTTTTTCTGAACCAACAGTTAGGACATGGATCATAAAATCTGACTAGCCAATACTCCATTAGGCAGGGGAGACTAAATAGACATCCTATTTGAGATCAAGACTGCCTTCAAAAATTGGAGACACCTGGAACCCATATAAACAGGTGATTGGGAATAGAGTACCATTGTTCTCAGCCAAAGGAGACAGTGCTGTGGATGGAAGCCAAAAGGGCATCACGTTGATCCCGTGTTCAGAGAGCTCTTTGATAATGAGGACAGTGGGGAACACGTGCCCTCCTGTCAGCCCTGCCAGCTGTAATCTGCTCATTAGCCTCTCCTTTCCTGCTGGAGTCTGGGCTTTCTACGCCTCTGCCTTTCCCCTTACCTATACACCCCAAGAATGACCCCAAGAGTTGCCTCTTCCCCACCATGCTGAAGTAGCATCGTTATCTGGGGTTTTACTTGAGATTCGTTGCCTATGCCAAGAAAATTAAGGACACAGACACACACAAAGAGTTTAGGAGTGGAGGTTTAAAAGACAAAAGAAAGACAAAGGAGAACAGCTTGCTCTCTTGTGAGAGAGGGGCCCCCAAATGGGACTTCTGGCCCTGGGTGAGGTATGCTGGATTTTATAGACAGGCTTGAGGAGGCGATGTCTGATTCATATAGGGCCCAAAGATTGTTTGGACCAGGTGTGACATTTACATAGTGCACGAAGAAACTGACTGCCCCATCTTAATCTTACCATGCAAATGGAGTCTCTATTTGGGTGGCCCCATGTTGGCTTCTCCTTATTGTGCACATGATTGACAAGGAAAGAGGAAGATGGAGCCCCCATGTTGGACATTCCTAGCCCCAGGTAGCCTTTTCCTGTTGGCACAGTTGCCAGCATTCACCCGTGCAAACTTATAGCTTGTATGTTAATGTCTGCAGCTTGATTGTCCAGGCTGCTCTTTGTTAGAAAAGAAAATGATCGAGGGAGCTATTCATTAAAAGGAAAACTTTACCGAGGACTTTCTTACCATCACTACCTGCCTAAGTAATTTCTTCTTAACTCTGATATCAATGCCACATGCACCTGTGCCTGTCTGGTCCTGGGCACCCTCCATCTAGGGAAGGGTCGCCTGCCTAGCATTGGTGCTGATGGCAACTGGGCTTGGGTGTGGGGCACAGTAGTGATGGAAATGATCCTCACCTCTCTCTCTCTCTCTTTTTTTTTTTTTCTGAGATGAAGTTTCGCTCTGTCTCCAGGCTGGAGTGCAGTGGTGTGATCTTGGCTCACTGCAACCTCCACCTCCCGGGTTCATGTGATCCTCCTGCCTCAGCTTCCCAAGTAGCTGGGACTACAGGTGCGCCCCACCATGCCCAGCTAAATTTTGTGTTTTTAGTAGAGATGGGATTTCACCATGTTGGCCAGGAGGTCTCGATCTCTTGACTTTGTGATCCACCTGCCTCGGCCTTGCAAAGTGCTGGGATTACAGGCATGAACCACCCCGCCCGGCCTCTCACTTCTCTCTTAAGGGAGGCATGTGGGTCTGTTCTGGAGAGGGTGAAAATTGACTCACTTTTCATCTTTTATATGAAACCTGTCTATTGTCGCCCCCGGTATACCATATAAACCTAAACCACTGTTGAAGATTAAATAAAACACTATCAAGGCTTTCCAGCTTCCCCTCTGTTCCCGATTTCCTGGTCCTTCTCTCCATATTTGAGGCGTGCCTGGAATGCTCAGAAGTGGGTCTCTGGTCAGGAGGGATGATTCATGAAGCCCCTCCATCCCCCCAAGCCCTTCCTTCTGCCCTACCTTGTGCCCACGAGGCCGTGCCATTTCCGTCTGAGGACCCGAACGCTGTGTCTTCAGGAATCCCCAGCTAAAACGCAAGCACCTTGGGGAGGGTCTAGACTGCATTAAGCTAAAAGCACATTAAGCTGCTGTCAGTTTAGCCAGGACATTTTGGCGGGGATTAATTTATCAGGCCTCTTTCAGATGTGACACTAGTTGAGAGGGATATGGATTTAGGAGAGGAGTATGGTGGCAGGGAAAAGAGGGAGAGACAGACAGGAGGAGCCCTGGGAGGGGAAGCTGGCTGTGGGGGTGGGGGTAGAGGGCGGGGGTAGTGCTGGGAGGGAAGGTAAGTGAAGTGCCCACCTGGGAAGCTAAATGGTGGAGAAAGCTCGCAAGGGCTTCAGGGGCTGGCCTGGCCCACAGCTGTGCCGAGCAAGCCTCAGACTCCGGCAGCACAGGTGCCTCCTTCCTGGTGTCTTGGGGCCCAGAAGCCAGGACGGCCTAAGGAGTACAGCAGGTGACTGCTGGCAGTGACTCCCCAGAGGCAGTAAGCAGCCGCTCTGTTCCTGCACCCCTTTGTCCAGGGTTTTTCCTCTGACCTGTGAAATGCTTTGTGCGCCCTTATTTTTAAAAGCTGATCTCTGCGGGGACTTCAGCCCAGCTTCTCTCTCACCTTCCTGAGCGTCGCCCAATCGCCGGCTGTTCCCTCAGGGCAAGAGATTTTTCAAAAACAGAAACAAAGAGGCTGGAGTCTGAGCTGTCTTTAGCCTTGGCCCTTCCTTGGGGGCATTAGTGACACAAATCTGAGGCAGCTGCCTTTGTGGCATTATAAAGAGATCATCTGAGGGACTGCAGAGACCCAGGTCTCTTGTTTAAAGAAGAGTCCTGTTTTGTTTTTTTTTTTTTAATTTAATTTAATTAATTTATTTTTGGAAGAGAAGGTGGAGAATGAGATTGAGGAAGAGGAGGACAGAGGAGAAGAGTGGTGTTTACAGACCTACTGCTATGTCCCCAGACTGTGGTAGACATTTCACACACACCTCATTCTCTTCTGCCCCATGGGTGAGATGTCACAGTCGTGATCACTCCAGTCTTGCATAGACATGCAGAGAGATTCAGTGACTGGCCCAGCTGGTAAACGGGGGGCTCTCGTTTTCAAGCCAGGGAAGTTTGACTCCAGAGGGGAGGAAATCAATGAGAGGAAAGCGAACTGGAAGAAGAAAGAAAAGAAAAGGCTGCTTCTGGTAGAATTAAGTCTGCCACACTCTGGCCCATGTTTACAGGACAGTGCAGATGGGATGAGGTGGAGATTCTGGGATATCTTCCACTTTATGGACTCACCCCAAATTCTTTCTCGTCCAAGAACCCTCTCTTGGGGTCTGGATCGGGACCCCTTGCTGATAACAATTCCATCGCCCTTCTCATCTTGAGACCTGCCCCATTCAAAACATCTTACTCTTGCCAGTATGAGCTCAGGTCCTAGGATACTTTCATGTCAAAAAAAATTTCCTATGGGCTGATACCCCAATAGATAAAGGGGCAAAGTAGATAAAACTAGGCAAGAAAAACATGTCAACTGAGTCATAAGAGGCAGGATCACCTTCCCTCCACAGGGCTGGTTATTAATGCTCAGAATTCTTATCCATTCATTAGTGTGGCAGGCACTGTCTAGTGACAGGTTAATTACACAGTTCTGGGTAATTAGAAAGTAAATATATGTTAAGAGGACACCACTGTCAAGATAAAAACTGTCTATTAGAAAGCCCTTTTGCATGGCAAATTCCACCTTCATCTTTTCAACCTGAAAGGATTTTTTTCCCATTGTTGCCTTGAGAAAAATCTCCTCTGCTGCTCCCTCTAGCTAAGATGTATTTAGTTCTGCTTCTTCCTCACTCCCTTTTCCTTCCACCTTGCTCATTTAATTTGGAGCTCTGTTTCTTTTCTGAGTAGATGTCTCTACCGTCAAACCCCTTGCACGTGAGACTTACAGCTCTACAGTGGTCTACAGGGGTTTGGGAGAAATTCCTGATTTCTCTGGGGCTGGGTCAAGCGAAGGGCAGGAGGGTAGGAAAGAAGATGACCCCATTGAGCAACAATTCTACTTCTGCTGTTGCTGCATGGCTGGGTGAAATGGAGGAGCCTCTCAGACTGTTCCAATGGAAAGTGTGGGTGCCATTGAAGCGGTGACACCCTAGAAGTTAGAGATCCATTTAGTCATTAATCCTACCCTCAAGGACAGTGCAGAGCTGGTCTCTGCAGGCTTTTCTCATGCTTTCTCTGTGAGGGTGAGCTCCCTTCCATCCACTAGGATCTGGGACCCTGAAGTCATAGAAAGATCCATGGATAAGACCCCACAGGTGTGGCTCTGCCCACCAATGGCCAGAGACCACAACAATCCTGACTGAGGATTTGAACAATCACAACCATGTAAATAAGGCTTATTCTAGGTGAGGTGTAATGAATGACCATCTCCACCAATAGGAAGCTGTAGGCTACTGTTTTCATGGGAGTCTCTCAGCAGGAAAGTGCTCCATGGTGTAAACATTTCTGTGTAATTTTAAGTTATTTGGTTCAAGTTGCTTTAGAATCAGCGTCCAGAGTTTTTCTAAAATACCACTCATTCCTGGGTTGCTCTAGTATAGGGGATTAGTAAGTTCAGCTAAGCTCTCAGGTCTCCTCCATGAGGCATGCATTGAAAACTTGAGTACTTAGCTCAAAACTCAAGTTGGGCCATTTACCTCCCTCCCAACCTTAGCAGGCCTAGGGAATTCATTTTAAAAAGCCAGGGAAAAGCCAGATGAGTGTCTGCCTCTATCTCCTTTCTTCCTTGAATTCATCCATGTAGTCAACCAATGCTTAATGAGTTTCAACTATACCCAAGTGCTGAGCTATGTGTTGGATATAAAACTCTAAATTGACCAATCACTGCTCTCAAGGAGCTCATAAACATGATGGAAAGATGAATAAAGAGGCAGTTACCAGGCAGAGTGGTAGGAGGCACTGCTGACGTATGGAAGTCATGAGTGTTGAAGGGGCAGAGATGAAATAACGACCTAAAATTACCTTGTCTACGAGAACACCTAATATTGCCTTGTCTATGAGAACATCTCATATTGTCTTGTCTGGAACTGCTTGAAGGATGAGATGGAATTTGCCCCGAGCCAATAACTGGCCTGCTTAAGGTCACAATAGCCACAGAACCAGGCCTAGCACCCATGTCTTCTGACTCTTTAATTAAGCATGTGGTACCTGGCACATTGTTGGATATCAGAAGCTGGTGCAGAGACATTGGCTAAATCGGAGTCTCAATTCTATGTCATGGCCACTCTTTGGCTAGCAAGAGGCCACAGCTCTACTGGGGGCCTCTTAGCAGTGAGAGAATCTTGGGATGAGGGGAAGAGAAGCTCAGAGCACAAACACTGGGAGATTGAGGGGTCCATGGCAGAGTGCAGGACTCCCCCTGTTCACCTCAGCACCTCCCTCTCTTTGGGACGGTTCTTTCACCTCACCTGCCTCTGTGCTGTCAGGGGCTTTTCCAAATGTGGACCTATGCTCTCCTAAGCAGCCTGGCTTCCTGGTGACATTCCTGACATGACATTAACGGAGAAAATGCCAAAATGCATCCCTTGGGCCCAGGCACATTGATTTTTTGTTTAGACCCCTTTGCTAAGCATCAACAGCAGATGTGGCAGGTTTGATTAGGGTTTTCCACAAGGGCTTCAAGCTGGGGAGGAAGGAGTGATCAGGCTCAAAGGAACTGTGGAGTCAGGACAGAGTGGTCTTAATTCCTTGAATCATGGTGTTGAAATGGAAGTGGGTGGTGAGTATAAAGAGGGGGTAGAGGGCTGCGAGGACTGGATGAGGAGGCACTTCTTTATGTCTTTTTCCCATCGAGAAAGAAAAATGTATTAAGGCCTCCTTCCAAAGTCAAATATCTGTCAAAGCTCAGGATGCTGGGATCTAGGGTGACTGTTCCCAAAAGAAAGATTATAACTCTCTTTGAGGGAAACCATTGTTTATGTATTTATTTACTATTCTAGAAAATTATACAGAGATAGGGTCTCACTATGTTGCCCAGGCTGGTCTTAAACTCCTGGGCTCAAATGATCCTCCTGCATCAGCCTCCTGAGTAACTAGGACTACAGGTGTTTGCCAATAGGCCCAGCTAGTTTTTAAAATTTTTGTAGGACAAGGTCTTGCTATGTTGTTCAGGCTGGTCTCGAACTCCTGGCCTCAAGTGATCCTCTCTTTTTGACCTCCTGAAGTGGTGGGATTACACGTGGAAGCCGCTGCACCGAGCCAAGAAAACACCATTAAAATGCTTCCCCCGAAACTGCTCTCCAAACTCTGTTGGT
Source organism: Sapajus apella (assembly GCF_009761245.1). NCBI lineage: Eukaryota > Metazoa > Chordata > Mammalia > Primates > Cebidae > Sapajus > Sapajus apella. The sequence continues at coordinate 23,822,527 of NW_022436961.1, read as the reverse complement.
CTCATGCTTTGGCACAGGCATCAGGATAGAACCGGTGAGCACTGATCCTTTTCTTTTGTAACTTAAACTTTTCATTTAAGAAAAGAAAATATGATAACTAGGAAATACACACCAGAGACTTCCACCCAATTAAAACTTTTCCTGTAAAAAAAAAAAAAAAAAAAAAAACTTTTCCTGTAGTCGGGTAGAGCTCAATTTGCTCTCCGTCAAAAAAAACCTCAATTATTGTGAAATGCATTCCTTGCTCTGGCACCATAAATAAAGCATTTCCACAAAAGAATAATATTTATATTATCACCAGGAATAGAAAAAGAAACACACCCAATGAAAGATGCCAGGAATAATCAGCAATGCCATTTCTATTGTAGTTCTTGAACCTCTTAATGCAGCGACACGCCAGCCCCAACCCCCTGGCTCAGCTCTATTTAAATATACATATCTCTCTGTGTGTATATATCTCGCTCCCTGAATATATAGAGATAGATAGATATATATTATCGCTTTAAAATATTAAAATAAATTACATCTTTGCACAGAATACAGACATTAATTCTGTTTCCAGGAGATTTGTCAAATCAGTGGCCTGTGTTTGCATAACAAGCTCTTTGGTTACGCTGTGCAGAATATAAATTACCGTGTTGTCAGCTCCAGATGAAAATCGTCAGATTTTCAGCAGTGTCACCTCCATTGATTAAGATGAGCTTTATGTTATGTGTCCAGGTAATGCCTGTCAGTACCTCGTTCTTGGAAGTAGTTCAGGAAAACTGAAAATTTCAAAAGATATGGAATGAGAGGTCCTGCTGTGATCGGAAAGCTGCCCTCTCTGTAGCCCCACCCTCTTTTACAGAGAACAGAATTCCTTCTCTTTACCTCATTCATTGAATGTCATTCATGCACACACACACACACACACACACACACACACACACACACGCACGCAGCTTCTCTTCTGGGTTGTGAATTATTTGGTGGAACAGTGGACAACTTCCTGCCAGATTTAGGACAAAACCTTTGCATGCATTTGGATCATTCTGAGGTTTAAGGCATAAAAGGCTCAGACCAGGCTCACAAACCCCAAAATCACAGAAAACAGAATTTGTTCTGTCTTTAAGTGTTGTAAATAAGCCTTCTAACAATAGTTAATATTTCTTGAATGCCTTGTGTGTGTTGGGCACTCTGCTAAGAGCTTTATGTGCATTATGTTGTCTAATCTAACAATATTATGGTACGTACTGTTTCTATCTACCTATTAGAAATTAGGAAACTAAGATATAGAAAGCTCGGGAAACTGGCCCAGGGACCACACACAGGAAGCTGTTGATCTGGAAATCGATCTCAGGTCTGTCTGAGTCAAGAGTCCAGGTGTTTGAGGCTTTGACAGGCTCATGGCACTATGCTGTATTTTGATACATTCTGCATCTCTGAAGACAGCCTAAGGCTTCTCTTCCAGGGCTCCAGCATGGTCAGTTCAAATGATAGTTGATTCCTGGCTGCTCTTGTGGCTTGAATGGCAGATTAGAGGGAAATTCTCAAATTTGTCTACTTAGTGTGGGAATCTGAAGAAGTAGAATGATTTAGTAATTTCCTGCTTCTCCCACTCCACTGCTTCTATTCACCCATTTTCTTTTTCTGAGATGGAGTCTCCCTCTGTCACCAGGCTGGAGTGCAGTGGTGCCTTCTCAGCTCACTGAAACCTTCCTCCTCCCGGGTTCAAGTGATTCTTCTGCTTCAGCCTCCTGAGTAGCTGGGACTACAGGCATGTGACACCACGGCTGGCTAATTTTTGTATTTTCAGTAGAAATGGGGTTTCACCATGTTGGCAAGGATGGTCTCTTATCTCTTGACCTCATGATCTGCCTGTCTCAGCTTCCCAAAGTGCTGGTATTATAGGCGTGAACCATTGCGCCTGGCCTGTTCACCTAAATTTACATAGCCATCTCTTTAATGTTCAAGAAATTTGGAACTGAAAGGACCTCTGAGTAACTGCATGCTCATTTTATACATGAGAATATGGAAGTCCAGGCAAGACAAGTGACATGCACAGGGCGACTCAGTTTGGGGGAGCCCTAGGGTTGGAATCTTCCCCAGTTTTCTGGGTTCCTATGTATAGTCCAGAAAGAGATCATCTAGTCTGGCTTCGAATGGTGCAGAAACAAGCCAGGACTGGCTTTTGGAGCCATGCTGAGGGATGCTGTGGGTTCTGGGCTGTAGAAAAACACAGCCCGCCCAGACCTGACCTGATGCTACATCTTTGTGTTCAGTGAGTGAACATAATGGGCATTTGGTTTGCTCACCCTAGATTCCAGCATGCTAGGTCTGTAGGTGATTGTACGTTGCCTTTTTACAGTTGTGGTATTTCCTCATGATCATTTACAGTTGCAAAATACATCTAGAGCTGTTTTCACAAGCTGTAAAATTTGTCTCTGCTCTGCTTCCTTTTAGAAATTTTCAGTTCAGCAAGATCAAAGGCCAATGGAGAGAACAAAATTTAACTCCAATTTCAGCCATTCTTTTTCCAGTCTTGAAATTTCTCCTTCCAAATTACATTTATATCAAAAACATTTCTGCCTATAATTTTCATGACAATACATAAAAGTCATCTCTTGGTTGAGCAGACACAGGAAAACTTCCTGGGCTTCTCTTAAATGTTCATGACCACCTTTGTTCCATCAAGCCCAATTGTCCCCTGAATAATAGCAATAGAAACAGCGATCAAAATATGCTGCTTTTATTTTCCCATTTAGCAGCAGGACTAGATTGAGCTCACACCACATGTGTCCAGATGGGTCTGAGGAATCCTCAAACATGATTTTTAGGGATTTTCTGCTACTGAAAGAGAACATAGACTTAGGAATTAGGAAACTGGTGTGGCAGAGACTCCTGGTTGTGTCTGAAACTCGCACTTCCTTTTGTATAGTAACAGAGCACAATTTTTAATTGAACACTTTGTTCCCCAGTTACAAGGGATTTCCAGGAATCTTTTGTGACTAAGTAAGCCACATGGTTAAGTTCTAGCCAATGATCTGTAAAGGAAAGGGTCAAATAAGACTTCCAAAAAGTCTCATGAAAAGGATGTCTTGACAAAAGTCTCTCTCTCTCTCTCTCTCTCTCTCTCTCTCTCTCTCATTTGGCTGCCTGGATCATACAGGTGATATCTGGAGTTCTAGATATCACTTTCCAGAACGATGACATCTTAGAGATAGTGGGAGAAAGCTAGAAAGAACTCTGTCTCTGATGGCTGGAGATGTGCCGTGATACCCACTGACTACTACCTCTGAATTTCCTTTACTTAAAAGAGAAATAAAACTCTATCATGAGACTGTACTATTTTTCAAGCATTTGTTAATCTCAGCTGAGTCTGATCTTAGGTTCAAATTTGTCTTTTTTTTTTCAATCTATTCATTTGACAAAGGGCTAAAATCCAGAATATACAAATAACTTAAGCAAATTTACAAGAAACAAACAAACAACCCCATCAAAAAGTGGGCAAAGGATATAAACAGACACTTCTCAAAAGAATACATTTATGCAGCCACCAAACATATGAAAAAATGCTCATCATCACTGGTCATTTGAGAAATGCAAATCAAAACCATATTGAGATACCATCTCACGCCAGTTACAATGATGATCATTAAAAAGTCAGGAAACAACAGATGCTGGAGAGGATGTGGAGAAATAGGAATGCTTTTACCCTGTTGATGGAAGTATAAATTAGTTCAACCATTGTGGAAGACAGTGTGGTGATTCCTCATGGACCTAGAAATAGAAATTCCCTTTGACCCAGCAATCCCATTACTGGGAAAGGATTATAAATTGTTCTATTATAAAGATACATGCACACATATGGTTATTACAGCACTGTTTGCAAAAGCAGAGACTTGGAACCAACCCAAATGCCCATCAATGATAGACTGGATAAAGAAAATTTGACACATATACACTATGGAATACTATGCAGCCAAAAAAAAAAGGATGAGTTCATGTCCTTTGCAGGGACATGGATAAAGCGGGAAACCATCATTTTCAGCAAACTAACACAAAAACGGAAAACCAAACACCACATGTTCTCACTCATAAGTGGGAGTTGAACAATGAGAACACATAGACACAGGGAGGGGAATATCACACACCGGGGCCTATTGGAGGGTGTGGGGCTGGGGGACGGATAGCATTAGGAAAAATACCTAATGTAGATGACAGGTTGCTGGGTGCAACAAACCACCATGACACGTGTATATCTATGTAACAAACCTGCACATTCTGCACACGTACCCCAGAACTTAAAGTATAATAATAATAATAAAAGGAATACAGACTGTTATTGCTCAATTTGGTTTGATGCAGGTGAAAGAACTGACCAGACTTTGAGTTTCTGTCTCACTCTAAGGTTTTTAGCTTCTATCCACAGTGTAAGCCATAGCTCTTTTTCACAGTTGCCCTGTTTGCTAAGGAAATATGGGCCTTACTACATGTTTTCTTCAGGTATTACACCTGCAAAAAGGCTTAGCTTTGCTCCACTCAACTTCGTGATAATGTAATTCTTCAAGTCACACAATCTTTACTTCCAGACACTTCTCTGAATTTTTATTTTCTTTTTTGGTTGGTCTACTTCTGCCTAGCTGGATAATTCCTTACTTTCGAGCCCTCTCTGATACTGACTTTCTAGTCAGAAGACATCTTTAGGCTGAACTTGCAGCTCCTCCAGCTAGAATCTTTTTAACTTTCCATTTCTCTCTGATGTCTCTGTCCTGTCCCACTCAGTTTATTTAATATAGATATATTTTAATTCAGACATATGATCTGTTTGCATAGTGTTCTGCTTTGTACTCACGTGTAATCTCATTTGATCTTTACAATCACCTTGCTTGGAAAAGGAGGTGGGCACTATTGTCCTCACTTTGGCACAAGGAGACACAGCTTGGGAGGAGTTAGAACTTTGTACAAGATCACACAGGTTGTTCCTGATGGGGCTGGGTCCAGAAGTTCATCCTCAGATTTCCAGTCTTATGTTCTTTTCATTATGCACCACAATTTCCTCCCCAAATTTGAAAGCCACTCATGGAGGCTGCCTATCAATCAGACCTCACGTTTCTATTATGATTTCTGCTGCCTTCTCTAGACAGAGATTCATTCTAATCCACATTTATTTTTTGAGGATGAAGGATTTGTCACATTTTATATTTCAATAACATTTTATACCTTTCCAAGTGCTTTCTTGTACATTATCTTATTTGATATTCACTGTATGTCTATGAAATAGGTAAGGCAGGCACTTATTTTTCTCCCATTCTGCGTATGAGGAAATGAGTGTCTGACTAATCTAAATGATGGGCTCAAGATCACAGGGAAAATTAGTGACAGAATTGGGACTGTGATCTCTGATTGGAGAATTACTATTTCAAAGGATGGATATGGAAAGTAGCCCCCTTAATTTCCTAGACCTGATTCTATAGTGAATACCAGGTCAGACCACATCAGGGACTCACATACTCTTTTTTGAGGTTCTGTGGGAGAAGACAGATGCTTCCTCTTCCTTACCATTCTCGGGTCAATCAATTACCTGTTGAAACACTTGTTTTTATCCTACCTTGTGTCCAGCATTCTTTCGAGTACTATAGGGGCATGGATCAGTAGGGAAGGCCAGATAATGACCAATACAAAGACGACCCTGTCCAGTGCAGAAGTGAGGCTTTAGTACAGTGAAAGCTCAGAGGAACGAAGTAGCAGTGTGATACCACGAGTCCTCAGGGAAGGCTTCACGGAGGCTTGGGGGTGGTCTGGCTCTCTGGTCCCTAGAGTCTGTATAAGTTCATGGAATGAGCTCTGAACTGTATGCCAGTGCACATAGTTTCAAGCTTTAGTCCTCCCACCAACCTTCTCAGTGGCCTTAGGTAAATCACTTGACCTCCTTAGACCTCAGTCTCTGCATCTTTACCATGAGAAGGTTGGACTAGCTTTGGAGTGCTTGTAATAGTTCATCAGGGCTGCCAAAAATAAATACCAGAGATCTGGTGGCTTAAATAATGGAGATTAATTTTTCCACAGATCTGGAGGCTAGAAGTCCAAGTCCAAGGTGTCAGCAAGGCCAGTTTCTCCTGAGGCCTCGCTTCTGGGCTTGTGATGGCCATCTTGTTCTCTTTGTCTTCATACAGTCTTTCCTCTGTACCTGTCTGTGCCCAAATTCTTCTTAAAAGGACACCAGTCATATTAAATCAGGACCCACCAGAATAACCTCATTTTAACTTAATTCCCCTTAAGGGCACTGTTTTAAAATATAATTGTATTTTGAGGTACTGGGGGTTAGAACTTCAATATGTGAATTTTTGGGGAACACAGTTCAGGCCACAACAGTGCCCACATTGGATTGATCATCAGAATTACTCAGGAGGCTTTAAAAATAACATTTTTCTGAATTTAAGATCTACTGTCTAAGAATCATAAGTGAGCGATGAAGCCCTGGGATCTGCCTATTTCAAGAGGTCCCCACGTGACGGCATGCCTGGCCATGTGTGGGACCTTCTGCACTATAGGGTCTCCAGAATACCACCATCTTTAATGACATTTGTGCTTCAGAATCCAGAAGCAGGAGGTGAGGGGACATCCTTGTAGGGGAGCTGTCTTGGAGGAGTGGGAGTGGGGGAGGTCATAAGGGATCTCTAGTGAGTGCCCCAAAGGGCTTTCCCTACTCTTTGGTGTACAGAAACGCTGAGCCAGATATGGGAGAGAGAGCCACCCTTCTCTGCTAGTCACCCCCAGGACCCTCCTATCATGTTAATAAAAGAGGCTGAGCTTGGGGCTTTTGATAGTTAATTGTATCTGTTGACTGGGCTAAAGGAGTCCCCGGTAGCTGGCAGCACAATATTCTGGGTGTGTCAGTGGCAGCATTTCTGGAAGTGATTGGCATGTGATTTGGTGGACTGAGTAAAGAAGATGCCCTCTTGCCAGCGTGAGTGAGCATCATTCAATCCACTGAGGTCCTGAATAGAACACAAAGGCAGAGGGAGAGCAAATTCATTCTCTGTTTAAGCTGGGACATTTGTCTTCTCCTGCCCTTAGACATGGACCTTGACACACTTGGTTCTCAGATCTTTGGAACTGGACTAAATTATGCCACCGATTCTCCTGTTTCTCTAGCCTACAGAGAGCAGAATGAGTTTTTGGCTTCCATAATCACATGAGCCAACTCCCACAATAAACTTCTCTCTCTCGCTCTCTCTTTCTCATTCTCAGAGAGAACCAACAGGATGTGTAAACACATCCATCTATATATAAATGTAATATATATTACACATTATATATGCATATGTATATCTATATATATATACTCTATTAGTTCTTTTTCTCTGGAGAACACTGAAAACTCTGATGAACACAGAATTAAAACATAAGATCCCAGAAAGAATGAGAGAAGAGATACTAGAGCAAAACAGCCAGAGATTCTTACTCAGAGAGCTCTGACCTGTGAAGCAAAACAAGAAGTTGGAGGGCAGTTTGTGTTGAAGAGAGCATGAGCTTTGAAGGCAAACAGACTTGGTGCAGATCTCATTTCTGCCACTCACCTGTTGTGTGATGCAGGTGACTCATCTGAAGTTCCAGAGGTGTGGTTTCTTCAATACCTGAGGGGAAATAATGTCAGATGAGCAGAATGGTTATGAGAACTCAATTAGATGATGCTTGTGAAATGCTTCAGTGCCTGGCAATTAATGGGACCTGCATAAGCAACCTGTATTTGCTTTTCTAAAACCACGTTGATCACACAGACACACAAACACACAGGCACACACACACAAACAAAGAGAGAGAGAGGAGGGAGAAACAGAAAGTAGGGAAAGAATAAGGAGGGGGAATAGCAGAGGAAAGCAGGCATTCCAACATTCTGTTCCAGATCTGCAGAAACCATTGCTTTAAGACGGAAGTGGCTTCCCTTGTTGGGGGATCATGTTCATTTTGTTGTTGTCAAGCCAAAGGCTTCACCCTCAAAGAGTATACCTCACTTAGCGTTCACCATATATTCCAGGAGCTAGCATATAGTCTAATTTCTGCTCCACTTGTGATATCACCTTTGACCTGTCAATGCTAACAGCTAATATTTACGTTTAATCCATCACTTTTTAAAACAAATAAATGATTTACTTACACAGTTAACTTACAAAGTTAAGAGCTCTATCTTCCAGATGGGAAACCCAATGTCAGAGGTTAACGTAACACCTTGAAAATAGGAAGCTCCCGATGAAAATCAAGGAAATTGGGAAACAGAGGAGGGAAATGGTGCGGGTGGTAGAGCTCTGTGGAGAGAGCACAAAATTCATCTTAAAATGGTTCTCTGGTTGTTCCTCACGTTGGCCTTTTCTCTGCAACTGGGTCATAGATTCCTTGAGGGGAGGTACCATGCCTGGGACATCTGCATGCCCAGTGGCACTTTTGTGCCACTGACACAGAGCAAATGGGCAATGTGCATGCTTGATGGGCTGAGTGAAAGGGACGGCGACACAGAAGGAAGTGAGAGCAGCCCTAGTCTTGGAGGCTGTTCCTGGGGTCGAGGTGGGTGGTCCTGAGGAAATGGGCACCCCTGTGTCTGGGAGACACTGCTGTTCTTGCTGATCATGTAGTTTTGGCATCACAAGATAGATGTGGAAGTGAAGCAATATGATGGAAGGAGCCTAATGTGCTTCTCTCTTCACAGCCCCCTCCATGCCGCGTGAGTGCTTCCAAGGAGCCCAAGGGAGCTGGTTACAGTTTAATTTTATTTCTTTTAATTTTATGAGCGAGAACCCCTGGGTTGATCAACATGAAAGAAAATGGTAATTTGCAAAGTTTCTCTTCTTCCCTGTGCACTCTCCCTGGTTGTTTACCCGAGGAAAAACTGTCTGCCTTGCAAGGTGCATTTTCCACTCAGCACATATTCTTCTGTGATTAATTTTGCCTTATTTATTTATTGACTTCTCTTCTTTAGTGTTTTGTGCTTTGTTTGGAGATCATTCTCTTCCCTGTCTGTTTATGAATTTAATCTCATTGTGGATCATTCATTTGAGGACACAGCTTCTTAAGGGTAGGGACTATCCATTTGGCTAATAGTGCTGCTAGGGCTAAATGTTTCTGTCCTTCCCAAATTCGTATGTTGAAATCCTAACCCTCTCAAGGTGATGATATTAAGAGGTGGGGCCTTGGGAGGTGACAAGGTCATGGGTGCAGAAGCCTTATGAATGGGATTAGTGCCATTATAAATGTGGGTCCAGGGGAAGCTTGTTTGCCCCTTCTACCATGTGAGGATGCAACAAGAAGGTGCCGGCTGTGAACCAGAAGAGGAAGTTTTCATCAAACACCGACTCTAACGATGCCTTGATATTGGACTTCCCAGCCTCCAGAGCTCTCAGAAATGTTTCTGTTGTCTATAAGAGACCTACTTCAGTCTATTCTGTTAGAGCATCCTGAATGGATGATGGGAAGAGCCTTGCACTTGTACTGGCTCTTCCTGGAGTTGCAAGCCCTGACTTTCAACAGCGTGTATGTTTCAGATGGTTGTCTGCACATTTTTCTTCTGTTCTCCAAGAGTGCAGCCTCCTAAACCTATTGCTCCAGTTGACAACCAAACATCCTGGGGGCATGGTACCACCTGTCACCTTGTAAGAGGCTTCAGATGGCCTCCTTACCATCTTCACAGAAATAATGCTTCCGTTTTTCTCTGTCCTCCTTCCCCACAGCCAAGCAGAGAGCAAAGAAAATGGGCTTTAGAGTTATGCAGCCCTAAGGCGGACCTCTTCACTAAACCCGTTGGCAAAGTCACTTTCCCATCCAGTCCCAGTCTATTATTTGTTTACGAAATGGGGAAATGCCTTTTTGCAAGTGCAGATAAGTGGAAGACATGAGAGGACATAGAGAAATTACCTAATGTAGTGCACAGTAAACGTGGACATGTTGCTTGGCGGCTCCCAGGCTTCGTTCATCTCTTCTTTCACCTTCTTCCTTCTCTTTCAGCTCTTCACCAGCTGGATCTTCGCTCCCTCTTCTGGTTCCACATGTGACTTAAAATATGGACAAAATCACAGCAAAAGGAACATAACTAGGATGCAGTTCTGAGAAGAGAACAACCTGACATTTCAGGGGAAACGGTGCCCACATTTGGGCATCTGATGCTGTGACCAAAAGATGTCTTTAAATCTTCATAAGACCTTCTTACTGCCTCCACCTTCCCCAGTTAAATCCTCTTTACTTCAAGCGCTGGCACTTGTGATGAATCAGAAACACTGTTCCTTATTCCACGGGATTACTTTTTTTTCTGTTTTAATTACTAGTATCACAATGATATTTTTCCTGTCGTTTTTCTTCACAAATATAAGTTATTTCAGTTACATTATGGTTTAAAAAGCTTTTTGGGTTCTATGGAAAAATATGCTACCCACTTCAAAACAACCCTCTGAAATATGACTATATAGAACATGGGCTACTTATAAGTTGAAGGTGGTCTCTTATATTTCCTGAAAGTGATTTTACATGATTTATTATGTTTCTTTGAGCCGGTCTATTAGGCTGGGATGGCAGGACCCTGTGGCCCGCAGAAGTGAAGTCCGTGGAAATAAGTCACACAGCAGAGCTGAGCCCAAGTTCCCAGTCTCTGGCCTCTCAGGCCACTGCCCTTTCCTGAATCAGGAGACTTTCTAAATTAGTGCCCACTGGAGGGAACTGTGCATTGTGTCTGCCACTACCTGCCTAGGTTCGGCAGAAGGTGACCTGCTGTGCCTGACCTCTAAGAAGGTCCCTCAGGCCACCACTCCTGCTGCTCTGCTCCACGACACACATTGCCCCTTGTGGGGATGCATGCTCATTGGTCATGCCATGAGGAGGGCACAGGGCTGCAAGGCTGTGTGTGCTGGAAAGAGATGATCAACACCCTCTCCCACAGGGCCATATCACTGGCTGCTGCAAATGCCATGCTACGCTGGTTCATTTATTCAGCAGATAGTTACCAAAGCCCTGTCACGTTGCTGTGATAGGTGCCAAACGACACAGCTGTGAGCAAACACGAAGGAGGTCCCCACTTCCAGAGCGTTTACAGTCTGTTTACATTTAAACAAAGCAGCCTCATGAATGTCACCCCAGGGACAGATGAGGCTGGCGGAAGCAGACTGAGTCACGTAACACAGGGGAGGGTACAGTCAGAATCTTTCCTTCTGAGATCAGGGTTTTCATTTTAAAAGTATTAATTAGGCATTCGCTGTGCCCAGCAATGTGCTAGACTGTGTTCAGTGAATAAAAATGATCTTGACTTCAAAGTGCTGACAGTTGGTGTTCTCTCAGTCAACTTCCGCTATGTCACAAATCACTCCAAAACTTTGTAGCTTAACACAACAAACATTTCTTATTTCTCAGAATTCTTTGGGTCAGAGCCAGGTGGTTCTTCCGGTCTGGGTTGGCTTGGCTGATGTCTATGGTCAGCTGGCAGCTTGGCTGGGACTGGGTGGTCTACCGTGGCCTCTCAAGGCAGGCAGGCAGTGGCAGACTGGCGGGTGCAGGACCTCATCCAGGTGGCTTGTCTCTGTGCCACATGGTCTTCTCATCCTTCAGTAGGCGGTTTCTTCATGTGGTCATCTCAGGGTTCTAAAGAAAAAAAAGACACTGTAAGCCCCAACAGACGCACACGCTTTTTATGTCTCTGCTTGCATAGCATTTGTATTCTACATGCTTGTCAAAGCAAGTCTGACGGCCAAGCCCAGAGTTGGGTGAAGAGGGGAATGCACCAAAACATGGATAGAGAGAGGTGTGAACATATTGTGCGCCATAATGCTGTGATCTACCACTGCCACCTGAATTAAAGCATGTGATGAAGGTAAAGAGAGATGTAAGCATGGGGAAACCACAGGGGACCAAAGAGGCAAGAGGAGCGAACACAGGGGAGATTAGGACAGGATTCTCGGCAGAAGCAACTTCCTGTCTGGTGGATGACAAAGAGTTTGCCAAATACAGATGGGGCACTGAGCACGTGGATGAGGTGTCTCTTAGGGGAAGGTATAGACAGTCTGGGGTGCTCTATTCTCATTCCGCCTTTTCTAGCCCTTTCCCAGCAAACAACTCTATGTTCTCCTTGTTTTCATAGAAACTATGTCTTTTGAAACAACCATTTAGCCACTCCCTAATCCCGATTTGTTCAGTATTTCCAACAGAATGCCATGAAAAAAGTCTGTATAACCTGTTTATTGAATTGTCTGACATTATTGAGGCACACTTTGTTGTTTGTTTTTTTCACTCATTGACTTTAAGAATGTTTGGCAAAATTCCCTTTCTGATCCCTTTATCACATTTTGGAAAGATCCAAAAACTTTCTGATCATTTCCCAACATAAAAACCTAGTTCATCCAGGAATGCAATATTAAGTGGTCTGCTACTATAATTGCACTGACATAATACTTCACATTAAATTATACAACTCTTTGAGCATTGAAAGTCTCCCCAGGTAGAAAATAAGTTTTGTGAGGGCATAGACCAATTTTCAAGTATTTACTCTTAAATTCCCAGCACTTACAAGAGTACCTAGCATATAACAGACACTCAAAACCTAGTTGTAGTATGGAATAATGAATATAATTCACAATGTTTAAAGATAGAAATAGAAAAAACACTATAAAAAACATTTAGGATAGAATTCAAACTTCATGGCCGGGCGTGGTAGCTCATGCCTGTAATCCCAGCACTTTGGAAGGCCAAGGCGAGCAGATCACATGAGGTCAGGAGTTTGAGACCAGCCTGGCCAGCATGATGAAACCCCGTCTCTACTAAAAATTCAAAAATTAGCCAGGTGTGTTGGCACGTCCCTGTAATCTCAGCTACTGGGGGGTTGATGGAGGAGAATTGCTGGAACCTGGGAGGCAGAGGTTGCAGCGAGAAGAGATTGCACTACTGCACTTCAGCCTGGGTGACAGAACAAGACTCTGTCTAAATAAATAAATAAATAAATAAGCAAATTTCATGATAAACGTGCTAATATGGTAGAATAGACAGATATTTACTTAATTTGATAGATTAACTTGATAGAACATATCTGTATCCTCAAACCAGATTATGCATAATAGCGTAACACTTAAAAGCCTTCACATTGAAGTCAGGGATAAGATAAAAATGTTCATTGCTTGAGGTACTTGCCGATGTAACTAAATAGGAGAAAGAACTAAGTGGCATAAATATTGGAAAGAAGGAGGTAAAGTTATTAGTAATCACTGGTTGCATATATTTATATCTGGAAAAGCTTAAAATAGTTTTAAACTCTAAGAGAATTTCATAGAAAGCTGGTAGAAAATGATATTCAGATGTCAGTACCCATCATATATAGGAATAACCAGCTAAAGTATATAATGGAAGAAAGAGACAGGTTATAATAATGACCACCATGATGAAATAATAAAACACAAACATTGTAAAGCTACAGTAATTAGAAGAGTGTGGCACATATGAGTAGAAAGATTGATGGATTTGCGTAGAAGGTCCAACACCAGCCCCAAATGCAGAGGGGGAGATTGCAGGCAGGAACAACGATAGTGATGACAGTGGACACATAGGGAATGTGCTTGGCGTTCTGATCTGACATTTGAACCCTGGCAATCAGGATCCAGAGTTTATGTTCTTAACTGCTGTGCTACGATGCCTCTATTTTTTGCTGTAACATTTGAAATAAATGGCATAAAATAAATGCTTCAGTTAATAGTGTTGGAATACCTGTGTAGTTATGCAGAAAACAATTGAATCTGATTTCTGAATTACCTCTTACTCCAAAATAAATTCACCAAAAGAATTAACAGGAATTTTCTTTTGTTGTTGTTAATCATTTCAGAGTGGGAACTGTCTTTTAGAGTTTGACACAAAACCCAGTAGCCTTATGAAGAAAAAAAAAGACTAGAAAATGGGGCTATACAAATGTAATAAATTTCTTTATGAAAAAATACAACAAATAAGATCATAAAAATAACAGAGAAGAAAATATTTGTGACACACCACATATATAATGTGTACCTAAACACCAATAAGATCAAACCTTAGTAGTCCAAGTCAAATATGAGGAAAAGCTATGAAGAGCTCACATAAAAGGAAATACAAATGATCCCCAAATATTAAAATATGCTGATTCTCACAGCATGAGCAGAAAAAATCAAATTAAAGTTATAACAAGGTACCTATCATATTAACAAAAATCAAAAAGTTTGAGGATGCCATGTATCAGGCAGGTTTTAAGGGGACTCCTAACTATTGCTCATGGAAATTTAATTCATACATGCTTAATCAAAAGTAAATGTACATGCCCTTCCACTCATTGATTCCACTTACAGGAATTGATCCTGCAACTGCATTTGTACATACGCACAAGTTGTTTACATCAAATTATTTAATATATCATTGCATACAATAAGGAAAGATCATGGATAACTGAAATCCACAATAGGGGCCTAGTTAAATAATCAAGATCACTATATGGTGGAATGATCTGTTTCCATTTAGAGGGATGCAGAAGCCTTCAGGTATTGACATGGGAGTGTCTCCATAAAACATTGCAACATAGTAGGTTACCATTTATATAAGAAAAAATGAAGAATTTCTCTATTCATCTATCTCTATCTCTCTCTCTATCTATCATCTATCATCTATCTTTGCATCATCTAACTACTTATCTATCTAGCTATCTACCTATATATCCATATATCTCTCTATCTGCTTATAATGCCAAGGATATTTCTAGAAAGACACATAAGAAACAGCTAACAGTAGTGCTTTGGGGGTGGAAAACTGGGGGACTGGAATAGGAGAGACAATCACTTTCATATTTTGTACCATTGGAACCTAAAAAGCTGATATAAAATGGCACTTATTTCTATATATAAATGCTTGGCAATGACCATGCTATGACTCCTCATGAAGCAGTCAGATGCTTACTTTTACTGTGAATGAATAAGTTTGGATTTAAGAACTGATCAGAGGGAATTATGCACAAAAAGGAAAAGAAAATGAAAGATCACAGATATGGGAAAATGCTAAAATGAAAACCACCATTTGGATAAGAATGAACAGACCTTTGTACAGGATAAGAAATAGCAAAAACATGACCTTAAGTAAAATAGAGATAGTAGTCTAAGACAAAGTTTAGATTACCCCAGTGGAAAAATGAGAAAGTGTCTATTTTTGTTTATGGGCAATAGGTCCTACATAAATGTCTGTATGACATTAGAAGACCATACAAGGTCTGGGGTAATGCTCTGTGTTGTACAGGACTGTCCCCTCACTACAGAGCACCTGTCACCCCTGGCTCTTCCCTCCAAATGCCAGTAGCCCAGTGGCAATTCTCAATGATGGCAGCTGAAGACACCCCATCAATTTCCAAAAGCACCCAAGTAAGAACCACCTGCTTGCTTTATGTCTAAGGTGCTCAAATGGGCTTACAGTTTTCTCCCTTCCTCCCTTAGGAGCTCCTTCTGTAGACCAGGAGGTGTGCTTGTCAGAGCTGGCCTTGGAGGATGCCTGTGCATTCTGCTTTTTCACATCCAACTCTACCTTATAAAGGCCCAAGGGCTGGGACAGAATAGGAGCATGGAGGGAGGGAAACAGAGGCACAGAACATGGATTTGCTCTTGCTGAGGTGTGGGTGCATCTGAAAAGGGGGGATGCAAGCAGAGGGGCAGAGGGAGATAAGGGAGCTGGGTTACCCGGATCCACTGGACATACCCAGCCTCCACCTGACCGCTGGGCTGGGATCTCTGAGAAGCAGACACTGGGTGTGGGGGCACACTTGGAGGAGGGGTCTCTTGAGCAGGCCATGTCTGGGAAAGGGGGTGCCTAGTTTTAAAGGCTGTGACAGAAAGTCAATCCAAGAAGGGATGCATTCCCCAACCCCAAAAGAGGGACACTGTCTCACTGTCTGAAGGACTCCTGCTTCCTTTCTTGGATGATTTTCCTTTCCTTGTCTGCTGATATAGAAGGCTTGCAGAGCCCACTGTCAGCAGCTAGCTTCTGCCTGGATGGACCCAATGTCAGGGATCCTAGCCTGAAAGGATGTGGTCATGCAGTCTGTCCAGTAATGGGAAAGACCATACCTGGAAACACAGCCTACTTCCTGTGCTTAGGGATCCAGGCACCCACCAGGCCCCTTCCTGTCCCCACAGCCGGCTGAAGTTGGCCACATCCAAATGGGGTCCTCTGTGTTCGTCTGGCTGCTGCATGGTCCGTAGCTCTTATATCATGTGACTGTATTGCAAACTAAAATAAAGTAACACAAATGAAGTCAAAACTAAATTCTAGTGGTTGCAGTTAAATGCCAGTTTCATATCCAAGTTTAACCTCCTTTCTTTTCCTTACCCTTAAGTAGGCTTTTCCTGTGGATTGAGGAAGCTGCAGGGTGTGTCTGGGTGGGGGATGAATGCCCACTCTGATTTTTCGCTTCTTCCTCTTTTAGCTTCTCCAGGGTTGAACAGAAGCACATGGAAGCAGAGGGAAAGAGGCAAACATTTTCTTCATTAATTGAGCCTATTGCTGGCTGCAGCTGTCTGGCCATCCTGCCCTCCTCTGCAGTATGCCAGATACTGTTCCCTTGTGGGGGCACAAGTGTGCATCTTGGGAATTCTAAGGGGCTTCTATTGCTCCCCACTTCAGCTCCCTGAACTGGTGTCCAGCCCATGGCTTCCTGGGTCCTCTCACGTAGTTGCCCTTTGCTGTCTTAAGCAATGGCAAGACAGTATCTCTCAGGGCACACCTGGGTCCGTAGTAGCTGCTGCCTACTTGTCATGCTGTTGGGGTGTCACCTGCCCCACTGCCACTCTCCTCTGGCTCACCTCTCTTCCATGCAAGTATCTTTTCTTCTGCTCAGAAGGGGATGCATCAGTTCAACAAGTTCTCTGCAGAAATCAACAACCATCCTGGGAATTCAGTAGTAATAGATCATAGCAAATATTTACAGTGCCCTTACTATGTGCCAGGCTGTGCACAAACTTACCATCCATGTGTGTTTGTCTGCTCAGGTTGCCATAATGGAATACCACGGGCTGGGTAGCTTAAAAGCAGAAATAGACCTCATCTAACCCTAATTACCCTCCAAAGACCCCTTCTCTAATTACCATTACATTGAGGGTTAGGGCTTCAACATATGAATTTGGAGCGATACAAATATTCAGTCCATAGCAATATGTAATCCTCACAATAACCACACGAAGTATCTACTATTATCTCAGTTTTGCAGATGGGAAAATGCAGTACGGGAAGGTTTAAGTAACTTGGTCAAGGTTACAGAGTTGAGGAAGCAGCAGAGCTGGGATTTGGACACGGATAGGCCAGCATCCCTCGGCTTTGCTGGAAACATCTGTGCTATGCTGTCTCGACAGCAGGTGCTATGTCTATAATCACAGTCAATCTCAGCCCATGCTCCCCTTGGATCCTGACCCCTCACTGGAAGGGATAAAAAGGGTACTGCACAACTGTGCACCTCAATAACTCAGGGCTCCAAAGAGATTCTCCCTCCAGCCATAGTTATCCTACATAGACTGGGGGAGGGGAAGGGCTGGGGGAGGTTGAGATTGGCTGGTGGCAGTAGAGCCTGCTCTGCAACCTTGCACTAGGTCTGGGTAGAAGTAGGGTCCTATTCTAACTTTGAAAGCCCTCTTTATATATTTATTTGTATCCGTTTATGGGGGTACACCTGCAATTTTGTTACATGCATAGATTGCGTAGTTGTCAAATCACTGCTATTAAGGTATCCATCACCTGAATAACGTACACTGTACCCATCAAATAATTTCTCATTCCCTTCGCCCCCTCACCCTTCTGAGTGAGTCTCCATCGTCCATCATCCCACTGTCTACAAACGTGTGCACATGTTATTTAGCTTCCACTTATGAATCAGGACGAGTCGTATTTGTCTTTCTGTGGAAGCTCTCGTTAGAACATGGCATTCTCAATGCCTTTTTGTTGCCAGATAGGGGTTCTGGTTGTTAATTCTGGGGTATCAGGAAAAGTCTCTTCTAGCATCGTTTTATATCTGGCTGGGAGAGAGACAGATGGATGTTAAACCCCAAGAACTAGCTCTCTTTACTTGAGGGAATGGAGACAGAAGAACAAGTCAACTTGGCAAGATTCAGCAGATTCAATTACCTGTCCCTGCTCTGCTCAAATCACATTACTGTGGAGTCCAAACTCTCAGGCTGGCTTCACCCTATTGTTCCCAAGTACTTCCTGCTTCAGCCCAGAATGAAGCTTTCACTCCAACCCAGCAGCTCCATGCAACTCCTTCAAAACCACCATTTTCTGTCCCTCCTTTAGGCATATAAACTTGAAAGGAGATAATGAATTTGAACTGCTTTGTAACCCACAGGTAGCTACATTGACGATAGCCACGAACCCAGATGGAGCAGGGTTCAGTTTACAAAGTCTTTTAAATCAGTCCTTGCAGCAGCCCTCTGCGGTAGGAACAACTGTTCCCATTTTCCAATTGAGGGCGCTGAGGCTCAGAGGGCTGAGGTGCTTCTCCAGCCCCCCTGGCCAAGAGTTGCTAAGCTGTTGTCAGACCAGGGCCTGTGACTCCAGACCTTGTGCTTTTCCTCTTAATATCTGGAGAAGGAAAAGAAGGAGGAAGAGGAAGAAAAGGAGGAGGGGGAGGAAAAGGGGGAGGAGTAGAGGGAGGAGGAAGAAAAGAAGGAGTAGGGGAGGAAGGGAGGAGGATGGGAGAAATGGAGGAGAGGAGAAAACGGAAAAGGGGAAGAGGGAGAGAAGCAGGAGGAAAAGGAGAAAGGGAGGAGGGGGAGGAGAAGGAAGAGAATGGCGGGGAGGAGAGATGAGGGTTAGGGGAGGAGGAGGAAGAGGAGGGAGAGTCATGGCCATCTCTGATTTTGTGGCGAGCCTGAAGCTTCTAGAACTGGTTGACTGCTTCATGGGTGAGCCATCCAGTCTCAGATGCCTCTTTTATGAATGTCATGTTGGAAATTCATGGTTCTTTAAATGTCTAGGTCAGGGAATTTTTATTTCTATTAATAAATACAGTGAAAAAAATAGCAAGTCCAGAAAGGGGTCCAGTTGGAACCTCTCAGGTTCACACTACAGGGAAGATGAAAGCTTGCCAGACACCTAACCACCATGTCAGAACAGCGGCCCCACACCTACGCCATTAGATTAGGTTTCCTCAGGCCCAACAAGAAGAGCAGCAGCAAACATTCATCAGGCTAATCACTTTACGTGGATTATTTCAATCAATCCTCACAACAACCCTACAAGGTAGGTGTTCATATCAGCCACACTGTACCCGAGGAGAAAAGCTCCATTCATTCGTCCCTGTCCTCCAGTCTGTAATCACTCGGGGTCTACCCAGTAACAATGAAGCTGGTTGTGCAGCTCTGCTCACAGCCAACTCCTGTTGTTTTATGCGGACAGGAGGCAACAGCAGATCAGGTAGTGATGAGAAATGTAAACATCACTTCAATTTAGCATTCGGACATATGCCTTGCTCTGGCATTTGAAAACAGCTGTGTGTGACGTTTGGAAAATTCCCAGTGCGGTAAGTGGAAGCCAAATGAGGAAGCTACCTGGTGATGCTCCGATGGGAAACGGATGAGGTCACTGGCCTTCCTCCACCGGGCTTCCTTCCATGCTGGTGATGGTCTAAATGAGTTCCCAGTACCCAGTTCCCCCTCTTTCCCTCTTCCCCTTCTCCCCACTCTTTTTCTCATTAAGGTTGACAATATCATGATTAAGGTTGGCAATATTACTCTCCTTATCACTAAGGTTGCCAGGCCTCAGTGCACATGTGTAAGCCCTCTGTGACTGGTCCTTCACAGCCACACGCTTGGTAGGGTACAGAGGTGTGTTGGGGCTGGCTCGGGAGAGCTGTTAAATTTCAGAAATTCTGTGAGTCACTTGTTAAACAAACCTGTTACTAAAAATAAAATTATATAAACTTAGAATAAAATAGATTACAGTAAAGACAAAGGTAATAAACACAATAGGAGCATTAAATATTTACCAGCACACCACTGGAAGTACTGTTATTCTTGTTTGTTGTGAATGAAGGTTTTGGATAACGCCCATATCACGCGGCTGGGAAGTAGCAAATGGAGACCTGGGTCAAGCTGTCTCCAAGACTCTGGCTTGAGTTAGCTGCTGTTTCTTCTGAAAGGTACCGGCTGCCACATTTTGGTCCTATCCAGTTCTGAGGGGTGGGGGTGGTGACTGAGAGACTTAGTTTATAGGAACTACTGCTAGATCTTGATTTGTCTGATAGGAGAAACCACCAAAAAAGTAGACTGTGGCAACAGCATTCTAGCCTTTTCTACCCATGATATAAAAGAGGTTCCCAACTGCTGTGCCAGGAGAGAGGGCAAGGGGTCAGCTCTCCTGCTTATAAGCATCCATTCATTTTCCCTGAAACCTGTGACTCTCAGTGGGTACTAAGATCCCAGAAATGTTTGGGGCCACAAAGCTTCATTCCCAGAGATAAAACTTACCCATGGGGAGAAAGGGGTCATACTCGAGGCCTTTTACATAGAACAAGAACAAGAGAAGACTATCTCCAGAGGCCATGAAAATGTGAAGAGATGGGAAAGAGGAGGTGGATGGTGCCTCTTCATGGCAAAGCTTCAGATGCATAAATATATCCACTGGAATGCAGGACAAAACATAATGTGTAAAAGATTGAACAGAAGATATATTATGCTATTGCATGGCAATCCTGTCTGCAGGAATTTATAGCTTCGATATATTCCCCATTAAAAGTGGTTCAGCTAGCTGGCAGAGAAGCTCGATTCATCTTGCATCTTTTGCAAACCATCAATATTATGGTTTACCCATTTAAACTGGAAATGGGACCAAATATTTGGGCAATTTATAATGAAAATATGAACATCTTTGTATTGGTGTTTATTGCCTAACTTCTACAGTTTAATCAGAAGTCTGCATATAGAGAGCTCAGAGAAGATTTCTCACCTGTGAAATCTGGAGGGTCTAAGCGGTAGGAATGAGGAGGAACACTGGATCTCAGGTTTCTTTCTCAAAGAACGAGGCAGGTGCCCCTAGCATGGTGAACAGCAGTGGCAGTGAAAATATTTAGTCGCTGGAAAGTCAAGAGGACATTTCCGTAAAGATTCATGCTCCATGTATGACCAACCTCCCCTTTTTGAGTTCAGCTTTCTCATCAAAGAAACCCATTCTCTTTTTTTGACCCTTATTCCCATGCAATGGGCCATCTAGTCCCCTGCCCTGGGTCTGCCTGCTTGCACAGGTCTGTGGACCCTTCTCCTGCTGCTGTGGGGCCCTAAGAGACTGGTTAAGAGTTTTCAGGGGGCTGGACGCAGTGGCTTATACCTGTAATCCAAGCACTTTGGGAGGCCGAGGAGGGCGGATCGTGAGGTCAAGAGATTGAGACCATCCTGGCTAACATGGTGAAACTCCGTTTCTACTAAAATACAAAAATTAGCTTGGCTTGGTGGCGTGCCTGTAGTCCCAGCTACCCAGGAGGCTGAGACAGGGGAATTACTTGAACCCGGGAGGCGGAGGTTGCAGTGGGCAGAGATCAAGCCATTGTTCTCTAACCTGGTGACAGAGTGAGAGTCCATCTCAAAAAAAAAAAAAAAAAAAAGAGTTTTCAAGGAAGACCTACTTTTATTGGATTGGAAGAACGAACAAGGAACTCCATTTTGGTCACAGGTCCATGGCCAACACAGCCTGACCATTAATAAAGCTGATATTGTGATCTCCATGGCTCCATTTCTCAAGGAGCCAGTGTCTTGAAGGCAGGAGTCAGTATCTCTCAAAGCTCAATGCGTACTACCCTGGCAGGACTGTGGTGTGAATTAAAGAAAGTATCTAGGACAATTCCTTTACAAAGTGGTGTCCATTATTTAAACACATGGAGAAACTGAGTGACTTCATGAGGTCATCTATGCCCGCCATTTTATTGTTGACCCTCCTTTCCAAAAGAAAGGTGATCCTTGGAGTACCCATAGTCTGAGAGTACATAGTTTTCAACCTTTTTTTTTTTCCTTGAAGTTGTTTTTATTGCAGGGTATGCATTTAATTTTTACAGATAATAAATAGGCAACAATTATGGAGCAATTATCATGTACCAGGCATTTTCCAGATTTCAAAAATGAAGCCCAGGAAGGGTGTGCAACTTCCTCCAGACCACCAGTTGAGAAAGAAGCAGAGCTTGTAATCAAGCCCAGGTGGGAAACTCCAGCATTGATGCTCTTAACCATTGTTCTGTCCCACCTATCATATATTAAAGACTCCAAGGCTGAGAGGGAGAATTTAAGATGCCCAAGCTCAACAAGGTAACAGTGAAAGAGCTGGGGGTTGCATTCAGACCTCTGTGACTCCAAAGCTTGGCTGTGCCTGGCTTCAGCCAGTCTCTTCCATCCTGGGCTGTGCCCATGCTAGCACACAGTGGGGAGCCTTCAGGCCTGGCCTCTTGCTTCTCCCTGCCCTGCCACACAGCCAGGGGCCACTCACACCCCCTCCTTGGAGACTGCAAGGCTCTGCCTTGCTGGACCATAGAACAAAGGAAAAAGAAATAGATTTTCACTTTTTTAAACCAACATCTCCCACCCTCCAGCAGTCTCCAGATTCCCCTCCCACGCAGATGGGAATGAACGAGAAACTCAGTTACCAGAGACTACAAGCAGCACATTTTCTTCCCGTAAACTGGTTATCAGCACTTTCAGCCAGTCAGAGCTTAAGTATTTACTGGTGTTCTCTTCTGCAACTTCCCTCAAAAAAGCTTGCACAGTAGTTCAATCCCCACACTTGGCCTTCCCGGGGTAGCGAAGCAGGTGGTGGAGGTGAAGATGTGGGAAATGAAGATGAATAAGTTTGCCTGCTCCAGCAGTGAGGATCCTGCTGGCAAGGAAGGGTGGGTGCCAAGATCCGCCACAGCAGCTTGTGAGAGTCTTCAGGGTTGGATTATCGGCTTCAATAGCCTGTAGCTTGTTCTACACACATGTATATATCCACGGCATATGTTCCTGGGCAACTGTGTACTAACAATGGAGATCAGCTTGCACGCATGTGTGAACATGTCTGTGAACCCATTGGGAATATTGTGTGGGAGCACAGACCTATGTAACTACAAACATGTACACGCATAGGAGGAGGCAGGTGACTGGGTGTGCGAAGACTTGCCCTCTTCACCTGTCTTTGCTGCTACAAGATCGTGGCACAGGGAGCCTACCGTGGCTTTGGGTAGGGCTGGGGTCTAGGCAGAGGGACTGGGCTACAGTCTCTTGTGGAGGTGGGTAGAGGGGCTTAGTCCTGCAGCTCCCTCTGTTCTCCTGCCTATTGAATCCATTTTTAGCTCTGCTCTCTTGTGGAATGACTAGGCTCAAAGAGTATTTAAGAGCAGGGGTCCCCAACCCTCAGGCCACAGAGTGGCACCCGTCTTGACCATTCCCTGATGACCTTCTCCACCACAGTGAGGTGGCTCTGCCACTGACTAGCTCAAGATGCCCAGGCTCATTCTTGTTCCTGCCTTTGCACCTGCCACTCCCCTCATGTAGGGTGCTTTTCCCATTTTCCACTCTAGTCCAAACACTGTTGACCTTGCCATGATGAACCCAGTTTAAGGCATCCTCTCCCAGTGGGACTTTATGTGAGCCCACTAACTCTGTCCATCTTTTCTTTCTTGAATTTAGTAGCCCCCTATTGCTTACTTTAAAATTCCAAATGTATTTTCTTTTCTTTTTTTTGGAAGCAGAGGTTTGCTCTTGTTGCCCAGGCTGGAGTGCAATGGCGCGATCTTGGCTCACTGCAACTTCTGCCTCCTGGGTTCAAGCGATTCTCCTGGGTCTCAGCCTCCCAAGTAGCTGGGATTACAGGCATATGCCACCACACTTGGCTTATTTTGTATTTTTAGTAGAGGTGGGATTCTACCACGTTAGTCAGGCTGGTGTCGAACTCCTGACCTCAGGTGATCCACCTGCCTTGGTCTCCCAAAGTGCTGGGATTACAGGCATGAGCCACTGCCCAAATGTATTATCTTATAGTATTGGCTGTTTGTTTCATCTGGGTAAGTCCTGTCTTCTGCAAATGGGAAAGAAACTTTAAAGTAAAGCTAATGACAAAGGTGAAAAAAAGAGTAACTTGACAGCGGAGAAACCTGGACAACACTTCCTCAGCCTCGCATCAACATCAACAGGGATAAAGTACACACATCAACTGTGTGTACGCTTGATATGTGTCAAGAATGGCTCTTCAGCTCTGTGATCTTCCACCCCCAAACCCATACCCTTGGTCTGATCATGAAGAAAACATTAGACAAATTTCAATTGGGGATCATTCTGTAAAATACCTGACTGGTATTTCTCAAAACTGGCCAGGTCATCAAAAACAAGAAAAGTCTAAGAAATTGTCACAGTCAAGAAAAGCCTAAGAAAATATGATGATTAATGGCGACATAGTGTCCTGGATGGGATAAAACCAGAAAAACCAGGACATTAGGTAAAAGCGAATGAAATTTGAATAAATGGTAGACTTTGTTTAGTAATAATGTATCAATATTAGTTCACTAGTTATGATTAATAGAGTAGAAGATTTTAATAATAGGGAAAACTGGGTGTGGAGTAAATGGGAGTTCTGTATTATTTTTCCAATATTTTTGTAAATCTAAAATGGTTCTAAAATAAAAAGTTGATTTTAAAAACACATAGCAGGCCAGGTGCACACCTGTGATCCCAGTGCTTTGGGACTCTGAGGTGGGAAAATCGCTTGAGCCCAGGAGTTTGAGACCAGCCTGAGCAAAAGAGTGAGACCATGTCTCTAGAAAAAACCCATCAAATTAGCCAGGTATGGTCACGGGCACCTGTCATCTTAGATACTTGGGAGGCTGAGGTGGAAGGATCACCAGAGTCCGGGAGGTTGAGGCTGCAGTGAGCCATGATCATACCACTGCACTTCAGCCTGGGCAGCAGAGCAATACCCTGCCTATAAAATAAGTAAATAAATAAATAAATAAATTAAAACATTCATAAAACGCTATTTAAAAATATTTGTTATCATAGGTGGTATAAAAGTCCCAGCAAATGAAATTAATGCATACGGGAAAAAAAAGCATAAAAACTACAACCCAGCTAAGGATGATGGCACATCTGCTATGTGAGATGCTGTGCTCGGTACTTTAACACATCTTAATTTACTGACCCCTCAAATACTCTCCAAGATGGAGTTCAGGGTCTGTTTCTTTTTTTAGTAGATGGGGTAGCTGAGACTCAAAGAAGTTGTGACTTGTCTGAGCTCAGGTGGTGAGTGGCAAGGCTAAGATGCTAGCTCAGGTCTGTATGATTGTAAAACCAAGCCTTCTCTCACTTCTGCAAGACACATCTAGGTTTGAATCATTACAGCTGGGTGTTCCTTGACAGCAAAAAAACTACGCCCTGGACTTTTCCTAGTCCTCTGGTTCTTCTACATTATTGGACACTTAATCCATGCTGAGTTAATATTGATGATTAAATTAGATGAAATGTATTATAAACATTGTAAGCCCTCATTGTACATTGTAAGCCCTCAGCGGGGAAAAGGCTTTTTGGGTTTTGTTTATTCTAAAGAAATGGAAATGAGCTTGGAGGCTTCGTCTCATATTGAGGCACTTGGCCTCAGATCAGCTTCCTATTGCTATGCCCTGAATGTTTGTGTCTTTCCAACATTCTTGGAATGAAAACCTAATTTTTAATGGGATAGTATTAAGAGGTGGAGACTTTAGGAGGTAGTTAAGTAATAAAGGTGGAAATCTCAGGAATGGGATTAGTGTCCTTATAAAAGAGGACCCAGGGATCCTGTTCACCCCTTTTATCATGTGTGGAAGCAGTGGGAAAGTGCTATCTCTGAAAAATGAGCCCTCACCAGCCCCAGGATAAGCTGGTGCTTTAATCTTGGACTTCCAGGCCTTCAAATCAGGGCCTAGTAAAGTTCTATGTGTATAACAGGGCTCATTTTATGCATTAACCTGGTGGTGAGACCTGGGCACAGATGGTAGGGCCAGGGATTATGTTGACAATATTTAACAATTGGCTCAGCATGGATACGCACCCATCAGAATAAACACTAGTCTTTAAAAAGAAAAGATGGAGAAGTTTTGGCAGCTGCTGGCTAAATGCCAGGCCTGGGTCATCTGAGGCTGTCTGCTCTGAAGCTGTTTAGTCTTTTTGTGCTGCTGCAACACATAGCATGGACTGGGCAGTTTACAAATAAGAGGAATGTATTTCTTACTGTTCTGAAGGCTGGGAAGTCCAAGGTCAAGGCACTGGCAGATTCCCTGTCTGATGAAGATGCACTTTCTGCTTCATAGTCAATGCCTTCTTGCTGAGTCCTCATATGGCGAAAAGGGCAAGGAAGTTTTCTGGGGTCTTTTTTATAAGGGCACTAATATCATTTATGAGGGCTCCACCCTCATGACCTAATGACCTCCCAAAGGCCCCCTCTCTTAATACCATCTTGTTGGGGGCTAGGATTCCAATGTATGAATTTTGTAGGGATAGACGTTCGGTTCACAGCAGGAGCCATGACTGGGAGGGACCCTGAGCTGAGAGGGCACACCCACCTTCACCTTTACTCCGTGCTGATGGAGGCAATGGCAATGCCACATAGTGATATGGAAATAGCACAGTCTTTGAAGGCAGGCATATAGTCTGGGGCCTCATTGTAACATAGATCATTGATTAAATAATGCCTGGTTTCTTCCCTAAAGGATGGGGAGTAGGAGGAAAAAATGTTACAAAAGGTGAAAAAAGTGTGCCTTGGAACCAAAATGATATGGATTTCGAGATAAACACATATCACTTTCTTTGCTGTAGAAATGAATAATATCACCTCAAATGGCAATGGTGAGGATTAACTGGGAGTTCACAAATTATTTTCCTACTTCATAGACTATAAGTGAAAAGTCTACCACACAGTAGGTCTCAGTTCTGCTGGTGGGGTGAAGTCTGCTGTCCCTTAGGATGCTTTGGGTTCTGCCTCCATTTCCTGGGGGCTCAGCCCTCTGCTCTCTCTCCTTTGAACCCACTCCTCTCTGTCCCTATTTCCTGGGTGCACAAAAGTTAGGAGAAGGGCGATGTGTGGAGAGGGTAATGGTGGTCTCTTTACCGGGAAGGATGGTCATTGGAAGTGAGGATACCACTTTTGACTCATCAGTTTCCGTGTTCTGACCGAGAAGGATCTCCTTGGCCTTCTTTTCTTCGTGCCCCACTCGTGCAATTACAGTAACACGGGACACGTGCTGAAAAAGAAAACCCAGGCCAGTCATTCGTCTAACAAAAGGTAACACTGAAGACTAAAAGGGAGCACATCCTGCTCCTGGTCAAACAGCTGATGACCACCTGACCCTCCCACTCCCTGGCCTGCAACTTCTCCAAGCCACACCTCCTCCCTCTTCCTGGCTTTAGACATGAATGACATTGATGGCAACCAGATGTCAAGTGGGATTCTCCTGCTGTCCAGGAATGGGGACTAAGGCCCAGATCTCAATACAAAGGGCATTCAGTTCCCCACCTTCTAAGTGCAGCGAGTCCCAGCAGCTGGACCGGTAGAATCCCGCAGGGCTTACTGTGGAGCTGGAACCGATGCCCACCTCTGCCTCCCTAGTGCATGCAAGGGGAAGATGGTGAGAGGGGAAGTTGACTCTGGGGAAAAGGAGGAGAACGATTTTTTCCCTCCATGATCAGAAAGGGAAGCTGTGAGAGAATCATTCACGAAGACCAGAGTCTCTGCGAAGAGGCAAGACAGGCATGGTGTGCCCAGCCTGCATCTGGCTATCCTGCAGGCTGGCAGATCTGTCCCTGTGTGACACAAACAGGCAGAACCAGAATGAGAGAGAGATGGCCTGTGGTTTCCCCATCTGATAAGGATGAGGAAGTCTCTGGAGTTCCCCACCCTAGACAGGTGGGGTCAGCAGCAGGGCTCTGGTAGCAGGAGGTGAAAGGGGATGGCAGAGCTTGGGCACAACGGGAGCCTTCCTGGGGGAATCGGGCAGTGGAGCTGGACCCACAGCACTGCAGGGTGTACACCCCTGGGAACTGGCATGGTGATGCCCGCTCCACAGAGGGCAGTGGGTGATAGCTGGAGACTGAAGGGCAGACCCGGAAGAAGGCCTGCCAGCTGGGCGTGTCTCTGCTGAGGCCACTGCTTCTCTCTGGGGCTAAAAGGCGGGGATGTCTGGGAGCCAAAAAAGCACTACTTCACCACAGGGTAAAATATAGGATGCCCAGTTCAAGTTGAATTTCAGATAACAATGAATATATTTCAGCATAAATATGTCCCAAATATTGCCTGGGAAATACCCTAAAAATGCATTTGGATATTTTCATTCAGTATTCAATATTCATCGGAAATTCAAATTTCACCAAGCACCCTACATTTTTACTTGCTAAATCTGGCAACACAATCCTCTCATGCCTATTACTTACACACACACACACACACACACACACACACACACCCCAAGCTGTTATAGCCACAGGAGGGGAGCTTTGATCTGAGTTTGAGATTGAAGTTTTAAAATGAACAAGACTGCGTCTTAAGGACCACTGTGATACTGTTGTAATAAATGAAAGTGGCTGGTAGGTGATGGAATCGGGCCAAGATGCCATTCAGGAAGCCTCCACCCAGTGAGCAAGTCTGGGCTCTGCGAGAGAAGTGTGGAGGAACATTTGTTAGAAAAATAAAACTGTTTCCTTGTCACGCCCCCCAGGGCTGGCTGGCTCCCCTCTCCTACAATAGGACGCTGCTCTTGGAGCCCTCATGAACCTCCCTGAAATATGCCATTTTCTCTTAAGTCCTTGTTCCTCCCGTGGATGGCAGGTAGCTCTTTTGTCTTGCAGGATTGGGGGCCCTTTAAGGCTCCTTGTATTCCCCTCTCCCAGGTGAGGGGACCCATACTTCCCTCAGGGTGAGGCTGAAGCTGCAGAAGATGCACAGGAGGTTGCTAAGGGCACACATGGCTGACTTGACGGTTTTGCTCAGGATTTAACTTATACAAGGCTTAAATGCTAAAAACATGAAGCTCACAGGTGCTTCCACCCAATCCTGGGCTGGAGAATTTGGCCACGCCTCCTCTGTTTCTCATCTGCCCATTGGTGCCACCCTCAGTCTAACACCTGGGCCGGCTCTCTCCCCTTGGCCCATGCTCTCCCTACCTTCTCACTGCCACCACCACTGTTGTTTGGCCAGAGCCATCACCACTCATAGCCTCTTCATCTGCCAGGCTGGCTCCATCTTCCGGATGCTTGTCCTTGTGAGCAGGCTGCTCCCATGCACCTGAGGAGCCGCCCTGTCCTCTGGGGCTGCCATGTGGTCCTATGGGTGCCCGCCCCCCATTTTTTCCAGCCTCCCTGCTGTGATGCACACGTGCATGTCTGCGCCTTTGCTCTCTGCCTGGTCCCATGGATATTCTGCAGAGGGGAGGGGATTCTGGGCTCAGAGCTGAGCCTTGATGCCCTCCCCTCCCTGTGCAGGACCTCTTATCAATCACTCCTGTCACTGAGCATTTGGGGACAGTCAATGGGCTACAGGATGCTCCTGGACCTGATTTATAGAGGGCAACCCCCTGGGTGGGGTGCTGAAGAGGGCAGTGGGGGCTGGGTCCTGTGGTCCTGAGCTAGGCTTGGCTGGGCCAGAGCGAACCCAGAGAGCAGGGCTGGCAGGAACTTCACTAGGGAGAGGAGGCCCCGCGGAGAGCAAGAGGAAGTGTCTGGGAGAGAAAACGTGGGTGGGAGCACCCAGAGGGAGGGAAATGCAGACAGTGAGGGAAATGGGAAGGAGGCAGCTAGGGGGGATGCATGTGTGTGGAAATAGGGAAGAGTACAGAGAACACAGGGTAGAGGTGTGTGCAGAGAGGGAGGGACAGAGAGAAAGCCCAGCCAGAGGAGCTGCATTTTCAGAAAGCAGAGGAAATTCAGCTGAGCAGGGTATTTTTAAGGAAGAATGTGCTGGCCGTGGCCCCAGACTGTGTGTTGAACACATGTGGTGCCACCCCATCAAGCCTGCACACATCACTGACTTCCTCCTTCTGAGCCATTGCAGGGGGCAGTGCACCATCCTCCTGGCTCTCCCACCCCTAAACCCAGCCAGACGGCAGCACCATATGGGTTTCCTGATGTTCCTCTGTGAGGAAGTACAAAGAATCAGCTCTCTCCAACTCTTACCCCCTCACTTGGCTTTCCAGAGCCGCTCCTGGAGCTGGAGGCAAATAGCCTAGAGGTGCCTCCCTTGCCCTGAGGTTGCTTCCTGCATGGCACCACCAGCGCAGCTACAGGCAGTAAGCCTGCAGGAGGGCAGAGCAATGGAAGGGTGCAAAGGGCAGACAAGATGGTCATAAGGAGTGACTGTACGTGTGTCAGGTGTGGGGAGGGAGGTAGGGCTGTGGATGGGCAGCATGATTAAAGTCATGAGCCCATGAGATGCAGGGCTCTGGGGACTCACCCAGTTTATCAGCTCCAGGGATGTTCCTGCTTCCACCATTGGAGCTTCTGGGGTGAGGAGGGTCAGAGCC
Source organism: Sapajus apella (assembly GCF_009761245.1). NCBI lineage: Eukaryota > Metazoa > Chordata > Mammalia > Primates > Cebidae > Sapajus > Sapajus apella. Next base: position 23,792,040 of record NW_022436961.1, on the reverse strand, counting down.
CAGGTCCATTGCTTCCAGCCCCAGCAGGTCAGCAGTATCTGAGGCCTCGGTGATGAAACCTGCCAGGAGTCTGCCATTCTTGACTCTGCACTTGAAGGCAGCCTGCTTTGGCATCATGAGACTGTGATGATTGTCTCCTATATGACCGTGATGATGTTGATGACAAGGGTGATGATGATGGTGATGGGCTCTCACTTGAGAATTTACCCTGTGCTAACTGCATTATATGTAGAAACCCAGATAATTCTTACATGCTCCTATGAGATTGCTACTATTCTATACATAGTTATATAAATTATACACACATGCACCACACACACACACACACACACACACACACACACACACACACATTATAGTTATAAGGAAATTGAGGCAGTGGAGATATTGAGTTACTTGCCCAAAGTCACACATCTAGAATGGGGGAACGCATGATATGATATGCATAGTGTCCACACGTGGAAAACTCCAGTTACCAAGGTCTCCTGTGCCCTCATGTACACTCCTCCAGCCTGGCAGCCCTGGGCACCCAGGCAACAAGATGGATTCTCTTAGGAACACCAGGATGCATGAACCCTGGGGTCTTCCTGCCGGCCCTGGACAGCAGCACATCCTCTCTGGCTGGATGGAGCTCAGGCTCACAGTCTCCCTACCTGGGAGAAAAAGGGCTTCGACCAAAATTAGGATTTTGTCTGAAGGCCGGCTGGATGAAAGAGAAAAGGGCAATTGGCTGGTGGAGAGCCCAGCAGATGAGCACCAGTTAGTTGCAGAGCAGGTGAGAAGCCAAGTCTGCCAGGCCTAGGAAGCTCGGCCTGCTTTAGCGCAAGCTGCTGATTGGCTACGCAAGTCCCACCTTGCCTTCTCCTTTCCTAACAGAGTCTGGACCGAGTTTAGGGATTCACCGTTCTCCACTCAGTTATCTAATTCAGGGCTGCACAGCCATACCCTGTTCTGAGTGCAGACAATGGGCTTTGGCAAGGCACAACTTGGGTGTGTCAAGCATCCCAGGCTGATGAAGCTATAGGGGGTGGGGAACCCCTGGGGAAGGTCTGTCTTTGTTTTATTGAGATGGAGTTCCGCTCCTGTTGCCCAGGCTGGAATGCAATGGTGCGATCTCGGTTCACTGCAACCTCCGCCCCCAAGGTTCAAGCGATTCTTCTGCCTCAGCCTCCTTAGTAGCTGGGATTACAGGTATGCGCTGCCACGCCCAGCTAATTTTGTATTTTAGCAGAGACAGAGTTTTTCCATGTTGACCAGGCTGGTCTCAAACTCCCGACCTCAGGTGATCCACCTGCTGTGGCCTCCCAAATTGCTGGGATTACAGGCGTGAGCCACCGCGCCCAGCCAGATCTGTTTTTTAAAAAGATAGCAAGAATGAATGACTCCACCTCTGCCTCAATGAATGGCAGCTGTCTTGTGACCCTGATGGGAGACACCTGGAGAAGACACCCTCATCTTGAACATCTTGAATGTGGCAGAAACAAAACAAAGAACAGCCGGGTCCTTGTGAGGACGTGAAGCCAACAGAGCCACCTGTCTTTGGATTTTTCATGCTGTGGGATTGTAAAATTTCTGATTGTTTGAGCAAGTTGGGGTATATGGCCCATGATTGTGTTTTGTTTTGTTGTTTGCAATGGACACCCTGCCCTCAGAGGAAGTGGGAATGAACTGAGGGAGGGCGAATCTCTGCTGGTCCCTTCCCTAAAGGGCTGGCGAGCAGCTCCACTTCCACATATCAGAGTTCAAAAGATCCTGCCACTCAAACGAGACCTTGAGAATCATTGCAGGGGATCACTGGATTCCACTTGAGGGCTAAAAAAGGAACAAAATGTGTGGCTTTCTGAATGTGAGTGTCTGTGTTTTCTTTAAAGGGGGATAACAAGTATGTTTTCTCTTGGGAAGACCCTAGAACTGCCTGTACTCCCAGATCACAGAGAACATTCCCAGAAGAAATTCTGCAAGGATTTTCTCTGAGGTTTGACTCCTCCTCCCAAACCTGCTCTGGGTTCCACCTTCTCCACAGTCCTAGCCCCGAGCCTGGAGCATGCAGCCCAGGCAAATCTCCCAGGATGTGTGCAGCCGGAATCTCTCATCCTGCGCTTAATCATGTTGCAAGTCCCACAGGCCCCTGTCATAAAATCTCAGTGCTGCCATGTTGTGGGTGAGACTGGGCAGCTATGGGAAAGTAAACTCCAGGTTTTTTCCCCAGAAAAAACCATGGTCCAAGAGGAATGTTTTGGACATCCTCCTCCAGCTGAGGGTGGCTTTCTAGGGACTATGCATTATTCCGAGAGTGAAAAAGAATTGAAATAGAACTCAGAGGTCCTTAAGTCCAGCTCTCTGGTCCTCAGATGAGAAAGTCAAGGACAAAAGAGGGAGGCATGTTCCCAACACCCTTGCCAGACTGAGCTGTTACTGTTTCCCATGACCCCACCCCCATTTCCTGTGTCTTCGTCTCTTCTCGTGCACTTTCCTCACCTGTGAAGTGGGTGTTTGGACTTTATAAACTGTGGTGAAGATTAATTGAGAGGCACTCCTAGTTCAAAATCTTGTGCAGGGCCCTGTGCTCACAATAATTGCTCCATGAATGGGTGTTTGGGATTTCTTCCCTTGAAAGGTCTTCGGTGAGGGACCTGAACACACATGGCTTAGAGACAAGCATTGGCTCTTCTGCCCACTGCTTGGGTGACCTGGGAGCCCTTCTTCCCACTGGACCACAACTTTCTCAAGAGCAAGGACTGAGCCAGGGATCCGCACCTAAATAGCCATGCTCCTGGATCAGACAGCGCTTAACTCACAACTTAATAAGAATACAGGGTCAAAGAACACATTTAATAGCCAAAAAGAGAAGAGAGAATAGGGTTTTTGCTGTTTTAAGAGGATTGACAGAAGGCAAGAATCAAGGAAGAAAGAAGTTGGGCAGGAAAGCCCTGTTTCACACTCCTGCCTCCAACTGAGCAGGTCCCTCAGCAACGTCACTGGCCCTCTAGCGTATCCTTCACTGCCACCAAGCAGTCATTATTAAGTGACTGCTGTATATCAAGAAAGTGCAATGAGAACTGTTCAGCTCTGGATGGACAGAGACAAAAATATGTAAGCATAAGAGGCAGATGGATATCTAATATCACAGCCAAGTATTAGAGCCAGGGCAGAGGTGGGACAGATCAGTTATAATTGGGGCAGACAGAAAAAAAGCCTGGGCATTGGTCCCCGGATTCTCTCCAGGGATCAGGGTTTCAATCTCACTGGCAAGTCCAGTGTGCAGACTGCATCAACGTATTCTCACAAAAAGATGAAGCTTAGGAACACACTTCCAGGGAGGTGAAACCCAGACAACAAACCTGCAGGTGGTCAGCCTCAGATACCCTCCTGAGTTGCTGGCAGAGTGTGGCACCCTAGTCACCAGCCTTCTCCCCAGGGCTAGGGCTGAGCGGCGTGCCAAGGCTAACCGGAATTCTAAGAAACCTGTAAGGAAAAGGTAGCGTATCAGAACAGGAACTTGGTACAGGGATCTAGGCAGGATACAGAAGTGAACTACAGAGCAGGTTTGGGTTGTGGGGTGGTATCAAGTATAATGAAGTGTTCATTTCTCTGCACTGGAGTGCTGCCTCCTTCTAACGCTGAAGGTAAATGGAGGCGCTGTCTAAGATGACCTGTATCGTCGTTGGTCATGGAACCTTGGGGTAGTAATGAGCCTGGAGTAGCTCTGCTAAGAGGAGGAAGATGGCTGCAGAGGCCCCAGAAGAACCCATCTGACGAACATCTCCCTCCTAAGAGCTTCCAGAGCCAGGCAGGCAGCACAGGCACAGCCCCATGACTGAGTCTTTCTTTTTGGACATAGGAGTGTTTAAGTCTCTTGTGGGAGGCTCACATGTATTTAAGCAGGAAATGTTCCTAATGAATTAGAAAGGAGCCCCTATTCTCTCTTTTCCTTTTCTCTATTTAGTGAGTTCCTAGACTCTGTGTCGTTGTCAGGTTGTGACTTGAGCACTCTCTGGTCCAGGAACGTGGCTATTTAAGTGGGAATCCCCGGTTCAGTCCTTGCCCTTAAGAAAGTCATGGTCCAGTTAGGACCTTTCTAATTCATTATGGACATTTCCTGCTTAAATCCTTGCCTGCTTCTCCTTCTACTCAACAAAAGTTCCAAGGGAGATTGCATCTACTCCCAGGGCTTTGGGTGGCTGCTGACAACCACATGTCAGGCTGTCCCCTGCCAGGCCTGGCTTCTGTGCCACGGAGCCACCTCCCAGAGCTGCTTTCTCAGCTTCCCCTCTTTGCAGCTCTCAAGCACCGGAGGCTCAACCGCTCTGAAAGTGAACCTGTCATTTCCCCTTGCAAATCTGCTTCTGACACTGAATATTTTTATTCAGCAAATGTTATCGTCATCCACCCAGTCACCAAAATGAGTAATTCAGGATTACCCCCTCCTTTTCTTTCATCTTCCATTCCTCTTTTCTTCTTCTTACCTCTATCATGGAATCATTTACAAGACCTGAAAATTCCAACTTCTAAACAAGCTCCACTCCCACACTCCCTCCGCCCTGCCCCCGCCCCCCGGCCAGGATCATTACTATAACAACCTTCTGCATGGATTCTCCTCTCAGCGTCAGTCTTCGATGACTTCCCAACCACAATTCCATCTCTCCTCCTTGCAATGGGAGTCCCCATTTTTCTTTTCTTTTTTTCTCTCTCTTTTTTTTTTTTTTTTTTTTGAGACAGAGTCTCACTCTGTTGCCAGGCTGGAGTATAATGGTGTGATCTTGGCTTACTTCAACCTCTCCCTCCTGGGTTCAAGGGATTCTCTTCCCTCAGTCTCCTGAATAGCTGAGACCACAGGCACGCACCACCACACACAGCCAATTTTTTGTTTTTGTATTTTTAGTCAAGGTGCGGTTTCACCATGTTGCCCAGGATGGTCTCAATCTCTCAACCTCGTGATCTACCCACCTTGGCCTCCCAAAGTATTGGGATTACAGGTGTGAGCCCTGCACCCGGCCAGGAGTCCTCTTTCTAAAGCACAAACCTGAACATGTCACATCCTTGCCTCATACCCTTCAGTGGCATCCCGGGCTCTCTGGGAGAACATCCAGATTCCTTAGTGTGATGCCCAACGTGTCACTCCTCTCTTTCATCATCTCTCACTTCTTCCTCATATAAACAGTTCTTTTTAGCCATATGGAAGTACATGCAATTGGAGAAATATACTCTGTCTTTTAAGTGGCCTAACTTGTGTGTATTTTATTCCCTCAATTTAACCTTCCAAAGTCCACCCAGGCATCGCTTCCATAGATTAGCATTCCTTGGCTCTAAGCAGAGTGTGGCACCCTAGTCACTAGCCTTCACCCCCAGGGCTAGGAGAAACTGGCCTTTCCTGCCCCACTCTCTGGGCAGAGCTTGATGTCCTCTGTGCTTTCCATTATCGGGGCATTAAAAGCACGAATTTCACTGCTTGTTGTCCGGTTGTCTGCTTCCAGGCTGTGCCACTTATCTCTGCACCCTGGAGCCTAGCACAGTGCCTAGCACTTGGGAGGCACTTAGTCAAAAGCAGATGAATGAATAAATGAGTTCACTGAGCACAATTTTATTTTTATTTCTGTGTTTGTCCTTGGGGAACAGATCAGGGAAGGGAGATTTCCAGGTGGCTTCCCTTAGGAGGCTCCTACCTGCCAGACACCTACACCGTCCCCTCCTCACCTTGGGGAGAAGGCCTGGGTCCTTATACAGCTGCCTCCTTAGCCAGTTAACTCAGAGGACACTCCTTCTACTAGATGCTGCCTGGGCAAGAGGAACAGCTTCTAGCCTCCTCCATTGCAGCAGAGGACATTATAAAACTCCACAAAGAGAAAAGGTTGGCTTGTTGCTTCCAGACAAGAATTAATAGGTGCAACCCATAATCCTGTCTTGAGGGAGATGAAGGGAAAAAGGAGAGAGGGAACATAATGGTCAAATCCACCCGTCTTGTTGCCTGAGTGCCTCTCTGGTGTTTGAAGTTCAATGAATAGAAAATGAGCAGAGAGGCTCAGGAGTCAGCACTTTGGGGGAGTCCAGCACGTGGCAGCCTCCAGGGAAGCTCCAGCTCACCCCTGCCAGCCAGCGGAGGTGCAGAGGAGATAAAGGGAGCAGAGCTCAGCCTGGCTGTCATCCCACCCACTGGGTGGGCAGCCGCTGGGGATATTTAGCTTGTTCTGGTACCTCTGACCACAGGAGTCAGAGAGATAGCCATTCGGTGCTGAAGGAGATGGCTGGGATGCTGTGGCACAATGCCCTTCACCTTTTCAGGTGAGGAAACAGAGGTCAGGCCAGGGCAAGGGACTCTTCCTCCGGAGTCGCACAAGGAGGGGAGGCTGGCAGGGGTGGGGGTGTGGAAGGGCTGGCTAGCACACACACAAGCAAACACGATCCTCCCCATCTCGACAGATTCGAAGCGGCCCGCTCCCCTAGGCCTGTGCCAATGGGTTTGCCCATCCCACTGGGGACTCAGCCTGAACGCTTGCCCATCTGGGCACAGAGCTACTACCTTGAGCACCTGAAGCGGTGTGGGGCTGTGCTCCTTCCCGAGTTAGAGGCCCCCACCTGAGCTGATCTGGGGCCTTTTTTAAGCAGGCCTTGCTTCCTCTCCAACTAGCCCCAGCGTCAGCCCCTTATGCCCAGGGGTGGCTATGAGGGAAGGGCTCAGTACAGGGGTGTGGATGACTTGGATGATGTTGATCATAATAGCAACTGTCAGCATTTATTGAGTTTACTATGAACCTTGTACTTTGCATACATTACCTCATTTGTTCTTCCCAGCAAGCCATGACAGGCTCCAGCTCTTACGTCTTGGGGATCACAAAACCACCTGCCTCTCAGAGTCAGGGTGAAAACAGAGGGGTAAATACCTGGAAAGTACTTTCACAATGCCTGATACCTAGGGAGTATTTAATAAATATCACTCACTTATTCACCCACTCACGCATTCATTCAATCATTCATTCAACAAACGCTTACTATGTGCTATGTGTTGGGCACTGTGTTCATCTCTGGGGATCTAACTGTCACCAAAGCAAACTAAACACTATGCCCTCATAAAGATCAGTGCAAGCCAAGGGAGACAGACAATAAATAAAATAAATAAGAAAAAGGAAGGTAATAGGCTAGATGGCGATAAGGACCACAGAGAAAGATGAAATAGGCAGGTCAGAGAGGAAGTGCCAGGGCTGGAGTCAGAGAAGTTCTCACTGAGAAGGGAACATTTGAGATAAGTTATGGAGCAGGTGCAGGATATGTCATCACGTGTATACCTGGGGAAAAGGCTTTCCAGGTAGAAGGTACTATAAGGGCAAAGGGCTTGAATCTGGAGGGTGAGTGGTCACTTCAAAGAGCAATAGGGTCAGACAAGTGTGGCCTGGGCAGAGAGGACCAGTGAGATAAGCTTGAATGGGGGCCCAGTTTTGAGGGCAGAGCCTGTGCGGCCTTGTAGGCCCCTGGGAAGGTGTTGACTTTTACTCTTGAGTAAGACAGAGACCTTTTACAGGATTTGAGGGGTGCAAATGACTTACATTATAGTAGGATTATTCTACAACCTTCCTGCAGCTATAAAGAGGGAGCTAGGGAAGCTTAGAGAAAAGTCAGGAGCTGATGCAGTAGAGGGGTTGGTACCTTGGAGCAAGGTGGCGGAGATTTAGGTGGGAAGTGATGGTTTCCTTGACATATTTGGAAGATAATCCTGGGAGACTGGGTTATTGGGCAGGAAGGACAAATCTGCGAACTCTGGCTTGAGCAAGTGGGAGGATGGAGATGATGTTCACGGAGATGGGGAGACTGGGAAACGACTGGTTTGGAGTGGGAAATCAGAAGTTGAGTTTCAACCTGCTAAGTTGGAGACTCCTAACTGATATTCAAGTAGCCCTGGATATACCATTCTACTAGCCAAGGGGAAGGCATGTGCTGGAGTTCTAAATTTGAAAGTTACACACTCGCTTTACAGCAAACGAAACTGAGTGTGACAGCAGGTAAACAACTTGCCAAGGGCTAGTAAGTGCAGTGGTGGATGAAGATTGAGTCCGTATCCACTCTGCTTTATTTCCTACCCTGGGGTATCCTGAGGACAAGGGCTGAGTCTTCTTAAGGATGGGGACGAAAGTGTAAATGTGACTCAGAGATTATCCACGCAGGATGAGAGCAGGGGCGAGAGGCTGACCTAGAGCCTGGTGGGCCAAGGACAAGACACTGTCCTAAGAGCACTCCAGTAGTGCTAACTGGATGGGGGCACCGAGGCCTGTAGGTCTAAGCTTGGTCTGTGTGAGAAGGTTGCAGCAAAAGGATAGGAGAGTATTATTTTCAGTCTTGCACGCCCCATATGCTGAGGATATATACTACCTATCCAGCATAGTTGTAGGTCCAACGGGAGATACAAAGTGGTCTGTATACCTGGCTCTGCCCTGTTACATGTACCATCTTAGGAAACACTTGTTTCCTGGAAGGGTAGGGGGTCAGGGGATTGCCTTTCTGTTGTGTGGAGTGTCTGGAGCTAGGAGACCTTCTGGGGACACCCTGCAACCTCTTCTGCGGGAGGGAGCATAGTCTGCTGTGGGTAGTGTGTGTGCAAACATGTGTCCTTCCTAGGTCTGGTGGTTGGGAGGATCCTTCTTTCAGAAGGTTGAAAATTCCCAAGGTGGCATCCAGTGGAGTCGCCCCTCCATGGCCAAGGTCATGATTGATGGAACGCTTGACATGATTTGAAAGATGTGTGTTAGAGTGTATGTGAGTGTGAATTCTTGGTATGCATATGACTGTGAGCTAGTGTGTGTGTGAATTCTGAGTATGTGCATGACTGTGTGTTAGTGT
>NW_022436961.1:23740976-23783204 GCF_009761245.1 Sapajus apella | reverse complement strand
ATGTGCATGACTGTGTGTTAGTGTGTATGAGTGTGAATTCTGAGTGTATGATTGTGAGATTGTGTGTGAATGGTGAGTGTGTATGAGCTAGTGTGTGGCTGAATTCTGAGGGTGCATGATAACTCACCCACACCCCTCTTCCTGCAGCCACATCTGCATTACTCTGTTCCTGGGGGCCTGGTGCTCCACCATTGTGGCTGCCATCCCGGGTGCTAAGGCTGAGATTTTAAGATCTCACCAAGATCTGCTGCTTGTGAAGCTGTTATGAGCCATTAGTGCCTCTGCTTAAGGGATTAGTGTAGCCAGCTGTGGGCAGGTAGGTGAGGGAAGGTGGGGAGAAGTTCCAGAGCAGGGGTGGTGGAGAAACTTCACCTGAATCGAGGCTTAGGGTCTGCAGGAAATGGGCAGGCTGGGCAGGGGTGCCGTGGGGCAGAGTCTTGGGAGTTGGAAGGAGGAACGTGCCAGAGACACTAGCGAAGGAGTCATATGGAATCCCCTGTTGATTGTGTTGCACAAACAACCTTGTCAGAGCTGATCCCCCCGTGCATGTGTGTATGTTAGTGTGTGGATGTAGGTAGTGTGTGCCCAATCATGTGTCAGATAGTATGTGGGGGTGTGAATATGTGAATGTGGATGGATGTGAGACTGACTGTGTGTATGTGAATTATGTGTGTGAGAGAGTGCAGATGAATGTGGGGGTCTGTAAACTTGTGTGTGTGTGTGAGATAGTGTAGATGAGTGTGGGCATGTGAACTTGTGAGTGTGTGAATAACTGTGAGTTAATATGTGTGGGAATGTGTGAGTGGGTACATGTGTGGGTATGACTGAGTGGGAGATAGGGGCGTGTCTGTGTGCGTGTATGACTATGACATTATATGTGTGAATGAGAATTATGAGTGAGTGTATAACTATCGAGTGTATGACTATCAGGATAGTGTGTGTGAATGGTATATGACTGTGTGTGAGACTTTGAATGTGAACTTTGGGTGTGTGTATGACTGTGTGAGATTTTGTGAGTGTGAATGATGAGTGTGTATGACTGAGGGTGAATTCAGAGTGTAAGATTGTAAATGTTGAGTGTGTTAGGATGTATGACTGAGTGTGTGAGATAGTATGAATTCTGAAAGTATGTGTATGACAGTGTGATGGTGTGAGTGAGAATGTTAAATGTGTATATGACTGAGATACAGTGCCGTGTAAATTCTGAGTATGTGTGTATGACTGTGAGATAGTGTGTGTATGTTAATGGTGAGTGCGTGTGTATGTGTATGACTGTGTGAGACAGTGTGTGTGAATTGAGTGTGTATATAACTCGGTGAGCTAGTGTGTGTGAATTCTGAGTGTATGTATGACTGTGAGCTAATGTGTATGTGAATTCTGAGTGTGTGCATGACTGTGTGAGTGTGAATTCTGAGTGTGTGTGTGAATTCTTAGGTGTGCATGACTGTGTGTTGGTGTGTGTGTGAATTCTGAATGTATGCATGACTGTGTTAGTGTGAGTGTGAATTCTGAGTGTGTGTATGACTGTGAGCTAATGTGTGTGTGAATTCTGAGTGTGTGCATGACTGTGTGTTAGTGTGAGTGTGAATTCTGAGTGTGTGTACATGACTGTGTGGGGTGTGTGAGATAGTGTGAGTGAATGCGGTAGGGGTGTGGAAGCGTGGATGTTTGAGGAAGGAGGGGTGGACATGGGAAGAGGTTCCCTTCAGGACAACCTTAACCTGCTCTGGGTGATGCCTCATGGGAATAGGCAGGAGGGGTCCCTGGCTTCTGTGTCTGCATCTATAATTTTGATTATAGATGGAGGCTTGCAGTCTGCCTCCCCTCCTTAAGAACTCACTTCACACCCTTGCAGAAGGCTCTCCTTATCCCAACAATAAAATAAAGCACAAAAGGCTCCTGCCTGTGTGGGGAGATCAAAGCCAGCCTTCCTAGCCTGGGCTTCCCCCTCACCTCCCACCCCTCCCCGCCCACTCCCTCTCTTTATTCTGATCACTCGCCTTTTCTTCAAAGGCCTCCTTTCTGGAAGAGGAATTGTGCACACTTTGTCTCAAACATGCTGTATTTTTTGTTAACAGCAGCATTGCACCAAAAGAGATCAAATGAGGGGCAGGGAAAAAAAGAAAAAAGAATCCACCCCCAAAATGAATAATTTAACCCTTCCCAAACTGGGAAAGGAGGGCTTGAGAAAAGGAGAGGGTACAGAGACTTCACTCCAGCCCCCTGGGGTCTCCCTGTGCGGTGGCCTAGAGGAGCCAGTGAGGGTCTTGGCATCCCAACACCATCCACTGCTGTTTTACTGACATTTTCTAACTCTGCCTGCCCTCTGCTTCTTGCCTGGAGTTTTTGGCTGCCCTGTTTGTGGGTGAGGGAGAGTTGATTAAGGAAGGAAAAGGCATCTCACCTAACTGGTGTCTGCCACGCCTGGGCTCCCAGCCTCCAGACCCTTCCGTATTCACACACTCTGATCCAGACAGAATTGCATTTTGTTTTTTAAACTAACCTGTCAGTTCTGGTTATATTACTGGGCGTGTATTCTTTTCTCTTGTCTTCTGCCTGAATCCCCTTGTGTCCTTCAGGCTCAAAGAAGTGTGGTGCATCTAGGTTGCAGAGTAAATTCAGCAGCAAGAGTGATTTCCAACTCTTGTAGAATATAGAGCTTGGGCTTCGAGGACCCTCGGGATTCCTGGCAAGTGAACACAGATGAGATGGGCCTGGGTAATGGGAGTCAGACTACCCGGCAGGCTCAGAGGCACCTGGCCCTGCCCAACCAGTCCTCTGCTTGGCACAGCAGGAGCAGCCCTGCCCAACCAGCCCTTTGCTTGGCACAGCAGGGGCAGCGTAATTCCCTGTGGGGTCTGAATTTACACCAGATCCCAAAGGTTATCAGGTGAGTGAGCTGACCCATGAAGGCAAGAGAAGCAAATCATCAATCTCCTCTCTTTCACTGAGCATTTGATACTTTTAAGTTACCATGGAGGCTGGGCACAGTGGCTCGCACCTGTAATCCCAGCACTTTGGGATGCTGAGGCAGATGGGTTACCTGAGTTCAGGAGTTTGAGACTAGCCTTGCCAACATGGAGAAACCCCATCTCTACTACAAATATAAAAAATTAGCCGGGGATGGTGATGTGAGCCTATAATTCCAACTACTTGGGAGGCTGAGGCAAGAGAATTGCTTAAGCCTGGGAGCTGGAGGTTGCAGTGAGCTGAGATGGCACCGCTGTGCTCTAGCCTCAGTGACAGAGTGAGACTCTGTTCCAAGAAAAAATAAAAAGTCACCATACAATTACAGAGATGTGTATGACCAGTTGTCTTAGTACATTCCAGCTGCTATAACAAAATTCCTTAGACCAAGTAATTTATAAACTACAGAAATTTATTACTCACAGTTCTGGAGGCTGAGAAGTCCAAAATTAAGGCACCAGCAGATTCGGTTCTGGTGAGGGCCTGGACTTCATAGATGGCTCCTTCTATATGTCCCACATGGCAGCAGGCTAAGGGAGACAAGTCTCTTTTATTAGGTCACTAATCCCATTTGTAAGCCCTCATGATCTAATCACCTACTAAGGATCCCATCTCTTGGTGTTATCACTGTGATGATAAAGTTTCAACACATCAAACAACAGCAACATTAAGACCACAGCAATTGGTATATGCTCTTTGGGCATGTGTATTTTGGCTGAAAACTTGAGAATGGTAGCAGGGAACAAGACAGGAAGGGACTATGGATCCAGAAGCAGTGGGATCCTGGGGGTAATGGACAGGGAAAGCCCCAGGGAGGTAGTGTGTCTGTACCTAGGGTTGAAGGCCTGGCAGGATGTGAAGGTGAATGGGTAGGCAGGAAGTTGGCAGAAAGCCTAAAGAAAGACAAGAGTTGAGAAGAAAACAACGTATGGTAAAAGGCTCCAATGGAGTGGATTCCTTGCAGAGAGGAGCCAGGAACCAAAGGGCTGATTGTGGTACAGGCAACTGAGCATCCCGCAAGTAAATATCACTCTGGGTATTGGAAATCAATGAGCATTTAGTGTTTTGAATAAAGACCATACCCAAGGTCATATAGGTTTTGTCTTGTTTCTCTTTAGGAGTTTTATAGTTTTTCATTCTACATTTAGGCTAATGGTCCATTTTGAGTTAATTGTTGTGAAGGATGTAAGATCTGTGCCTAGAGCCATTTTTTTGCATGAGGAAAAAATTCAGTTGTTCCAGCACCATTTGTTGAAAAGACATTTTTCTCCATTGTATTGCCTTTGCCGCTTTGTCAGAGATCAGTGGGCATTTAGTGTTTTGTACATGGTATGACATTCAAATAGTAGAAAATGGTATGTGGAAGTTGATAAGTCTCATGTGCACCTGTCTCTCAGCTGCTCAGTTCTCCCTAATGGTAACCTGCTTTATGCTTCTTGCATGTCTCAGAGCAATTCTTTGCATATACAAGAACTTATGAACACTATTTATTAATTTATTTGTGGATATAAATGGGTATTAAACACATTGCTGCACATCATTCTTTTTTAATGTTAAAGATTATTTCCATAGGTTTCTGGGGAACAGGTGGTATTTGGTTACATGAATAAGTTCTCTTTTTTTTTGAGACAGAGTCTTACTCTGTCACTCAGGCTGGAGTACAGTGGCACAATCTTGGCTTATTGCGACCTCCACCTTCCAAGTTCAAGTGATTCTCCTGCCTCAGACCCCTTAGTAGCTGGGATTACAGACATATGTCATCATTGCCAGCTAATTTTTGTGTTTTTAGTAGAGACAGGGTTTCACCATGTTGGCCAGGCTGGTCTCGAACTTCTGACCTCAAGTGATCTGCCTGCCTCAGCCTCCATGAGTAAGTTCTTTAATGGTGACTTCTGAGATTTTGGTGCACCCATCACCTGAGCAGTATGCACTGTCCCCAATTTGTAGTCTTTTGTTCCTTACCCTCCTCTTCCCTGCAAGTCCTCAAAGTCCATTTTATCATTCTTATGGCTTTGCATCCTCAAAACTTACCTCCCACTTATGAGTGAGAACATATGATGTTTGGTTTTCCATTCCTGAGTTACTTCACTTAGAATAATGGTCTACAATTAAATCCAAGCTTGCTGCCAATGGCATTTTTTTCATTTTTTTAAATGGCCAGTAGTATCCCATGTATATATATGTGTATATATACATATATACACCAAAGTTTCTTTATCCACTCATTGATTGATGTGCATTTGGGCTGGTTCCACATTTTCACAATTGCAAATTGTACTGCTATAAACATGCCTGTGCAAGTGTCTTTTTCATATAATGACTTTAAAGACTCTATTTTTAAAGAGAAATTTCAGATTCACTGCAAAATTGAGAGGAAGGTACAGAGAGTTCCCATATAATCCCTGTCCCCACACATGTACAGCCTCCTCCATTATTAACTTCCCCCACTAGAATAGCACATTTGTTACAATCAATGAATCTACGTCAACACACCATTAATATCCAAAGTCCATAGATTACATTAGGGTTCACTCTTGGTATTATACATTTCATGGATTTAGACAAATGTGTAATGACATATGTCTACCATTTTATCATATCAAACATTACGATACATCATCATGCGCAGAGCATTTTTACTTTTGTAAAAATTCTCTATGCTGCTCCTATCCATTCCCTCCCAATCCCCAACCCTTGGCGACTATTGATCTTTTTACCGTCTCCATAACTTTTGCCTCTTGCAGGATGTCATATAGTTGGAATCATACAGTATATAGTCTTTTCAGATTGGCTTCTTTCACTTCATAATATGCGTTTAAGGTTTCTGAATGTATTTTCATGACTTGATAGCTCATTTCTTTTTAGCACTGAGTTCTATTGTCTGAATGTATCACAGTTTATCCGTTCACCTACCAAAAGAAATCTTGCTTGCTTCCAAGTTTTGGCAATTATGAAACAAGCTGCTATTAACATCTGTGTGCACGTTTTTGTGTGGATGTAAGACTTCAACTCCTTTGGGTGGATACCAAGGAGTGCGATTGCTGATCATATGGTAAAAGTATGTTTAGCTTCATGAGAAATTGCCAACCTGTCTTCCAAAGTGGCTGTCCGATTTTGCATTCTCACCAGCAAGGAATGAATGTTCCTGTTGTCCCAAATTCTCATCATCATTTGGTGTTGTCAGTGTTCTGGATTTTGGCCACTCTAATAGGTGTGAAGTGGTATCTCATTGTGTTTTGATTTGCATTTCCCTGATGACATATGATACAACTTGCATATGTATGTTGATACATATGCAACATCTTTTCCTATGCTTATTTACCATCTGTATATCTTCTTTGGTGAGGTGAAGTATTTGTTAAGGTCTTGGCTCTTTTTAAAAAGTGTTGTTTGTTTTCTTATTTTTGAGTTTTGAGAGTTATTTGTATATTTTGAACAATAATCCATTATCATATGTATCTTTTGCAAATATTTTCTCCTAGTCTGTAGCTTGTATTCTTATTCTCCTGACATTGCCTTTTGCAGAGCAGAAGTTTATAATTTTAATAAAGTCCAGCTTATCAATTATTCCTTTCATGGAGCATGCCTTTGGTGTTGTATCTAAAAAATTATGACTGTATCCAAGGTCGCATAGGTTTTGTCCTGTTACCTTCTAAAAGTTTCATAGTTTTTCATTCTACATTTAGGCTTATAATGCATTTTCAGTTAATTTTCATGAAGGATATAAGATCTGTGCCTAGATTTATTTTTATTTTTTGGATGTGAATGTTCAGTTGTTCCAGCCCCATTTGTTGAAAATACATTTTTCTCCATTGTATTGCCTTTGCTGCTTTGTCAAAAATCTGTTGACTATATTTATGTGTGTCTATTTCTTGGTTCTCTATTCTGTTCCATTAATCAGTTTATCTGTTCTTTCACCAATACTACATTGTCTTCATTCCTGTAGTTTTATAGTAAGTCTCAAAGTCTGGTATTGTCAATCCTTCAACTTTGTTCTCCTTCAATATTTTTTTTTCTTTTAAAAATTTTATAGATTTAGGAGTATACAAGTATAGCTTTGTTAAATGGACATATTGCACAGTGGTAAAATTTGGGCTTACTGTAGCCATCACCCCAATACTGTGCATTGTACCCATTAAGTAATTTCTGATCCTTCACTCCTCCCACCTTTTCATACTTCTGAGTCTCCAGTGTCCACTACCACTTATATGTCCATGGGTACACATTATTTAGCTCTTACTGATACATGAGAACATGAAGTATTTGACTTTCTGTTTCTTAGTCATTTCACCTAAGATAATGGCCTTCAGTTTCATCTATGCTGTTGCACAGGTTATGATTTTACTTTTCATGTCTGAATTTTCTATCATATATACATATATACACACAAACAAATATGCACATACCATATTCTAAAAACTCTTATCAATCACTGATGGACACACATTGATTCCACATATTTGCTGTTGGGAATGGTACTGTAAGAAACATAGGAGTGCAGGTGCTGTTGTGGGTCTTTTGCCTCACTCTATAAAATTTTAAATCAACTTTTAAATATCTATAAAGTAACTTGCTGGTATTTTGATTAGAATTGCATTGAATCTATTTGTAAGGTTGGAAAAAACTGACATCTTGACAATATTGGGTCTTCCTATCAATGAACATGGAACATCTCTCCATTTACTTAGTTATTTTATTTCTCTCATTAGACTTTTGTACTTTTCTTCATATAGATCTAGTACATATTTTGTCAGATTTTTACCTAAGTAATTTTTTGGAATGCCAATGTCAATGGCATTGTGTTTTTAAATTTTAAGTTCTACTTATTTATTGCTGGTACATAGGAAAGCAATTGACTTTGCATCTTGCAATGTTGCTGTGATCACTTATTAGTTTCAAATATTTTTGTTGTTTATTCTTTCTGATTTTCTACATAAGAAGCATGTCATCTGAGATCAGAAAGCTTTATTTATTTCTACCAATCTTATATCCTTATTTTTGTTTCTTAAATTTATACATAATATTTTTACATATTTATGAGGTACATGTGATATTTTGTTACATGCATGGAATATGTAACATTCAAATTGGTGTGTTTGGCGTATTCATCTCCTCATGTATGTATCATTTTTATGTGCTGGGGCCATTTCAAGTCCTCTCTTCTGACTATTTGGAAATATACAAGACATTGTTAACTGTAGTCATTCAACTCTGCTACCAAACATTAGAATGTATTCCTTCTACTTAGCTGTATGTTTGTACCCATTAACCAATCTCTTTTCATCCCTCCCCCTCCCCATCTACACATTCTTCCCATCCTCTGGTATCTATCATTCTACTCTCTATCTCAATGAGATTCACTTTACTAGCAGCCACATATAAGTGAGAACATGTGATAGCTGTCTTTCTGTGCCTGGCTTATTTCACTTATCATGATGACCTCCAGTTCCAATCATTTTTCTTCAAATGACATAATTTTATTCTTTTTTGTGGCTAAATAGTAATGCATTGTGTGTATATATCACATTTTCTTTATCTATTTGTCTGTTGATGAACACTTAGTTTGATCCCGTATCTTTGGTATTGTGAATAGTCCTGTGGTAAACATGAGGATATAGTTATTTTTATTTTGCATTTGAATAATTCCTGAAACAATAGTGATTTATTTATCTTAAGTAAATCATTATTTAGTTCCCAGCATTAATAGTCATGCTTATATTTTTCCATTAATCATGAAGGTTTTGACTTAAGATATATGAAGTTTTATCATAATGAGGAGCTGTGTATTTATAAAACTATTTTTTCATTAAGAAAGGATGTTGAATTTTTTCAACATCCTTTCCAGCATTTATGGAGGTTCTCTTTTGATCTAATATGGCCAATTATATTAATAGAGTCAAACTATCTTTGCATTTTTGGAATATACATCATTTAATCACGAATAATTATTCTTTTGGTCTTTTGCCTGATTCTCTATGTTACTATTTCGTGTAGAATGTACACATTGATATTCATCAAATGAAAGTAGTTTGCAGTTTATTTTCTATTTAATTTGTCAGGTTTTATTATCAATGCTATTCCAATTTTATAAAAGTAATTCGGAAGTATTTTTTTTCTTGCAAGAGCTTCTTGACATTTAAAAAAAAATCATATTTCTGCCAGACCTGTCTTCCTAGCTACTCAGGAGGCTGAAGCAGGAGAATCACTTGAGACTAGGAGTTCAACACTGCAGTGCCTTATGATCAGACCTGTGAATATCCACTGCATTCAAGCCTGGGCAACATAGTAAGATCCGCCCCTGACCCCCTCTTTTTTTTTGAGATGGAGCCTCACTCTGTCACCACGTTGAAGTGCAGTGGTGTGATCTTGGGTCACTGCAACTTCTGCCTCAACCTCCTAAGTAGCTGGGACTACAGATGTGTGCCACCACGCCTGACTAATTTTTGTATTTTTAGTAGAGATGAGTTTTCACTATGTTTGTCAGGCTGTTCTCAAACTCCTGACCTCAAGTGATCCACCTGCCTTGGCCTCTCAAAGCGCTGGGATTACAGGTGTGAGGCACTGCACCCAGCAAGAACTCCATCTCTTAAAAAAAAAATCAAATTTCTTTTTTTGGTAAATAATCTGCTTAAGTTGTTTATCTCCTGTGTGATCTACTTTGGTAATTTACATTTTTTTGAAAAATTAGCCTTTTTTTCAGGTTTTCAAATCTGTACACATGTAATTGGATAAGATTATATGATGCTTTTAGTTTCCTCTATAACAGTTTGGTAGGCTTTTCTTAAAAGTAACCTTATGAGATATTTTAATATGATTAATTAGAAGATGCTTTATGCAAAAGGAAAACAAGTTGAAATGTGAGATATTTGCAAATGGCAAACTCTATCATTATGAAATTCAGGATACGGAGATGGTTCAATACTACTATCTTGACAGATTTTTTGAGATCTCATCATTTAAGGATCAAAGGTCAGGAATACAGAGTGGTTTGTTTTGCCATTTTAGAAGAATCCTCACCTCCTTTGCAGGTTTTGTCATTCCCATTTTATTGATGGTAGGTAAACAGGCTAAAGGAGTCTCACCTAATTTCTCCCACTGAGATGATCTCTTTCCTGAAAGCCACTTACTTCCATGCCAGGTCGAGAGTCTCACTTGGTCCTCTACAGTATCAGGCTGGTCTTGTCTGATCCTTCAAACCAACCCAGGTACCAGTATGAAGATCCCCCTCATCTGGCTCTTTTTCTCCCCCCATAGCTTCCTTGTGAATCTAAGATGGCTAAATAGATGTGTATCCAAGAACTTCCATTCACCCTTCTCCCAGGGAAGAGAAATGTGAAATGTCAAAAAATTACCTTGTTCTTAGAATTTGCTGGGACCTTCTGGAAAACACAGGTGGTTCTTGCTCTTAATTTGCTGAGTGGGGAGGTATTTCCTTTCCCAGCAGATTCATTTTCTCATTCCATCAGGGAGAATGCACAGAATGCTGTCCTGAATTCAAGTAGAATTTTGCCTGTAAGCTCTGAGAGAGAGACAGGGCCAGGATTTTTATCTGTGTGGCTTAGTGCATTGAAAATAATTGTATATGTTCTAATACCTGAACAGTCCTATATGTAAACATGATAATTTATGTGTGTAAGGGTGTGTGTCTGTGTGTGTGTGTGTGACAAAACCTGATGGTTTCCAGAGAAAGGTACCCCTCTTATGCCTATAAATATAACCCCATATATATAATACACAATTTTAACTAAAATTTAACTAGAATTTCGTTATTTATTTAAATCATTTTAACTAAAACATGGAGCCCCTAATACACGCTAGACACTGTGGTGGGTACTTTGCTACTTATTGCTGGGTGTCTCTGACCTAAAAAGATACAGAGTATTAAGGGACCCTTCTTTTAGAGATAGATGCCAATGAGACATCAGAAGGTTTTCAGGAGGCTGAGAGGTGGGCCCCAGACTAAGGCACACCGAAAAAAGGTGTGAGATGTTGACAAGGCGTCATTCCCAAGGCCACGTTCTACATCCATTCACTTGGCCCATCTTCATTGACTAGAGGAAAGCAGTGTTTCTAAAGCCCTTGAGGAGCCAGGGACAGAGTGTGAGTAGCTGGTAAATGGTATTGGGAGGAAGGGGGCAAGACTGCTCTGGTGCCATGAGGAACCACCACACCCAACATATCACTATGTACTGCTAGTGTGTAGGGGAAGGCATGATACTTTCATCTACTGCAAGCCAGTTTTTCCACTCAGCTTTCATAGTGGCTCCCCAGATTCTATCCTTCAAGATTGCTTTCTTATGGCTCTTTCTTCGACTCTTCATCCTTTCCTTCCTTCTTAGATAGCAATGGTCATGACGTCTGTATGTTCCTATAGAAGTTGGCAAATAACCTCTACAATAGGACCCAACAAAGTGTGTGGCAATGACATTTTTCTATGAATTTCTCTTCCCCCACATCCTCAGTGAGTAACCCAGTGGCTGGCACAGTTTAGACACTCAGCAAACCTTTGCTCAAGAAATGAATCCCACAACTTCATAATGAATCCTGTATCGGAACCTGACGGTATCCTCAACACTATCTGAATGGTTGAGGCCAAGCCCTAAATTCGGAGTCCATTCACAGAAATATGATGAGTATATTTGGGACCAGTGTTGCCTCTGCCTCTCCTATGGTCCCAGGATTTGCTGGAGATGCATGACAAAACAGATGTGCCAGGGCAGCTTTGCCTCATGCCTTCTTAGGGAATCTGTTGTGTGAATCGGCTTGCAGATGAGGGAGTTTACTTTATGCATGTCCGGGAGCACCAGTCAGTTGCCTGGAATCCTTAATCAGGCTGCAGTGGGGAGGGATTGAGTGAGCCAGGCATACCCTGAGCAGGTGATTCCAATTGTAATTTGGGAGGGCAGCAGTGGATTTAATTGTTCCAACATTCTCTGTCAGGCTTTCTCCTTTTCTCCAAGCTCTGGGCACACCTCCTTGCCTTTTGCTTTACAGCTGATTAAAGATGCTCTTTTAAGTGAGAAGTCATACCAGAAAGACAAGAATTGAGGCTAGACTCATGGGCATTATAATTTATGGATACTTCTTTATAAGACACTAAACTCGCAAAGACTATAACATAGATTTTTAAAAATTCTGCTGGATTATTCTGATGAGGCTGTGTGTGTGGATGAGGTAGGGTCAGGTGGGTGGGTGTTACCTTGAGGTCTCCTAGCTTCTAAAGGCTCCTCACATGGCTCACAGAGAGCTCTGTTCTTCTGTGCTCACTGACCTGGCTCTTCTGTCAGTGGAGGAGAGAAGGAAAGCATCTCAATCATGACTTTCCCTAGCTCACCACTGACCAGTGATAGAGGACCCTTGGGAAGATGGATGGAGCCGAGGTAAGTGGGTTCTGGCATACATTAATTATGAGAGTTGTTCAGACAGAGGATTCACAGGGTGGGGTGCCTGTAGAAGTCAGCGCATGGAGCTGGAGTGATGGGGACATTTAAGAGCAGCGGGGGTACCAGGGTGCTCATGAGAACAGCATGCTGAGCAGCAGGACACGTGCATATGTTTGGGGGTATAAATAATGTCTAATTAGCAACTAAGCTTCGGAAGAAAACTTTCAAGATGGGACTGCAAGCATGGGCATTACTTTCTGTGGATAGAGGCAAGGGAGAGGTAGGTGGCTTAAAAAATTAAAACTCATCTCTGCCTAAATGAATGGGAGATCCCTAGAAAAGAGTCCCCTGACTCTTAAAAATCTGAAAGGGATTGTTAACCAATTTCTGGTTCCAGTCTTCTGTCTCTAAGCCATTGATTGGCAAGGAGCTGAAGCCTAGCAGAAATCAATAAGAAAAAGCTTCCAAAGCCAGCACTAATGACTCAACTGCCAAGACCATTACTCATCCATTCAAAGGGGTGAGTAATAGTAAAGGGGTGAGTAACTAATTCCTAGAAATGCTGCCCATTTGGTAGCTGGCTTTTTCCTTTGGTTTTACTTTCTCCTCATATTTATCCACCTCCCAAGATGGGAATGACTTCCTAAAGCCACCTGGTTAGATCCTCGCAATGTTAGTCCCCAAACCAAAGTTCTAGGTGTGAAAGCGCAGACATCGGGCCCTCCTCAACCTATAAACTCCCACAGTGAAAATCCCATCACTCATTACTAGGTAAATGAATTCTTGTTCTCTGGGAATATCTCCTTGATTCTTTTGAGATAAACATATCCCAGAGGTTCACCTCTCTATCTGAACATTAATTCTTACCTTCATTTATGCATATGACTATAACAGTATGTCTCTATGTGTATATATGTATGTGTACATTATTGTATATATATATATATTTAGAATATATATATAAATTTAGTGGAAAAATACATATAACATACAATATATGCATCTATTTTACATACACCCACATATGCCCTATTACAAAAATGTAGCCATAAAACTGCCTTGCTTTCCTAGTAGGGAGGTTAAAAAGTATACTCAAGGATAAATTATTAGATAACTGCATAAGGCACATTACAAGGGAAACCATAAAGTCCCACGGTCTAAAAAGTGAGAACACCCAGGATCTGAGGAGGAGGCTTCCAGTGCCTGGGTGATTTTGGAGGCAACACAGAGGAGGAGCATGAGCTGGGCTTTGAAGGATGGGCAGAATCTGTCTATTTGGAGAGCAGGTGGGAGGCATTCATTTGAGTGTTTTGTATTTTGGAGATTATCATTCTTTTCAGAAGCTTTCCCTCTCTGCCCTCTAGCACCATCTCTGAAACAGCTTCTTTGGTTCTTTTGTTCCCAAGAGGATGTATAGCTGTGAAAATGTTTCTCTGGCTGCCTGCTTCTCTTCTGAAATCAGCTCCTCTGTGATTACATATGAGCACAGAGACAGCTTCCCCCACCCAGACAGGGGTCTCAACCTAAGGGGTGGGAAGAATTGGGATTGAAGTTGGGGGCTTCTTGTCTGGATGGTCCAGGTGATGCCTCCTTTCACTCTTAAAAGTATTCCTATTTAGATGATAAGTTGAATGTGCCCCCTACCTACAATAGAGAGGAGGAGGAAAAGGAAGGTGAGTGGTATTAGTCTTTGACAGAAATGCTCCTGGAAAAGTATTCAGCCTTGGGGTGCAGCAGTGATGGTCAATACCCCATTGGGCTAAAGATGTAGCATCTACTCCTACAAAAATTCAAGGATGATTCCATCAGAACCCGTATGACTGCCAGAGGTTTTCAAACCTATCTTACTGTCCCTGGGCCAATGGCACCTGCCCCAGAGATAGCTGTGCTCTGACTTGGTGACATCTGGGCATGGGATATGCCAACCATGCTCACCTGCAGGCTCTGCTCAACCCAGGGCCAAGGCAGGCCCCCAAGGTGTCCTCATCGAGCCACAAAGAGCAACATTGGCAAATGCCACTCATTCCCCCATGTTCCCCTCCAACTCCTGCTAGAATCCACACTTCATTGGTATAGTTGCCTTTAGATGCAAATTTGCATCTAAAGGCAACTATACCAATAGTTAGATGTCTGGCATTCTGCCTCTCATTGGCCATGCGTTGTTAGGAAAGGAAAGGTCACTTGCTTCCTATGTTCCTCAGTTTTCTCACTGTAAATAACATGAGATAACGCTGCCAGACAGACAACTGCTTTTTTTTTTTTTAGACTGAGTTACGCTCTTGTCGTCCAGGCTGGAGTGCAGCGGTATGATCTTGGCTCACTGCAAACTCCACCTCCCGGGTTCAAGAGATTCTCTTGCCTCAGCCTCCTGAGTAGCTTCGATTACAGGCATGTACCACCAGACCTGGCTAATTTTGTGTTTTTAGTAGAGACAGGATTTCACAATGTTGGCCAGGCTGATCTCAAACTCCTGAACTCGGGTGATCCGCCTGCTTTGGCTTCCCAAAGTGCTGGGATTACAGGTGTCAGCCACCATGCCTAGCCAGCCAGGCAACTTTTGACAGTTATTTGTAATGTCTGGATTTTTTTTTTTTTTGGTAGTAAATTGCTATATGGGGTAAGGGCTTAATGTTGCTGGGTTTCTACTAAGATGCTTGGCAAAGTAACTTTCTCCTTTCTAAATCCTGCTCTGCCCTCTGGCAGGTCCTGGAGTTATTTCCCTTCCTGTTTCAGACCTGATTTGGGGAAAGTCTCTTCTACCAGCAACCACTACTGAAAAGGAAGGAAAACTTCCCAAGGGATGGGGTCATCCTCTCCTTAGAGGTCAGTAAAAGCTTGAAGTTCTAGATTCTTACGCTTATCTCAAAGGATACTTGAGAATCATTTTAAGTAAGTACATTTACTTTTAATTTTTTTGTTTTTTATTTTTAGGCTAATATTTATTCAGCATCCTTCAGTGCTAGGCTCTGTGCTAAGATCTTAGCATGCATTATTTTATTTCATCATCCTGATATTCTGTGGGGTGAGGTATTGTTTTTATCCCTATTTTCTAATAAAGAAACTGAAGCCACACCCATGATAACTGGAGAGGTCAAGGTTCTAACCCCACAATCTTTCTGTTTTTCACATTTGGTAAAATATTCATCAATTACATGAGCTACTGAACACTTTACTATAAAATAGGCTTTGTGTTAGATGATTTTGCCTAACTGTTGGCGAATGTCAGTGTCACAAGCACATTTAGGGTAGGCTAGGCTAAGTTATGATGCTTAGTTGATTAGGTGTATTAAATTCATTTTTGATGTAAATATTTTCAGCTTACAATAGGCTAATCATGATGCAATCCTACTGTAAGTCAAGGAGCATCTGTGTATGTTTATCCTCATGCAGACTGAACTACTGGTACATTAATCATGATTCCAGGCAAGACAGTGAGGACCCATAACCATTGCCACTCCCTCCAACGTCTTCCTTACCACAGGCTTCCCACACTGTCTAGTGTGGTGAGTCACTAGCCCTTTTTAGGTGGATAGTCTAGAGGCAATCTTATTGATCATCCTCAAAAGACACTCTTGAAAGAGAAAGACACTCTGGAGAGACAGAAAGGCTCTGATTATTGAGGTGGCTTGCTCAAAGCTAACAGGTAGTGGCTGTTTTGAGATTTTAATGAATCCTAGGGAAGAAGGAACTTGGAAATTATCTGGACCAGGAAAGACCTTTCCACTCCACCTGAACATTCAGTCGTGAGTCAGGTGGTGTCAGCTCTGTCTCAACTCTTCCCATTTCAATTCCTGTTGCTTCTCCAGATGCTAAATTCTATTCCAGCCATTCAGACACTGGTCTGTCTTCAAACTGGTCTCTGTTTCTTGGCCTCCATGCATTTGCAGATGCTCTTTCTCTTCCTTTTTTCCCTTTGCTAAATCTTGTTGTTATTTCAAGACTGCTCAGAGGTCCTCTTGCCCTAAGAAATAAATGGGCCCTGCTCTGCTCCTCCCTCCTTCCCTTTACCTTGAGTACCCCACAACACACTCAGTGCTGGGTGTGTGGGGTTGTTATCCTCTTCCACACTAGATCAGGAGGCGCCATGCCACCATCTCTGCATTGCACTCACCCCTTGCTCAGTGTCTGGCCCTTGAGATGTACATATACATCCATGCCTGAGGATGCATGTTTACCTCCGGCATGTCTACTGCTCTTCTCTTGCTGTGTTAGTGCTACCAAAGTATGAAGAGTTACTCCTCTTGGGAATATTCACTTTTTAAAGGAGGAAACAGAGAGAAAGAGTCAGGAATGACCTAAAAGTTGCACTGTAAAAGCTAATGTAATAGCAGCATTTTGGAAAATGACAAGCAGGTAGGGAACTATGTCCGGGTGTGAAGAGACTTAGGGTGACTCCCAGCTCCTTCATGGCTAACACTCATCCCATTGCTCTGGGCCTGTCTCCTTTCCTGCAAAGGAGGACAAAGGGCAGGCTCTGACCCTCCAGGGCTGAGCTGTGCCTCTAGCCAAGGTCTATCCTGTGACAAGCTCAGGTGTCAGAGCAGCTTGTCTCTGTCCGCAGAACAGACCTTCACTCCTGCTTGTCCTCTGTGTTCATCCTGCAGCCCTCCCACCCTGCCTGCCCTCTTTTTATTTATGCCTCTTCTTTCTTGCTCCTGCTCTGTCCTCTAAGCTTTATTTTCCATTTTTGTGGGGATAGGGAAGAGGTTGAAGACAGAGGGGCCCTGAATCAGAGAGTGCCTCCTCACTCGTGAGCCCAGCTCCTCCCCACCACACCTCCAGACTGGCATGGTGCCTGCTCACCCCTCCACTGCTGTCTGCTTGCTTGGAAGCTGGCATATTTCCTGCTGCAGCATGATTAGATGATGCCACACAGTCCTGTACTGCTGAGCCACTTCTTAAATCAGATGTTCACTTAGCACAACCACCTCATTATGGAGAGATTAGCAGTATTGTAATTTTACATGCACGTTGACAATTGATTTTGGGTAGAGGAGAATTCAATTGTTGTGGGGTTTCACATGTTGAGTTTGCATGCATATTACATTTTTAGAAAAACAATTTCTGGCCATGGAGGTATTTATAAGGTTGGAGCTCTAACAAGAAACGCACAACTGGTACAGCAAGGTGGGAGTCTTGCTAAGAGGAAATAAATGAGAGAGCAGGTTTGAAAAAGTGCTAGAAGAAAACTTCTCCTCTGTTTCCACCCCTGGGACCACATGCAGGATCTCTAAATTTGGGATAGGACTTCTGAAGTTTTCACATGTCCCTATTTTACAGATGAGGCCATGGAGGCTCAAGCTAGTCGCATAGTCCCAGAACCACACAGCCTCCAGCTAATGCTATTTCCTCAAACCTGTGTTAAAGGTGGCCCTTCCTGGATGGGTCTCT
This sequence comes from Sapajus apella, assembly GCF_009761245.1. Classification (NCBI taxonomy): domain Eukaryota; kingdom Metazoa; phylum Chordata; class Mammalia; order Primates; family Cebidae; genus Sapajus; species Sapajus apella. Next base: position 23,765,463 of record NW_022436961.1, on the reverse strand, counting down.
TGATTACTATTACTAGGATTTCCCTGGTAGCGATCTGCCTGGCTACAGGGCCATTATGACATACCACAATCGTCAACATTTTTAGAACTGAGCACTTAGCTGCTCTTACTGTGGTCTTTACATTCAAAGACCATGGAGCAAAGTTCTGTCCCAGCTGGTGAGGCTCACGATGCAGAAGCTGGTGGATTTTATTCCTCACTTCTTCATGGGCATCCCCCAGTGTGGATGGTTGTCACTGACTCTCCTTCACCCCTGTTCTCTCAAAATCAGCCTCTTAAGAGTTTATCCCACTGATTTTACCGAGGGTTGTTATTTATTTCTTTGACAGGGTTGTCTTTCCTCACTGCCCCAGCATACCTTCCTGGAACCGCCTTCAATTCCTTTTCCTCTTCCCTTTATCCCATCATTTACACATTGTCCACTTCAGGGCAGATAGAAGTTTGGCATAATATCCTAACTTTAACATGCGTGGTAAAGCTAGGGTCCTTTTCTAATTTAAGTGAGTCTGAGGGTCCTAGAAGGTCAAAAAAATTCTGAGGACACTGCACTGCTGGAACAAGGGTTGCATTTTCTTATAGGCTCTTATCACCAAACCAAACAGAACTCCTCATAGTGTCAGATGGAGCCTAGCTCTCTGGCTCTCATTTCACAGATGCAGGCCATGGGTTGTCCCAGGGGATCTGGGGAGGAGAAGATGGATAGAGCTGTGAAAAGCACTGCACCTGCTGCAGAAAAACAACTCCAGTGCATATGGTGGGGCAGCAGTACTCTCCCATGGGTAAAAATTTATGGAAGGGATGGTGGAATATATGGGGTTCTTGGGTTACAGAGGGGTGATCTCTGTTGGATCCATTCCTTCTAGGAGTGGTAGTCCTGAAGAGGATAGATTTGGGAGGAGAGAAAATCATCCAGGAGATCCGGGAGATCTCACAGGGAGGTTATTGTTACAAGCTAAACTGTGTCTCACAAAAAGACATGATGAAGACTTGACACTCAGTACCTCAAAAAGAGACCTTAGTTGGAAACAGGGTCATTGCAGATGGAATTAGCCAAGATGAGGTCATAATGGAGAAGGATGAGCCTTTAATCCAATATGACTGTTGTTCTTATAAGAAGAAGGGAAGAGACACAAGGAGAATGCCATTTGACAGCAAAGGCAGGGATTGGGGTCATGCAGCTGTAAGCCAACACCTGCTGAGGATTGCCAGCCACCAACGGAGGGGAGGAGGGTGGGGTAGTTCTTCCAGCAGGTTCTCCTTCAAAGCCCTTGGAGAGAACCACCCCTGCTAATGCTGCTCCTTTGGGCTTCTGGCCTCCAGAACTGGGAGAGACTATGTTTGTTGTTTTAAGCCACCCACTTCACTATGGCAGCCCTGGGGAACTAATACAGTCCCCATATCTGTGGATTCATAAACCATATCCAACTAGCCACAGATCAAAAATATTTGGAAAAAAGCTACAAAAATAACAACACAACAATAAATATAATAGAAACAAGAAAATAACAACTACTCGCAAATCATTTATCTTTTATGAAGAATTATAAGTAATCTAGAGATGATTTAAAGCATATGGGTGGAACTTACTCATGTAATCAAATACCACGTACTCCCCAATAACCTATGAAAATAAAAATTTCTTTAAAAAATAAAGTATATGGGAAATGTGCATAGGGTATATGCAAATACTACCAAATGGAAGTAAAACACTACTCAACAAATGCAAAAGAACTGAAATTATAACAAATAAGTCTCTCAGACCACAGTGCAATCAAATTAGAACTCAGGATTAAGAATCTCACTCAAAACCACACTATTATATGGAAATTGAACAACTTTCTCCTGAATGACTCCTGGGTAAATAGTGAAATTAAGGCAGAAATCAAGAAGTTCTTTGAAACCAATGAGAACAGAGACAACGAACCAGAATCTCTGGCGCAAAGCTAAAGCAGTGTTAAGAGGGAAATTTATAGCACTAAATGCCCATGTCAGAAAGCTAAAAAGATCTCAAATCAACACTCTAACATCACAATTGAAAGAGCTAGAGAGGCAAGTGCAAACTAATCCAAAAGCTAGCAGAAGTCAAGAAATAACTAAGATCAGAGAAGATTTGAAGGAGATGAAGAAATGAAAAACCCTCCAAAAAAATCAATGAATCCAGGAGTTGGTTTTTTCAAAAAATTAACAAAATAGATAGACCTCTAGCTAGACAAAGAAGAAAATAGAGAAGAATCAAATAGACACAATAAAAAATTATAAAGGGGATATCACCGCTGACCCCACAGAAATACAAATTACCATCAGAGAATACAATAAACACCTCTACACAAATAAACTCGAAAATCTAGGGAAAAAAACTGATAAATTCTTGGACACATACACCATACCAACACTAAACCAAGAAGAAGTTGAATCCCCGAATAGACCAATAACAAGTTCTGAAATTGAGGCAGTGATTAATAGCCTAGCAGCCAAAAATGTCCAGGACCTGATGGATTCATGGCTGAATTCTACCAGAAATACAAAGAGGAGCTGGTATCATTCCTTGTGAAACTCTTCCAAACAATTCGAAAGGAGAAACTCCTCCCTAACTTGTTTTATGAAGTCTGCATCATCCTGATACTAAAAACTGGAGGAGAAACAACAACAACAAAAAAGAAAACTTCAGGCCAATATCCTTGATGAACATCGATGCACAAAATCATCAATAAAATACTGGCAAACCAAATCCAGCAGCACATCAAAAAACTTATCCATTATGATCAAGTCGGCTTCATACCTGGGATGCAAAGCTGGTTCAACATACACAAATCAATAAATGCAATCCATCATATAAACAGAACCAAAGACAAAGACCACATGGTTATCTCAATATATGCCGAAAAGAACTTTGATAAAATTCAATATCCCTTCATGTTAAAAATGCTCAATAAACTAGGTATTGATGGAACATATCTCAAAATAATAAAAGCTATTTATGACAAACCCACAGCCAATATCATACTGAATGGGCAAAGGCTGGAAGCTTTCCCTTTGAAAACCAATACAAGGTAAGGATGCCCTCTCTCGCCACTCCTATTCAACATAGTACTGGAAGTTCTGGCCAGGACAATCAGGCAAGAAAAAAAATAAAGGGTATTCAAATAGGAAGAGAGGAAATTAAATTGTCTCTGTTTGCAGACGACATGATTTTATATTTAGAAAACCCCATCATCTCTGCCCAAAAATCTCCTTGAACTGATAAGCAGCTTCAGAAAAGTCTCAGGATACAAAGTCAATGTGAAAAAAATCACAAGCATTCCTTTACACCAACAATAGGCAAGCAAAGAGCCAAATCATGAATGAACTCTGATTCATAATGGCTTCAAAGAGCATAGGATACCTATGAATACAGCTAACAAGGGATGTGAAGGACCTCTTCAAGGAGAACTACAAACCACTGCTCAAGGAAATGAAAAAGGACACAAGCAAATGGAAAAATATTCCATCCTCATGGATAAGAATAATCAATATCATGAAAATGGTCATACTGCCAAAATTAATTTGTAGACCCAATGCTATTCCCATCAAACTACCATTGACATTCTTCACAGAATTAGAAAAAAAATAACTATTTTAAATTTCACATGGAATCAAAGATGACTCCAGACAATCCTAAGCAGAAAGAACAAAGCTGGAGGCATCATGCTACCTGATTTCAAACTGTATTTCAAGGCTACAGTAACCAAAAGAGCATGATAGCGGCACCAAAACAGACATATAGACCAATGGAGTGGAACAGAGACCTCAGGAATAATACCACACATCTACAACTATCTGATTTTCGACAAACCTTACAAAAACAAGCAATGGGGAAAGGATCGTCTATTCAGTTCATGGTGCTGGGAAAACTGGCTAGCCATATGCAGAAAACTGAAACTGGATCCCTTCTTTACATCTTATATAAAAATTAACTCAAGATGGATTAAAGCCTTAAATGTAAAACCCCAAACCATACAAACACTAGAAGAAAACCTAGGCAATACCATTCTGGACATAGGCATGGACAAATAATTCACAACAAAAATGTCAAAAGCAACTGCGACCAAAGCAAAAATTGACAAATTGGATCTAGTTAGACTAAAGAGCTTCTGTACAGCAAAAGAACCTGTCATCAGAGTAAACAGGCAACCTATACAATGAGAGAACATTTTTGCAATCTACCAATCTAACAAAGGTTTAATATTCAGAATTTACAAGGAACTTAAACATACCTATAAGAAAAAAAAAAAAAAAACTCCATCAAAAACCGGGGAAAGCATATGAACAGACACTTCTCAAAAGGACATTTACATGGCCAACAAACATGAAAAAAACCTCAACATTGTTAATCAACAGAGAAATGCAAATCAAAACCACAATGAGATACGATCTCATGCCATTCAGAATGGCAATTATTAAAAAGTCAGGAAACAATAGATGCTGGCGAGGCTGTGGATAAATAGGAAAGCTTTTACACTGTTGGTGGGAGTGTAAATTAGTTCAACCATTGTGGAAGACAGTATGGCGATTCTTGAAGGATCTAGAACCAGAAATACCATTTGACTCAGCAATCCCATTATGACCCAAAAGATCGTAAACAGATCTATTATAAAGACACATGCATACGTGTGTTCATTGTGGCACTGTTTACAATAGCAAAGACTTGGAACCAACTGAAATGCCCATCAATGATAGACTGGAAAAAGAAAATGTGGTACATATATACCATGGAATACTATGCAGCTATAAAAAGGAATGAGATCATGTCCTTTGCAGGGACATAGATGAAGCTGGAAGCCATCATCCTCACCAAACTAACACAGGAACAGAAAACAAAACACCACACGTTCTCACTCATAAGTGGGAGTTGAACATTAAGACCATATGGACACAGAGAGGGGAAAAACACACACCAGGGCCTGGTGATGAGTGGGAATTAAGGGGAGGAAACCTAGAGGAAGGGTCAGTAGATGCAGCAAACCACCATGGCACACGCATACCTATGTAACCTGCACACTCTGCACCTGTATCCTGGTGTTTTTTTTTTTTTTCTTTTGAGAAGAAATAAAGATAAAAAAAATGGTGTCCATTAATTTATTTTTAAGATTTTTAAATCGTTCTTGAAATTTAAGGCTGGGAACTGCTATGTAAGCTCTTACCAGGACCTCTCAAATCCTGCTTTCTGCTTGAAGCCTTCCCTGATACTTCCAGACCATTGGGTCTCAGGAAACATCTGGCAATGTCTGGAGACACCTTTTAGTAGTCACCACTTGCAGGGGAGGTGCTACTGGCATCTAGCAGGTGAGAGGCCAGGGATGCTGCTAAACATCTTACAGTGCACAGGATGGTCCTTGCATGTCCAGAATGTCAGGAGTGTCAAGTTTACAAAACTCTGCTCCATTACCAATATAGGTTTACTTTTTTTATGGCATTTTTGGCATTTACTGTGTGTCCTAAATCTGAATATGCACTTATCCTGCATCTTGTTTTATACTGTTTATTTATTTTCGGGGTTAAACAGATGTGAGTTTCAATCCTAGCTCTCCCATGTAACTGGCTGTGTAATTTTGGCTGCCTCACTTAACGCATCTGTGCTTCAACACTCCATCTGTAAAATGAGATAATGATATTTAACTTGAGAATTGTTTTAATGATTAAAATTAATGCAGGTAAATAATGCAAAAAAAATGACATTTATTTAGTACTTGGCATGGGCCAAAGACTGTGGGCCAAAGATTAGGTGGGATAATAAACTTAAAGCTTTAGAAAAAGAAATAAAACTTTATTATATCACTTAATCTTCAAAACAACTCTGTAAGATGAATATAATCATTACCCTTTGTTTATCATAAATTGTCAGTCATAGTCGTTTATGTAATTATTGTTTCTTCTACATGGGTGCTCAGTGCTGGAGATGCTAAGAGGAAGAGGAAGTATGTGATCCAGGTGCTTGACCATGGGCACCCAATCTACCTGTTTGGATCCTACGTCCATGTCTAGAGGGCATGGAGCTGGCTCAGCCCCATGTGTCTCCTCCTCTTTTTGGGACCAGAGAGCTTACCCAGGCACATCCTTCTCATGGAGCAAGAAAACATGCTTCAGTAAGCAAGTTCCTTTAAAGCCAGTATTAGGATTATCCAGAGAAATAAAACCAATAAGATATACTTAGATACACAGAAAGAGATTTCTTATTAGGGATTGGCTCATGTGATTATAGAGGCCCAGAAGTTCCATGATCTGCCATCTGCAAGTTGCAGATCCAGGAAAACTGGTGGTGTAGTTCCAAACCAAACCCAAAGGCCTGAGAATGGGGGTAGTCAATGGTGTAAGTCCCAGCATGAGTCCGAAGGCCTGAAACCCAGAGCACTGAGGTCTGAGAGCAGGAAGGGATAGACGTCCCAGCTCAAGCAGAGAGTAAAATGCCCTCCTCCCACCTTTTTGTTCTATTTGGTACCTCAGTGGATTAGCTGATGCCCACCCGTACTGGGAGGGCTACCTGCTTTACTCAGCCTGCCAATTCAAATGTTAATGTCTTCCAGAAACGCCTTCACAGCCACACTCAAATATAAGGTTTTGCAGCTACCTGGGCATCCTTTAGCCCAGTCAAATTAACGCATGAAATTAACCGGCACAAATCCTTAGCCTGCTTTATGTCTGCTAATATCCCATTGGCCAAAGCAAAACACATGGCCAAATTCAGAGTCAAGGGGCACTGAAAAGTGAGATGGCAAAGGGTACTGATCAGGAAAAGGTAAAACAATGGGGCCACTAATGCAATCTGCTACAGGGCTTGCAACTGTAACCCATTCAATTCACCCCACTCTGCTCAGAAGGAAGCTCTCAGCAGAAAGAAGAGCACCTCTTGCCCTGCCAGAGAAGTCAGGGGCAGCTTTTCAAGTGGTTCTCCCTCCTTTCTTCTCTTCATGAGTTATGCCGCACTCCAGGAATATAACGTTAAATGAAGGTTCTTGGCCAGGGCCCAGTGCCGTCTCACTAATGCTTTCCTAGCCAGGGCAGGCCTGCCTGGTATTTCTAGGGAACCAGAGAAAGAGAGTCAGGGAAGGTTCTCTCTCACCCCCAGCTAATAAAGCATTTGTAGACATAGAGAGAGATATTAAACCAGGAGGGGGTGAGAAAAAGGCCACTTTGAAGAGCCTTTAGAAAGCCTTCTCTCCCCATCTGTTCAGCTCGTGGGAAGTCTCTGTTTTCCATACTTAAAGGATTTGTAAATTCATTACCAACAAGTAAAATGTACAAAGCGCACACAGAGACATTGAGGTCTGATTCACCATCTGCTGGGGAGTTGCATCCACGCAAACAGAGACGTGCTATTCCCCATCAGTGAGTGGCATGAATGCGGGCCCACCCAGGACCCAGAGGTGCCAACAGGAAGGGCTCTTTCATCAAGTTTGACTGCGTGTGGGGAAGGAGCTGGGTTCACAGGTGCAGGGATCTCTCCTTCATTCCTCCTTCCCCACATTTAACCCTCCAGAGGTGGGAGGTGTCTATGGTTTGCCCTTAAAGCACATCATCTTAGCTTCTGCAGGCTCTGGGAGCAGAGGTAGAGTAGAATGCATTTTAATCTGCTGCAGTTCCTAAGCTCTGTGTTTCAGAGTCCAGCTTGGCTGGATGTTGGTGGGAACGGTTGCTGGCACCATCTTCTCTCCTGCTAAAGAGATCCGCTCCCAAATTCCTATTCTAGCCTCTCTTCTTGCTGGTTCCAGAGAAGCCCATTCAGGGCTGGTCCCTGGGAAAAGTGTGAATGAGGCAAGTTCATGCTTGGCTCTGTGGTTTAACGGCCTCCTGGCTCCCTATTCCTGCGCTCTACCTCCTAACAGCTACAGCTGTGGTCACTTGACAGCAACGTGCCACCTCCTGCTGGCTGGGCCTCTGACATTAGCCACAAGCTTCCTGCTGGATGAAAGGAGACCATCCTTGCTCCTCACACCCTGCCCTGACGCCCCAGCTCAGGCATCCCATCTTTGGCTATGCCAACAATTCCACCAAATGCAACCTATGCAGATGTGGTGGGGGGGCATTCTGAACTGCCACTCTGGTGGGTGCCCCAGTTCTTCCAGGGTTAGGCCAGCCTTACTCTTGCCAATTCTCCCAAGAAAGAGAGTTGTGAACCTAAAGCCCAGATTAGCAGCTAGTGCCTGGCTACTACACCTGACACTGTCTACCTGCCTCTGTTTCCCTTGTTGCTTTGTTCCTCTGCTGTCACTAAGAACACCCTGTGTGCCTGGATGATCTTTCTGTAGTCACTTGGAATTCATGTACCACCTCTCTGTTTCCTCTTAAGGCTGCTGGCTCAGCTTGCTCCCTGCACTGTCTGTAGAGGGACTGGCTACAGTCCCCTGTTCTGCCCCAGCCAGCATGCTGGTGGGTCTCCTCAGGGCCCACTGTCCTTATGTCCACTGGCTGTGCAGGTCTCCTTGGTATGTCACAGTCCCCACGTATTTCCCCTTCATCCCCCTGTTGGAGGGATTTGAATGCTCTGTGTCCCAAAAGAGAGGGAAGTGAAGGTCTGGGCTTCTCTGTTAATGCCCCAGTCTAACCACCTACTAACCAAGAGACATTTCATTCATTTGATCATATACTTGTTGAACAAGATGCCAGGCAAGGTAGGTAAGACTTCTGGGCATCAGGAAATTTACTTCGCCATTGAGGGGAGACAGACAATAAAATCCAAATAGGGAGAAAAAACTAGATGGGAAAAAATAGTTATACAAAGAAAATAACAGTGAGTCATAGAGTGGGGTGCGGAGTGGGGGGTGAAGGGAGAACTTGAGATACAGAAGCTAAGAGAGTTCTCTCTGCAGAGCTGCTTCTTAGGAGGGACCTGAAGGATCAGAAGGAGCCAATGAGCTGGTGACCTGGGAAATGAGATTCCAGCCAAAGGGAAAGGTGAGTGCAGAGGCCCTGGGGCAAGAATGAGCTTGGTGTTTTCCAGGGACAGAAAGAAGACCTGGACAACCAGCCCACTGAGTGGAAGGAAGAGAGCTATGGTGAAGGCGGAAAGGTAGGCAGGGGACAGATGACTGGGGCATTAGACATTGGTAAGCAGTGTGGATCTTTCAGTAAATGCAACGGTCAGCGTTTGTCAAGGCTTTATAGGACAGAGATATTACCTGATTTACATTTACTCTTACTGCTGCTTAGGAGGGAGATGCTGGTCTCTAGGGCTCCGAGGACAGCAGTGAAGATGGCGAGAGGGATCTGATAGGGGATAGGTTTGGAGGTACAGATAGCAGGACTTGCCAGCACATTAGATATGAATTAGAGGATCAAGGAGAACCACAGAAATGAGAGCATCTCTTAACAGTTATGAATTCTGATGTCTTTGCCATAAAATACGGTAAGCCCTCACTTAACATCATCAAAAGGTTCTTGGAAACTGAAAATTTAGATGAAGCAAGAGACAACAAAACCAACTTTACCATAGGTTCATTGGTATAAACAAGAGTTAAGGTCCTACAGCATATTTCTGGTGATGAAAACATCATCAAACTTCTAAATGAAAACCAGAACACCTCTAATATTAAACACCGGAATAAATGTGAGCTATATACACACTTAAGAAACAGCTTAATCTTACACAATATTAATATCTGATTGTATTACGTATTTGTACCTTATCTCCCTAAAACTTCTATGTCTTGATAAGATCCATAGTATTAGGATATTCCTAAGAAGACAAATGTAATAACTATTCATATGTTACCTGTATTTACTCAATCACAATTATATCTGCAAACATACAGAAAATAAAGTCTATTTAGTATTAAAAAAAACAGTAATAAAAACAAGATAATTATTCATCCAAGTTTTGCGGAATCGGTTAATGACAGTGGTCACAGTGGTGGCAGGTTACATCAAGGAAGAAATGTTTGCAAAGTGGGAATTGTCAGGACCCTCCTCCCACCACACAGGTCAAACCCATCACAAATCTGGTGGGCTCACTGAGCGTCTTCATGCTGCATCGTTTATTGCCATATGTTTGTCATGCGTATGATCATTATTGTCATGTGAATGATATCATTACCATATACTTTACAAACTTTTATTTTCCAATAATTAATTCATTCATTTCCCAAACTGCTTATTCCAGTTCAAGGTCATGGGCAGCCAGAGTCTATCCCAGCAGCTCGGGGAGCCAGCCCTGAACAGAATGTCAGCCCCCCTACAAGGTGCACTCACATGCGCACCCACGCTCGCCCAGTCTCAGAAAATCGAGCAGGTCAGTTTACTTAACATGCTCAGATTTTGGAGAAAACCTATGCAGACACGGGGAGAGCATGCCAGCTCCACACAGATAGTGGCCCTGGCTGCAAATTGATCCTTTTTCAATGTTATAACGAAACATTGAAAAAAACAGCATTATTCAAGGACCTGCTGTCATTGCATATTTGATGGACATTCAACAATATAAGCAGCTACATAATTGAATGTGAACCTGCCCTGCTGATCTGAATCTCATTTAGCAGCAAAACAGGACCAACATGCAAAAAACACACTCATAGTGCCCTAGCCTGTCCACAAGCAATAATTTGGTATGGACTGTTGGGCTCACCATGTTCTCGCTCTCCTCTAGGCCTCTGCACATGCAGTCGTAGAAAACTATTCTCCCTCTTGTCCGTCTCCACCCAGCAAATCTTCACTCATATCTCAGCTCTCAGCACGATTTGAATCCCAGAGCTTCCTGAGATGTGACTGGGTTCTTCTTCTTTGACCCTGCTATTGAAATTGCTGGGCTGTCTGTTTCCCTTCTTGGTTTATAATTCTAGGACTGGATCTAACTTCCCACTTAGCAGAGTTTCAATTTACAGCAAATATCGCCTTTATGTTTGAAGAATAGGTAGAGAATCCTGTTCTCCCTATCTTTTCCCTCCTTGCTACCCTGCTTCATCTCCCTTTGAGCTAAGCTGCTGTATTTCTCTCTACTCCCAGCACTGCCAGCCCTCTGTGCCTTCTCAAATGCCAGTCATCCTTCAACACCCAGTTCAAACACCCTCTTCCCAGCTCATGCTCATTTTTCTCTTTCTAGAACTGCTCACCTCTCCTTGCTGCCCTGTGCAGAGAAGAGTTAATAGAACAAGCCTGACACCACTCTCCTTACAAAGGCCTGATGGCAAGGTTGCCCTTCGCTGGATCTGGGAATGTAACCAGTTCCCTATGCTCATATAACACATTCCTTAATTGATAAGGGTGACTCACAGTGCCTAGGTGGTGTTTATGCTGAACACCTGCTTCCATTCTGGGAAGCTGGAGTTCTGGTACGTGCTAGGCAGATTGTGCCTACGCAATCACCCCCAATAAAATCCTTGGCACTGAGTCCCTACTGGGCTGCCCTGGGCAGAAATATCACCCACACGTTGCTGCATTTTTATTGCTGAGGGTGGGAGAGAGCATGAGGAATCATGCATGTGGATTCCACAGACTCTGCCTGTCCCTTTTCCCGTTATGATTTAGCTGAGCATCCTCACCACATCACTATAATGAATATTAGCTGTGAGGACAATTACATGCTGATTCTCAGGAGTCCCTCCAGTGAATTTCCAAATGTGGTCTCAGGGACCCCAATGCATGCTCATTCGAGCCCTTAGCATTATTGTACCCTTATATAACTATCTTGTACTATTATATAACCGATTCGTGTCATAAAGGCCTTGTATTCCCACAAGATCCTGAAGGATAGAAATATGTTTGAAATGCATTTGCATCCCATTCAACTCATTGCACAGGTCTAGATGCAGCAGGAACTCACGAAATACCTATTGACAGATGAATGAATACATCAATGAAACATCAAGGCCACTAGTGGGTGGGGCAGTGGCCATGTGGCAGACTGTGGGCAGGTAGCTGAGATGTATTAATGCTATTAGCAGTGTCCCAGCTCCTGGGCAAAGGGAAACTGAATTGATCAGGCTTTAGTAGGGTTTTCAAGTAATACCTGGCATCATGAGGCGGCAAAGGAAGGCTCTGCTAAGACACCCAGGAGATAGAGACTGCTGTGCACAAAAGCAGGAAGAAGCAGTCATAAGACACCTGGAGCTTCTTGCAAGCTCTATATCTGGAACCCAGAGACTCGTCCTGAGCATTGCACACTGTACCAGAGGGCTACAGAGTAGCTGTTTGTTTGCATATTTTTACCACCAAAATTGTAGGAATGTGGTTACTTGTGTATATGTACATAGACATGTCTTTGTATTTACTTGCAAAATTATGAAAACGGGTGTATATGTTTACATGTGCATGAACGGACATGTCCTACACATGACTGTGTATGTGCAGGCTCATATGATTTGCTTAGTCTCACAAGCATGATTACATGAGTTCATGCCGTGGAGTGTATAGGCGTGTGTGTTTGCATGCACCCATGCATGCCAGAGCAGACCTGTGTATATATGTGCACGTGCATACTGATCTCTGCTGATCTGTTCTATGCTGAGCACAGACAGCTGCTTTAATAACGTCGGCAACTGAGTGAATGTGCTAACTGCTGTGGCCCCATCGTGCTATCAGAATTGCTTCAGCCCTTTCAGGATTACCAGTGCTCAATGCAGTTTAAATATATCTCCAGTCCTAATCCCTAAACAAAGACGCAATGATTTCTGCTAAATATGATGGATTATTTATTAAGATAAAGTCAAGGGTATGGGAAGCCATGTCTGGTGGAATACTGATTGCTGTTCAAGATGGGAGATCATGAAAACAGATGCACCCCCTCACCCCTGGGGAGAAGGGAAGGAGGTTAAAGGAAAGAAGCCAGTGAATGAATAAAAAAGTCAGTGCCCTAGAGGCAGAAAGGCCAGAAGTGAAGTGACAGCTGCTCATGCAGACACACGAAGGTAGGAAACAGAACAACCAGGGTTCTCACTAGCTAGGATATAGCTTGGGGTATTCAGTAGGGATCAAGACCATGAGCCAGCCCTGAGTGAGAATCTCTTGTGAGAGTACATCAAAGAGTACTGTACCTCCTGCTTTAAAAAAATTCCCAGTCAAGGAATGGGCGAGGGGAACAGGAAAAGCCATTGCTAGCCCATAAACATCTGGGGGTAAATAAAGAGGGTGCTTTCAGTTCTCCAAGTGCACCCGGTCTTGTAGCAGGAAGCATAGCTTGGTAAGTAGGTCTGGGAGGATGTGAGCTTACCCAGGAATCTTTGTTAGTGAGCATGCATGAGCAGATGTAGTACCCTGAGCACAGAAAAGAAGGGTAGAGGGGTGAAGGTGAGCAAAGCGTTGCTCACTCCAGGGAGTAAAGAGGCAAATTAAGGAAGCTAAAGGCATTGCTTTTTATCTTGGGCCTTCCACCTCTGGAGACATGGTACTTTTTCCTCCTCTATCTCATTCTCTCCAGATCGCCTGCTGCTATCAACAAGATTTTGGTACACAGACAAAGCTCAGACTTGAAATCTCGAGAGGGTGTTATAGTCATAAAAAGCTACAGCTGGCCAGGAGCAGCGGCTCACGCCTGTAATCCCAGCACTTTGGGAGGTCAAGGCAGGCAGATCATGAGGTCAAGAGATTGAGACCATCCTGGCTAACATGGTGAAACCCCGTCTCTACTAAAAATACAAAAAAATTAGCTGGGCATGGTGGTGTGCACCTGTAGTCCCAGCTACTTGGGAGGCTGAGATAGAAGAATCATTTGAACCCAGGAGGTGCAGGTTGCAGTGAACCAACATTGTACCACTGAATTCTAGCCTGGGCAGCAGAGGGAGACTCAATCTAAAAAAAAAAAAAAAAAAAAAAAAAAAAAAAGCTGCAGCTTTCTGTGTTAGTTTGGGTCAGTAAGCCTCTTATGTAGCATAGGAATTATAACATTTTGTTGTAACCCAATGAGATAACATAATTATACATTATTCAGCCTTGTCAACAAATAGTGCTAGAATATTTGGATACCTATATGCTATAAAGTAAACATTGACCCACACCTCTGACTGTATTAAAAAGTTAAGTCAAAATGAATCATAAACCTAAATGTAAGCCCTAAAACTGTTAAACTTCTACAGAAAAACAAAGTGTATACCTAACGAAAGACTTTTATTCAGAATATATAAAGTACTCCCCACACTTAATAATAAGAAAACAAAGAAACAGATTTTTTAAAGTTGGCAAGAGATTTTACGAGACACCTTACCAAAGAAATATATATATAAAAGGAAAATAAAGCAACTGAAAAGCTCCTGAACAATATTAATCATTAGAAAAATGCAAATTAAAAGTATGATGGCAAATCCGTTACTTACCTACAAACACTGCATACTAACTACAAGTTAAAACCAGAATGAAATACTATCACACATCCATTACAATAGCTAAAATTTAAAAGACAAATTTTACCAAGTATTGAAGAGAATAGAGGGCAACTGAAATTCCCATAATTTGCTACTGGGGATATAAAATGGCAAAATCTCTTTGGAAAACAGTTGAGAAGCTTAACAAAATTAAACATACACTGGCCATATGATCTAGCCACTTTGTTCTTAGAAAAGAAAGCACATATTCATACTAAGGGTCATGCACACATGTTCATAGCAGCTCTATTTCTAATAGCATCAAACTGGCAACCTTCTAAATGTCCATCAACAAGTGAAGGGATAATCCAACTGTGGTATATCCATATAGTGGACTATTACTCAGCTATGAAAAGGAATAAATTACTGAAACACACATAAACATGAATAAATCTGAAAATAATTACACTGGGTAAAAAAGATGCCAAAAAAACTGCATAATATATGCTTTCATCTATATCAAATTATAGAATAAGCAATGTAATCTATAGCAACAGAAAGCATGTATTCCTTGGGGTTAGTGGGACGGCAGTAGTGAGGAGGAGCCAGAAGGAAGAAAAGTGTCATCAGAAAAATCTGGAGTGGGTAATATTTATGTTCATTATCTTGACTGTGGTGACAGCTTCATGGTTGTGCCACATATAAAGTTATCAAACTGTTTACTCAAATATGTGCAGTTTACTGTACGTCAGTTAGATCTCAATAAAGCTATCAGAAAATTAAAAAGAAAATGATTGATAGGCTTTACAAAATTTTAAATTTTTATTTATTTTTCAATTTTTTGGGGACAGAGTCTTGCTCTACTGCCCAGGCTGGAGTGCAGTGGCACAACCTCAGCTCACTGCAACATCCCCAGGTTGAAGCAATTCTCATGCCTCAGCCTCTTGAGTAGCTAGCATTACAGGTGCCTGCCACTAAGCATAGCTAATTTTTGTATTTTTAGTAGAGATGGGGTTTCTCCACATTGGCCAGGCTGGTCTTGAACTCCTGACCTCAAGTGATCTGCCCACCTGGCCTCCCAAAGTGCTAAGATTACAAGTGTGAGCCACCACACACAGCTGATAGGTTTTGATTAATTGATAGTGAAGGCCAGGAGGCTTATTATAATGAGCATCTAGAGAGATACTCTATCCAGAGAAATCCTCTCTTGATTCACTCCCCATGACATTCAAATAATAAACTGATGCTTTAAAAAGTTCATTTATCTGTACTCTTAGATTGGATGCATTTATTGCACAAAAATTAAACCTCTTATGGGGGAAAAGGCCAACCAGATGTGAGATTCCAGGATAACAGAAGCCACTAATGATCATTATCAAGACTGAGGTAGATTCCAGCAAATTGAGAAATCTTGAAAAGGTCACTGATTATTAAGCTTCGAGAAGACATTAAATACCTGTTACAAATAATCCTCTGTATTTAGTGTGGGTTGAAGGTTGACCTGCCTTCTCTGGCTGGCCTGTTATCCATAGAACAGATGAAGAAAGCCATATGTAATAAAAGGGCTATGCAAGCTCTACTTTAAGAACATTATCCTACTTAGGTTCTTTCCCGCTCTACCGGGAAACTGCATATATCCCTAGAAAAACATGACTCTACCATTGGGATAGGAAGGGATGATGCGCTACCATTGGAGAGCAGAACCCTAAAATGGCAACGGGAGTGCCAGTTGCTGGTGGAGACAACATTACAGTGTGAACATAGGAGGACAGTTCCTAGCCCTTGGATACTGCTTCCATCTCAGCAAACCTGAAAATGGAAGACCTGGGCTACCTAGTGAAGAAGAACGTATTTTCCAGTGTTTGGGGTTTAGATGGGTTTTCAAACCAAACTAAGGTGATTCAAAATGCAGGAGCTGTCTAGATCTCCCCTCTGTGCATTTTTATCACATTGTTTTCCTGACCCCACTGGTCCTTCCCAGAATCTGTAGGGTTTGGCTCTGGTCACCGCCATGTTTCACTTCTCAGTCCCTGCCTGAGCGTACGCAAGTTCTCCTTATTTTGGATCATCTTACAAAAGTTTGGGGTTTTTGAGAATGAATTTTATTTGAGGGCCCAGAGAAAAACAAAACAAGTCAAAGACAGAAAACAAAAAATGCAAACACAAAGAAATGATGTAATAACCAAGCAGAGATCTTTACCTTTTAATAGTCAGGCCATGGTGGCTACCACTGTTTAATGTGCACCCATGGCCCATCTGACTTGGGGCTGATTCTGCTTTTTTTTTTTTTGAGATGGAGTCTCATTCTGTTGCCCAGGCTGAAGTGCAGTGGCGCAATCTCAGCTCACTGCAACCTCCACCTCTCAGGTTCAAGCAATTCCCCTGCCTCAGCCTCCTGAGTAGCTGGGACAACAGGTGCATGCCACCATGCTCAGCTAATTTTTTTGTATTTTAGTAGAGATGGGGTTTTACTGTGTTGACCAGGATGGTCTCAATTTCCTGACCTCATGATCCACCCACCTTGTCTTCCCAAAGTGCTGGGATTACAGGTGTGAGCCACCGTGCCTTGCCTGATTCTGCATCTTGAATCACCTCTTGGGATGCAAGCCCAGCAATCAATATCCCTGCAAGTCTCATGGGGTGCACATACATCACCTCTGCTTCTGCTTCCCTCTCTAAGGCACCTCTTGAATCCTAGACACTTTGCATTTCACCCCAGCTTTACAAGACAGAGGTCATGTCTGTTTTCATAGTTCTATCCCTAGTGTACAACACAGCATGCAGTATGCAGTAGGTACTCAGTAAGCACTTTTTAGATGAAGGAGTGTCCCTGAGCTTCAGTTGCTGCGCTACTCAATCCATCTGCCCATTCACCTCTCCTGGAGTCATTAACCACTATGGCTGCAAGAGTGTCTCACCTGACCTGTTGGGTATACAAGTTGAAACCTGATTTCAAACACTTGCTAGAAATCTGGTTTGATTTCCAGCTCTGCCATGGACTGACTGGGGGTTGGGGGTCCTCTGACCCCACATTTGGAGTAGTATCATTTTTCTTATTGATAGATTGAGTATGACAATCATAATTTGAATCGCTTAGAGGGTTACTTCAAAGACTCCTCTTGTAAATGCATGGCAGTGTTTTGTAATCTGTAAAGGACTACACAGATGTCAGGTGTTTGGGTACAGGACACTTACTCTCCATTTGTCCTCTTCCAGGTGGGGGAGCTCTTAGGCCTTTCTGCCTTTTCGGATGGACAAGTTTGAGAGAAGAAATGGAGCTTGTGTGGATCCACTCCCTCCTCTCACCTTTCTCAAGCCAGCCTACCCGCAGCTGCTTCAGTTCCTTTCTCCCCTTCACCTAGTGTGTTTTCTAGAGGCAGGCTTGATTTCCAGAGCGGTCTGAGGATGGGTGGACAAGCAACAGCAAGGGTAGAGTGAAATTAACCACCTGGACAAACCTGTTTATGATACAGTCTCTAGCCTCACCTTTACTGGTAATAACGAAGCTGTTTCCACACGTCTTCATCTGTCCAATTCCTGAGCCTCTCTCAGTTCTGAATTCAGGTGGAAGAAAGAGACATTATTAGTTGATTCTCTTCAAGTCCAACTTTTTTTTTTTTTTTTTTTTTTGAGACTGTCTCCCTCTGTCACCCAGGCTGGAGTGCAGTGGCATGATCTCGGCTCACTGCAACCTCCATCTCCCAGGTTCAAGCATTCTCCTTTTCCTGCCTCAGCCCCCTGAGTAGCTGGGATTACAGGCACCCCCCCCTACCATGCCTAGCTAATTTTTCTATTTTTAGTAGAGATGGTGTTTCACCATGTTGGCTAGGCTGGTCTCGAACTCCTGACCTCAGGTAATCCACTCCTAGCTTCCCAGAGTGCTTGGATTACACGTGTGAGCCACCATGCCTGACCTGTCATTTTTTATTGTAATTATGAAGAGCCTTCCCATAATTCTTTGTATTCAGAATTCCTAGGAGTGATATTAAGTAGTTCCCACCCCTGGGTTACAAAACTTGGGTTAAAGCCTCTAGAAACTCAGGACCAAGGGCAAACAGCTGTGTGGTGCAGAGGGGAGAGGCTGGAATAGTTCAGTTCTTTGCTCTCTCTTCCCCATGCTCAACTTCATCCTCCTTCCCCAGCCCATAAGTATCCCATCTCAGGGTCCATTGAGGGTCTTCTCTTGCACCAGTGCTGTCCCTCTTTTCTTCTGCTTTTGCCCCCCTCACCTGGAGTCTAAGCCTCCCTTTAAATCTCCCCCAATGAACCTTCCCTTTCTCTTGACATCTGGTGATTGACTCTCTGGGTAAAGTAAGCAGTGCTGATGTGTATGAAGGGCGCTCTGCAGAAATAAATTGTGTGAAGGATGAGTGAGAGCTTGGAGAAGAAATGCTGGCCCTGGCAAAAGACATAAGAACCCTGGAGGCTGTGCCCACCGCCTGTGAGTGATGGACCCATCCAGTCTGAGTTACTACCACATGCCAGATTATCATTTTGAATAGTTCCATACAGCTGCAGGAGGCGCAGGCAGGAGCTCACCACAGCCACTTTCATAATCACCTGATTTTGGCCTCGGGTGCTTGCTGGCATATAGACACCAGAGGACGATTATTAGTGCTATTTTTTACCTGGGTGCCAAAAGCCCACAAGATTAGTGAAATTAATTATACCTTGAGCATGTTTGAGATCTTTGCAATTGAGAGGCCAGAGAGTGAACCAGAAAGTAGGTCCCCAGGTCCTCAGGCCCCTGGGGGTTGTGGGGGGCTTCCTTACATCCCCATATTTTGTACCCATTGTAAAAAGCCAGTTTTATGCTAGGTTTATAGGATATTTGCTAGATTTACAGAGAGGCTTGCTTCTGAAAAGCCACATTCAGAGGCATGGTGGTGTGGTACTAAGATCGCTCAACTGGAGGTCAGAAGACAGGTTGGAAATCCGAGATTAGCCTCCGACTTGCTCTTTGACTCTAAGTGAATCAGACCTCAGCAAGCCTCAGTTTCCCCATCTATGAAATGAAAAAAAAAATTATAGCTGCTCTCTCTAACCCATAGCAATGTTGGTTGGATCAAAAGACATACTACATTTGAAATTACTTTCTAAGCTGTGAAACCTTTTTATAAACATGAGACACTGTTGGTGTCTGTGTCAATCTCTTTCCCTTTTCTTTTTTCCTCTCTCTCCTTTCCCTTCCTCGGGTCTGCTTTGCATCAGCCTAGGTTGCTCACAGGATGTCTACGGAGGAGTCCTCTGTATTCTGCTTATATTTTCCATGCCTCAACTCAAACATGTTTATTCTATTCCTTTTCCTAGTGGTGGTGGGTTCTACCCGAACCAGGGTAAAGAGCTCATTTAGAGTCAGGCAATCATGACATAATTGTCACTTTGGGGAATGTGCTACTTCATATCATGTGTTCCTATGAAGAAAGGGAGCTGTGAATGTGGGAATTGAGGCAGGAAGACTAAGGTCAGAACCCCTGAAGTCCCCCATGCCTGCAGGTTGGGTTAGGTGAGGTGAACATAAAGCCCTAGAATCCCCAGAGCTTACTTCTTTCTGGAACCTGACTCCCAGCACCTACCTACCCTCGAGAGCCAAGGACGCTGCCGTGTGTATTAAGCATTTTGGTCTGGGAGTACAGTCTCAGAGCAGCCTTCTAAATGTTACATTCAGGTTTGGTCTGCCTTTGAACTTGCTAGTGTTTCCCCGTCCCTGGAATTTCAAACTGAGGGTTCAGAGCACCATGCTATAGCCCAACCTGTAGTTGATCTTGCATGCCCTGAGCCAAAGTGCCTGCAACAAAAACTAGTCAAATCCTATATTTAACTTGGTGCATCATTCATACTTTAGAAGATGTTGTGGATCGATCAGAACAGGCAGGCTCTGGGGAAGCTTAGCCCAGGCAAGAAGAAATGGCTTGAAATGCAAGTGAATACCTCAAAGACAGGCAAGAAATCCATCTTTTATTAATTGGTTTATTCATTGATTGGTTGAATCATTCATCCCCTCGCCGAAATGCATTGTGGTTTACTGTGTCCTAGGCACACTCCAGCAGGGTTTCAAGAAGAAGGATGAAATGTTTGAACTGAGCCTGGAAGGAAAAATAAATATCTTGATAGGAAGAGATACAGAAGAGTAATAGAATGTGCATACTGGCTAAAGGAACACCAACAGTAAAGGCTATGAAAGTAGATGAAGTGGTGTGTTAGTTATTAAACAGGGAAAATGAGGGAAAGGAGTGGGAAGTGAGGCCAAACGTGGATGGAGTAAGAATTCACTGGACCTGATGGAGCAGACTAAGGGGTCTATACGCTTTGCTACAAACAGTGGGGATCCACTGTATTTTTCTTTTTTTTGAGACAGGGTCTTGCTCTGTCACCCAGGCTGGAGTGCAGTGTTGCAATCTTGGCTCACTGCAACCTCTGCCTCCTGGGCTCAAGTGATTCTCCTGCCTCAGCCTCTGAGTAACTGGATTGCAGGTATGCACCATCACGCCTGGATAATTTCTGTATTTTTAGTACAGACAGGGCTTCACCATGTTGGCCAGGCTGGTCTCAAATTTCTGACCTAAAGTGACCCGACTGCCTCAGCATCCCAAAGTGCTGAGATTATAGGCGTGAACCACCATGCCTGGCCCCTCTATCTGTACTTCGAAAGCTGAGACAGGATATCATCAGCGTGCGGCATTAGAAAGGCAGTGTCAGCCACAGCATCAGGGGAGTGATGAAGGGGGCAGGGGACAGGATGAAGGCAGGGAGAACAGTTAGAAGGTGAATGCCAGGGAGGTGACAAGGGACAGACATGGACAGTGACAATGGGAATGGAAAGGGGGGAATAGCATGAAGAGATGCTCTGGAGGTGGTGCTGCCATAACCAGGCAGCTGCCTGGATGTGGGATGTGAGGGAGAAGGAGGCACCAGCTGGAAAGACCAGAGGATGATGGCAAGAAAACATACTCAAGAGCAGAAGCAGGTGGTGAGTGGGAGGATGGACTCTGTTTTGGCCACGCTGAGCTTGACGCAAAATCCTATGAGACATTCAAGGGAAGCTCCGAAGCAGGCATTTGGAGAGGCAAGCCTGGAGCCCTAGAGAGCCAGTGGCATCAGGACAGGTAGCTGTGTCAGTATGCGGCACTATTTGGTGATGCTGGAGTCTTCTGTCGACCATTAGAAGCTCCGAGATGTGGGAAAAAGGTTGGAGAAGAGGAGAACTGATTTCTTCCCTCTCCTTTCTTCTCCTTTTCCTACATGGCTTCTTTTCCTTTCCACTCCACAGTATTTTATTACATGGACAGACAAACCCATGCTGCCCTCTCCACTCCAGCATCTATTTTCCTTCCTTCCTTTCCTTCCTTTCCCTTCCTTTCCCTCCCTCCCTCCTTCCCTCTCTCTCTTTCTTATGGAGTCTTATTCTGTTGCCCAGACTAGAGTGCGGTGTCTTTATCTCTGCTCACTACAACATCCGCCTCCCAGGTTCAAGCAATTCTCCTGCCTCAGCCTCCCAAGTAGCTGCGATTACAGGCATGCGCCACCACACCCAGCTAATTTTTGTATATTTAGTAGAGACAGGGTTTTATCATGTTGGCTAGGCTGGCCTTGAACTCCTCGGAACCTCAGGTGATCTGCCCGCCTTGGCCTTCACGCCAGCATCTTTCTATTTCTGTGGAGTAAGTGACGGGAGGCCAGGGACTGAGGCAGCAGTCACGAGATGAGTAGAGCCCTAAGTAAGGCTGGAGGAGAGGAGGAAAGGATGCTCCCCTACAGAAGACTACCTGTGGCCAAAAGGAGGCGGCACCCTATAATTAGTACATGTTTCTGAATATTTACTAAGATCATGCTACCACATAAGACCATGCATATTAGTTTATGAGCTGCTTTTGATTTACCCAGTTCAACACACCTTTTCTGTTCTCCCTGGCAGTGATGTGGTTTCCACCCCTGGATCTAGAGTCTGGCAAGCCATGTCCACCTCTGCATGTGGCCAATGGCATTTCTCTCATAGGGAAGACTCTTATTCCTTTTTCTCCTCATTGTAAGTAAATCTTACCTTCTTTTAGGGTTCAGCATAAGCCCCAGCTTCTCCAGGCCACCTTCACCAATTAATTCAGCCCACTGGGTAAATTCACCACCTGCACTAAACAGAGAACATGCCAGTTTGAACACTGAATTTGATATCTCCTGTATTGTTTCCTAATGATTTTAATAAATTGCCCTCTCTTTCATGGGAGAGCATTGCCATCACTAAAATGTACAGCAGGAAGAACACCTGGAGACTCCTGGCCCTTATTTTCTCCTCTTTCCTCTGTTGTGTGGATCTAGGTAATTGACAGAAAAAAGAATGACAAATCCTAGAAAGTTCATGACATGTTCTTTAGAAAACGCAAAGTGCCACATTCTCTTTATCCAGTCTATCATTGATGGGCATTTGGATTGGTTCCAAGTCTTTGTTATTGTGAATAGTGCCCCAATAAACATATGTGTGCATGTATCTTTATAGTAGAATGATTTATAATCCTTTGGGTACATACCCAGTAATGGGATTGCTGGGTCAAATGGTATTTCTAGTTCTAGATCCTTGAGGAGTTGCCACACAGTCTTCCGCAATGGTTGAACATAGAATACTATGCAGCCATAAAAAAGGATGAGTTCATGTCCTTTGCAGGGACAAGGATGAAGCTGGAAACCAATATTCTCAGCAAACTAGCCCAAGAACAGAAAACCAAACATCACATGTTCTCACTCATAAGTGGGAGCTGAACAATGAGAACACATGGCCACAGGGAGGGAAACATCACACACCAGGGCCTATCTGGGGGTGGGAGGCTAGGGGAGGGATAAAATTAGGAGAAATATGTAATGTAGATGATGAGTTGATGGGTGCAGCATATCACCGTGGCCTGTTTATACCTATGTGGCAAACCTGCACATTCTGCCCAGGTACCCCAGAACTTGAAGTATAATAAAAAAAAGAAAAAAAGAAAAAAAGAAAAGGCAAAATGCCACTTAAGAAGAGTGAGAATAACAGCTCGAGAAAAGCTGAAGAATGGGGTGGGAAGGCAGGACTGCCGGAGCTACAGTGGATCAGAGGTTTTGAGGATCTCGGGCACAAGTTTTGGAAGAGCTGCTCTCCTTCAGTGAGGAGAACAGAGATGAAAAATGGGTGGCGATGACTTGGATATTGCAGATTGTCATGACATGCAAAGCTTTGGGGGCATTTTAAAATGATTTAAACTGTTTTTTCTTTTATTGCTATTAATATAAAAAAGAAATTCAATTGTATTTCTACTATAATTAATACAGTATAAAATAAATTGCAAGTAACTTTGTGTCAAGAATATTTTAAACTCTTATTGTCATTGAGAACAGTGAACAATCCTTGGGACATTTTAGAAAAAAAAATCAATAGAATTTTTAATGAACATGGATTATGTGCCTTGCTTATGCTAGATACGTGGGCAATTTCAAAAAACAAATCAATAAAGATATTATTCAAAGTATTGTTTAAGAGGTATTTAAAATATACACAGGAAGATGGTAGCCACCGTTCATATGGCACCATCCAAAACATAACATATTAGTCTTTGTTTTTAAGAAAAACTACCTTCTTTGTAAAAAACAAAGAATAAATAAATGATTTAGGCTTTAAACAATATAGGAAAACACAGAGATGACTAAAAATCACCCTCAAATCACACCATCCAATAGTGATTATGATTTTGTCTAAGCAAATATCATTTTGAATGTCATTCTGTACAAATATAAAGATACAAGGGGTAGGGTAAGCTATACTTTTAGGGAAACAGGGTTACATAACAGGCCTTATTTTAAAACAAATTCAACAAATTAATTTTAATGTAACAGAGGGGGAAAATCTCATATTAAACTGTAAGAATCTCTGAACTTCAAATAATTGTATTGTCACCACAGGGGAGAGCTTTTCTTAAAAGATCGCTTTAGCCGGGCGCGGTGGCTCAAGCCTGTAATCCCAGCACTGTGGGAGGCCGAGGCGGGTGGATCACGAGGTCAAGAGATCGAGACCATCCTGGTCAACATGGTGAAACCCCGTCTCTACTAAAAATACAAAAAATCAGCTGGGCATGGTGGTACATGCCTGTAATCCCAGCGACTCAGGAGGCTGAGGCAGGAGAATTGCCTGAACCTGGGAGGCGGAGGTTGCGGTGAGCCGAGATCGCGCCATTGCACTCCAGCCTGGGTAACAAGAGTGAAACTCCG
>NW_022436961.1:23720550-23740876 GCF_009761245.1 Sapajus apella | reverse complement strand
CAAAAAAAAAAAAAAAAAAAAAAAAAAAAAAGATCGCTTTTTGTTTAAAAAGGGAGATTAAAACACATTAAGAGGTGAGGGTTGGCTTTCTCAAGTGGTGTTTGCCCGTTGAATCTCTCCATCTCTGTTTTGGAAATTTAATTTAATTTTTTGGTCATCTACATTAACAATGATTATCTAGGCTACTTTTCCATGGCAGTAATTTGGTTCCCAGAGATGTCTTTTGTGCTCCTTGTTTTTAAATTTATTTAGTGGTGACAAATGATGTTTTGGTTCCCAGTTTTTTCCCCCCTTTTGAGATTTCAATCTCACTTTTTATGCCGTTTTGCTGTTTTATTGTCTTATTCATGAATTCTCATTTTACTGACAATTTCTTATTATTTTGTAACAAGGGCTGGTGAATGATTTATGTAGATGAGGCTAGATATTCAAATATTTTAGGCTTCGTGCACCATAGCTGCAAAGCTACTCAACTCTGGCATTATAGCCTTAAAGCAGCGGCATAGGCTATGAGTGTGGTGTGCTCCAATAAAGCCCTCAACCAATGAGTGTGGTGTGCTCCAATAAAGCTTTATTTACAAAAATAGATGGTGAACCATTTATGTATGTTTCCCTTGTTTAGCATCTGCTAATGACTTTATGTGTGTGGGAAGGAGGTTGCTATAGTTTGGATATTTGTCCACCTAAAACTTCACATTGAAATTTGATCCCTCATTTTGGCAGTGGGGCTCAATGGGAGGTGTCTGGGTCTCGGGGGAAGATCATGACTGGTGCTGTTTCCACAGTAATAACTGAATTCTTGCTCTATTGGGTCCCATGAAATCTGGTTGTCAAAAAGAGCCCGACACCTCTGCTATCACTCCCTCTTGCTTCCTGTCTCACATGTGATCTCTGCACACACCAAATCCCCCTCCCCTTCCTCCATGAGTGGAAACAACCAGAGGCCCTTACCAGAAGCAGATGCTGGTGCTATTTCTCTTGTACAGCCTGCAGAACCACGAGCCAAATAAACCTCTATTCTTTACACATTACTCAGCCTCAGGTATTCTTTTATAGCAACACAAATGGACTAAGACAAGAATATTCCTCTTTAAAAAAGTTTGTTGTGGAATAGGAGGGAGAAAATGTTAGATGCAGTTTCAAGTGATTATTTTAACCCAAATATACTAAATTTTTTTTTAATTGTTGTTTTTTGGAACATTAGTCTCATGGTTATTGTGGTCATGGCTGAGACTGTGCTGAGACTGGTCACTGGCAGAACGGTTCTACTTGGATGGAAAAAGTTAGGCCCAGAGAAGTCTAGCAACTTGCTCAAAACACATGGAAGATCAGTCTTAAAGGTGAGATGTGAACATAGATTTTTTTTTTTTTTTTTGAGACAGAGTTTCACTCTTGTTGCTCAAGGCTGGAGTGCAGTAGTGTGACCTCAGCTCACTGAAATCTTTGCCTCCCAGGTTCAAGTGATTCACCTGCATCAGCCTCCTCAGTAGCTGGGATTACAGGCATGTGCCACCACATCCGGCTAATTTTGTATTTTTAGTAGAGAGACGGTGTTTGACTATGTTGGTCAGGCTGGTCTTGAACTCCTGACCTCAGGTGATCCACCAGCCTTGGCCTCCCAAAGTGCTGGGATTATGGGTGTGAGCCACCACACTGGGCTGAATAATTTAAAAAAAATTAATTAAGGTGAAGTTCACAAAACATAACATCAAGTATTGTAAAAAGAACAATTAAGCAGTGTTTTATACATTCACAGTATCTAACCATCACTTCTATTCAGCCCAAAAACATTTTTATTGCCCCTAAAGGAAGTTGTATCCCCATAAAGCAACCATTCTTTATTTTTCCCTCACGCCAACCCCTGGCAACCATCAATCTGCGTTCTCATTCTATGGATTTCACTATTTTACATATTTATACAAACAGATTTATAGGATATATACTGCTTTGTGTCTGGCTTCATTCACTTAGCATAATACTTTTGAAGTCCATCCACATTGTAGCATATATTAGTACTTCATTCTCTTTGTGGCTGAAAACATTTCATAGTATGTACTGTATATACCACGGTTTGTTTATTCATCTGTTGATGGACATTTGGGCTGTTTCCACCTTTTTGTTTTTTCAAACGGTGCTGCTATGAAGGTATATGTAGATTTTCTTTTGGGTATATCCAAGGTGCGGAATTGTTGAACCATATGGTAATTATATGTTTAACTTCTTGAGGAACTGCCAAATGTTTCCCCAGAGGCTGAACCATTTTATATTCGAGGTTCATGTTTTCCAATTTTGCCACATCCTTGGCAACACTTGTCATTTTCTGAGGTTTTGTTTTGTTTTGTGAACACAGATTTTGACTTCCAGTGTTCTTATCTTAGGAGGTTACAGGATTTGTCTCACATTTTCCACTTGTTGGTTTTTTTTTGTGTAATTACAATACCTGGCATATTTCAAGACACATAACTCATGTCTTTAACTGATATATTTTCTCCAGAAAGTACAAATTCTCCTGAAGTGCTCACAGATCTTAATAACAATAAAATTTCAAAATATTGTTTAAACAAAGTTAGTTGTAATCCATTTTCAAGTTTAAGAATCGCAGTTGAATTAACAGCTGAATCTCTTTATAATTCTCATTCTAGGAGAAATAGGAAGGCCCACATGCCCATCTGCGAGTGTTGATGTGGAGGTGTTTACTTCCTTGGGTAGGATATTGGACAAGATGGTTGCTAACGTCCTTTCCAACGATGCCTTTAAAATTAGAATTTGAATATTTATGGAGGCCTTTCTGAGAAACTACAAAGCCCTGAGAATGTTGTAATGCATATGGATTTTGCTATCTTGTTATATTAGAGGAGAATAGGAGCTGATGTCCCAAAATTGCACCAAGAGGGAGCGTTAAAAGTCAGAAGGCCAAGGGTCACTGCTCTTTGTGTTAACCAGGGGAGGGTGTCCAGGTTCTTGGCATCTTGAGCAAAGAATTGGACAAAATGCATAAACAAAACAAGGAAAGAATGAAGCAACAAAAGCAGAGATTCATTGAAAATTAAAGTATACCCCACAAGGTGGGAGCAGGCCTGAGCATAGGGGCTCAAGAGCCTAGTCACAGATTTTTCTGCAGTTTAAATACCCTCTGGAGGTTTCCCAGTGGCCACTTGGTGTTCACTTCATGCAAATGAAGTAGTGGCCTGCAGTCAGTTTGATTGGTTGGGAGAGCAACCAATCAGAAGCTAAAGTGAAGTTACAAAGTTACACTTCTACGCAGATGAAGACTTGGCCCAATCAGAGGTACTTTCAATTTGCCATCTGCCATGCAGAAAAAGTGGGGGTGGTTTGCAAAGGGAATAGCCTCTGGTCCTTTTGTTACTTCGGTGTGGAAAGCTGGGGTTTTCTTTTTGGTTTAGTTCTAGGAAGTCAGTGTGAATTAGCCCTGAGTTTCCTGCCTCCAGACCCTATTCTCCTGCCTCAGGTAGAAAGCCTGAGGGAGGAACAGGTAAGAAGCGACTCTTCTGGTTTGACTCTCCACATTGCCAGCTGCACTCCAGTGCAACCCTAGGCTCCAGCTGTGGTTAGCTGGCCAATTTCCTCAGAATTTGCAATTTCATAAATCTGCCGCAAAACCGGCCAGGTGCATGAAACCCAGGCCTGACATTCCCCCAGCAAGGAGAGACATAAACTCCTGCATCTGGGCCTCCAGCTCTGCTGCACTTGGAACCATCGTGAAAATCACTTCTGGTTTTTGGAAAGGAAATGGTACTTTTCCATTTCTTTATTTCATCTTCTCTACCTTTGACAGTCAGACTTACCCTATGTCCCTATTGAGGACATTTTATTTTATTTTATATTTTATTTATTTTAATTTTGAGACGGAGTCTCACTCTGTCGACCAGGTTGGAAAGCAGTGGTGTGATCTCGGCTCACTACAACTTCCGCCTCCCAGGTTCCAGTGATTCTCCCTGCCTCAGCCTCCTGAGTAGCTGGGATTACAGGCATGTGCCACCATGCCTGGCTAATTTTTGTATTTTTTTAGTAGGGACAGGGTTTCACCATGTTGGCCAGACTGCTCTTAAACTCCTGACCTCAGGTGATCCACCCACCTCAGCCTTCCAAAGTGCTGGGATTACAGGCATGAGCCATCTCACCTGGCCGAGGGCATTTTAAAAGGAAACCTCCTTCTTTGAGGTTCACATTGCTTCAGAGAAGGGAAGGTGCTCTCTGAAAGAGATGATGACAAAAAAGCCCCTTTGTAATACAGGGCTGGCATCTAGCTGTCTGGACACGCAGAGCTGCAAATCAAGTAGGCCTTTTGCAACATATACATATGGAATGAGGTTTATTTATGAGTGGGAAGAAACCTATAAGGAAGAGTTATTAAGTCCAGGAGGGGCTGATTTATATCATAGTAAAATTCAGACTGTAGTTCAGCTAGAGGAATGACAGTCCCTGACAGGTGTCCGTGAATAAACCTCCCTTCTTCTAAAGCATTCTCTTCTCTTCGCTAGCCACTGGCCAAATTTTTCAGCCGGCTTAGAAATTTGCTCAGCCTGCTTTTCTCCTCCTTTCCTTCCCTGCTATGATCTTTACAGGAGACGAGTGGGAGGGAGCCACACACCAGCCAGCTTTGAGAAGTCCTTGAGTTTTCATCATCCTATGCAGGTTTGCAGAGCCTGGACACGGAGCTGTTTCCCTGAGGGCTGGTGGACACTGGCTAAGAGATCTGAGGAAGCCAGAGTAGGTGTCAGCAGAGATACCTGGCTTTTGTCAATAAACACACAGAATCACAGCATCCCCCTGGGCTGGAGCCCACAGAGTCCTGCCTTTTAAGACTCTTGGTAGGAACTGTTTAATGAGATCCTGGCCTCCAGCAGGTATGGCTTCTAAGAAGCTCAGCATACTCAGATCTCTGGCCAAGAGTTATGCACCCAGGGATGCAACAGTGACTGTCCTCTGTGGACATAGACAACTGGGGCTTCCTTGGACTACAGACCTTATCCGCATTCAGGTGGATGCAACGTCTTTTCGGCATCTACCGCAGTGGTTTGTGTCTGCATGTATCATTGTTCAGAAAGCACAGACTGGCTCTGTTAACAGAGGCAAGGTGCTGACTGCATAAATGTTAGAAGTCAGCTATCTATCTATCTAACTATCTATCTATCTACCTAAATACCAATAGCTATTATCTAACTTTATATTTGTCTATTAATGCACAAAGCAATACAGGGTCCATGACCAAAATCTCATTGGGAAACCTGATCAAATGGACACCTTATGATTAACAACAGTATTTTCTTCCTTAAAATAACCTGATATAGCAGTCTTCATTGCAGAAATGAATATCGTACCTATAGAAACTCGTTGAGACACCCCTTTTAGCTAACTGTGATGTCAGCCTGCCAAAGTGTTCCATTAGCATTCCCAAAGTAAAGGATTAAAAATATTTGCCTTCATTATCCACTTGTGTGGGCAAGAATGAGAGGTGGCCTGAATGCCACTGAGTGCCTAATCTCAGTGCTCTCAAGATTATCAGTCAGTCAATCACGACCCATCTGGAAAGGAGTAGAGATGTTGCTTTCTGATGTATGGGTGGAGAAGGACTAAACCCCGGACCTAGTCTCAGCCCTAGAATCAACCATTCTACTGCCTCTTCTTAATCCCAAAAAGCTGGCAAATCACTGCAAATTCTGTTACTGTTATTACCCAGAGCTGGGGAAGGAAGGAAGCTTATCCTGCTCTCAGCTGGGAGATTAGCCCTGGAGCAGAAAATGTGTGTGGCTTCAGTGTGACAGGTTCTTTCCCAGGAAGGAAGCCTAAGAGGATGTGATCCTCTGCATAAAACAAGATGGTCAAATCCTCAGAATTTTAGGTCAGAACACAGTATCAGATCTCCCTGGCTATTTGGTATCCTCTTTCTCATCTGTGAAATGGGGAAAAAATCAAGCAACATATATCTGATCTTTTTTTTTTTTCTATTTTGAGACAGAGTCTCACTCTGTCAACCACGCTGGAGTGCAGTGACACAATCTTGGCTCACTGCAACCTCCACCTCTGAGGTTCAAGCGATTCTCCTGCCTTGGCCTCCCAAGTAGCTGGGATCCATGCTTGTGCCACCATGCCAGACTAATTTGTGTATTTTTAGTAGAGACAGGGTTTCACTACGTTGGCCAGGCTGGTTTTGAACTCCTGACCTTAGATGATTTGCTTGCCTTGGCCTCCCAAGTACTGGGATTACAGGCAGGAGCCCCTACACCCAACTATATCTGATCGTATAAGAGCATTCTAGATATCTCTTTACCAAAATCCTACATATATTTAATGGGTTATTTTCACTTATCAATCTTCCATTTATTTCTCCCTGATCCCTCAGGGAAAACTAAACTCTTCTTAAGCCCATAGATCTCTCATGATCTGCTCTAGAACACAACATATATATATATATATGTATATATGTTCATCACATATATATGTGTACATATCATATATACGTACATATATATGTTTCTCTTAAAATTTCCCATGTTTAAGTCTCAATATACCAGAAAAGTTTTGAGCAGAGCCCTTGTCACATATGCATATCTTGGGGTCTTCTGGGGATCCTAAATTAGACATGGCAGTGTAAATGAGGGCTCTAGATACACGCATTGATGGGCACTGATCCTGATAACTCTTTCCAGATTGTCAGAGCTCTAAAATTTATCAACCAAGCCCCACTCTTCTCATGACAGCCCTGGCACTTCCTGATGTGCCCAGAAGTCATCATGGAAGATGGCATTGAAAATAGTCATGCCACCTAAGACAGATTCGTGTCTTTACCGCAGTCCCTGAGATAGGCTCTTGCTTGGAGCGTTCCAGTCATATCAAAAAGGCCAGAGAGACTGGAGTAAAGTGATTAGGGGAAGCATAGTGGAAGCTGAGGTCAGACAGTTACCAGGAACCAAGCCACCACGGGCTTGGGATCAGATTCTAAGTGGTTGAAAGCCACTGGAAGACTAAGCAGAGGAGTGGTATGATCAAACTTAGACTTTGGAAATCTTGGGTTCTGTTCCTCCTGCTCCTTCTCAGCCCTCTCTGGCTCTGGCTGCCCATGGCAGGAAGCAGCCCCTTCACCCCACAGCCCTGACTTTTGCATTCTTCTCCCCAACTCAGCGGATATGGTCAGTCCCAGTAAAACCGTAGTGTTAACCCAGTGTGTTTTCTATCTCATTTTTGGTTTGTCTGGGGAATTTTTTGTTGTTGTTAGCATTCACTGATCCCCTTCAAATATACGGGGTCCTTGAACAGTTTGATGATGTCCTTTACAAAGGGAAGCCCTTGATAAAGTCATCTACACTATGTTGTTAGAGACAACATAGATAACCAACTAGGTAGATGGAGGAAAGAATGGAGTGTTCGGGTTTTAACGGATGGCTGGAAAGGCCAGAGAGGAATGCAAAGAAATGTATCTTATAAGAAATTCCAAGCAGCAGTGGGGTGAGGGGACACAAGTCTCCCTTTGCTGCAGTTGGAATGGTGAGGGTGGCCGTGGACTCTGCACATGGGCCTGCACTGTACCAGGAAGGTGGATATGACCAGACCTCCCCACCAGGGCCCACAGAGGCTTCTGCATCTCTATTCTTATCACTCGATAGCCCAGTGGCCTGGCAATCTCTCCCCTTCAGCACCGGCAGGGACAACATTCTTTAGAGATGAAAATACAGTTTAATTTCTAGGCTCACCCAGGCGTGGACTGGGCTGCATAGGACCCAATAATGAAATATTGGTGGTGTATATTTGATAATGTGCCAAGCGGCTCGGCCACACAGCTTGGATGGAATGAATGCATTCCTGTGGAGGTCTGCACCCCTGTCTGCCTGGAGGTGGGGAGAGTTCAAGAAAGCCAGGACTTTGTTGCTTGCATTCTTCACGTCCTCCTAGCAGTGAGAGACCTTCACTCCTCCCAGCCCCTCCTCCCCTGAGCAAATGTGGAGAGAGCGGGAGGAGAGAACAGAAGAGCCACAAGGAACTGCTTCTCCCTCCATTTGCTCTGTTCTTGACGGAGATCCTACAGAGAATGGTATTTCTCTCACTGCAGTTTCCCAGTGACAATGGGGTCAAAGAAAGCATTTTTCAAAAAGAGCTTCTTTTCTCAATTTATGGGCGAGCATCCAGTAGCAAGCAGGAAAATGAAATAGGTCTCTGTTATCTCTCCCCCAAAAAGAGACAGCCCGTACAAGGGAAGGAGATAATTCCCATCCGGCTTTTATATGTCTCATAAAACTCATTGTGCAGGCATGTAAAATATACGGGACTGGGCAGACATATGAAGTAGAGAAAGGTACAGGCCCGGCTCCTTGTGCTTTTTGGGTTGGCAGACAGCAAAGTGGAGGGCTTTTTGAAAAATTCTCCTTTTTGTGAGAACAAGGATAACAGCAACAGAAATGCCTGCACATGCCGCCCTTGCTTGGACATTTCATGGCAGATGAACACATGGGTGTGAAGAGTAATGATAATGATATGGAAAAATAGGCTGGGCGCAGGGTCTCACGCCTATAGTCCCAGGACTTTGGGAGGCTGAGGCAGGTGGATCACTTGAGGTTGGGAGTTCCAGACCAGCCTGGCCAACATAGTGAAACCCCATCTCTATGAAAAATACAAGAAAAAAAAAATATTAGCCAGCCATGGTAGCAAATGCCTGTAATTCCAGCCACAGGGAAGCTGAGGCAGGAGAGATGCTTGAATCCAGGAGGTGGAGGCTTCAAGGAGCCGAGATTGTACCATTGCACTCCAGCCTGGGCAACAAGAGTGAAATTCATCTCAAAAATAAAATAAAATAAAATGGGAAACTAAGCATATTAAAATGCTTCTTTTTTCACTTCATGGATCCATGACTGGGCTTTCGGCTTGCTGGGATCCAGCTCTCCCTTAGATTCTTGTAGTGTTTGGTCTGTCCGGCTGCATATCTCCTCACAATATTTAGCCCAAGTCACGCATGCTGATTTCCACAGGCATACACATGGGTATAGCGTCATCTCAGCCCCAGTTCTCTAAAACTGACTGTGGGTGCTCTTGCTGGAGGTGGCCTCATGAAAATGTATGCCGACTTCACAGCCTTCTTTCAAAAGGGAGGATTGGGGCATACTGTAGGTGCATGGTCCCCATGTTAGGTGCACTGTCCTTAGAAAATCTCCCACCATGTCCTCTATTCTTTGGTCAAAGGGAATTCAAGAAGCTGAAATGACAACACATATCAAACCTTCCTAAGAACTAGCTGAGAAGCCAGTCATGAAATGAGGGATGGAGGAGGGACAGCATCTGTTCTCCAAAAACAAGACCACTTAGATTTGGACCTGGAATATAATCTTAGTTCTAAAGCCCAGGGACACTGGGCACAGTGGCTCAGTTCTGTAATCCTAGCACTTTGGGCAGCCGAGGCAGAAGGATTGCTTAAGTCTAGGAGTTTGAGACTAGCTTGGACAATATAGTGAGGCTCTGTTTCTACAAGTAATTAAAAAATTAGTAGGCATGTTGGGACATACCTGTGGTCCCAGCTACTTGTGGGGGCTGAGGTTGGAGGCTGGCTTGGGCCCTGAGGTCAAGGCTACAGTGAGCTGTGGTTGCGCCACTTTACTCCAACCCCGGGCGACAGAGGGAGACTCTGTCTCAAAAATAAAAATGAAATTAAATAAAATAGCCTATGGATGAGGGATGAGGACCTCTGGGTTCCTGAGTCCAAACAGAATAGTGTGGCAAAGGTGGATGAAATTATTTATGCTTCTTCTCCTCTCTCCTTCTCTTCCTTACTCTTTCCTCCTAGCCCTTTCACAAGTAATTCTGAGAAATCGGAATGCATGCAGTACCATGCTAAGGTTTAAAGGCAGCAGAGTTAGAGTCTCCTAAGAATCAGTGTTCATTGATTTTTCAGTTCTCTAAGCCAAAGTAGGGGCTTTTAGCAATCCAGACTTACAGTGCCTGCTCAGGCCCACGGCATCAGAACTGCAAAGGGATGGGGTCCAGGACTCTGTATTTTTTTAAGTTGCACAGGGATCCTCATAGGCAAGCAGTGTAAGAACCACCGCCCTTCTCCACTTCTATCTTCTCAGAAAGCAGTTAGCTGCCCCAGCCCTGTACAATGAAAGGGCACAGGAATTGGGACCAGGTAGAGCTTGGTTTCACAGGAGTGCTATGATTTTTTGGTGTGAACCTTTGCAAAATTCACGCTCTTTACCTCTGAAGTGGAGGTGATGATAGCACCCAACTTTTAAGGATGGGATGGCACCAAATGTGATCATATATGCCAACATGCTTTCTAAACCACACCAGGCTGTGTCTGTGCCTTCCCTCCTCTCCAGCTCAATTCTTTCTTCAGGGCTACCAACTGCTTCTCTTTCCCTCTAGCTCCGAGGAGGACCTGTCCCTCCATCTGTTATCCTCCTACCACCAAGCAGAAGACCTTATCCCCTTTACACTCAGGGGTTCTGCCAGCCCCCTTTTTTTTGCCTACACACATGCATAGATCACTTTATTTTTAAAAATCTCTTTCCTCAAAACCATTCTTCTATTAAGCTATCATTTGACTTCTCTCTTTTTCTTCTTCAATAGACTTTGGAAAATATATGATTTCTTTGCTGCTCCATTTTATCTCTATCCTCTCATTCCAAATTTTTGATGATTGCAACATGCTGTCTGTACCTTGCACTAAAGCTACTCCCCAAAAGGTAACCAATGGCCACCTTCCACTGGCTAACCAACGGGTCTCCTTCATACTCCCTGCAGTGTTCAGCACCATTGTTCCATCTCCTTAGGGGCGTTCATCCGGTACGACGTGTGGGCTGCGTCACCTTTTCACCACCCGTGGTTTCGGATGAACCTCTGTACAGATGCTCTCAGGTCTCTGTGTGTGTAGCTTCGGTTCTGTATGGATCACTGCCCACTCTGTGTATCTATCCATTTATTTACCGTGAGGGAACTTCCCACTCAACATGCTTGGCTGGAGGTATCACCCTTTTCTCCTCCGTTTGTGTATCAGTTGGGATGCTTCCGGCTGCAGGTAATGGAAGTCTCAACTAAAAATAGCTTTAATGATAATAAAATTGCATGCTCTCACATCCCAATAAGTGTAGGAACATAATAGCTCTAGGTCTGGTTGATTCAGTGGCATCAAGGGACCAGGTTGTTTCCATCTGTTTACTTCTCCATCCTCAGGGTATTAAGTTGGTTTTTTTGGACTGGTTCTCCTTTGGATCCCAAGACAACCACAGCATTTCCAGATGATGTGTAAAGATGCAATATCAAAAGGCAGGAAAAGGGACTGTTCTTCAAACAGCTCTTTTCAAGAGCTGGGAAAATCCATTCCAGTTGACCTCCAGGATAACTCATGTCTCGTTGGATAGAATCACATCTTATTCCCTGTCTAAACTGCTCATTGGGAAGGAGACTGGAAAGACCTCAATTGCCTGAGCCTCAAGTCAAGCACTTGGCAGCTCTAGAATGTTCGTGAAAAAGAAATGGAGGCGTGAGATGATGTTGGATAGTCAACTGAATCAGCTGTCCATCCTCACCACACCCTTAAACAACAGTCCCTCCCATTTTCCCATCCTTACCACACCCACCACCTCTCTCTCTCTCTTTATTCCAGTCATGCAATGATACTTCCACTTTCTGATCTCAATCTGAAGTACTGTGCCTCTATTCTTATGCTGTCCTTTAAACCTGGAATCTGATACTTTCTTTTGTTATCTACCAACATTTTATCAGAGACTTCACCTGGCAGGGGAGGGAGTGGGAGGCAGGCATCACGGCTCGGGCAACCTCTTTTGTATCTCCACCGTACACTGGACATCTTTCTAGAATTACTCTACTGCACTCTGTGCAATTGTTACTGTGGACTGTGTTTCCTTTGAGGACAGAAAACCTGCTGATTAACTTCTATATGCCCAGTGCTTAGCACAGTGGCAGCATGTAATAGGTTTCAATAAGTGTAGGTCAGATCAAAGAATGAGTAAACGGTTTCATATAGACACTCACACCTGATTAAATTATGTGTCTGCCATTGCAGTCAGCCCACTCCCCACCCCCAGTGCAGATACAGAGTTCTTCCCCGATGCTTCAAAGGCCATTGAGATCACTGGGCCCAGGGAAGATGCCTGACTTTTCCAAAGCCCGTCCTAGGAACAGGATAGTATTTGGACAAGATATTTTTGGAAAGAAGCTTATAAGCAAAATATAGACCAGAAGGTAGCCTGGCAAGGGTATATTTATCCTCCACAAAGTTCACACTCATCGTATTCTCCGAGGTCAGAATCCTTAAGAAAATCCTACCAACTGCTATAGTCTATGACATAAGCCATAAACTATAGAGTATGTTACCCATAAGGGAACCTATAAGAATAAGTGGATGTTTTTTCCCCCAGCATCATTAACATTTATAGTACAATTTTGGGTGCTTCAGAAGAGCACTGCCTTGAGGTGGGCTGGACTCTGTCCAAGTGTCTGGGAAAGGTGCCTGCCGAATGCATATGTCTCTGTGGCTCATTACTGCCCTGAGGCTGAACCCCGAAATGGAACGTGGGCTCTTGGGCTCCCGGCAGGGATAGGTTGGAATGTGAGGCAGGATGGAAATCCCTTAGTAGCCCAGCAGGTGCCTTGGGGAGCAGCCTGCCTTTATGTATTCAGCCAGATTGATCAGAGCTCCTGCAGGTCAGGCTGGAAGCACCTGAGAGGCCCCCCTCTGCCCTGGTGTGGCTATCTTCAGTTTGCACACTGTCCCCAGGCCAGCCAGGCATGGCTGCTGTGACAGGACTGTTAGTACTAATAAAGCAATTGCAGCAGCTTATATAGGAACGAACTGCTGGGAACACTTTGCCTTTAAAGTTGGCTGCCCCCTTGGTGGGTACTTGGAGGTTCATGCCACATTCCCTCCCCCAGCTTTCCAGCATACAGTTTGGCTAATGTGGGTCAGAAAATCTGAGAAACAGTCAGGCTGCAACCAAATGAGTCTATAGGCAGGGAATTTTGGCTTCAGATGGCCTTCCCACACCTGCCATTTCTGTACTCTTTATCTCCCCTGAAATACCATCTTTCCTCCCCTCAACCTCCCGAGACAGACACTCTGCTGTCTCATCTAGCCAGCAGACTGCTGTCAGCACAGGACCTGATCTTTGTCATCACACCTGAACGTGAATTGAAGGCCCCTATTATATCTCCCAGGAATAAATACTTGCCAATTAAACCTTCTACTACTTGTGGTATGAAAGACCTTGTTCCCTGTTCAGGTTTCAAGCCTCAGTGAGTAGACATACTCTATGAGCATGCACACACACACACAGACATATACACACCTGCAACATTTAAACTTGGGTGTTTTATAGTCTTTGATCCTCACGACAGAAGCAATATTCTTAGCATCTTCATTTTACAGGAAAAGAAACAGGTTCAGAAAGGCTAAATAATCTGTCTGAATCACAGAGAGAATCCAGCCAAGATTCCTACAGTTCCAGCCTTGGCATTTCATAGTTTTGCAACTTTGAGTGGGGAAGACCCCACTGGGAAGACAGTCCTATGGACATTCGATGGCAGATGTCTCCGCCTCTTCATCCTGAAGCCAGGATCCTCCAAGTGACAAAACTGCATATGACCTTACCCTCCCCTGTGCCAGGTCTGGTATCTCACAAAGATGCTACTAATCGTGGTGGCCAGACAGTTCTAAAGGACTTTTTTCTCCCTAAACCAGCCAATATCTTATCAACCTTTTAGGGTAAAGGGATTTCACTTACCCCTTTATATCATTTGGTTTTTCAACATCAGAATTCAATATTCTCACTTGCTCCCAGTTCAAAAGACCCTCTTACTGTCTTTGCTCTCTTTGTGCAGCCTCCCCCGAGACCAGGTGAGGAAGGGGTGTGGACAGGAGCATCTCCCATCATCACCGGGCATGAGTAATTTGTGCTTGCAAATTTCTGGAGACAACTGGGGAAGGTAAAGAAAAAGTCCTTTTGGAAGCAGAAACAACTGGAGAAATATTGTGCTCTGTGAAACAGATAAGCAGAAGAGCTGTTTATTCCCTTGGTGGCGTGAGGCTCGGCTTTGAGGCAGATAAATCTTTGCTGGTAATACAGTACTTAAACCAGAACTGACACCTTTTTATATCAACTGCAGAGAATTGCTTTTGTGAGGCTCTGATACAAAGGCTGCCGTGGCTTCCTCTTGCATATCAATTGCTTGGCAGCCTGTTGCTTTTCTGAGTCCTGCCCTTTAGGCAGTTGCCCCTGATCCCAACGTGGCATCAAAGTCTGAAAAGTGCAGGGAAGGATCGGGATACCAAAAGGTAAGCGACCACTCACGGGATCAGGCAGGCGCTGGATGGAGCAGGGGTGTAAGTCTGTTGCAGGGATCTTCCTCTGGGCACCCCTCCTAGCAGGAGTGCGCTGTAGCCAGCTGGCAGAGCTGAGCAGATGGGGCTAAGCACAGCCACTGTGCACACAGCCTCTGCTAGGCACCAGGGCCTGAGGCAAATGGGCCAAAATAATCTTCACGGTTGTTCTTTAATGGACCATTAAAAATACTCACTGCAGATAGGCATACTTCTCATATTTTTAATCTATCCTTCCCAGGGCAAATAGATAGAATGTATAGAGACATATATATTTTTTGAGACAGGGTCTTGCTCTGTCACCCAGGCTGGAGTGCAGTGGTACAAATATGGCTCACGGCCACCTCCGCTTCCTGGGATCAAGCAATCTTCCTGCCTCAGTTTCCCATGTAACCGTGACCACAGGTGTTCATCACCATGCCTGGCTCATTTTTTTGATTTTTTGTAGAGATGAGGTCTCGCGTTGTTGCCTAGGCTTGTCTCGAACACCTGGGCTCAAGCAATCCTCCCACCTCAACCTCCCAATCCTCCTGCCTTGGCCTCCCAAAGTGCTGGGATTACAGGCATGAGCTACTGTGCCTGGCCTCATATACATTTTTAATAAAAATAAAATTGTACTATTATGGACTGAATATTTGTGTACTGCCCAAATTCCTATGTTAGATTCTCCACCTCCCAATGTGATTGAATTTGGAGACAGGTCCTTTATGAGGGTAATCAAGGTTAAATGAGGGTACAAGAATGGGACTCTGATGTGATTGGATTGGGTCCTGTTAGGAGGCACCAATCTCTCTCATTCTCTCTCTTTTTTTTTTTTTTTTTTTTTTTTTGAGATGGAGTCTCACTTCATTGCCTGGGTTAAAGTGCAGTGGCACAATCTCAGCTCACTGCAGCCTCTGCCTCCCTGGTTCAAGCCATTCTCTTGCCTCAGCCTTCTGAGTAGCTGGGATTACCTGTGTGTGGCTAATTTTTGTATTTTTAGTAGAGACCACATCTGGCTAATTTTTGTATTTTTACTAGAGACAGTGTTTCACTACATTGGCCAGCTGGTCTCAAACTCCTCACTTCAGGTAATCTGCCCACCTTGGCCTCCCAAAGTGCTGGGATTATAGGTGTGAGTCACTGCACCCAGCCCCCTCTCTCTTCCTTGCTTTCTCCCTCCACCATGTGGAGAGACCATAGATTTCTGCCACTTTTGCCCCCATGTTCTACTTTCATGTGTCATACACGTCTCTCTAGCATGCACACTTTATCACAGTGTTTCTACACTCACAAATCTCTGATGCCAAGCTTAGCTAGAGGCCTTCTTTCATCTTTCCCTCTCCACCTAGCTCAACTCTCCACTGGAGGTAACATGAAATCTGCAGACACGATGTTGGCATGGCCAGTTATTAGTTCTGTCACTTTGCCAGATTCGACTTACTAAGACTCAGTCTCCTCACTTTGAAAACAGGCTAATAATTTTGACATTCTATGAATAAGATGCAGATTAAATAGGACTAGACTTACCAGCACAGTGGCTGAGAAATAGTAGAAGTTGAACTTTTTAAAAAGGTGGCTTGTTGGCCTCCAGAATATCCTCTCTGCACTGGTGTCTGTAGCATCCTGTGGTCCACCATGCACGGCCTCTCCTGGGGTCCCTGGCTGGCTAATACCTGGTCTGGCCCATTCTTCCTTCCCCAGTGTGTTTGCAATGCACCTTTCTCTCTCCCCTGGGCTTGTTTCTCCCTGGCCACTAGTGTCCTCGCTGTCCTCCAGAGCTCTTCAGCCTACAAAGCTGTTGAACAGACAGACACCCTGTTTTTACATACTTCTTAAACAAGTTCACAGGCCTTTTTGATTTTGAGGGTTCACTACCAATTGCTGTAGAGTAGCTGGAAGTGGGTGACAATGGTGTCCACACCAATGAGCACATTTTGCTTTTTTTTTTTTTTCTTTGAGATATGGAGTCTCACTCTGTCACCCAGGCTGGAGTGCAATGGCACAATCTCAGCTCACTGCAACCTCCGCCTCCTA
This sequence comes from Sapajus apella, assembly GCF_009761245.1. Classification (NCBI taxonomy): domain Eukaryota; kingdom Metazoa; phylum Chordata; class Mammalia; order Primates; family Cebidae; genus Sapajus; species Sapajus apella. The sequence goes on along the minus strand of NW_022436961.1, from coordinate 23,724,516 downwards.
GGTTCAAGTGATTCTCTGGCCTCAGTCTTCCAAGTAGCTGGGACTACAGGTGCACACTGTCATGCCCAGCTAATTGTTTTTTGTATTTTAGTAGAGATGGGGTTTCACCGTGTTGCCCAGTCTGGTCCCAAACTCCTGAGCTCAGGCAATCCGCCTGCCTTGGCCTCCCAAGATATTTTGCTTTCAAAGATATGGGTCTGGGATGACTAGATTGAGAGCCTTTCCTGACCCTTTTTTTTTGTTTTTCTGTGGCTCTTAGGAAAGACCTCTGTGGCCATTGTCCCAGGAATCAATGTTGGTCTTTCCCAGCCCAGATCATGGCACCTATCCCATTTCTGAACTCTCTGCCTTCTTCTAAAGCACTAGCTCATTCCAAAGATAACATACCACTTGTAGCACAGAACCTGTGGCTGTGGGTTCTTGGCTAAGCTGTAAACCCACATCCCTGCCAATCCACAGCTTCCTTCCCAAGCAGCTGCCACCACACAATGGAATTAACATAAAACACAACTCGGCAGAGGCACATTTAATTTACAGTGATTATACTATCTATTATACAACACAATTTTAAGTACTACAAGTTCCCTGGAGAACTGGGGGAAAAACATGTAAAAAGAACCCAACCCTCTCCAAAATCATCACATAATGACAGAAGAATCTCAGTAAAAAAATACAATTCACAGCATCATAAATAGTGTATTTAAAAGTACTTAACATCTCTCAATTCTCTATTTCATGCCTATCAGGAACTCAGTTTATTTCTAGTGGAGAGAAATATATATACATATACATATATATATTATAATCAACAATTTTAAACTCTGAGAGACAATTAGAGCCAAATGTGTTTTTTTTAGAGGAGACTATTCCAGGGTGAATATTGGGTGGTTTCCAATCAGATGGAACAACTCACCATTGCTTGGTCAGCAGAGACCTAGGCACCACATCTTTGCCCTGGGAGAGCTCTGACCCTCATAGAGCCGGAGCCGCACACTTCCTGGGTCCTGACCTCCAATTTCCAGGCCATGGAGCAGGAGCTCTTGCTGTCGGTCCCCTCACACTCCCCGGTCTCCTCCGCATGAGGGGTCAATAGGGAGGACACAAAGAGCAGGAGCTCTGATGCTGGTCCAGTCCTGATCCCACTCCTCACTAACCCTGGGACCCCAGTGGCCCTCTGTTATCTCATCTCTAGAATGGGAACGACACCAGCCACCTCGGATTTGCTGTGAGAATTTGATGGGATTTCGTAAAATGACCAGCCAGGTGCATACAGCATGTAACAGGCACTTAGCCACCTTTATTGCCTTCCTGTTTTCCACTCTCTTCCATTCTGGAGTAAAAGGAGAGGCAATGCCTTTCCCAGAGGAATAGGCCATGAAAAGGGAGCTGCCAGGCAGCTCTGGGAAGACCTTGGAGACAAGAGGATCTCTTAGGCCACTTTCAACAGCCCCTGAGCCTTAAGGTACTCTTCAGCCTGGAGGTATGTGGATGCCTGACCCCATCTGGAAGCAGAAGACTAGACTGAGTGGCCTCCGGGATGGAAAAGTCACACCCCCACCCCATGGGAGTATTAGGTATATAAGCAGTACGGTGGGTCAGCCTTAAATGGGAAGGCAGAACAGACTGTGGTGAGGGCACCAAGGAAGGAAGCACTGGCGCTCTGGCTCTCAGAGGTAGCAATGTGTGGCCTGTGCATGTGAGCTACAGTCACATCTGAATTCCACTGCCCCGGCACACATCTTGAGGACAACGTGTCACTCCAGGCCTCGGGGGAAGGAGGAGTTTCTACCCCTTTTTATAGCTTGTTTAGCAGACTTCATTGCCTACATAACCTTTATGTCACTCAATGCAACACTTACAGACGGCCCTGAGCTGCTGCAGCACACCCCAGGCCAGACACGGAGTCAATGCAAAGAAGAACAGGACCCCGCCCTTCCTTTGCAAAGTGCAACTGTCAGCAAATGTTCAGGAGCCTCAAACACTGCAGAGGAAGGTGTGTGCCCTCAGAGAGCCGGAGGTAAACCAAGACACGGGGCAAAAGCAGGAGCTCCAGTGCCTCTCTTGATGTGGAGTGGGTACATTTAAGCTGCATGCATTAGGTCAGTGTGGGGCTGCCGCGGGCAGGGGTCCACCTAGCCCTCATTCTCATGCTGCACTTCCCACTGATTTTCCCAGAGCCAGACTTTAGGGGGGATCCAGACTTTTTCATCATTCTCTATGGGATGTAAGCTTAATGAGAGTAGAAAGTTACTTGATCCATAATCATTCTTTTCTGTATTATGTGAGAGAAGTAGGTATCAATCAGTCCATATTTATTCACAATGCATTTTATATGTGCCCAGTGCCTGGAGGGCTGAGCTGTGTAGGGGATCCAACATGATCGCTGACATGTACAGTAATTAACAGTTTTAGAAACATTTTAGTCCAGAGTTTATTATGCAATCCTCACAATAAACCCATAAGGTCAGGCAAAATCTAGTGAATATAATCTTACATATTATTTTAATCTTCCTTACTATAACCTTCATTTTATGGAAGAATTACACATTAACTGGTAATGTCATGAAGCCAGGTCTTTGGATTCTATATCCTGTGCTATTTTCATAGTTCCATTCTGCCTCTTACAAATATATGCAAGCAGAAGTGTGCTGTTTGAAGATTATTGCTGAAATATCTAGAACGGTATGTAACGTGAATTCCAAAACTCTTGCTGACCCCTGGGTTGCATATATAAATGAAAGAGGAAATAAATCATCCTTTCTGCTACGAAAACACTAAACCCCAAACGTTTACTCATCTTAATGAAGTGCCAGCACAGTCTTGTAGGTTAACCTTTTTATTGGCCTCTTTCTGTCCCTTCTTTTCCTCCATTGTTTTACAGAGTTGATACCCTTTACATAGAGTGAAACTTGGCTCTTTATCTCTTGGCCTTCTTTCTTTCTTCTTTCTTTTCTTTTCTTTTCTTTCTTTCTTTCTTTTCTTTTTTCTTTCTTTTCTTTCTCTTCTTTCTCTTTCTTTCTACCTTTCTGTCTCTCTCTCTTTTTCTCTTCTTTCTCTCTCCCCTCCCCTCCCTCCTTCCCTCCCTCCCTCTCTCCCTCCCTCCTTTCCTTCCTTCCTTTTTGAAACAGAGTCTATGTAATCCTGGCTGGTTTTTGTTTTGTTTTGTTTTTTCTGTCTATTGGATCCCTTTCTGCCCTACTCATTACTATCCTCACATGCCTAATAAAATTATTCTCAGGTCCTCGGGGCCTGTCTGTATGAGTCTGGTGACTGGGCCAGATTACAGAGACTATAATCCACATTATCACTGCTATAGTGGTAAACTGGAAAAAACTGCACTTAAAAGTGTGCCATTTGGCTTTGTATAATTACAATGAGACTTTTCTGGAGTTTTGTTCAGAGTGAGCAGAAAAAAACCAACAACCATCAATCACCTAACCTGCATTGGGCACAGAGTCCCACCCTATGGGTTTCTCAGAACTTGGCCAGTCATTCTGGCTGTCAGGTCAATGCTGGGATTTAGGTCCCTGGTCTCCAGGAACCTGTTGGTAGAATACAAGTCTGAAGTAGAAGAGACTGGTTTGAAGTGAGAAGCTAGAGAGAATGGGAATATTAGAAAGATTTCAAATGGAAAACAAAGTATTGTAGTCTGGCTCCTTGACAATTTCTACCAAGGAAATGAGAAGACTTCAACATGTAAAGCCCACTGGGATGTCTGAACCACTCATCTTAATGATCTGGCTGGACCTGCTCTGGCCTTATGGTCTTCCATTTTCATATTTACATGTGCCTGGTATACCTTAGGGATTCAGTAAATGTTGAAAGTTTAAAAAGGAAGAAAGAAAAGAAGAAGGAAGGAGGGAGGAAGGGTGGAAGGGATAGAGGGAGGGAGGAAGGAAAAAAGGGAGGGAGGAAAGGAAGGAAGGAAGGAAGGAAGGAAGGAAGGAAGGAAGGAAGGAAGGAAGG
>NW_022436961.1:23671349-23720540 GCF_009761245.1 Sapajus apella | reverse complement strand
AGGAAGGAAGGAAGGAAGGAAGGAAGGAAGGAAGGAAGGAAGGAAGGGAAGGTCATTTCATAAAGACTTGGAGATGTCATGTTAGGGTAAAAACGCTAAGAGATCTGCTAAAGTGGTGCCCAAAGGAAAGAAAGCCCTACAGAGGAGGGCATCATGTCACATTTTCAAAAAAAAATGTTCTAAAAAAGAAACAGAGACAAGAAAAGCCCTTTGAAGAAGAGATTGGTGCAGAAGACTGGTGCAGAGGGCTGCAGGTTTTCCAAAGCCTGATCTTTATACAATAAATGCAAAGGATGAAGAGGAAAATGAAGAGGGAGGAGAGAGAAACTAAAAGAAGTAGAGAATAAGGAGGCAAAAAGAAAAGGAAGATGAAGAAAGGGATATTGAAGAAGAGGAGGCAGGTGGTAAGAGAAAAGAAATATGGGGAAATTAAGGACAATAAAGAGAGGAATAAAGAAAGGAGAGTAATTTACGGGGAGAGAAAACAGGGTTCCATTCTAACAGTGTTGTCCCTGCAGGCACGCCGGTGTTGTCAGAGAAGAGGAGGGGGTCCAGGCCATTGTGCAACTATTATTATATAATTAAGTCTAATAACAGTAATTCTCTGGGAGAGGTCACTGCCTGCCTTGTGGATGGAATCTGATTTGATGAGACTGTCCCTTCTTGTATTCATGCTGCCTGTCCCGACAGGGTCCTCGGTGATGGGGAGCCCATTAGGAAAAAAATGAAAGGAATAGAGGATGAGTCAACTTGTTCTCCCTCCAGCTTTCCTGAATAGAGCTGCTCCAGATTCAACCACATTTGATTATTCCCATTTATAACTTTTCCAGTCACAGCCTTGCCTCTCCATTAATTACGGCGATTAGCTTGAACTATTGTTGATGCTAATTAGACTCTGAGAAACGTGTTTGGGCTGCTCATTGGTCGGCGTTCAGAAGGGGAGAAGGGGGTGGGGGAAGTGGGGGAAGTGTCAGGCTTCATCTGTCCAGACTAGGCAAACACAGTGGTGAGAGCTGCACTAGCTCAGCCACAGAAGGAAGGAAGGTCCCTGGCAATGACCCTCCTTCCCTGGGCTACCCTTTTGCATCTGTCCCAATTTTGCTCATTGTTTACTCCTCTCGTCTCATTTTCCCCTATACACTGTGCACCGTTGTGATGGGACAAGAAAGTCTAACTCAAGGTTGACATCTTGCAACCACCAAGCTGCTGGATTTTTGCTATTTCTATGGACTCTGAGTTCATAACTGGAAAGAGAGAAAGGGACAATAAGAGGAATAGAAACTTCCTTATAGATTGTGGTGGAAGATGGAGATAGTTACTAAAGGGATGATATTGAGGAATTGTGATTTATTGGACATCTATGTGACTAGCCTCGTGACAGGTTTTGTGGAGGAAGCAAGGGAAGTCTGCATTTGTTCATGACGCATCCTCCCTTTAAATGCCCTCCTCCTGCCTTTCTTCTAAACCAAAACCCGAAGACTCCAGAGTCCAGCTGATGATCCTACTTCCTCCAGGAAGCCTTTCTGGACTACCCTAATTTCAACCACAATCTCTCTACTAGGAATTCTATTTTTATTACAGTGGAGTAGCTTCATTAAGAACACAGACAGGATTTAGAGTTAGTAAAATCTGCCTTCAAGTTCCAATTCTGCTACTGCTAGCTGTTCGACCTTAGACTAGTTACTGAATTTTAAAAGCCTGTTTTCTCGTCTTTATAATGTTGAAATAATAATATTCTCTGCAAGTGAAGCTGTGAGCAGGACTCAGGTCTGAAGTCTCTTCTATCTAATTTTTCTCAGTGCTGAGAACATAGATTATGCTTAATAAATCCTTCGAGATTGATCAAAAAACATATTTTGATATCTCACTGTAAGAAACTTTTGGAAAAAAATAACTTTAGACAAGAGAAGAGTTGGGATAGAAAAAAAATATATAGGCAATGCAAGAATTGCTATTTCATTGCTATGAGGAAGTCCTGGAGCTGTGTTTCCTCCATTATTGTTATTGTCAGTATCCACACAGGAGGAAAGGCTGGTCCAGAAGTTAGAATAAGTTGTCCCAGGACAAGGAAGTCTTACTCAAGGTTGGCCTCTTGCAAGCACCACGCTGCTGGATTATTGCTGCTTCTTTGGACTCTGAGTTTATAATTAAAGAGAGAAAAAGGGAAAATACGAGGGATACAAACTTCCTATAGATTATGGTGGAAGAGGGAGATAATCATTACAAGAATGATATTTAGGAATTGCGATTTATTGAACATCTATATGACTAACCTTGAGATAGGTTTTGTGGAGGAAGAAAGAGAACAGGGCAGCTGGATCTCTGTCCTAGATTTGTTTTGGTGGTTTTCTTTTAATTCATTTGATAAAGATTTTTTTGTTTGTTTGTTTGAGACAGAGTCTTGTTGTATCGCCAGGCTGGAGTGCAGTGGTGCAATCTCGGCTCACTGCAACCTCCGCCTCCTGGGTTCAAGCGATTCTTCCGCCTCAGCCTCCCGAGTAGCTGGGACCACAGGCATGTGCCACTATGCCCAGCTATTTTTTGTACTTTTAGTAGAGACGGGGTTTCACCATGTTACCCAAGATAGTCTCGATCCCTTGACCCCGTGATCTACCCACTTCAGCCTCCCAAAGTGCTGGGATTACAGGCGTGAACCACTGCACCTGACCCATTAGATAAAGATTTAATGGGTACCTACCATGTGTTGTTTGCTAGATTTGAAAGTTCAATGTCTCATTGGAAATCCTCTTGCCCTCATGGGCTCACAGTCTGGACAGAATTCGAGCTTTCATAATAGGGTCTGCACAGGTAGGGGGCAGTCTCTTCTGTGGCTTGCTACCCTGCTTAGGCATGTAGTCAGGTGGCTTTGCCCTGAGACTGTCAGAGGCAGGTCCCAGATCTCCAAAGGAGCCTCTGTCCTGGTGGCTCTGGACCCCATGAGGTCATGTGGTCTGTTGTGGCCTTACTCCAGGACTCTCAGACTTTCCTGGCAGTCACTTCTGGTTTGGGTCTCAGAATATGCCCACAGGGGCTGGGTGGGGTGGCTCACCCCTGTAGTCCCACCACTTTGGAAGGCTGAGGCGGGTGGATCACCTGAGGTCAGAAGTTTGAGACCAGCTTGGCCAGCATGGTAAAAAACCCATCTCTACTGAAAATACAAAAATTAGCCAGGTGTGGTGGTGGGAACCTGTAATCCCAGCTATTCTGGAGGCTGAGGCAGGAGAATTGCTTGAACCGGGAGGTGAAGGATGCAGTGAGCTGAGATGGTGCCATTGCACAGCCTGGGTGACAGAGTAAGACTTCGTCTCAAAAAAAAAAAAAAAAAATGCCCTCAGGCTTTGATTCTTACAATTGCCCAGCCCAGGTTAATGCTCCTGATGGATTATTTGAACCTGCTTAACCCATAGATTCGCTTCTCCTTTATAGGTTTTCACATTCAGCTCTCCCTATCCCAAGCATCTAATCCCATTAATTAATCCAGGAAGCACTCACAAAGTGCCTTATAATAGGCGAAGTGCCTTATATAAGCTAGGTGTTGGTAGTAAAATACACTGGTTAACATCACAGGCTTTGGGGCCAGGGCAAATGAGTCTAAAGTCTGTCTCTTCCACTCACTGTTTGTGTGACCTTGAGTGATATAATGTATCACCAAGTGATATAAACACTTTATGCCTCAATTTCCTCATCTATAAAATTAGGCTACCTCATAGGGTTGCTATGAGGATTGAATTAATACCTGTAAAGTGGTTTAAACAGCTCCTGGGACATACTGTTTGATAAATGTTTACTATTATTACCATCATTATTTCTAAGGATGCAAAGAAAATTAGAATGTGATTCTATAAACAAAAACATGTAATAAAATGTTGCAATTACTACGGCAAAAACCTACACAGGATATGCTGGGTTTACAAAGGAGAAATGTATTATTGCACCTGAGGGGAGTGATGTAATGAGGAAAAGATTCAAGGGGGAGGTACAGGAAAGGAATGATGGCCAGTTGTAGGATGGGGTCAGCCAAGGAAGAAGCAAAAGTAAAAATAAAGGCTTAAGGGCACAAAACATCAACGCAGTCTGGAAACTGCAAACTGGTTGGTGTGACAGTTGCTGAGAAGGAAGGCTGAGGGGGTGGGGGTGGGGAGATCTGCAGAAATTGGAGAGGGCCCTGAAACTGAACTGCGGAATTTGGGTTTTGCTTCACAGTATCAGGAAGCCACTCAAGGGTTCCAACCGTGGCAATACCAGGATCATGTTAGCGCTCCGGTGCAATCACTCTGGGAAGGTCAGTTGGAAAGTAGGAAGACAAATAAAATATGAGGCTCTTACAGCAGGGCAGACAAGACAAAGCTGGGGGTTTACCTGGGCAAGGGCAGTACAAGTATGACAGTTAGAAGGAAGGTGGATTAGTCTGTTTTCACGCTGCTAATAAAGACGTGCCTGAGACTGGGTAATTTACAAAGAAAAAGAGGTTTAATCGACTCACAGTTTCATGTGGCTAGGGAGGCCTCACAATCATGGCAGAAGGTAAAAGGCACATCTTACATGGTGGCAGACAAGAGAGAAGTGAGAACCAAGTGAAAGGTTTGTTATAGCACCATCAGATCTCATAAGACTTATTCATTATCATGAGAACAGCGTGGGAAAGATCTACTCCCATGATTAAATTACCTCCCACTGGGTCCCTCCCATGACATGTGGAAATTATGGGAGCTACAATTCAAGATGAGATTTGGGTGGGGACATAGCCCAGCCATATCAGAAGGCAAAGAATGAACATGAGGATTGTGGAAGAGAGTGTACCTGGGTGCTGCCAATCCGTTAGAAACAGGTGGAAGAGTAGAGGTTTTAGGGAGACATCTGAGGTGTTCTGGACATATTAGGTTTGAAATGACTATGGGATCTCAATGGCAATGCCAAGTAGAGTGACATAGTCCATCTGGAGCTCCAAAGATTGGTCTGAGTTATTTAAAGATAATGTTTTGGGAGTCAGTGCCCTATAGGAGTAGTGGAAACCATGGAAAGAATAAAATTCCATAGGAAGAGCATGTTGGATTGACTTTTTAAAAAGGCCAAGAATAGAAAATCGGAGACGCGAACCGTAAAGCAGCAAAGATGTGTGAAAACAAGACCAAGAAATAAAAGTTTGTTAGAGAAGTGAAGGAAGATCCAGCAGAGAGTAGATTTCAGAAGCCATTAGGGAGGAAGTTGGTGTCAAGAAGGGTGTGGTCAATGGTGTCAAATGTCACATAAGTAATGTAACAATAGGACTGAGAAAGTTGTCCATTGTCCTGGTCTAGGTCCCAGGCCAAGGAGAGAATTGCAGGTGACTCTAAAAAATTTCCCTCAGCTGTAGAGTCAGGTCATTATGGTCCAATAATGGAGTCAGCCCTGCTGCTTGACAATAACTTTGGGAACACAGAAGTCACCATGGTCCCTGGCCCTTGCCCTTTTTACCCATGGAGCACAGACTGCTCTCAGCTTCTGAGATTTCTATTTTCTTCCATTGGCAAGTGCTGGAGGAAGGGGGATAATAAACTCCTGCTTTGGGTTAGCCAGAACACAGGAGTGCTTCATGTATTAATATAACTCAGGGTATGAGAGAAGCATGGCTACCAAGCCGTAGCTGTTGGTGCTAGATCACAACTGAAGTTTGGAAAAGGAAATCCTGACCTTGAATGTATGTGAAAAAGAACTTTGTCCATGGAAAAGCACTCAGTTAGTGTTGTTACTCCTGTTAATGTTGTTTCTGACTGAGCCAAGATAGCCAGCACCACAACAGGAATCCAAGGCACCAGAAAAAGTGCAGACTTTTGTTTCTCAGGACTTCTTCCAATAATTAGACTTCTTCCCCTCTTTGAGGTCTGGCTGTACCAAACCAAGGTGTTAAATAGTATGCCAGTGCCAGAGACCACACTCCCAGAAGGGGTGAAGACAGCACATGGCCTGAAGGAGAGGACAGAGTGAAACGCAAGCGGCATGTCTTGCCTGTCTGAAATGAGCCCAGCTGCTGAGCAAATCCAAGATGCCAGTCTGTCTTCCTACAACATCTTTCTTATTAATAATGTAAGCATGATGGAGGCTGCTATTGATCTTCGATACCTAAATCTTACTTCTCTATGAATAAAAAATGTAATAAGATTTCAGAAATAAGCTAAAGACCACTGACTGGGTCTAAATGACAGGGATAAATTGCAGTACACTGCAAAAGACTGAAAAATGTTAATGGATGGCAGTCCCAGTTTGCTTACTAGCTGGCTTAGTGCTGCTCAAAGCTGGAGCGATTGGAATGTCAGCAGAGATGATCACTGACCCCAGGCCTTCTTTGGCCTGCAGGATAGCAGCTGATCCATCACTGTCAAGGGCCCTGCAATGGAAATAGTCAAGCTCCCTTGGTTTGACATACTTCTCACTTCCACTTTTATAGGTGTGGGTGTGTTTGGGGTGGGGATGAAGAAGAGATTAAAGCTTTACTACTTTCCATGGGATTTAAGGTGTCATATAAAATTAAGTATGATATAAAATGGAAAAATCGAATAGTAAAATACAAAAAGAATGGTGAAATAGACATTGTCAAGCACTTAATATAAGTTACCTACTCCAGCTGGAAGTGAGTTTAGCTCGGTGTTCCACTGCATCTAACACACACACACACACACACACACACACACACACACACACATATGATGCAATGGAACTTTATATATATATATATATATACATACATACATACATACATATATATTTAATATATATCGTTCACTGCAGGCTGCTTCTCTGTGTTCACTCTGACTCTTCAGTTGCACCCCTTTCCCTTTCTATGTCCCACTGTGGTACAATCCACAGTTGAGGTTCATTGCTTGGCTTTGGCTGCAGGAGAGGGGTTTTCAAGATATGTGTCTTATCTAATGGAGGATGAAATGTGTATATCAGAAACAGTTAGCTCAGTACTGGCTGAAACTTTTCATTGTTACCACTGCTTCCATGGGTAAGGGCACATATTTAAAGTATAAAGTGGTCTTTTCCAGGTATAGCCTGCTTTCATGCTCCTTTTCTGCTTTCCAGGAAAGCAACTGATAGCCTCCGTTTGACCCTGGCAGAGTGAGGCCATGTCCATTCTGGTAGGCTCTTTGGAGACTCTGTTGTGTGTACCTCTGAGCTGAAGTCTGCAAGACACGCTCGGCTTTCCAGACTTTCCCTTTCTTTCTCTTTCCTCTCTGTCTCCCCTCACACCCCATCTCTATCATTTTTTGCCCACCCATTTCCTTCAAAGATCCACATCGACTGGACTCACACCTTTCATCTGCTCTTCCTCATGACTTCCTTCCCTGGACCAGACTATTTTGCCTATGTTCTCCATTTCCAGTATTATGACAGATAAAAAGAGCACAGAATCAGGAGGGTCTATTACTCTGTACTCATCGTGTCTATTACTGGTGTCATTAACCAACTTTATGACCTTGGACAAGTCCCTTCTCTTACATTTGGACCAGAAGTTGAAGACTTTAGATTTCATAATCTCTAAGGCTCTTCCCAGCTTGAAGAAACAGGTTCTTATCTTCACTGTCTTCCTGAAATTGCTCTTTCAAAGGTTACAATTATTTTCTAATTGCAAATCTAATAACTTTTCTCAGTGATCAACCTACTTGACCTTTGGGGCAACATTTAATTATTGATTTGGTTTTTCTTCTTGAAATTCTTTGCTTCCTTTCATTTCTTGGCACTCGGTTCTCTTGCTTACTTAAGAATTCTCATCTGACACTCTTTGCATATCCTCAGTTTTCTCTTCCATATCACCAAATATCAAAATCATAAAGTGCCCGCAGAATATTAAAACCAAGAACAAAACAAAAGAGAAAACAGAGACCTAAGAATTCCATATCTCCAAGAGTTAGCATTCATCTGTGAGAGTCACAAAGTTATTTTTAGATGTGGCTCAGAAATTTTACCACCAGTTTATCTCTTATGAATTAAAATTACTCAATGAATTGAGGAAATAATGAATAATAATGAATGAAATGATTAAAAATGATAGTTGTTTTAAAATAGAATTACCAGTGAGCAATAAAACTAAGTAAATATAGAATTATATAATTAATTGTTATTGTTATGGCTGTGAAATGTAATGTGAATGTCAAAAAGTCTATTCTTCTAAAAGAAGATGCATAATATGAATAATAATTTAGTGGGGAGAGCAAAACAAGATCAGGCTAAATTTTATATAGAACCAAGTTAATAGTGTTAGTTTTATTATTAATATTGATAAGAAAATTCATTTAATTATTTTAAACATTGCAACTATATAGCCCAAATGTAATACATATATAAGCCAAATCACAGGAGGGAGAGAAAAGAGAAGAAAAAAAATCAAAGGAACTTAAAGGAAATAAATACAATGACGTATAAAGCAAGATAACAGAAGAAAGAGAAAACATATTAGTCTTCATAATAATTGTTAGCAATAGTGGATTTACATGTAAAGCATACAGTCATAAAATTATTATAATTAAACATAAGAGAAAACCATCAATACCTAGAAGTTCTTAGATACAAAGAGTTCTTAAATAAAATGCCAAAAGAATGATGCATAAAAATTGATAAACTGGACTTCTTCACATTAGAAACTTTCATTCTGCGAAATGTCCTATGAAGGGGATGAAAAGAAAAGCTACAGTTGGGGAGAAAATATTACTAAACTACTCATCTTACAGTGGACGAGAATACACAAAGAAGGCTTACAACTCAACTATCAAAAGCACAAACATGAAATAAGAGTCACGGATGACACATGAAAAGCTGTCAACATCATGAATCACTAGGAAAACACAAATCAAAGCCACAAAATATCACTGCATACCTATTAGAATGGCTAGAGTTAAAAAAGAAAAAAAGATATGATGAAATACTGTAAAGGATGCAGAAAAGGAGGAGCTGGTGGGAATGTCATATGCTACAGCCACTCTGGAATATAGTTTGGGAGTTGCTTATAAAGCTAAACATGAACCTACAATACAACCCAGCAATTGCACTCCTGGACATATATTTATCCCAGAGAAGTGAAAACTTATGCTCACACAAAAATGGTGCGTGAATATGCATAGCAGTTTTATTTGCAATTGCCAAAAAGCTGGAAATGATATAAATGTCTTTGATGAGTGAGTGGTTGAACAAACTTTGGTACATCCATACTGTGGACTACTACTCAGCAATAAAAAGGAACAAACTATTGATACATGCAATCATTTGCATGAATCTTAAAGGTATTATGCTTAGTGAAAAAAAAGCCAATCTCCAAAGGTTACATGATATGTGATTCCTTCTATATAACATCCTCAAATTGACAAAACTCTAGAGATGGAGAATGAATTAGTCATTGCCGGGAATAAGGGTGGAGTTGGGAGGTATGAATGTGATTATCAAGGGTGGTACAAAGGAGTTCCTTTATGGTGATGGGACAATTCTGCTTCCTGATTGTGGTGGTGGTTTCATAAATCTATACATGAGGTCAATTTGCATAGATCTCTCTCTCTCACACACATGCACAAATGAATGCATGCAAAAATGGGTAAAATTTAAATAAGTTTTGTGGTCTAGTTAGTAGTATTGTGCCAATACAAATTTCCTGGGTTTCATTGCCCTACTATTGTAGAGGTTGTCACCATTGGAGTAAGCTGGATGAAAATTTAAAAGATTTTCTGTGAATCTATAATTATTTCAGAAGTATTCAAAAAATTAAAAATAAATAAATGACATGTATTTCCTTGCTCTTTCAGCTGAGAGGTTCAAGAAGCAATGACACCCCACTAGCAACAAATGTGCAGATGTTCTATTCTAACATCATTCTCCAGTTAAAAGAACCAAGGCTCCTTGGAGAAACAGTTGGCTTTAGGAGTGGGATAGGAAATACACAAACTGAGTGTGTAGCATCTTATCATACCAGAAAGTAAGGAAGTGCTGAACTAACACACAAAACAAGGAAGAGATGATGTTGGAGGGCCCTGGGGCCATCTGAAAGAGCTCTAAATGGGCAAAACTGCAAAAACCAGAGCAGCAACATAAGTAAAATAATATTGGATTTAGCCCAAAGTATAAAATAAATGACCCATGAGTTCATCCTGGTAGAAAGAAATAACTGAATAAATAAACGGAGGAGAATAGACAAATTGCTGGTGTAGAATTCCAAATAATCTGAGTACAGGCCCCACCCTTGAGGAGGTGAAGCATACCTATGAGATCTTTAAGTGGAGGCTGCCCATAGAGGCTTACTTCCAAAGCAAACAGTATGGAAAGGGGGAAAGGAGAGTAACTTTACAGTGGAGAAGCTAGGGAAACACTACCTCAGCAAGGGGATCCAGGTCAGTATCAACAGTCACAAGTCATTGTGGTGGTGCCCACCCTTGATGTGATGCGACAAGAATGGCCTTTTCCCTCTGTGGTCTTCCTCCCTCAGACCCATAATCTAAGTTTCAGAAGAAACATCAAACAAATTCCTATTGAGGAACACTGTGCAAAAAACCTGACCAGTACTCCTCAGAACCGTCAAGGTCACTGTCATAGCCAAGATGAGCCTAAGAAGATGGGACAACTTAATGTCATGTGGTTCCTGAATGGGGACTGGGACAGAAAACAGACATTAGGTAAAAACTGAAGAATTCTGCAAAAAAAAAAAAAAATGCTTAACTTTAGCTAATAAGCTAATAATAATATATCAATATTGGCTCAATACTTGTGACAAATATACTAATGTTAGATGTTGTTACTAGAGGAAAATGAGAGTGGGGAAAGGAAATTGGTACCAGTTTTGCAAATTTTCTATAAATCTAAAACTATTTTAAAATAAAAAGTTTATACAGGTCTGGCATGGTGGCTCATAACTGTAATCTCAACACTTTGGGAGGCTGAGGCGGCAGATTACGAGGTCAAGAGATGAAGACCATCCTGTCCACTATGGTGAAACCTCGTCTCTAATAAAAATACACACAAAAAAAATTTAGCTGGGCATGGTGGCATGCACCTGTAGTCCTAGCTACTCAGGAGGCTGAAGCAGGAGAATCACTTGAACCTGGGAGGTAGAGATTGCAGTGAGCTGAGATTGTGCCATTGCACTCACTCCAGCCTGGCGACAGAGCGGGCACACTGTCTCAAAAAAAAAAAAGGTTTATATAAAAAAGTGACAAGTAAATATCTACATCAAAATACAAGGATTCTTATATACGTTGAAAAACCAAATCCATGAAACTGTACAGTACTTTTATGTATATCATATATATATAATACAGATATCTCTTATGTATACCTTTATATATGCATATCTATTTTATGTATACATATTATATATAGATATATATCTTATTTATATCTTATGCCTTTATATATCTTATATATGTCATATACAGATATACACTGTATCTTATGTATATCTTATAAGATATAACTTACATAAGATAAATTCTGACAAAATTACATGTAAAATTTAAAAATAAAAGTATGTGAAATGCTACATCAAGTAAACACAAATGAGGAAAAGTCATTATTAGTAACAGGCAGAGGAGAATTCAGGACAAAAGCAGTTAGGTTAATGAGATCATTCGTCATGATAAAGATATAATGGTCATTAATGTTTCTTTTGTAAATGTCATTGTATTGAAAATTTAAAAATGGCTTTGGAACACATGAATAATTCCATCACAGAGAAAGGGGAGCTTTAACATAACACTCACAGTGTTTTCTATCAATGGATCAAAATGACTCAAATAAATGGGGGTAGTGATGATTGAATAATATAACAAGCAAGGTTAATTTTATATATTGTGTATCAAAGTGTGTCACCTGAGGAAATACACTTATTTCAAATAGTCATGACATGTTTACAAAAAATTATTCATACTCAAGGTCACAAAATCTATGATAAATTCTTAAAAGTAGATTTGTATGATCATATCTTTGAATTGCCAAGTAGTAAAAACTCAAATCTCAATTGCTTTTATAAAATAAGAAAGAGTAAAAATAAAAAATATCTGGCAATTATAATTGTAAAACAATGGGATTAAACATAAACACAATCAAGATGTTTCATGAAAATCCAGGAGAAATTCTTGAAATTCAAAAAGATACAATTTTCAGTCTATATTATTTAATTAGAAAATCTCAATGAACTGAATGACTTTCTAGTAAGAAGCAACTGATCAAAATGAACTCAAAAAGAAAAGACAACCTTCATAGTCTGATTCAAAGGAATGCAGACAATTTAAATTACTTTCTGAAATTATCTTATCATTTCATACGTGAACCAAATCCTCTCACTGCTTTTGTTTCTTCTTATTTGTCTCAACCTGGGCCGGCCCGGTTGAGCCTATTCTCCAGCAGCTGAGAGCAGGTCAATCTTCTGCTGGAACCATCACAGCTCTTTCAGCATTTCCAAAGCTAGATTATTCTAAAACAAAGCTTGAATGTGTTCTATCTGTCCAAGTTTTAAAGTCATCGCAACATAAAACTCCAGAGCATTTAAAAGATACAACTGGAGAAAGGTCATGAACTCTACCAGAAACCAAAATCATGTTGTTTTTTTTTGTTTGTTTGTTTATTATTTTTTTAAACAGTCTCACTCCATCAGCCAGGCTGGAGTGCAGTGGTGATCCCTGCTCACTGTAACGTCCACCTCCCAGGTTTAAGTGATTCTCCTGCCTCAGACTCTCGAGTAGCTGGGACCATGGGCATGCACCATCATGCCAGGCTAAATTTTATGTTTTTAGTAGAGATGGGGTCTCTGTGTTGGCCAGGCTGGTCTCGAACTCCTGATCTCAGGTGATCTACCCACCTCGGCTTCCCACAGTGCCACGATTACACACGTGAATCACCGTGCCCAGCCCCAAATCATGTTTTTATTTAATGGGCAAATCTGATGCCCAATCTAAAATTTATTCTATTCAAGTTTATAAGGCTCTTTCTATCCCTGATGTATGGGATTAAAAGATTCATGATTAGGAACCAGGAGAAACAGTCAGAGGGTACACAAATATGGAAAGGTAGAAAAACATACGAGCAGGATATGAAGTCACCATTGGTTAATAAGAAAAACCAATGAAACAGGTGGAAAGCATCTTCGTAGAACTTATTCCAAATACATAATTTTACTTGAATTTTTCTCTTTGAGTTGGGGGTCTCACCCTGTCACCCAGGCTACCATGCAGTAGTGTGATCTCGGCTCACTGCAGCCTCTGCCTCCCGGGTTCAAGCAATTCTCTCACCCCAGTCTCCTGAGTAGCTAGGATTACAAGCTCCCACCACTATGCCTGGCAATTTTTTGCATTTTTAGTAGAGATGGGGTTTCACTGCCTTGACCAGGCTGGTCTCGAACTGCTGACCTCAGGTGATCCACCCTCCGTGGCCTCCCAAAATGCTGGGATTACAGGCATAAGCCATCACCCCCTGCCTGATTTTTAAATATCCAAACATTGAGCAATTAAGAACAAGGGCTGAGAAATATCTGAAATTTGCAAAAAGGGATCTGAAAAAAATAATTAAATATAGAGGCTGAGAACAATGTAAGATAACAACAGATAGATCACAGAAACGTCAGAAGAATAAGGAGAAAAACTTTTACACACTAGAGATATTTCTTTCAGTTACATATTTATAAAAATTTTATTATTTTATTTTATTTTATTTTTTTGTAGAGATAGGGGTCTCACTATGTTGCCCAGGCTAGTCTTAAACTCCTGGGCTCAAACAATCCTCCTGCCTCAGATTCCCAAAGTGCTGAGATTACAGGCGTGAACCACTGCACCTGAATGATAAAAAAATTCGTGACTCCTTAGAGATAAATAATTTAAAATCTATGCCAGAACATTTGCAGCTTCAGAACATACAGAAATCTTCTGTAGAATATACATAATTTGTTCTATGTAATTTTATTAAATAAATAGTGGGGTAGGGTAATGTATGCCTCTATCTTATTGCAAAGTATGGGTTTAATCATTATCTAATCATCATTTTATTAACATTTTAAGATGTAGAGAATAAAACAAAGTCCTCCAGATATTGTTATTGATTATGATCTTGACTGGGTTTACCCACCTGAGAATTTCAATCATAATATAGACTTATTTCAGAATGAGACTCAAATGAATGTTAACCCATCTGGCAGTTCCACAAACTCAAATATAGTCTGACTTTATTATCTTCCTAAGTTCTGTTCCTTTTCCTGAGAATACAGAAATACTGCGTTTCTTAGCATCTCTTGCAGTTAGGTTGAGACATGTGACTAGTTCTGGCCAATGAGCTTTAGCATAAGTGGCATGAATCACTCTGAGCCAAAGGATAAAGAAACAGTGTTAAGTTTTCTACATATTCTCTCTTCCAACGTTCTACTTTGTTATGGAAGCACCTATATCAAGATTGGAGACCCACACGTGGAAAGAGCCTGTATCTCTGAGCCAGTATTTAAGCGGAGCTGTCCTGGAGAGATGGAAGCATCTACTTTGCATGAAGAAGAAATACTTCTTTTCACACGAAGCTCCTGAGGTTTCTGGATTTGTTTATTACTGCAGCCTCACCTAGCCTATTCTGACTAAGAGCTTTTCCTTCCAAGCTGGGCATCACAGTCAATATTATTCTCCATTGAAAATATACAGCTCCACATTTTAAACAACTCATTGTTTTACTAAGAATGTAGAAATGTTTATTATTCTACATTTTTGCATGCCTTGTACATCTGTCTATACTGTCATCTCTAACACTAGTCTCAATAAATCACAATTATTTGGGGGCTACGGAATGTTCAACGAATGTATATATATCCTGTCTTGGAGCCTGAGTTGTTTCCTCTGCCTAAAATATTCTTTCCCTAGATATATGCTTGGTTAAATCCCTTATCATCTATAACTCTTTGTTTAGGTCTCAATTTCTCAATGAAATCTATACTGACTGTCTTGGTTAATACTACCACCTGCAACACACACACACACACACACACACACACACACACACACACACTGTAAATCCTTCTTATCATTCTGTATTTCATTTTTTCCACAGTAAGTTTTACCTTCTTGTGTGTTATATAATTTACTTCTTTATTGTAGATATTGTGAGTCTCATATCCATCTCTGTTCTGATTGTAAATTCTATTAAGGGTAAAATTTAAATGTTTTGTTGATTGTCTTAAGAGTGCCTAGCAGCTAATAGGCATTCCATACATATTTATAGAGTGAAAAAAAACCATTCATTTAGAGCAAGATCTGGTGCTGGGCACTATGAAAGATACAAAGATCCACAAAATGCCCTTTTGTACTTGGTATGGGTGAACTTAAAATCTAGCAAGAGCAATAATGAAGTAGACATCATCGCTACAATGTTACATATGAAATGTAGCATGTTCAGGAGATAGCAAGAGTATTTACATATGAAATGAGGCATGTTCAGTAGATGATAAGATTATTTACACAGGAAATAAGAATGTTTGGGAGATGGTAAGATTATTTATATAGGAAATGGGGCATGTTCAGGAGATGGTAAGATTATTTACATATGAAATGTGGCATGTTCAGGAGATGGTAAAATTATTTACATAGGAAATAAGCATGTTCAGGAGATGGTAACATTATTTACATGGAAAATGTGGCATGCTCAGGGGATGGTTAAGATTATTTATATGAGAAATGTTTCATGTTCAGGAGATGCTAAGATTATTTATATAAGAAATGTGGGCCGGGCGCGGTGGCTCAAGCCTGTAATCCCAGCACTTTGGGAGGCCGAGGCGGGTGGATCACAAGGTCAAGAGATCGAGACCATCCTGGTCAACACGGTGAAACCCCGTCTCTACTAAAAATACAAAAAATTAGCTGGGCATGGTGGCACGTGCCTGTAATCCCAGCTACTCAGGAGGCTGAGGCAGGACAATTGCCTGAACCCAGGAGGCGGAGGTTGCGGTGAGCCCGAGATCGCACCATTGCACTCCAGCCTGGGTAACAAGAGCGAAACTCCGTCCCAAAAAATAAAAAGTAGATGGTAACATTAATTACATGGAAAATGTGGCATGCTCAGGAGATGCTAAGATTATTTACATAGGAAATGTGGCATGTTCAGGATATGTTAAGATTATTTACGTGGTAAATGTGGCATGTTCAGGAGATAGTACAATTCTTTCCAGCTTTATCCGTATGTGTGTGTGTGTGTGTGTGTGTGTGTGTGTGTGTGTGTGTGTGTGTGCATGCGCACGTGCACGCATGCTGAGTATTTGTTTATACCCTATAATGTTTTAGGAGCAGCTTCCCTCCTAAATTTGTCCTGCTCTCTTATACCTTGTAAATTTATAGATTCACACTGTAGTTAAATGGTGCAGTTATCCCATAACCCTCAAGATTAACAAAATAGGAGTGGTCCCAGAAGGTAGAGAGTGTGTGTAGAACTAACAGCCTGTGACACTTAGGGCTGAGTCTGCTCTACAAGGCTTCTGCAGGATGTTTCTCATTACATTCCAACATGTCTGCCTTACAGGGGCCCTGGGGAAACATTCACGGAAGGCTTAAGTGTCTGGAATAGTTTTGTATCTGCTGAACAATTGGTCTGTTTTTGTCATACGGAGAGTATGAATTGCATAATTAATCAGGTTTTCCTTTTCAAATAGTCCATTCAAAAGCTTAGAGCCAAATTTGTTTCATCAGTTGTGAAGGCATGGTCTTTTCTGGCGTGTGTTTTATACTGTTTTTCTCATTCCTAGCTCCATTTTCTGTCTCTACCCTTATTTCGCTTTTTTTTCCTTGCCACCTGTGTTTAATGAGTATTTATTTATTTATTTTATATCCCTTTAAGCTACTTCAAATCCTTTATGAAAGGAGTTAGGGGAAATATAAAGAGAGCAGTTCTTACGCATCTCTTTTGGGCACATCACTGTACTGAGTCTATGGAAAGGAAGATGAAGAAGAGAGGCAAGGAAGAAAGAAAAAGAAACAGAAAGAAAAGAAAAAGATGACGCGGTCCCTGCCCTCAAGGAACTTGGGGAGTGATGGCCCAGAGCTCTGCACGGCTGCATTGCTCATTGATTTCTCCCCTCTCTGAGCTCTAACAGCACTTAGAGTCAATAACACCCAATTTAGCACTTGATGATATACTGCCTGGTACTGTCTGCTTATTGTTTTATGTGGCTAAGTGTTGCCTTTTGGGCAGGGACCTTGTGTTAACTTCTCCTGTCCTCTTAAAGTGAATAGTGCAGTTGCTCAGTGGATTGATTGATCGAGAAGCCATCCTTACCAGGAGAAGGATCTATGCCCCTTGGAAGACAGAGACTGGCACAGCTACACCCTTAGGCCCACGAGTCAGGCAATGGCATTGACTGCCTACTTCATCCTTGCTGGTTCACTGGGTGGGGTGTCTGAGGAAATGGATGCTGCATATAGCTCTATATGTCAGGTTTGGGTCTAAATGTGTTATTGTAAGGGGAACTGAAATGGTTTAATAATTATTATTACATGCAGCAGAGATTTACTGTTTGCTTACCCTGTGACAGATACTGTTTTATGCTTTTGTGATACGTCAGTAAACAGAACAAAGACCCCTGCACTGATGGTGTTTACACGCAGGCAGCATGGGAATGGGGGACACAGGTGTTAAACATGAGATATAAAATAGGTCAATTATATAGCATGTTAGAAAGAGGTAAGAATTATAGAAAAACTTAAAAAGGGTAGACATGAGGATTGGAGATTGAAAGTGCTACATGCAGAGAGGGCATTGCAATTGTGAATACAGACCAGTAGTAGGTGCTATGACCTGTGGCCAAATTTTAGAAATACTTTTTGAAGGTGGAAGATACAGTATTTCCTGATGGTTTAGATGGAAGATGGGAGAGCATGGAGTCAAGGATGACTCCAAGGTCTTTGGCCTGAATAAATTAAAGGACAGAATTGCTGTTTCTGGAGCTGAAGAAGACTCTGGGAGGTACAGATGTGAAAGGGGAGATAAGGGGTTTAATTTTGGACATGCTAATTTTTACATATCTATAGACAACCAGGCAGAGATTGGATATACTAGTCTGCTAGTGGAATGCTAGTTGGAAAGAAGTCTGGAACAGAAATGTAAACTTGGGAGCCATTGGAATATAGATGTTATTTAAATCCCTAAGACTGTAGGTCACACATAATGAGAGCTGACAGACAGGTGAAGAGGACAAAGGAGGGAACTGTAACTTCCATCAGTAACAGGTACAGGTAAAGGGAAAGGATCGGCAAGGGAGCCTGAATAGGTGTGGCCAGTAGAAAAGAAAGAAATTCAGGATAGAGTGACATCCTGAAAACCAAGTAAAGAAAATGTAGGGATGAGAAGGGCATTATCAATTGGGTCAGAGCCTGCTGTAGGGTCAATTTAGAGGAGGACAGAGAATTGATTTAGCAATGCTGAAGTTGTTGGCGACCTTGATATGAGCAGTTTCAATGGATTGGTGTGGCCAAAGGATTGACTGGAGTCAGTTTAGGAAAGAATGCTAAAGGGGGAATTGAAAGCATTCAATGGAGATAGCTCTTGCAAGGATTTTGCTGCAAAGAGGAGCAAATAAATAGGTTAGTCACTGGGAGGGAAGTGAGAATCATAAGAAGCTGTTTTTTTAAGATAAGAGAAATAACAATATAGGGATATTTTGTATGCTGATGAAACTGTTTTAGTAGAAAATGAAAAAAATCGATGATGCAAGGGAGGATAGAGAAAGGCAGGAGTGCTGAAGTAATGTTCTTGAATATGCAAGAGGGAAATGGAAGGAGTGCAGAGAGCCTGGCTTGAGACGGAGCAGAGATCTTGGTAGGAGGCAGGAAGACAGAGCATGTAGAAACAGATACATGCTGCTGGTGGGTAGAATGTTGTGGTATGAGAACCACCATTTTTTATTACACAAATAGAATGTGCTAAACACTTAATAGCAAAAATCTCAATGAGGTGGTAATTATCCTCCATATTTTATCTATAAGGAAACTGAGGCTAAGAGAATGAAAATCACTTGCCCCAGGTCACACCATGGCTGGCAACTGGTAAATGTCAGAATCGAAGCCCACCTTTTCCTACTCCAGAACCCATAATAGTGACCATTGCTCTCTGTGGTTTCTGTGGGGGATGGGCCTGTAGTCTCTGGGAGAATAACTGTGTATCTCATCAAAGATCCTGCAGATTCCATCAGAGCCACAAGTGAAATGGGATATAGAAGGGCTAGAGTTAGGACAATTTGTCACCTCTGCTCTCTTTCTGTCTAAGCCCCAAAAGAGAAGTCCAAGAAAAGAGCCTCCCTCAAGGATGTCATTAGCATTTAATGTTACCCTCCGAGAGTGGAAGAGATAGGGACTTGGTCCAGAACCAACTAAGAAGATTCAAGAAGGAGATAGGAGATGAGGAGGGAGGCCTAACGCAGATCCTCCAACACTAAGCTCTGTGCCATCTGCACGCAGACGTGGGTTTAGTACAGAAACTGAGTCCACTCTGTTCTATCGTCTGTATCACTTCCTATAGAAGATAAGAGTCAGAAAAGGCTTGAAATGGAGACCACTTAGTCCAATTTCCCACGCAGGGGAGAGTGCTCTCAGGAATGACTCTGCCAGACTCCTTTAAACACCTCCATTGATGGGGATCTCACTGCCTTATTGGACAATTGGCTCTATTATTAGGCAGCTACAATCATTAGGATTTTCCCTTAAGCATTGCTGAAATCTGCTTTCTTTTACCCCCCACTAACTGGCTGTAGTGATGTAGTCAAACCTGCTGTGAAAGTCAGGCTTTTGAACTTTCTGAACAATTCATCCTAAGTAGCTTCAGTGGAGGCAGAGAATACCTCTTTCTACTAGGTTGGAAGCTCATGTGGTAGTCATAAGGGAGGGAACAGGCAACAGCCAAGGGGTCCCTGCTTTACAGAGCACTTGGCAGTGATGCTTTTGACCTTCAGAGTAGGCAGAGGAAGACTAGATTTGGTGTAAGCTCTGACTCTACCCCAACGTCCTGCAACTTGGACAACTCGGTTTCCCTCATTCGCATGGGCTCTGCCATGATTCTCCTAGCAATGCTTGTCTGGAAGATGGTAAACCAAGAGGTTCCCTGATTGCCCTCTCTCTTCCCACAAGACTTCTCTGATTTACCTTGAGTAGTCCTTGCTTGTAATGCCCTGTCCTTGGGGGAACCCTGACTTTATCACTTATCAAAGTGAGCATATAGCTTGAAAGAGAAGCTGTCAACTCTGAAATGCCATCTTTCTTAAAGAAAGAAGAAGATCTGTGAGGTGCCAGGGGCAATGGTGATGAATGGACTGAATACGGCATGTGTTGTTCCTGCCTTGTCACAGAGTAGACAGGAAAAGGCCACTGTGCAGAGCTCCCCAAAAGCGTGATACTACTCCGAGCCCCAGGTATCCCCAGGAAGACCCATTGCTGCACTGAGGTAAAAAAAGGGGCATGTTTTCTTCTCCTTTTTCTTCCTGGAATCTCTAAATTGTTTGTACCCATTATAATTTTTTCTCCCTTAGAATAGCTCTATGAATAAGCCATGAATCAACAGAACATAATGTTCAAGCCATGTCTGTTGTGGGCATGAAGTCCTGCCTTTGAAGGGGACACAGAGTAGGGGGAGAAATTCAAATGTTCTGCCCAGCTGGCTGCTCCCTTGCCTCTCCCACAGCCACGCCCCAGACGTTGTAGCCCAGAAGCCAACACTGAAAGGGAGAGATACAGGCAGCTGGGCTGCCGGTGGCCAAAGGATGGTCCAACTGAGTTTGGAAAGTAGAGGAGAGGATGAGACGTATGGGCATGAAAATGTGGGAGGAACATTTCCATTAAAGCCCACTTTGTGCTACCTTCGTGAAAACATTTCCAGGTTGACCTTCTGTGCCTCTGAAAAGACCTGAGTATTTAGTTATCACGCTTGACTCCACCACACAATAAGGAGTAGCCACTGATGGTGCATGGCACCATGTTTTTGATGCTTCTTCCTGGGTGATGAATCACAGAGAAGAAACTGAAACATGTCCCGAACAAGTACCGTAGCCCAGGTACCACGCTAAATACTTTCATATATGCTAGTACGTGTCATCTTCCTCCTTGTTTAAAGCAAGATATTACTAAATCTCACAGATAAGGAAACCAAAGCTTAGAAATGTTGTATAACTTAGTAAAGGGCTGAGCTTTGGTTGATTTAAGGTTTATGAGTTAAGATTGTTTAATTCTAGATTAAAACATAAAGTGTTTCCCCTATGTATGTCAGATTCTGTGATAAATTCTAGCGAAGTTTCTTGATTCTTCTCTGGATTTTGACTGTACGTTGCACTGTTGGGACTAAATGAGATAATAGGGATTTGACGCCTATATTTCGTTTTAGGAGTTACAGGATGTTTTTCTGTAGAGTCAGTGCTGTCTTTTGCAGGGTATGTCATGGAGAAGGTGTCAATAAATGCTAGCCTGGAGTAGAAGTGGACCTAAACTTTGCTTTCATTTCAGTCGAATGGGAATGTATTAGGCACACATTGTGGTCTAGCCATCTATGACGGGAGACCAAAGCCATCTATGATGTGAGACCAAAGACAGACATAATCTGTTTCATTAAGCAATTTACAAATTGCTTGAAAGGACACAGGATTCAGCGGTACAGATACACAAAGCAATGCAGGTGAGTTATAATGAAGGCTCAAGTGAGTCCTGGAGACAATGAGAGCCATAGGAGGTGAGAGAATGGGTGATGAATCCGCTGGAAACATTTGATGCAAGAGGGAAACTTGAGGTGAGTTGAAAAAGCACCAAATGGCTCTTGGGAAGAATGAAGTACAGAATTTCTAAATGAGAAAAAGGGGAGCTACTTAAATGTGGAGGTAAGAATGCTAATAGTGTGTTTAGGGGATGAGGAGAAACTCATTTTTGTTGGAACCACACAGGAAACAGTTGAAGATATCATAGGAAAGACAATCAGACCTTAAATGCTAAGTAGAATGTAAATCTTATTCCAATAGCTATGCAAAGCCACAGCAGGTTCTTGAGCAGAGAAAGCCTATGAGGAAAGGAGTTTTCAGAAAATGAATCTACAAGTGGCAAGCAGAGAAAGCAGTGGAGCAATACTAAGAGAAAGGAGATCATTTAGAAAGGCATTGCCATGATTTAGGAGTGCAGTCACAAGCACTTGACCAGGTGAAGATGGGGAGAAAAAGGAAGGGCTGAGCAGGGCCCTAGTCAGGAGATAATAACAGCAGGCCCAGGGACATTCTATGGAGGGAAGGGAGAGGGAAGATTCAAGGGAGACACTGTGGATTAAGCTTGGATAGAGGCAAAGTTATCATTCTCCTTTGTGACCAGGCTCCATGTGAAGGGCTGTCTTGCTTGGGAGGTCCAGAACCTTGGGCTGAAGCCTTATCTCTGCGCTAGCTTTAGCCAAGCCACCTTCCCACCCACAGGCTTCAAGTTCTTTCTATGTAAAGCAAAGACAGTTGGCAAAATGTGCTTTGGAAAAGTCTCTTCCAGCATCTTCATACAGAGCTTTATATGAGAAAGGCCCAAGAAATACGCATCTCTCTGATCCCTCCTGACCCCCATGCCTAGCATAGATTAATCTCCAAAAGGACAGAGGCTCCAGTGACCCTACTTCCATGTGCAAGAGGCACCGTGCTCCATTCTGCACCACCATGGGCTGACTGAGCATTTATGTGGCAGACACTGAAGTTAACTGATATTCAGAGGGTAAGACTGAGCTGGGGTGTGCCAAGCCTCATTAGCTGTGTGGTTGGGTCACGGTGCCTGCCCATGAGGATGTTAAATGGCAGCATTGTCAGGATTAGACAATGTAACTGTCTCACTGCATTAACAACCCATCAATCCCTACAGCCACACTACACAGCCCCTTTCCCCCAGCTGCGGCCTCCTTGGTGAGATGGTCTATGAAGGCTGCAGCTGGCTGTGCAGGAGGGATGCTCATATGTCCTGTCTCCAGCTTCTGCTGATCACAGGGATGGTGCAGAATGAAGGGTGCTGGGACTCTGGGCTTCACCCCATGACAGGATAGGGCAGCGCCCATGTCATAAACATAAAGAAGCATACAAGGAAAGTGACCTGAGGCGGAACCTAATTTCTACAGCCCTAAGAAGTTTCTTTTGTCATCTTAAGTGATACAGTGACTGCGGGGAAGCAAAGAGCAGAGCGGGTCTCAAATGCAGATGGAGATGCTAAGATTTCAAGGCAACAATAGATGTCGGATATGCTCAAACATAAATCCTCTCTGTTTTTAATTGGACCTGAAATTCCCACTAGCACACATCCATTGCTCTGAGAAATTGCATTTTTGGTCACTAGGTGACGAGTGACCTCTTTTCAAGTTCCTCCAGGTGGGATAACACATTAAGTCTTTTAAAGTATGCCATATATATATATATATATATTCTTTTCTGGTCTACTATTAATCATGTCACGTAACATCCACATTATCCTTTGCATAGACATGATAAGTTTTAATATTAAAGCAGTCAAAGAAATATTAATATTAGTCTCAAATTTTAAAAAAGAACAGATCAAATTTACTAAATACTTTATTTCCTACAACAAAATACTCTTTGTTCATAAATTACATGCCTTATGCCTTATAATTATTATATATATTACATACATAATATGGTTTCTCTCCCATTTACAAAAAGAAGCTATTAAATAGCCACATGAAATTGAGGAAATCCAGTGTTGGCCGGCTAGTCCACTGGCAATGCCCTGAGATATGGACTTTGACCAGTTCAGTGTCGATTGGGATGGATCAAAAGAAAAACTCAAAGTGTGGAGTGCTGTGAAAAGGTGGTGTCGGCCGGGCGCGGTGGCTCACGCCTATAATCCCAGCACTTTGGGAGGCCGAGGTGGGTGGATCATGAGGTCAAGAGATTGAGACCATTCTGGTCAACATGGTGAAACCCCGTCTCTACTAAAAATACAAAAATTAGCTGGGCATGGTGGCGCGTGCCTGTAATCCCAGCTACTCAGGAGGCTGAGGCAGGAGAATTGCCTGAACCCAGGAGGCGGAGGTTGCAGTGAGCCGAGATCGCGCCATTGCACTCCAGCCTGGGTAACAAGAGCAAAACTCCGTCTCAGAAAAAAAAAAAAAGGTGGCGTCGCCGTACTGGGGACCAGAGTAGGTGACCCTGGGCAAGCAGTCTGAAGGCTCTTGGCTGCTTGAGAGTGGGAATAGAGAATGGAAAAGGAGGTCTGAGGTTGCTGACAGTGAAGCCATGCATGTGTTTGAGGTTGAGGGCTTGAAATGTACAATTATTTTGTGTAGTATTTGATCTGTCCTCTCTATGATCCCAAGCCCCTACCATCGATGCAGTTATGTCTTTTACTGAATCCATGGCACAACAGCTTGCATCAACATGTCTCAAACATATTTGACCACTATGCACTTATAAAAGTGGACTTAACTGATAAGCATCAACAAGAGCTAAATATAATGTGTACATTTTGTTGATATTTCCCTTCTGTGACACACCTATTGTGAGGCAATCTAGCATGGAGTTTTAGAATATGAGTTCTGGAGGCAGACAGATGCTCTGAAATTGAATCCTGATTCTATCACAGTCTGTATGATTCTGCACAAGTAATTGAACGTTTATGTTTCAGTTCTTCCCATCCCTGTTCCAGCCAAACTTTGGATTTATCAAATCTAGATCTATATTCTTATAACCTTTGTATCTCAGAATAGGGAGGTATGAAAAGTATTCTCTTTGCCACCCATTGCCCCTTCTCCCTCCCTTTTGTAAAAGCCTATGGTCTTTAAGGCTCAGACCAAATCCTACCCCTTTCTCCCCCTTCCCATAATAATCATTTGAGGAGCATCTTGCCATGTGTCTCTATGCATTAAGACTATCTGATCTTTGACAAACTGGACAAAAACAAGCAATGGGGAAAGGATTCCCTGTTTAATAAATGGTGTTGGGAAAACTTGCTAGTCATGTGCAGAAAGCTGAAACTGGACCCCTTCCTTACACCTTATACAAAAATTAACTCCAGATGGGTTAAAGATTTAAACATAAGACCTAACACCATAAAAACCCTAGAAGAAAACCAAGGCAATACTATTGAGGACATAGGCATAGGCAAGGACTTCATGATGAAAACACCAAAAGCAATGGCAACAAAAGCCAAAATAGACAAATGAGATCTAATTAAACTTAAGAGCTTCTACACAGCAGAAGAAACAAAACAAAAGCAACTAACAGAATGGGAAAAAAATTTTGCAATCTACCCATCTGACAAAGGGCTAATATTCAGAATTTATATAGAACTAAAACAAATATACAAGAAAAAAAAACAAACAACCACATCAAAAAATGAGCAAAAGATATGAACAGACACGTTTCAAAAGAAGACATATGCGTGGCCAACAAACATATAAAAAAATGCTCATCGCTGGTGGTTAGAGAAATGCAAATTAAAACCGCATTGAGATACCATCTCATACCACTTGGAATGCTGATCATTAAAAAATCTGGAGACAACAGATGCTGGAAAGGATGTGGAGAAATAGGAACATTTTACACTGTTGGTGGGAGTGTCAATTAGTTCAACCACTGTGGAAGACAGTGTGGTGATTCCTCAAGGATCTAGAAATAGAAATACCATTTGACCTAGCAATTCCATTACTGGGTATATACCCAAAGGATTATAAATTGATCTATTATAAAGACACATGCACAGGTATGTTCATTGTGGCACTGTTTACAATAGCAAAGACTTGGAACCAACTGAAATGCCCATCAATGATAGACTGGATAAACAAAATGTGGCACATACACACCATGGAATACTATGCAGCCACAAAAAAGGATGAGTTCATGTCCTTTGCAGTTACATGGATGAATCTGGAAACTATCATGCTTAGCAAACTGACACAAGAACAGAAAACCAAACACTGCATGTACTCACTCATAAGTGGATGTTGAACAATAAGAACATATGGACACAGGGAGGGGAACATCACATACTGGGGTCTGTTGGGGCGTGGGGGTAGGGAAGGGATAGCAGTGGGTGGGGAGATTGGGGAGGGATGTCATTAGGAGAAATACCTAACATAGGTGACAGGGGGATGGAGGCAGCAAACCACCATGGCATGTGTATTCCTATGTAACATTCCTGCAAGATCTGCATATGTATCCCAGAACTTAAATAAATAAAAAAAAAAGACTCAGTACTGATTCACTGTCTTCTGCTTTTTAACTCTTATCCTCATTCTAGGCAAAGTCAACATCCTTATGGACCCCACATTAGAGTCCTGGCCTCTTGGTTCCTTGAATTTCTCACATTCAATGACCTTTACTTCATCTGAAACATTCACTCTGTGATGAAATGCTGTACCACATCATCCACAGAAACATCTCCACCTCCAAAATTATGAACTTCCACATTTGTACTAAAAGCTTCTATTCTTCTACCTCAATTGTCCAAATACGTCCACTGCATGAGTATGCTGACCTCACAACTTTCAGCCCATTCAACTCCATTTCCATTCATCACCCTCTGTCTTCACTTCCCACTTTATCCATCTTTGCTTTCTTATTACATAACTTTAGTCAATCTATTTTCAAATAACTCCAAATCAATTGTTGCTTACTTTTTTAATTTCACCTACCTTGAAAAATCTTAATTCTGACAGAAACAACCCAGTTTCTTTTGTCCACACCTGAGCAGCTGGGCATAGGAGGAAAAAATCAGAGAAGCAGGAAGATAGATATAACTATAAAATAAGGAACACTGTCTTAGGTCAAGTTTCCTGGAAACTGATTCTGATATGGAGATTGTGTGTAGGAGGATTATTGCAGAACGGTCTCTGGAATATCTCAAAGGGAGAGAGAAAGGCAGGAGTGGGCAGAGGGAGAATTTGACCCATGACACAGTTGCAGGAAAGGCCTTGGCCAACCTCACTAGAAGCTCTGGAACCAAGATGGCCCTGCAGAGTTGTCCCAGATTGAAGCAACAGGACAGGGCCTTTGCATCTCCAAGAGGGCTGGGCCTTTGAGGATATGGGATGCCTCTGGGAAGGGAAAGTAGTTAACTGAAACCCTTGGCAGAGAGTAATTCCTGGGAAGTGACTCATCTTGAAGCCATCAGCAGCCAACCTTCCCATGGCTAGGGGTTCCTGAGGCAGAGTCTTAGTGGAGCACCACAGAACCCACTTCATCATACCCATTATAGTTACTGGCTCTGCATTCTTCCTGCAGTGCCCCTATCTGTAAACAGCTTCTCCAAGATTCTGGCTGTTCTCATTTCCTGAAAAAGCTTACATCTTCCTACCTTCCTATGTTATGTCTATTTCAGATTTCTCTTTCCCTGAGCCAGCACCTCTGCTAGCCTGTGACTTACCTTGTGATGTGACTCAGGTGCTTGTCCTTGAGGGGTGTGAGCTCCTGGTCGCCAAACTCCTCTTGGGCTGTAGCTGCTGCACATACCTAGTGACTGTCAAAATCAGGTAGAAAGTGCCAGTAAACACTCCAGCGGATCACTGGAGAAACAAATGTATTTCTCTGTCCACGTTGCGTAAAGCGAAGCCCAACCTCCTTCTGCTTGTTAAGGGAAATTAACCTGCCTGGAGGGTGAGTACTTTCTGTGCCTGCTGCTCTCATAACACGACTAGCCCAAAGTGGCCATAAGGCAGCAATAACATAATTTTGTTTTTTTGAGGCAGAGTCTCGCTCTGTCACCCAGGCTGGAGTGCAGTGGCTCAATCTTGGCTCACTGCAACATCTGCCTCCTGGGTTAAAACAATTCTCCTGCCTGAGCCTCCTGAGTAGCTGGGACTACAGGTGTGTGCCACCATGCCCAGCTAATTTTTTTTTTTGTATTATTAGTAGAGATGGGGTTTCCCCATGTTGGCCAGGCTGGTCTTGAACTCCTGACCTCAGATGATCCATCTGCCTTGGCCTCCCAAAGTGCTGGGATAACAGGCATGAGCCACCATGCCCAGCTAGCAACAGCATAAGTTTTAATGACATTCTTGGTCTGTCCCCAGTGAAAAACTTACATCTGAAAACGTAAAGGGTCACTGGGAGTGATGGTAAAGAGGGGCACCCCAACTGCCATTCTTCAGTGTCTGAATTTATTTCTATATAAATATATATAGTTTATGTACAATGGTCATGAACTTAGGAAGTATGGCAGGGTACTGCATCCTGGAAGAGAGGTTCTCCATTCTTTAAGAGAATCATATAAAAACTGGCACCTCACCTGTATCCTCAAAAGACCATTCCACTGCTCTATCGGGTTGTCGATTTCTTAGGCGTCATTGTATGGAGTAAGATGAGTGAATTTCAGGGTCATGTGCCCTATCTTGCCTCCCTTGCTGTAAAGTGAGTCTCCTGGCCTAATGTGATGTTGTGCAGGATCTTATGCTGCTGGGTTAAATACTGACGAAGACTTTAGATAGTGTGTTGGCTGAGGCCTGTGGGCAGGGAAGGTAAGCCCAGACCTGAAGTGATTCTAGGATGGAAGAAGTTCCATGTAACGCATTTGCCATCAAATGTCAGATTGGTGTCCTCTAGAGATGCTGCCATATGGGAGACATAGCATTTGTCTCTGCTGGCAGGTTGGAAATTTGGCAGGGTTAAGAGTTAGAGCAGCTGTGATAAGCAGGGGCTCATGCCCCTGAGTCTGTGCCTTGCATCCATTCCTGCCACCATGGCCACTCCATTTCATAAACCCACTGTGCGAGACAAGAGTCTGTTATTAGAACCTGGCTGGTGTCAGCTGGCTTAGTTATTCCCTTTAAATGCTTATTTAATTCTCTTATGGGGCAGATGCTCTCTGGCAGGTATTAACATATCACATAAAGATCTTCACACTTTGGGCCAATCCCATAGATGAGTCTTTTAGCCTCCTTGCCATTCTTTCTTGGCCTGGTCTTCTAATCTGTTATCTTATAGACCTCTGATCAACTTCCTGAGACAATTATCATTTTCCATGAGGCCATACAGAGTCCTACTGCAGGCCACTTTTATTTCCACTCAGTGTGAACAAGCAAATGTCTCACCTGCTGGTACTGTTTCTCTTCCATACTCTTCAAGGATCACCCCCAAGTGGGGATAGCGTGCAGCAAAAGTTCACTTTCGTTTTCTGCTCACACGTCAAACTAACCCATCCACGCCCGTGTTCAATCTCTTTCTCCTGTATCAGGTAGTTTTTGTCCAGAGGTGAGCTGAAAGAGAGACGCCAGTGTAGCTAGTGCAAACAGAAGGGTCTGGGCCACCCACTGATGTGGCTTATTTAAGCCCTTGGGGTCTACTTGTGCCTGGCCCTGGGGTTAGTTTCTCTGAACTGTGAGTCATTGCTGAGCCTGCCTGAATGTATTAATTGGTGGATCTGGTAGAACTCAGCTTATGAAGGGCAGCTCTGGATGCATAGCCACCTGACATCTTGGTCAGATGTTCAGTTTCTATCATGCCCTTTAGCTGCTAGTAGTCGTTTTTTGAATGGTTTATTAGTCTCTGCTGTACACAGTGTGGCCCTGCTACAGAATCCTAGTGGTCTACATTTTGACTCTCCTATTAGGATTTGCTATGACCTCCACATGGTATATTTTCCCTCCACAGATAACTCTAGTACCCACCACAGGGTCTCCAGGTCTATGGCACAAGCATTAAGGCTGCTTGCACACCTGACTGACCTGGTGCAGTACCCTTCCCTGCTCCGGGCCGCATTCAAACATGGTGCCTTCCATTTTGGCCATGCAATGGGTTGGCCCAGTATTCTCAAGTGTGGCATATGCTTCCTATAGCATCGGAAGAGGTGTATTAAGCACTGTGCTTCCGTTTTATTGCTGGGATATGGGAGAAGTCATCATTTGCCCTTTACTTTGGAGGAAATGTCCCAGCATGCCCCGGACACTTTGATCCCTAACGTTTTCACTAATGTTACAAGTCTCTTAATCTGCCTAGCTCTCTGCAAGCCAGGCTCCGTCTACCCAGCTGCCACACTGACTTTGTCAATCATTATGACGTTGCATATACCTTGCTTTGGGTGGTTAAATGCCACCACCTGGCTTCTGTTATTTCATGACTCTCATCTCTGTTATTACCAGGGAATTTAGTACTATAACAGCCTCTCCTCTTTAAAGTCTAGCCTGCAGAGGACAGCCACCACTGAATTTTTCAAGCATTTTGGTAATCCTATGTATCAGTCAGCTCCAGACTGTCATAACAAAATATCACAGAGTGGGTGGCTTAAACAACAGACATTTACTCTCATGGTTTTGGAGGCTGAAAGTCCCAAGACCAAGACTTTTGTCAATTTGGTTTCTGGTGAGGGCTCTCTTCCTGGGTTGTAGATAGCTGCCTTCTCACTGTGTATTCACATGGGAGGAAGGGACAGAGAGAGAGAGAGAGAGAGAGAGAGAGAGAGAGACAGAGACAGAGAGACAGAGACACACACAGAGAGAGAATCGGCTTTCTTGCATGCTTTTTCTTTTAAGGACAATAATCCTATGGGATTAAGGTTCCCTTCTTATGACTTCATTTAACCTCAGTTACCTACTAAAGACCCTGGTTCCAAAATATAGTTACGCTGTGGGTTATGCTTTTAACATATGAACTTGGAGGGTTACAGTTTAGTCTATAGTATCCACTCACCTACGCATTCCTTATTGCTTTGATAACCTGAAGTGTCTTTCAGATTCTCCCATGGAACATGGTCAGTGGATCAGTTTTTCTGGCCTTGTGCAGTATATCCATTCTAGCACGGACCTTTGACCATCTGACCTTTGATATCTGTTCTTACATCGTCTGCCACTACGGTTTTGGCATTTCTGCTTCATTTAGTGGAGCCATCCCTTTTCTTCCAAGAGATATCCTTTTTGCATATCAGCATGCTTTCGCACAATACTTCCCAGGGTGTTAATTCTATGTCCTGGAAGGGTGTTCCCATACCAATAAGCTCTCATTTATCCAGCCTTGCACCCTGCCACTCTTGACTCAACACCCTCAGGAGCCGATCTAGTGCTCACTTTCCCATCTCCTACTGTTGCACAAGGGCTACATTCTGTAGCCCCCGGCATACGGCCTTCTCTCCCTTGGTAGACCCAGCACTTCTCCAGTTGACGTTATGCTAACTATGAATCTTGTGTTAAGCAGGATACAAATTAGGGTAGCATTTCATACGGAGGGTAGTGGGCATGTTTTTCAAATAAGAGGCCTTTGAAATACTTTTAAGCAAGAAGAGAGGGAGCATCAGCATCTAAGAAGGAGGATGGGGCATCTCCATAGAGAGCTCATGGGCATCTGGGGTTCCAAGGTCCTTGAGTTTATCAACATAGATGTCCCCATCCCAATAGCCATGCTCCCTCCTTCTCAGTCACAGCCCTGACCTTGGTGGAGCAGACTTGCTGAAGTTGAGAATCAAATCTCCTCTAAGGCTTTACTTCCCTTGTAACTCAGCTTTCGGCCTGATCCTCAGTCTTCCTTGACTCCTGTTGCAAGAAAGGGGGTTCTTGCTCTATGCTGCTCAGGAGGCCCTCTGACTTTTACACTTAGCTTAAACTCCATAAATAACCCCCCTCAGCCTTTAATGTCTTTCTCTAATGCGTCCATAGCACTCAGCAACAGCATTCCATTCCCTAAATTTGAAACTTACTAGTAACTGATACTTCTCAAACGCTTGAGATATGTCACCTGCCCATACTTGCCCTTCTACTGGTATCTCATCCCAGTTCAACACCAATAAACATTCTAATAACTGTGCCAATACAGCATGCCAGGGACTACCAGGACTCCAGCACTCTCTAGTGATGAAGCCCTCACTCGCAGCTGACTCTACAGAGAGAGTGACTCTGTTCCAAAATCCCATTTAAAAATCTGCTTCTTTATACCAACTGTCTTAGGTCAAGTTCTCTGAAAACAGACTTTGGAGATTTGTGTGGAGGTTTATTAGACATGCCATCAAGAGCCACACGTGTGAGGAACTGAGGGATGTGGGGCTGGGCTGAAAGAAGGAGTGGAACTGCAGTGCATTTGCAGCAAAAGCCTCAGCCAACCCCACAGGGAGTGCAGAGATGAGATGGCCCTGCGGAGTTGTCCCAAATTAATTTTAATTTTAATGTAGTAATTATCCATCAGCCTCTCACTTTCTGGTTTTGGTGGCTTTGGAATTACAGTGAAGAAATTATTCCAAACCCAAGGTAACAGATTTAGTTTCTAATATTCTCTTTTATTTGTTTATATATTTACTTCTTTCAGCCCCTGATGAGCAAAATCAATTCATTATCAGTCAGTCAACCAATAAATACAAGATGTCTAACCAGTCTAAACATTTAAGCCTTTTGGACTCAGGACCTTACACTCTCCAGGTTGCTGTCATGATCTTTGGGGAATCCTGGATTGTCAATAATTGTCAGGGGACCAGAAGGCCAGTGTCAGGCCCATTTTTGACAAGTGAATATGAAATAAAACAAAATTCCAAAATGAATGGTAAAAAGACATAGTTTGAGAATATCCAGAAAAAAAAGCAGAGACTCCTAAGACCTAGAATTCTCTAAGAACATGCTATGTCAGACTTGTCTATTTATTTTTCTTGGGTAAAGGTATTAGACTGGTAGATAAGGAAAGTGTGTTTCTGGTTTTCATTAATGTATCCTGAAAAAAAATCATATCATATTATACTGTATCTTAAGATGTATTCAGAAAGGATCAAAGGACTCTTAGGCAGATAACTCAGTGAAGGATCTAAAGATCTGAACTAATGATGAACTGGAGAGAAGTTTCTAGTGAACTTCTCCAGCGTTTGACTTCAGGTGAATGTTAGTAAGAGTTTTAATGAATGACTTTTATAAAGACAGAAGCCAGAGTCATCAAATTTGTGGATGACACGAATTTGGGACAGTTAGCAAATATTCTAGATGACAGAATCAGGTCCCCCCAAGTTCTTGACAAGCTGAAAGAATGAAATGAATCCAAAATGATGAAATTTAACCAAGAATAATAAACAAAATAACACTCTATTTTAAAATCTCACAATTACAGAATAAGATCACTAGAAAGGAGAAGCTGTACTTGTGAAGGAATATATACCTTCCTTCCTGGGATTTAATTGGGAGTAAATTGGTGGTGGCCACCCAAAGCAAAGACTCTTGGCCACATGAATAAAACTGCAATGTCTAAAGTGGTAGAGGTGGTCATTTTGCCATATCTTAAGTGAAATCCCATAAGAAGAAATGTGTTCTAGACCATCAGGCCAAGTTTAGAGGAGAGGAACTAGAACAGTGAAGGGCCATAAAACTTTGCATGTTGGTAACTGTTTTGGAATTTGATGGTATCTAGCTTGGAGAAGACAAAGCTGAAAAGAACACATAGTCCCTGGCTGCAAATATTTGAAAGAATGCCATCAGAAGAAAGGGCTTGCTTGTTCTTTCTTTGCAAGCATTAGAAATGGGACCATAGATGGAGACCTACAGAGAGACAGATTTAGGTTCAAAAAAATGAAAGACCTCTATTCTGATTCAGCTTTTTGAGTGCTCTGTCATGGCATGAGCTGTCTGAAGAGGTATGAGTTCCTGGTAACTTGAGATGATGGAGCACAGACCAGATGATGACATTGCATGCATGTTTAGGGAGAGATTCAAAATCTACTATTTGGACATTGGACTGGATGAGGATTGAGGTTACTTTCAGCCCCCAGATTCTGTTTTACTGAACTGAAAGCTAGTATTTCTGTTGATTTTAAGCAGGTCATTATTAAAATATGGTCTTGTGCCCAGGGCACAGCAAAGCTAGAATGAAGGATGACCTTTAGCAGAAGAGCCCTTTTGAAAGATTGTGACCTGTTCATATGCCGTGCCCATGTCTGTAAATGCTTTTGAGATGGAAGCAACAGAACAGAATACTCCACCTCGACTCATCCCCACTTAGTCTTCTCTAAGCTCCTAAAACCTGCTCTTCTGTCCTTAATTTAAAGCCAAGAATACAAGACTAAAAATACAAGACTCACAATGTTATTTCCTCCAAGAAATAGGATTGTCCAAGGTTAATAACAACTCCTATTTGTTAAATACTATATGTCAAGTACTATGCTAAGTACTTGATTATTTTTAGTCATTTAGTCTTCAAAATATCCTATTAATGGATATTATCATTATTGTTGTCAATATCCATTGATATTAATAGGGAATATCAAGGCTTGGATAGTCAATAGTCATAGGAAGTGGCAGAGATGAAACTCAAAACCAAGTTGTCAATCTAGCAATAAAATAATGCACATTGTTAACCACTATATGACGCTGCCTCTCCATGGCAAAGAGAAGATTCTAGTTACATGTAAGAATTCTGACGCTAACGGCATCCATCATGCTTTCAGGAACGGCTGGGCTGACCTAAGCGTGGAGCAGGGCACACTGGAGAGAATGGTACATTTCAGACAAGTAAAGGAGCAATTGCTTAGTGCTGACAACATTTTTGGACTACCAACAGCCACAGTCTGCTTGCATAAATGCAGTCTTATTTCAATTGGCTCATTTGCTCAGAATAACAAGTACATATGCCAATGTGGATAAAAACAGAAAGGCCAGAGAGAGAGAGGATGGAAAGGGCATTTTACTGGTATTTCAAGGAAACACATACACAGAAACGCGCGTGCGCACGCGCACACACACACACACAATGTTCTTTTCTCATCTCAAAGGTAATATTTCCTCATTGTAAAACAAATTAGAAAATACAGAAAGCAAGGAAGAAGGTATCATTTGCAATCATCACACTGCCCAGGTGCCCGGATGACCACTGAGAACATTTAGGCTCATATACTCTCAGTCATGTAGGAATACATTCACACATATTTTTTAATAAAAATGTGAATGTTCTCTGCACACTGTTTTACAGCCTCTTTTTCTCTCTGCATATATGGTTGTGGCCATTTTTCCACCTCATTAAATTTTCTTCTACCCAATCATTTTAAATGGCTACATAGCATTCCGCTCTATGGGTATGCCGTAATTGGAACCTCATTTTTCACAAATAAATAAATAAATCATGGGGAAGCTCTCCTGCAGGTCAGGCACAAATGCTGCAAGAGGTGGTGGAGCAACGCTGAGGCCAGGAGGGGAGGGAAGGAAGAGCGCAGGGAGCGGGAATGTTGGTTGGAGTTTTGATTTGAGGATCTGCTGGGGGCTTTAAAAACTGGGAGCTGGTAAGGGACATCTGAAAGAGAGAAATTGCCCAAGAGAGGGAGGGAGGGGAGGTAATAGACTGCATTAGGTTGCTGAGATGGTTGATTTGGTTTGGCTGTGTCCCCACCCAAACCTCATCTTGAATTGTAGCTCCCATAATTCCCACGTGTTGTTGGAGGGACCCAGTGGGAGACAACTGAATCACAGGTGTGGTTTTCCCCCATACTGTTCTCCTGGTATTGAATAAGTCTCACAAGATCTGATGGTTTTATAAGGGCAAGCCTCTTTCACTTGGTTCTCATTCTCTCTTCCAGCCGTAAGTAAGAAGTACTTTTCACCTTCTGCTATGATTGTGAGGCCTCCCCAGCCACGTGGAGCTGTGAGTCCATTAAACCTCTTTTTCTTTATAAGTTACCCAATCTTGTGTATGTCTTTGTCAGCAGTGTGAAAATGGTCTAATACAACGAGAGGAGATACAGGCTGCAGAGACTCTTCTGGGGAGAGAAAGGCTGTTTGGGGAGGGGAACAAGAATCCTCGTCTGAATAAAGAACAGAATGGGATCTGGAGAGGACCGTGACCAAGAGGGAGAAGCTGGAAGGCACAACTCTGTGCCTAGTCTGCTGTGTAAAATCCTATGCCCACATTGCCCCCACAGGCACTGTGATGGAGTCCCTTGGCCCTCAGAAAGCCTGGACTGTGGCTACCATCCTCATGGGATAATTATTCAAGAGAAGAGCTACAGGGAACGGGGAAGGGTATGACTCCGTGGTTGTATCTCCCTGGGAGATTCCTCAGTGGTGCCCCTCAGCCAGTGGCAAGGACAAGGAGAAGGGAGGATTTGCTTCTCAGATCACGGAGTGCCTGGCAGCCACTGGATGTACTTCCTCCTCCCTGCCCAGCCTCCACTACAGCCTAGGGACCACACCATTATACTGTTCTCTACACACAGGGCTCATGGTCTGTAGGTGAAAATGAATGTTTACAGGAGCTTCCCAGGTAGTGCAGACTCATTTCTCTTGTGGCCATGCCTCTCAGTCCTCAGCAAGAGGAACCTAATGCCAAGGGTCTTATGAGTGACCTGGAAAGGAAGCGGGAGGCCATGGCAGCCAGCAAATGGAATAGGGAGGTGCAGCAGGGTAGGATCAAAAGTCCCTCCTTTTGATCCCTGTCTTGACAAAGACAATCTGACCCCATTCCAGCATGCCTTTTACATAGGATTGAGGGGAGCAAGTGCCTAGCCTTTTCAGACTGGGAGAGGTCTTTGGAAATCTTCTGTAAATCTCTTTATGGTGCTGAGGGAGCCTTGGATTGTGTAAAGTCAATACACCGCATGCTCTGTGACCTTGAGCCATTATATCTTAGCTTCCTTATTGATAAATAGAAGAGGTAATTTAAAAAAATCTATATCATACACGTGGGGATTAAACACCTGAATGCCACCTTTCTGAAGAAGAGGTCAATTCAACACCTACTTTTCCCTGGGAGAGTGGTCTGTGGAGGCAGGGTCTCAGGCATCTGACTGCTAGTTTTCTAGATAAATTCCCCCTTTTCTAGGTCCTGGATCTTAGCACTGTGTGCTCATCAGACCTGTGCTGTCAACCGAACTCAGGTGAACTTGTTTACATTAGCAAAAGCCTCAAGAGGCATATGTTGGAATGCTATTACAAGATGGACTATAGGTAAGCTGCTCTGGCTTGTCCAGGCCATTCTTTCTCTGCAAGTAAGCCATGTGGGTCCAAAACTTATCAGAGCAATGTTTGAGGATCATAGAATTAGAACCAGAGAAAAGGATTCTATGACTCCAAGGTCAACTGGCTTTGACAGCTGAAGTATGTATCTTTATGGCAGGTAACTACCTGTCACATGAATGGACACTCACAGCAGCCTGTAGGGGCAGGCTGGGAAGAGGACTTTCTCTTAGGAAGGCACAATACGATTGACTAGGATTTTGCTTACTAAATTACAATCTCACTCCAATATTATCTCCCAGGTGGTCTTGACTGGAGTTTTGGGTGTTTTTAAATCCTCAAGTCACACAATTACAGATAATCTCTGCAATGACTTTTATAGTTGACTAATAACTTCCACTGTGTGTGGCTTTTGCTAGGTTTCGCTTGCAGGTAAAGATTGTATTCCCCATGACTGAATTCTTGTGGTTCTCCCTATCTCATGATTACCCTCCTGTAGACTGCAAACGTAGAAGGAAAGCTGAACACCCAAGGGTTATTGTTCTTGAAACACTGGGGTGTGTTATCATTTTGTGTTATTAATAACAAAAGCCAAACCTCAGATCTCAGCTTCCAGGCTGGGGACCTCTTCACCAGAAAAGGCACTCTTCTCTCTCCTGGGTATAAGGACAATAAACTATTTTGCCAAAGTGCAGGGAACACTTACCTGACTATCAGTGTCCAATAGTCTCTGTCTAGATTTTGCTTGGTCTCACATAGGCGTCTTATGAAGTTGATATCTTGACATCTGCTAACTGCTAATCGCTTTCAGCATTAATGCAGTGGGTTTATTCCAACTGAGGAGCTGTCCTCTCCTCAGTTGGTACAGAACATCAGTCAGTGAATTGTATAAATATTTCTTTGATGCCTACTCATTAACCAGATAAACACAGAAGGCCATAGACCAGAAGTCATAATCTTTGAAGAGAAAACCCCTTTGGTCAGCAGACGTTGCAAGTGATTCAGTAGACCATAGAATCTTTTCGGGGGCTGTGGGGAAAGCTCCTAGGTTCCTAGGGGCCCTCCTCTTTTCCTTTCTATTCATTAGGCTTCTTGCCTCTGATAAGGGTTATCACCAGCAAAATCTCAAAGGCAAGCTCTCTTCGAGTCGGTTCTCATGGTGTGGAGGCAGCTCAGGCTGGGCATTGACAACAAGGCCCCGTAGCAGGTCGGGCCATTGCTCTTGGACCCATCTATTGTCCTCTGTGCCTGCCCCCGCCCACTGGCAGCTGTCTGAAGACTTCCAGGAGGTGGTGTGTTGGCTTCTGTCTCCCTAGTCCTGGCAAGGAACTGCCATCCTCTTCTCCAGTCCTTCCCACCCTTAGGGGTCCATGTTTCAAGACTCAGCATTTTCTCTGAACTGGGGGGCTCTCGGGGCCCAGTCTGTTTGGAAGAATCTCCCTGTGTCCAGTCCTGAACCTTCTGCTACCACTTTCTGCCTGGTGCTTCTGCCTGGACACTTAACAAAACCGGGGCATCTATTTCCACCAAGCAGTGTCCAGTGGAGGGTGTGGAGGGGAGAGCTCAGTGCTGTTTGTTTCTATCACACACATTAAAATCGATGGTGTTTGCTCATCTGGCGGAATGACAACTCATTCCTCTGGACAGGCTGGCTTCACAATTGCTCGTTCAAGGGGAAATCTGATAAGAAGCAATAGTCTGATCTTTGGGAGCGTTAAACCGTTGTATTCTAATTTAAACTTCAGGCACACTGACTGGTTTGTCTTCTCCTTTATTTGTTTTTTTGTTTGTTTCTTTTTATTTTCATTATTGATTTTCGATTGTTTCTTTTTTTAAAAAAGAAAAAAATCCTCAAAACCGACTGGCCAGATGAGAAAATTCAGTAAGGTCATCACAAACTGTCTGCAAAAACGAGTTCTTATCCACTCAGCACAGGCAATATTCAGATGGCAGGAAAGAAAGGATCCTCACACATTTCCCACGCCTCTTGTGAAGAAAGAGAAAAGGAGGGTCAGACCCATCGATGTCCCTCTTGCGGTACTGCTGTTGACTTACGGGGCAGTCCTGGGCAAGGCCAGTCTTTCAGCTGCAGGAGGAAGGCTGCGTCTATTCTGCATGAGCTGCCAGGATGCACAGATCGGGAAAACCATGCGGAATAATAATAGCAACATTAAACACAATCCTTATGTTGGTTACAGTGCTACAGTTTCCCATGTTCTTTCAATGCATTACCTTATTTAGAATCACAGAATTACAGATTATTGTGCAGGAAAGAATGATAGAGAACAGCTAGTTTAAACCATGCTTTTTAAAGAGGAGGAAATTGAAGCCAGGAGACATGAAGTGGCTTGCTAAAAGACTCACTCACCATAGCAGCTCCATGAAGGAGCAGGACACACAGGCTTATTTGGTGCTTTTTCATACCTACTGTGTACCAGACACTCTGTTATGCTCTGGGCATACAATGATGAACAAAGAGGGTGAGATACCCTCACAGAGCTTAGAGATTGGTGAATGAGACCGACAGAGAGACAATGACACCACATGGTGATGGTTATTATGGGATGCTGTGAGATTCCTTAAGAAGGGCACCTACCCAGCCTGACACTCACGCCTGTAATCTCAGCACTTTGGGAGGCCAAGGCAGGTAGATCAGGAGGTCAGGAGTTTGAGACCAGCCTTGCCAAGATGGTGAAACCTCGTCTCTACCAAAAATACAAAAATTAGCTGGGGGCAGTGGTGGGCACTTGTAATGACAGGTACTAGGGAGGCTGAGACAGGGGAATTGCTTGAACCCAGGAGGTTGAGGTTGCAGTGAGCTGAGATCACGCCACTGCACTCTAGCCTGGGCAACAGTGCAAGACTCCATCCAAAAAAAAGAAGGGCACCTAACCAAGACTGGGTGTGACCAGGGAAGTTTCCTAGAGAAAGTGACCTCTGCAGAGGACCAGGATAGGAAGAGCTAAGAGTTAGCCAGGTGAAGGGTGGGGCTGGAGACTGGTGTGTGTAACTAGCCATGGAAAATCAGAGTGATCAACTGAGTTCCTCCCCAGGGTTACCTTCTGAGGGATGAAGAAGAGTCTAATCCCAAGTACCTCTCAGCACAGTAACCAAAAGGGACAAGGATGGTGTGATCACTGTGGGGCATCTTTAACACTGTTGTCACAGCAGCTGCGGGAAGGACATGGAGCAGTTATCATGAAGAGGAATCTGAGTCACAGAGAAGGCTCAGTAATGTGCTCAAAGTCAGACAATTGAATGGCAATAGAATTAAAGAGAGGCTGCTCTCTTTTAGGGACCCTCAGGCAGGCAAATAGAGGTACAAATGAGCTCTCTGGAATCTGGGTTGGAAGAAAAATGTTGGGCATGAGAAAGGTCAACTTCTAGGTTTTGTCCTCAGCATTAAGCAATTGTGGGCCTCTGTATCATTCACAAAGCGCACAAGACGAGAATCAGGACTTGACAGAATATGAAATTCTAGCATTGAAACGAGCAGCCTTTATGACCTAGAACGAACTGTATGTGAATTCAATACTGGCTGCAAAGTCTGTTTCTGAACACACAGAAAGGCTGCAGTTATCCTAGAATGCATTGTGAAACCTTTAAAATAAAAGAAAATTTAAATAGAATCAATTTAAATCAATTTTACTTTTAAAAATTCATGTGCAGTACTTTTAAGAAATGGGAAGAATGCAAAAATGAGCCATCTGCAGCTTTCCAGAGACACGACGAAAGCCTGTTGTTCTTTGCACGGGGTGGGGTGAGAGGACTCTACACTGGCAGGTAAGAGAGAGCTTCTGTCAGTCTGTGGGGGGTATAGGGTGCCCACCCTTCTCTTACCTTCATCTGCAGAAGCTCGGGAGCATGGGTGGTCCAGGATCCATGCTTCCAGTGTAGTCTTTGCCCTGAGAAGTCAAAAAAGGGGAACTAAGGAGGATGGTACATATCACTGGGCCTATCTCCAAATGCTGGGCCCTTTGCTCTTCATTTTTATGTCATTAGATTTTTTTTTAAAAGGAATGTTTACAGCATGTTGGGATGTATTCTCTTACTTGTCATCACAGCAAAGTGGAAAAAGCTGAAGTTTGCATCCCTGTTCTACCCTTGATTTACTGCCTGGTGAGCATCCTACTTAACTATTCTAAGTTTTGGTTTAGTTGTTACTTAAGTTGGGA
This sequence comes from Sapajus apella, assembly GCF_009761245.1. Lineage (NCBI taxonomy): Eukaryota > Metazoa > Chordata > Mammalia > Primates > Cebidae > Sapajus > Sapajus apella. The sequence continues at coordinate 23,679,561 of NW_022436961.1, read as the reverse complement.
AAATGCCTACTTCATAGCATTGCTGTGAAACTTCAGTGAGTTAAGGACTGCAAAGTGCCTAACATAGCATGTGGCACATCCTAGGTGTTCAGCACGTGATGAGTATGATGTTTACTCACCTTCTCTCTGATCTCATGATTTTTGGTGCAGAAAGTAGGATGACTGTTTCTGTAGATAAAAGAACTGTACTCCGAAGAGGTGCAGTGCCTCATACTCCTACTGTGATGAGAGATGGGACTCAAAAAAAAGGTCTTCTGACACTTAGTCTAGGAGCTTTTCAACTCCATATGCTTACAATAATATACGGCTTTAGCGTCTCTAGAAATCCTTCCTGATTTCCCTTGGAAGCAGTCATGTAGGCATTTACTGGCACTCAGCTTTATTCTAAATTTTGGTCCCAAAATTGTTTTTTTAAGATAACATCAAGAGCTATTTCTGGATGCTAGGGAAAGAGGTTATTTTTCAGACAATCTCTCCAAGCAAACACCACCATGGCTCTTGCAGGAAGTCTGCAGCATGTGCATGCAGCCAACAGGGCTGAGTGGCATTAGCTCGTGCTAATAAGGAGACAGAACAACAAACCAAGGCACAGCCTATACCCAGACTCTGTGTTATCATAGCCCAGGGTGGTCCAGGGTGGCCCAGGGTGGTCCAGGGTGGCCCACGGTGGCTGGGCTTCCAGCCTTGGAAGGAAAGAAGGGTAGCTAGGCAGGAAATTCTTATAAGTGTGAATGATTGTATTCTTACCTTGAAACAGGAAGCTGGGCTCCTTCAGAAGCCTCCAACAATGGGTCTTAGAGAGAAGCAGCTGAAGCATCTACAATATCCAGCTCACCTATCCAAGAAAGGGCAGTAACAGGGACACTGAACGGAGCTCCTAGGAAAACTGAGAAAGTCTAGGAAAACTGGGACTCTGACGAACTGGGACAAGGAACGTAACCTGTTTTATGTAAAATATGCTTAATCATACCTGCTCTGCCAACCTCAGAAGGTCATTAGAGGAATGAACAAGCAGCTAAAAGGTCTTTTGCAAACTGCAAATAAGAGGTAGAGCCCTGTAGAGTATGGAAGTGGGGGTATGGTACAAAGATGCCTAAAGGAAGTCAAATTAAAAAATCAAGTAGTTGAACAAGGAGATACACAAACCAGATCTTTAGGGTTTTAAAAAATTAATCACTAATGAATTAATAAGTTAGACAAGGATTTATTTATAGCCTACTTTTTGCATCATGCAGTTTACTAGACACTATACATTCAGAAGAGAAAGACATATGGTCATGTTCTCAAAGATGCTGACAGATTATACAGAGAAGCCTGTAAAAAGATACACTTTAGTGCAATAAGGTAAAAGCTGTTGTTTCTCTTACCTAATGCCTCATAACAAAGTGCCCCACAACCTAATGGCTGAAAACACCAATGAGCATTTATTATCTCTCACAGTTTCTATGGATTCAAATTAGGAGCCACATAGCTTGGTGGCTCTGGCTCAGGGTCTCTTGTGGGTTATAGTCAAGATGTTGACCGGGAACACAGTCGTATGAAGGTTTGGCCATGGCTGAAGGACACACTTGAGACAATGGCTCACTTGCACACCGGCAAGTTGATGTGGTTGATATGGTCTGGATCTGCATCCTCACCAACTCTCATGTTGGACTGTAGTCCTCAGTGTTGGAGGTGGTGCCTAGTGGTAAGTGGCTGTATCGGGGGGTGAAATTTTCATGAATGGTTTAGCACCATTCTCTCAGTGCTGTTCTCATGTTAGTGAGTTCTCTCAGGGGGGTGAAATTTTCATGAATGGTTTAGCACCATTCTCTCGGTGCTGTTCTCATGTTAGTGAGTTCTCATGAGATCTGGTTGTCCAAAAGTGTACAGCACCTCCCTGTTCACTCTCTCTTGCTCCTGATCCTGGCAGGTGAGACATCTGCCTTGCTCCCTTTTTTGCTTTCCATCATGATTGGAAACTTCCTGAGGCCTCCCCAGAAGCAGAAGTCACTATACGTCCTGTACAGCCTGCAGAACTGTTAGCCAATTAAACCTCTCTCTCTCTCTCTCTGTGTGTGTGTGTATATATATATGTATGTATTATGTGTATATATATATTATGTATATATATATATAATGTATATATATATATTATGTATATATATATATACATAATACATACATATATATACACACACACACAGAGATATATATATACATAATATATACATAATATATACATAATATATGTATGTATTATGTGTGTATATATTATGTGTGTATATATATATATACACATAATACATACATATATGTACACACACACACACACACACACATATATAAATTACCCATACATATATACACATATATACAGACATATATAATTTATCCAGGCATTCCTTTATAGCAGTGCAAGAACAGACTAATACATGAGTGTTGGCAGGAGGCCCCAGCTTTGACCCCTTGGTCTTCCCTATAGACTATTTGCAGGTCCCATTGCTGATAGATTCCCCAGAGTGAGCCATGAAGGGAAAAGTAGAAGTTGCAGCGTATTTTATAAACTAGTCCTGGAAGTCACCAATTGTCACAGCTATATCCTACTGGCTACATAGGTTATCTTTATTCGGTGTGGACAGGACCATATAAGAGCAGAAATTCCAGGACATGAGCATGACTGAGGACTGACTTGTAGGATGGCATTATGAAAGCATGAACAGCATGCTTCAGGGGGGCAGAGGAAGATAAATGGATTACCCCTACGCTGTGAACCAGGCTTTGAGTATACATAGGAGTTGCTGATTGATAAAAACAGAGAGCAGATTTTCAAGCTGACCTGGAAGCATATCCAGGGGTGTGGAGTTGAAATGGACTCTCATGTCTGGGGAACTGTGAGATGGGCATTACAGCAGGAACAGGTCCATGGTGGCAGAGGGCAGGAAAAAGAAGGTATGTTGGGGCCAGTTATAAAAGGTCTTGAATGATCTGAAGCCAAGTTGTGTGGACTTTCTTCTGGAGGCAGCAAGCAATCAGGATAACATGATGAGCAGGATTTTAAGGAAGCCAACTAGAAGAATGTGCAGGTGGGCTCAGTGGAGAAGAGACCAGAGGCTATGGAGAAGCAAGGGGAAGGTGACCGGCAGCATCTTTTCAGAAGGTGCAATGAGGATGGAGGGAGAGGCCTCCCTGAGAGCCAATCTGCTGTAGAAATAACAGGATTGGCGGGCGGTTCTGGAAATCACTGAGCTTAATCCTTTTCTTTCTATAGCTGGGGAAACATTGAGGCAGAGGGACATGGTTCATTCAAGGATAACGCAGCTTTTTACTAAAAAAAAAAAAATTAGATTGCTGATTGCAGGCAACAGGGAAGCACTCACAGAAAGAAGTATGTGTGTGAAGAACTCAGAAAGATAAAGGGTGACACTCTGGGAGGTAGTGAGTGCCCCTAAATATGAAATAATCAATAGTGAAAGGATTGTAGGAAGCCTTTGCTGATACCCTTGGCTGTGTTAGGAACCTCTTCTGGCAGTCCCTTCCTACCTCTATCTTAAACTTGTCACATGGGTTTATAGTTGGGTCTCTACCTCCCATACTAGATATGAGCTCCTTCCAGCTTCTTCCTATTCATCCCTGTCATCTCTGAAACTCTGGTGTCCAGTCCAGTGCCGGGCACACAGAAGAAATGTGGGGTGGACAACTGAAGGAGCATTCAAGCCATAGTTCCATGGTTGGGCTACATGATCACTAGGATTCATCAAGACGCTTATGAGGAAGGCAGGTTGGCCAATGTGGAGCGAGGAGGATAAAATAAGTTCTGTGGGAGATGATGGCAGTGGTAAGAGATAATCCGAAGAAGGCCTTGGAGTCCACTTTAAGAACTTTTAATTGTATAGTTACCTTGACTTCTCATTAAGAAAGAAATTATAGTTCTAGAATATCAATCAATATTACATTGCCAGAAGGAAGAAAGGGCGACTTGGGATGAGGTGAGCATAGAGGAGGAGGAGCTCTGAGGTCCTGCTGTCCAGACTTGGTCCCCTGAGTGGGTGGGGGAGGAGAGAGGGTGGCACAAGTCAGCTTTAGGCAACCCCAACCCAGCAGCATCCTGCTGGGATGACAGTAAGGTTCTCAGTGGTCTTGGGACTCAGACTGAGGCCGGAAGAGCCAGTGACAACTATGGGACCAGGCAGGAGGTAGCTAATATGTATGTTAAACATATGGAAATGAGAGCAAATAGCGGCCGGGGAAACAAATATTGAACAGGGTCTGGGCCTGAGACTAAAACAACACAGGGAAATGAGAGGCTGCTGCAAGCAAACGAGCTGCCCAGGGGAGGAGGGGGAAGGGCAGAGGGGAAGAGAGGCTGAGATGGGACCTCAGGGAGCACCACGCAGGCTTCGGCTACACGCTGGCCAGCTCTGCTGGGTGGCTCCACAAAGACGCTGTGCATGCCAAGACAGGTCCAGGCATTTGCCGCCTCTGTTGACGTTTCCCTTTGCACATTTCATTCCTCCTTAGCACCGTGTCCCCAGTTTCAGGCAACCCGAACCTGTCTCAGGTTGAAAATACACACCCTACTCACTGTCTTTTGCCATTTGGTTGCAATGACTTGAGGCCCAGCTCCAGAATGTCCATATAACAGAAGTTTAGGGACTGTCATCTCCAAGGAAGGATGGGAAGACCGTGGTTAAGAGACTTGTCCTGAAGCTCAGATTGTAAAACAGACGTGTTCTTTTTACCTAGGGGATAATGTTTTGGCCGTCACTGTCTGAAGATAGGTGGGTGGGATTCATAACCAACTTTCTTCTCTTCTAGAAACGACAAGTCATGGCAGCTAAAATGGTAGTTCCACCCAATCCATGGGAGAGGGCCAGTGCACCAGATGACAGAGGAAGGAGGAAGCCACAGGCTGAGTGTCTGTCTGTGTGTCTGAGAGCACAGGACTGTGCCCAGCTGCTTTCTGGGATACTGTGGGACAGAACAATCTGTGTCATAGTCAGCAGGACAAAGCCCTGACCTGAACATGTAGGGGGCTCTGCCATCCAAATACAGGGACTGTTCCCTCTTGTTCTTCCAATGGGGAAGTAACTGTGACCCCTGGAGAAGAGCTTAGAGATGAGGGGATGTTATGGGAGGGAGCCCAGGTCCCTCCAAAGTGGTTTTCTGCAGGAGTGTTACATGTCTAGAGTGCTCCATCTAGATAGTAGATACCACCTGGCTGGCCTCATTGATCAGACCCAGTTCTGTATGAAATAAAACCTCAGGACATACAACTCAGAACAGATTGGTTTTCAGTAAGTTGTGCCATGGGAAGCCTTGTGGGAAGAGGTGCTTTAGAATCAGGTGGTGGCAGGGACCCTGGACTCAGAAGCATAGACCTACAAAGGAGGGTGGAGCCTCCCAGTGATAAGTCCACTCCACTGACTGCCCAAGGCCAACATGGGAGAGAGTTGGCCTTGGCAACACTGAGTCCTCGATATGGCACCATTCCACCGGGTGATCAGCGAGCTACTTGCTGGCAGGTTGATTATATTGGACCTCTTCCATCATGAAAAGGACAGCAGTTTGTCCCCACCAGAATAGACACTCCGGATATGGGTTTGCCTATCCTGCCCACAATGCTTCTGCCAAGACTACCATCTGTGGACTCACAGAATGCCTATCTTTGGCCTTTACCTCCCAGAAGAGGCAGTGGACCTGCAAAAGCTCCCAGGTCCCTGCCTCTACAGCCCTGGGGCCTTATATAGTATTCCCTTCCTCCACCTCTAGCTCCTATTACCTGTCAGGAGACATGCAGGCTGATCTCAACTCAATTAACTGCATTAAATTTGTTGTATCCTGACAGGTTCCTTTCATAGGGAAGGGAGTGGGATAAAATAATAAATAAAGCACTACTTCGGTCCATGGGATGAAAGTTGGGTGTGAGAGGCAGATTCATCCATAAATGGCTGAGGTAAGATCAAACTGGATAAGGACTAAAACACAAGCTTAAAATAAACCAAGAGATCAGGAAAGGAAGGAGTTAACTGGACTCTGGCCAGGAACAGCCCCCATGAAAGCACATGAATTAAGGAAGACCTTAACATTGAGAAAGACTTCCAGACAGAGAAAGGGAATGGTCTTAGTAAACAGTATGAATGGAGTGACAAAGGGGACAAGGCAGTGAATACTCATTCCCGGAGACTGGTGGGAGCTAGGAATGAAAAGACAATCCAAACAAGCTCACAGTGGCCTTTGTGTGGCTGGATGAGGAATTAGGGCCCATGTTTAAGGCACCGTGCAGTTACTGAAGATTTCTGAAACTCAGAAAAATAATTTCCCCCTGCCTGACATCATATCTGGGTTTCTTGAAGAGAACCAGATTTGCCAGACCAGCCCTTTAGGAACTGTTCATTTCTTCAAGGAAACAATACCTGCAATTGTGTAGCTATTAACTCGTCAGCCCAGGTGCCAATTTATGTTATGGCCCTACAGGCAAAGGAACTAAGGAACTGAAATGAAGCCTAAGCTCCATTTAGATAATTTATGTAAGTCACTTGCGCAGTGCATGGAATACAGTAAGCACTCAATAAATGTTGTCATTATTACTGTATCTTTATTAAAACTAAATGAAATAGGTTTTATTATCCCCATTATATAATATACTAAAGCTCAGAGAGGTTACATTATTATTCCAAGAGGACAACTAGTGGGTGGAGAGCTACCATTTGGACCTGGGTCTGCATCTAAAGCCCATGTTCAGTCCATCATGCCTGTTGCCAGAGCAGATAACCTGACAGGTGAGGGCAGGGGTTCTTGGATCATAGCCAAGAGACAGTAGATAGTTTAAGGTTCCAGGACTAGAGAGCATGGGGAAGAGTTACTCATCCACTCCTTACTCCTGCAATTCGATTTTAATTGTCCTTGTAAGCACCTTGTGAAGGTTAATATTGAGTGTCAACTTGATTGGATTGAAGGATGCAAAGTGGACTTCCACTCACCAAGACTGATTGGGCTACAGCCACCACTGAGTGCCTGATTTGCCAGCAGCAGAGACCAACACCAAGTCCTCAATATGGCACCATCCACCGGGTGATCAACCAGCTACTTGGTGGCAGGTTGATTATACTGGACCTCTTCCATCATGAAAAGGACAGCAGTTTGTCCTCACCAGAACAGACACTCCAGATATGGGTTTGCCTATCCTGCCCACAATGCTTCTGTCAAGACTACCATCTGTGGACTCACAGAATGCCTTATTCCACCATCATGGTATTCCACACGGCTTTGCCTCTGACCAAGGCACTCACTTTATGGCTAAAGAAGTGTGGCAGTGGGATCACGCTCATGGAATTCATTGGTCTTACCTTGTCCCCTATCATCCTGAAGCAGCTGGATTGATAGAATGGTGGAATGGCCTTTGAAGTCACAATTATATCGCCAACTAGATGACAATACTTTGCAGGGCTGGGGCAAAGTTCTCCTTTGTGTATGCTGTGAATCAGCATCCAATATATGGTACTGTTTCTCCCACAGGTCCAGGAATCAAGGGGTGGAAGTGGAAGTGCACTACTCACCATCACCCCTAGTGACCTACTAGCAAAATCTTGCTTTCTGTTCCTGCAACATTACATTCTGCTGGCCTAGAGGTCCTAGTTCCAGAGGGAGGAATGAGGCCACCAGGGGACACAATGATTCCATTAAACTGGAAGTTAAGATTGCCACCTGGACACTTTGGGCTCCTCCTACCTCTAAGTCAACAGGCTAAGAAGGGAGTTACAGTATTGGCTGGGGTGATTGACCTGGCCTATCAAGATGAAATCAGCCTGCTACCCTACAATAGAGGTAAGGAAGAGTGTGCATGGAATACAGGAGGTTCCTTTGGGCGTTTCTTAGTATTGCTATGCCCTGTGATTAAGTCAATGGGAAATTACAACAACTCAATCTAGGCAAGACTACAAAGAACCCAGACCCTTCAGGAATGAAGGTTTGGGTCCCTCCACTAGGTAAAAAAAACTACAACTTGCTGAGGTGCTTGCTGAAGGCAAAGGAAATACAGAATGGGTAGTAAAATAAGGTAGTCATCAAAACCAGCTATGACCACGTGTCCAGTTGTAGAAATGAGGACTGTCATTGTCATGAGTATTTCCTCCTTATTTTGTTAAGAACATGTTTGTGCATGTATACACTTGTACAAAGAAAATATCTTCATTTGGCCGGGCGCGGTGGCTCAAGCCTGTAATCCCAGCAC
>NW_022436961.1:23353162-23666349 GCF_009761245.1 Sapajus apella | reverse complement strand
AGGTGGGTGGTGGAAGATGGGCTTGGTGAAAGGTGGGGAGGAGGTGGGTGGTAGAAGGTGGGGGTAGGTGGGTGGTGGAAGGTGGGCTTGGTGGAAGGTGGGGAGGAGGCGGGTGGTAGAAGGTGGGGGTAGGTGGGTGGTGGAAGGTGGGCTTGGTGGAAGGTGGGGAGGAGGCAGGTGGTAGAAGGTGGGGGTAGGTGGGTAGTGGAAGGTGGGCTTGGTGAAAGGCGGGGATAGATGGGGTGATAGAAGGTGGGCTGTCATTTTGGGGCTTTCAATCACCAGGTTTCTGACAGTGACTAGGGATGCAGTCTGGGGTGAAAAGTGTAGTTTTGCCAGCCAATCCAAATACATCTGAGACTCTTAGACTTGGAACCAACCCTTAACATCCTCGTTGTCACAGTGCAAGGCAGTGTCCTTTCCTTCCATGACCACTTCTTACCCCCTTAGAGCTTGTAATGTTAATTTACAACAACTCCTTCTTTCTTCTCATTAGGGATAAGGAGGATGGCTATTTTAACCTGATCTGACCTTAGAACAGACAAATGGACAATAAGAAGCAACTGGGATAAAGAAGAGTAAGATTTTCCTCCCTCTCACCCAGCATAGTATGGTGTTCGGGTTCTCCAAGAAGCCCTGGGCCAATTTTCCAGCATTATCTGGAATCTACAGGGAACCCCGTCATTATCCTTAGAGACCTAGCTAGACAAAGCCCTGGCTTGTTTCAGGTGAGACTGACCAAGAGTTAAAGTGACACCTGGTGACATGACAAGTGAGATATTGCCCCAGGGGCTAAGTCTGGGGGGCCTCCAGGGCCTCCTTTCACCAGAGTCACCTATGGGCAGTCCTTTCTCCTGGCGTTTTAACCCTACGAACCTGCATAAGAATACCTGCCATCAGGTGAGAAGCAGGGAGGCTCAGACATGCGAGTGACCCCCGGAGACCACAGCTCTCTCCACAGCTGGTCTCAAAGACCACTTGCTTAAACATCCATGGTTTCAGCCCTGAAATTTTTTCATTAGTCAGTCATCTGCCTCAAAATGTCAGAGCTGGAAGTGACTTAGAGGTGATCAGGTACAGTCATTCTCAAACCTTCTCTGCTCACAGACCCCATTGAGAATCTGATGAAAATTAGCAACTGTTTTCCCAGGTAAATGCATATGTACGTAATACCCATACACAGGAGTTCTCATATAATTTGTAGGGAATTCATGGGTCCTCCAAGACCATTCATGGGCCCTGAATAAGTTTCTTTCTTTTTTTTTTTTTTCTGAGATGGAGTCTTTCTCTGTCGCCCAGGCTGGAGTGCAGTGGCACAATCTTGGCTCACTGCAACCTCTGCCTTCCAAGTTCAAGTGATTCTCCTGACTCAGCCTCCTGAGTAGCTGGGATTACAAATGCGTGCCACCATGCTTGTCTAATTTTTGTATTTTTAGTAGAGATGGGGTTTCTCCATGTTGATCAGGATGATCTCGAACTCCTGACCTCATGATCTTCCAGCCTCAGCCTCCCAAAGTGCTGGGATTACAGACATGAGCCACTGTGCCCAGCCAAGACTCTTCAATTTGTCTCTATCTCTACATTTCTTAGACAAGGCACAGAGATGACATACAACTTGCTCAGTGTCACACAGTATAGTCATGGGCAAACCAGAGTTAGGACAATTTCCTTCCTGCCATCCCAGTGTTTATCTAAGTCCTCCTTAAATGCTTGGGTCTTGAACCCTTTACAGGCCTCCTGTGTTCCCTCTGAAAATGAGAATCCCTGAATGAATCACCCCTTTGACGATGCTACTAACTAGCAGGGTGCTGGCTGAGGGCCATGGGCCAGGAAGACTTCTTGTGTCATCACAGCGAAGGCAGCACAGCTGTGGCTGAGTAGGGAGTCTGTGGTCAGCCAGCTCTAGATCAAATCACTCCTCTGCCACGTGGCTCTCGGCAGGTTAATTAACCTCTCTGCACCTTAGTTTTCTCATCTCCAAAATAGTAACAGTAGCCATGCGGATGACATTTGTGGTGAGAGGTCCAGCACCTAGGGGGGTGTTGAACTGAATGGCAGCACTGTCCTTTTCACTCTGCTGTTTTTCTGGGGTGGCCTCAGCAGCCCCGGCCACACTGCAGCCTACCACTGCACCCAGAGCTGGTTGTACAAATTCTGTGCTTCCCCTTTAATCCTTCTCCCCTGGCTCAGCCTTCTTCCTGGCTAGCCCTGAGTCTTAGGGCTTCTGCTCAGGAAATACGATGCCAGCAGCAGAGAAGTTTGGGCCTTAAATAACTGCCTCCCCTGCAAGGTTAGCCGCTGCCACTTCCCCGCCCCTCCCTGCTGCCTGTCACCCGTTCAGCTGCCAGCTGCGAGGACAGCGTGCCCCCTGCTGGCCACCTGGCCCTGGAAAGCTGCTGGCCGTGGCCAGGCGGCCTCCAGGCTGAAGGGCTGGAGTCAGAGGTTGGCCTCTAGCCGGGGCTGAAGTGGGGGCAGATCCAGGAGGAGGGTCTGGGCAGTGCTGGGTCATTCCTAGGTGGTGCTAGTGCTTGAGGGAAGCGGACTCCTGGTGGTCAGCTGCAGATCCCCTGCCCCCCACATATTATCCAGCTGAAAAGAACCCCGAAAGGCAGCTTGGTGTCCTGAGAGAGAGGAGAGGGCGGGGAGGTGCAGGCCAGGGTGAAGGGTGGTGGCGGGAAAGGCTGAGGTTACATCAGGGCCTCAGGCTCACAGCCTTGTGGGTGCATGTGTGTGGATGAGAGAGGGAGAGACAGAGATACAGGCAGAGACAAAAAGAGACACAGAGAGACAAAGAAACAGAAAACAAAGAGACAGAGGCAGACAGAGACAAAGATAGAGACAGAGACAAAAAGAGGCAGAGACAGAGACAGAGACAGAGAGATAGATACAGAGACAGGGATAAGAGAGGGAGAGAAAGACAGAGATAGAGACAAAAGAGACAGAGATGAGAGACAGAGAGTCAGAAACAAAAAGAGAGGCAGGCAGAGAGATAGAGACAGAGACAGAGAGAGGCAGAGACAGAGATAGAGACAGAGAGATAGAACAGAGACAGAGATGAGACAGGGAGAGACAGAGACAGAGACAAAAAGAGAGGCAGAGACAGAGATAGAGACAGATAGAGAGAGATGAAACAGGGAGAGACAGACAGAGATAGAGAAAGAGACAAAAAGAGACAGAGAGGGGCAGAGAAAGAGAGACACAGAGTTAGAAACAAAGGCAGAGACAGAGGCAGAGGAAACAGAGACAGAGGCAGAGAGCCAGAGGGAGACAGAGATAGGAAAACTGGAATAGAGACAGATATAGAGGGGGAGGGAGGGAGAGACAGAGAATATCTGTACTTGTTTGGCACACGCCAGCCCCTCCCCTTTGGGCATGGGCGTTGGGGATCCTGCCTGGTGCCCGCCACCGGACACAAAGTCCAGACCACTTAAGGCAGGAGGCTGAGCAGGTGAGCGACAGAGACTGCCCAGGGCGGCAGCGCCCCCTCCAAGTCGGAGCTCCCTGATCAAGGGACCGAAGGAAGCGCATCTCTTATCTTTCATAAACAGTTAAATTCTCCCACATCAAGCACAAATAGAATCCATCCCTACAAGACTGGGCTGGCCCGTTCCCATTTAGAGCTGTTGCTTGCCTTTCAATTTGGTCTTAAGATGTGATAGATACAAATTGCAAAGGTTTGGTCAGCTTTTGAGCGGAAAGCAAATTTTACAGCAAAGAAGCGGGAGGTGGGAGGTGGCAGGAGGCAAAGGGGAAAAAAAGCTGAAATAGAAAAATTGCTGAAAAGCCTCCTGCAGCCTGTCAGGAGTATTAACTTAGGATGATGTAGGAGAAACGACTAAGTGGTTTTTGTGTCAGCTACACTGAATCAAACTTGTTCAAATATATGCGTGTGAGTGTGTGTGGCAGGCAGCGGAACCCACCTCAGAAATGGAAAACAGTCTTTTAGTTTTAAGGGTTTCTTATGGTTTGCAAATATGAGAAAAGCTATGCATAAATTAAATTCAAAAGGGAAAGATGGATGGGGATGGCAGCTGTCTCAGGTTTCTGCGGCAGGATGGCAAGGGCTGAGAGGCAAGGAACCGTCTCCCCAGGACACCCCATCTTCCTCAAGAAGTAAAGAGAGCCAGGGAGTAGGAGGTGGGCGTGGAGGCCGCTGCAGGGTGAAGCGGGCCAGGGAGAGGCCAGGCCTTGAGTGTGAGGGAGAGTTCAGCACCGTAAGAAAATGTGGATGCACTATGAGACCTGCAGGAAGGACCGGTCTTTTTCCTGCACCCTTCTCACCCCCGATTTCCAGGTGCCTTCATGCAGAGCATAAACTTCCATCTCTCGGCTCCCAAAGGGAGGGATAGTGCAGAAAGAGCACCCTCAGGTTCAGGCTGGGTGCAGTGGCTCACACCTGTAATCCCAGCACTTTGGGAGGCTGAGGCCGGAGGATCACTTGGGGTCAGAAGTTTGAGACCAGCCTGGCCAACATGGTCAACCCCTATCTCTACTGAAAATGCAAAAATTAGCCAGGCGTGGTGGCGCACACCTGGAATCCTAGCTACTCAGGAGGCTGGAACAGGAGAATGGCTTGAACCTGGGAGGTGGAGGTTGCAGTGAGCTGAGATCGCGCCACTGCACTCCAGCCTGGGAGACAGAGCGAAACGCCGTTTCAAAGAACAACAATAGCAACAACACCCCAGCACCTTCAGCTCCAGGGCAGCAGTCCTGGGCCTACCTGTAGGCCAATTTCAGTCATTTGCTCCTTTATTCAGTGCTTGCTGCATGATAGTTTTTGTTTGTTTTTGGGAGGGAGTCTCACTCTATTGCCAGGCCGGATTGCTGTGGTGCGATCTCAGCTTACTGTAACCTCCACCTCCTGGGTTCAAGCGATTCTCCTGCCTCAGTCTCCCAAGTAGCTGGGAACACAGGTGCTCGCCACCACACGCAGCTAATTTTCATATTTTTAGCAGAGATGGGGTTTCACCACGTTGGCCAGGATTCTCTTGATCTCCTGACCTCATGATCCACCCTCCTTGACCTCCCAAAGAGCTAGGATTACAGACGTGAGGCCCTGTGCCTGGCCATGATAGGTTTTTGTTTTTTGTTTTTTTTTTCCAAATTTATTCATGTATTTAAAAAACATTTCATAAGCACATATAATATGTACTGCAGACCAGACATTATTCTAAGTGCCTTACAATTAACTGATTAATTCAACCATCATATCTACTGTCATGGAGGAAGCATTGTTGCAAATCAACATTTTAGAGAAGTAAAATGAAGACCAAGGAGACCCATTTGCTCAGGGACACACCCTAGGGTGACAGCAAAGGAGTGAAGGCCTTGCATAATCCTCTCTCTTCAAGGGCAGGGGAACCTCTGACTTGCTTCTAAGCAATACAATGCAGCAACGGTGAGGAGATATTCCTCCACCACCACGTTACATTATATTAGACTGTGTCTGAGCAAACTGGAGAGAGATGCTCTCCTGCATGGCCCTGGCATATGTGGGAAGGGCCGCATGGCAGGGAGATGTGGGTAGCCTCTTGGAGCTGAGGGCTTCAGACCTGCAACCGATGGGTGCTACATTCTGCCAACACCCAGAGAGCTTGGAAGAGCAGCTCCAGCTTCAGAGGGGATCATCGTCCTAGCTGACACATGATTGTAGCCCACTGAGACCCTGAGCAGGGGACTCAATGTAGGGCCTGGACTTATGACCCACAGGAACCGTGACATAAGGAATGCGGGTTGCTTTAATCCACTAAGTCTGCAGTGATGTGTTAGGTGGCACCAGAAGCCTAATACAATGGCTGAGCCGAGTTTGAGCCCCTGCCTTTATGTTGCCCTGTGCTACTGCTTGCATAGCCATTGTTTCTCACACTCCTTACAGCAAATCTAAAATCCAGGTTCTTTGATTTCCATCTTCTGGTTAAGGGAGCTGAGGCTTGGAGGGTTAGTGGACCATTGTCCCACAGCTATGAAGGGCCCCATTCAGAATTCACACATCTGTACTTTCTCCACTACCTGACATTCTCTCTTCACCTGTTCACAGCCTTGAGCTGGGGTACCCTCTTCTGTAAGGTTGAAGTCTAGACCTGCTCTGTGGGTCTGCTGATGTCTGCTCACTAGTTGGGTGATTGCATTATCCCATTCTTGCACCATTACAAGGAAATACTTCAGACTGGGCAACTGATAAACAGAAGAGGTATAATTGGCTTGCAGTTCTGCAGGCTGTACAGGAAGCATAGTGGCTTCTGGGGAGGCTACAGGAAACATTCAATCATGGTGGAATGTGAAGGGGAAACAGGCACGCCTTACACGGACAAAGCAGGAGGGAGAGGGGGACATGCCACACACAACCAGATCTCGCGAGAACTCTGTCATAAGAACAGCACTGGGGGGCTGGTCCTAACCCATTAGGAACTGTACCCATGGTCCAATCACCCCTGCTGGTTCCCACCTTCAGCACTGAGGATTACATTTCAACAGGAGATTTCAGTGGGGACACAGATCCAAATCATGTCAGTGATGCTCTTACTCCCCTTTCTACACTACCTCCTTGCTTTTTCTTCAACCTTTTCAACATATTCCCTCTTCTGCCCTTTCCCTGCCCTTCTTCCTTTGTATCCTGCATCCTCCCTCCCATAGTTTCCCTGATGTCCAATTCACTGCATTTTATTCCCTCTTTCACTGAGTACATCACAAAATGCCGGACGATGAGATGGGGCTGGAAGGTACAGGACAGTCCTCAGTCCCACGTTTCTCTTTCTCTTGCCACTTCTTTCCTTTTCCTGTCACTCAAATCATGTCTTGTGTTTTGCATCCCCACGATTGGTCCTGAAGGTCAGCAATCCGGCACTAGAAGGTTCTGACCCATCTTGGAAATGCTGTGAGACAATACCTGATTCCAGGGCGGTTCAGAAGCAGGTATTATCCTCACTGCTGGCCTGTCGCTATGGGATACCCCTCCCAGCCCTTGAACCCACCTTCACATGATGACCAGAACCCTCATCAAAGGAGGGCCCAGGCCCACCCACCACTCCTCCCAATCTAGTTCCTCTCTGTGGTCACCATTCTGTTCCAGCACGTGACATCACCTTAGCTAAACTGCTCTCTATGTGCTGTTCATTGCGGGCTGACAGCCTGGAGAAGAGCCCAGAGAATGGCTGCCCCTCCACTGACCTCCTCCATCTGGCCTCTCTCTCAAACAGAAACTGGGAAGACGGTCAGTGAAGAAACAGTTCCTGGCACCTTCACCAGAAGGTGGGTAAACCCATGCCAAGATTGCTTGTCCCCAGGCCAGAGGATGGGTGGCATGGTGCCCAGGAGCTTTCGAGGGCCCTTGTTATGAGACGAGACAATGAAACCACTCTCAGCCCTGGATGCTTTGCAATTTGCCTTCTCCATTCCCAGCCTGGACCTCCAAGAGAGCATTTCAGTCAGTTCTCAATTACTTTGCCTATGTGCACACACATGCATGTGCGCTCCCACACATACACACAGGCACACACATATACACATGCACATACACACAGACACAAATATATATTTGGTCACACACATGAGCATATGAACACACACGTGTTTGCACACACATTCACATGCATGTGCAGGCACATATGTGTCAAGTCCAGGAGCTGAATGCTTTGTTTCCTTCCTGATATTTCTGCAATTCCTGCATAAGCATTAGAGTTTTCCAGCTTCCCCTCTAAGAAGTTTCCTCTGCACCTGAAGCTCCTTAAGACTTCTTTCTATGCTCTGAGAAACACACATAGGATAAAAACTCTGAGCTCAACATGCAGTTTTTATCAGGATCAACTGAGATAATATATGAGAATGTGTATTCTGGTATGTAAAGGGCTAGACAAAGTTTGCACCAAGAGTCCTAGCTAAGCCCCAATTCATTTGCTCTTTGTGTAAATCTTGAGATGAGGATCCAGGGAGCCTGCCATTTGCACACCTGTTCTGTATTAAGGCTTTTAATAAAATATACATTTTACCCTCTCTTTTCAATCCCAGGAGGTTTATTTGTTTGCATCTCTTATTGCTACTGTGGCTGAGTTGGGGACTGATCAGAAGTGATGAGGAGAGCAGTCAGCGTTTTCCTCCTGCCCTCACTGGGTGACTGATTTCCAGGAAGTGAGGAAGGAGTAGGCAGATTCAGAAGCTGAAGAGCTGGACTTGGTTGATCTGGATCGAAATGCTCTCCTTAGGGGCTGAGGATTTTGGTGTGAGGTATCCCTACCTGGTCCCCTCAAATCAAACGAGGCTTTAGCACCCTGAGGGTTGAGTGTGGGTGCTGTGGACAGACATCCTCTGGGGCACCAGGCAGAGCAGCACGGGGTCTCTCGGGCAGTTCTCTCGGGAACCCAGGCTCTTGAGCAGTGTCTCTTTCAGGAGACATGAAACTGTGCTCCTGTGGCATGAGCAGTGCCGCTAGAAATTCTCAGATGTGACCAGGAAGAGTTTCAGGGGGCCTTAAGCAGGAATGGTGCTGGCCTGCACACAAGATCCAATCACCAAGGCCATTCAGGAATTGTTACTGACAGGACCCAGGCCCTTATCCTCACAGGTGGTGACACCCAGGCACTCAGTTATAGAGACATCATACCTAAGGAAGGATGTGCTGAGGCTTCACCTGCACTGTTGGTTCACGAGGTTCTTGGTTTCTCCCAAGGGAACCCCAAACTCAGACTCAGAAATGATAGAATCCATCTTCAGACATTTACTAAGCACCACCAGGGTTCCCAACACTGTCTACACTGGAGGGTGCACAGGAGATTGTCTTGGGTGCCATGGATAAGTGCACATTAGAACAAGGTGCCCCCTTGGGCCAGAAAAAAATGGTAAAATGATGCCCTCAATTACAAAAGGGAATCCTTATTTGGACCAATCAATTAGAAACATCTTGTGGTTTGTGGGTTTCAGTTGCTCCATTGCATTTTGTTATGCTCAAATTGTACACCACAGGTGAAAATTCTATCCCTCTCACAGGGAACTCACACTCTAATTGGAGAAACAAGACACACACAAAGGAAAGCACACCTGATTTTGTATGTGATGAGGAATGAGGCTGTGCTGTCAGCCTTCTTGAACGATGACAGATGCCTTGAGAGGGAAAGATACAGACTAGGAATATGGCTTGCTGGACATTTCTCCTTTGACTCAAAGTGGAAACAATAGCCTTCATAACGATTTCAGAAATACCAAACTGATTCAAATATATGACTCAAAGAGCCCAGGATTCTATCTTCTGTAGATACCTGTTTAGAAAATGGGTGTGTTATGGCCTCAGAAGCAGCATCTGAAGCAAAACTTTTTCTCTGGCCTTCTCCTGCCCTCCTGTCTCCTAGTCCCATTCTCCCCTGAGGGTACCCACAGAAATGAGAATCCCTTCCCCCAGCAGCGGGTCCTACAAACCAGAGTCCATTTTGTTCAAAGCCAGATATAAAACCTAAAAATATGACTCTAATTTTCCCTCTGCCTTTCTGTGTAACAACTGGCCATAAAGAAATTATCTGGCTGAGCACAGTGGCTCACACCTGTAATCCTAGCGCTTTGGGTGGCCAAGGCAGGGACATCACCTGAGGTCAGGAGTTCAAGACCAGCCTGGGCAACACCATGAAACCCTGTCTCTGTTAAAAATACAAAAATTAGCTGGGTGTGGTGATGCATGCCTGCAATCCCAGCTACTCAGGAGGCTGAGGCAGAAGAATTGCTTGAACTGGGGAGGCAGAGGTTGCAGTGAGCCAAGATTGTACCACTGCACTCTAGCCTGGAAAAAAGAGCAAAAATTATCTGACCTACCAGTTTAACTGTAGGTCATGAGACCCCGCTCTGATTGCAGAGAGGACCTGCCCCACACCCAGAAGTAAGGAACACTGCTCAGAGAAGCCAAGAAGAATCTAGAGAGACAGGCCTCTCTGGGTTTCACCATTCAGTCTGTTAATATTAATCACACCCTTTTTGTTCAATCATATCTCTACACAGCTGTCCATATCTTGTTAAACATAAGCATAGAAATGAACAATTTCCCCTGTATCTTTGGGTCTTCATCCTGAAGGCTCCCATGTACACGCATTATATAAATGTGTATGCATTTGCTACAAATTAATCTGCCTTTTGCAAGTTGATTTTTTCAGCGAAACTTTAGAGGGCCCTTGGCCTCCACTGGTAAAATATACAGGAAGTTGAAATCCGTGAAATTGACATCAACCAATTAAGGATGTAACTTGAATTTCTCCTGGGAATGGTGTCATGATGCCAGAGCCACAATGCTGACATAATAACTACCAGTATACATAGTATTCTGGTGTACTTACCACCTGCCAGGCACTGTGTTGTATACATAACATTTCATATAACGTCCATGACCCCCGCTACAAGGTATGTGTTAGTGTATATAACATATACTTATATATATAGTATATGTAAGTTATATAGATAAAATTTTATAATTTTATAGATAATTAAACAGGCTCAGAGTAAATAATGATCAGAAGAAGAACCCTTGTATGGTTCTTACTATGTGTGGGCACAACTATAAACCCTTTATGCATATTACTTATTTAATCTTCACAGTAACTGTATAAAATAGGTGTAGTATTTTTTCCCCTAATTTAAAGGTAAGAAAAATGAGGCCCAGAAATGTTAAACCACTTGCCTAAGGAAAAAGAAAAAACTCAAATTCCCATGGCTGACAAATGAGAACCAGAATTCAAACCTAGGCTGGTAAGTCTCCAAAGCTCAAGATCTCATGCCTCAACATAGGACAGCATGGCTGAGTTTTTCTAGGACAGAGGCCTAAGAGCAGAGGCATGAACACTTACCCCAGGAGTCTGGAAGTGTGGCCTAAGGCAGCTAGCTGACAGTGTGAACTTTGAAGCCCTCTGTTTTATCTTAGAAAATTTTGCATTTCTATGTCATAATGTGTGTGTGTGTATGTATGTATGTGTGTGTGTGTATATATATATATATTTATATTTATATATATTTAAGACAAGTCTCACTCTGTTGCCAAGGCTGGAGTACAATGGCATGATCTTGGCTCACTGCAATCTCTGCTTCCCAGGTTCAAGCAATTCTCCTGTCTCAGCCTCCTGAGTAGCTGGGACTACAGACATGCACCACCATGCCTGGCTAATTTTTGTGTTTTTAATAGAGATGGGATTTCACCATGTTGGCAGAATGGTCTTGATCTCTTGACCTTGTGATCCGCATGCCTTGGCCTCTGAAAGCGCTGGGATTAACAGGTGTGAACCACTGCACCCGGCCCATAATGTATATTTTTAACATAAAAAATAATGTTTTGACTGTTTTTCTCAAAGCATTGAGGAACAAAAGATGCTCCTAGAAGCCATAGTGTGCTCACCTCATAGATTTGCCTACCTCCCGGACCACAGCTTGGTATCCTGGGTTTCTCCATAGGTACCCCACAGTGAGAATGGCTGAAGGTGGAAGAACATGGGTTTCAGAACAAGCCAGATCAAAGCTCAGATCCTGACTCCATTTGGCAGCAACTTCTGTGCCTTTGTCTCAGAGCCACAGTTTCTCAACATCTGTAAATCAGAGATAATAATGCATGCTTGTCAGCGTGGGGTGAGGCACCTGTCACTTAGTAGGACTTGGGTAACTGGCACTTTTCCAATTGTCTCCTTATGGCTTGTCATGCCCTCGTCATCCAGCAATTTCTATGGGTCCACTGCCGTGTTGAGCAGATCATCTCCATGGCCTTCCAGTTTTTGGGTCTTGGTGGTTTTGGAGCTGCTGTTCATTCTCCTTGGGGAGGAACTCTGTGGGTATTTGATGCTCCTGATAAGCCTATGGCATCCGTGGCATCCATGGCGCTTAGGTGAGAGTTGGGGGCTTGCTTTCTTTTGCTCACATTTAGATCTCCCCTTGGCTTGGAAAAGGACATGTTTCCTGTTGACTGATAGCTTTGCTCAGAAGAAAGATCAGCTTGAGGTGTATTAATAATACACATTATTATCTTCATATTATATTCACAACACAACATATACATATTATATTCAAACCTCTGCTTCAAACACTTCACAAGACCCTCTAAACTTCCAAGGCTTATGCAGAGAGAATCAACTAGTCACGTGGGATATGGGAGGGGACACAAGGAGTTCTTGTTGTCATTTAGGCAACTTACACTTGCAGGAAAGCCAGTTCTGAATTGTACGATGATGCTAACATGGTAAAATATGACCATTAGGAAAACTTTATCACACTCATTGCAATGGCTATAAGAAAAAAAAGTAATAAGTATATGTGAGGATGTGGAGAAATTGGAACTCTTTTGCATTGCTGGTGACAATGTAAAATGGTGCAGCCACTGTGGAAAATGGTATGGTGATTTCTCAAAAAAAAAAAAAAACAAAAAAAAAACTAAACATAGAATTACCATATAATCTCGCAATTCTACTTCTTTTTTTTTTTTTTTTTTTTTTTTTTTTGAGACAAAGTTTTGCTCTTGCTGCACAGGCTAGAGTACAATGGTGAGATCTTGGCTCACTGCAACCTCTGCTTCCCGGGTTCAAGTGATTCTCCTGCCTCAGCCTCATGGGTAGCTGGGATTACAGGTGCCCGCCACAATGACCAGCTAATTTTTTGTATTTTTAGTAGAGACAAAGTTTCACCATGTTGGCCAGAGTAGTCTCGAACTCCTGACCTCAGGTGATCCACCCACCTCGGCCTCCTAAAGTGCTGGGATTATAGGCATGAGCGACCGTGCCCAGCCCGCAATTCTACTTCTAAGTGTTTACCAAAAATAATTGAAAGCAAAGACTGAAAGAGATACTTTGCACACCAATTCATCGCAGCATTATTCACAAGAGCTAAAAAGTGAAGCAACCCAAATGTCCATGGACAGATGAATGGATAAACAAAATGTAGCATATGCATGCAATGAAATATAATTCAGCCTCCAAAACAAGTTCTGACACGTGCTGCAACATGAATGAACCTTGAAGACATTATGCTAAGGATATAATTCCACTTATATGAAGCGCCCAGAATATTCAAATTCATAGACACAGAAGGAGAATAGTCATTACCAGGGCCTAGGGGAGGCGCTATGGAGAGTTCCGGTTTAATGGGTATAGAATTTCAGTTTGGGTGATGAAAAAGTTCTGAAAATGGATGGTAGTGATGGTTGAATGTCATTGAACTGTATACATTGCAAATTAGTTAAAATGCTAAATTGCATTTTATGTATATTTTACTAGAACAAAGAAAAATTTAAAGAATGCTTTAAGAATAAAAATAACATGATTGGGCTTGTTTTGTTTTGTTTTTCTTTTCTGTTCTTCATTAGAATATTTGGAAGTTAAACCCTTCCTCGCCTTTGAAGAAAAGGAAAAAGTGGCTTTAGGCTTAGTAGTGCCCTGGGCTTCATATCAGAAGGCTCGAGCTGGGGTCTGTGGGGTAGTGAAGGCAGCCTCGGAATTGAGCTTGGAAAACTGGCCGGTCACCTGCCCAGTCTCTTGGTTAGGGCCCTCGTTGCTCGTTCCTGAGCGGTGAGCGGTCAGGCAGACAGCCAGTCTGCAAAAGCCATGACAAGGCCTACAAGAGATAAAAGCTCTGAAAGAAGGGCAGAGGAAGCTTCTTCCCTGTGCTACTGGTGCCTGGTGTCCACAGCAGCAGTGTGGCTTTGCGGAAATCTGAAGGCTAGGGATGTGTACCCTCTGCCAGCAGGTGTCATGATCAAGTATTCCCCCTGAGAAACCTTCTGTGATGTGTGGTACGCAGACTTTGGGGTATTCTTGCTTTTGTCTTCTGATGCCTTTGTTCAGTCACCGTTGCCAGTGAAACAATTCAGCAAAAGTTGACTGAGAACAAATGAGAAGGGAGAAGGAAGGTTTTTCCAAGGAGACAAGAGAAATGGTATTGGTGGGTACAAATCAATGTCCTGGAGAAGTGCCAGGGAGAGTAGACCTAGCCTTCCTTTTACAGCTTCCCAGGCTGCAGGGAGGAAGGGAGAGGGAATAAATGCATGTGGTAAGACCCTAGGGTCTACAGGTTATGGGGTCAACAGTAGAAATAGACAGCCAGGCCGGGCACGGTGGGCTTATGCCTGTAATCTCAGCACTTTGGGAGGCTGAGATGGGCAGGTCACTTGACGTTGGGAGTTCAAGACCAGCCTAGCCAATATGTTGAAACCCCATCTCTACTAAAATTAAAAAAAAAAAAATTAGCTGGGTATGGTGGCACACATGCCTGTAGTTCCAGGTACTCTGAAGGCAGGAGAACTGCTTGAATCTGGAAGGTGGAGGTTGCAGTGAGTCAAGATGATACCACTGCATTTCAGCCTGGGTGACAGAATGAAACTCCATCTCAAAAAAAAAAAAAAAGAAAGAAATAGAGACAGCCTCGAAGACCAGTCTGCCTCAAGTGCCCAGCAGGACCTAAAGGCCGCAGGAACCACCATAAGGTTCCCACAAGCCCCTGGGGAGCCTGTTATCTTTCCCAGAGCCAGGCTGTCCTTTCTCTTGTGGTCCTGTGCAGCCAGCCAGTCATTTCTTGGCAGCCAGAACCTCCTTTGGTGGCTGCTCAGAGGAGTGCCTGATCTGAACTTAGCATGAGATTTTGTGCAGTCCTTAAATGAATTACCCATGTGGACATCTCCCAGCCTCAAGACACTGCAGGACACACTGTCAGCCCACAGCAAAGGTCAGTGGGACGATGGACTTCACATTGATTGAGGCAGTGCCTGAATTAAACCTGCTGGAGACCTTCTACAGGAAAGAGTGGTTAAGAATGCCCCTAGGATGATAATAATAACAATGGCAATAATAACAACACAAATGACTTCAGAGATATTGAGAGAATTAAGCAAAATGAGAAAAGGGGGTTTGGCACATAATAGTTATTCAACAGATGTTAATTCACTCTTTCTTTCCCTCTGGGAGGGCACATGCTTCATGAAAACACTCCCCCTCTTTCTTGTCATTCATAATACTCCTTCTTTCCTTTGAAAAAAGGTCAGCCTCTTTTTCCCTTCTCCCTCTTTCCTCTCCCTGCCCCTCAAGGTCACATTCCACTCACTGTGAGCACAGCTGCCCCTCCTGCCAGGACATTCACATTCGAGCAGCTTCACTCCCCTGCATAGAAGAGAAAGAGTGGAGTTCATTATCCCTGTTCATCTTCACGAGTTTTCTCTTTATTATTAGAAAGATTTTTCTGTGTGCCACAAGAAAATTCCTAAGAAAAAAAACACCCTCATCATCAGAAACACGTTCTCCTTGCTCTGTCAGCCCTTACATATTTCCATTTGGATTGATTGCCTTCTACAGCCTGTGAGCTTTTCAACGTCAAATTTCAAAACAGAAACATAAAAGGGCAAACATGAAATGAGCAGCTCGATCCTGCCCTCCATGCTGGAAACACACGTTCTTGAAGTGAAGGAGAGAGGGACATCTTGTCTTTCCCGCCTACATCATCTTCTAGGCTTCTGATGCTACTCTTCCTGTGGCCTTGAAAGCAGGGTGGGGATAGCATTTTCCATGATCTGAGCACTGTGCTGGGCATCAGAGGGTACCCAAAAGTAGAGGACTTGGGGCATAAACGGATACTGAACTCTCCAATAAGATTCAAGGTGCACAGGCCGGGTGTGGTGGCTCACCCCTGTAATCCCAGCACTGTGGGAGGCCGAGGCGGGTGGATCATCTGAGGTCAGGAGTTCAAGACCAGCCTGACCAATACAGTGAAACCCTGTCTCTACTAAAAATACGAAAATTAGCTTGGTGTGATGGTGGGCACCTGTAATCCCAGCTATTTGGGAGGCTGAGGCAGGAGGATTGCTTGAGTCTGGGAGGTGGAGGTTGTAGTGAGCTGAGACTGCGCCACTGCACTCCAGCCTGGGCAACAGAGTGAGACTCCATCTCAAAAACAAAAACAAACAAAAGATTCAAGATGCATATATGAAGGGGATCAAAACCAAGGGAAATATTGAAAAAAAAATCACATTAAAATGCTAAAGGAATATACATAACAAAATTCACCATGGCATGGCTGTAAAGTGATAGAGACTATGAAATAAGAGATAGGAAGGGAAATGTACCTGACATGTAACGGCGTTGAGTCTGACCTCAACCTTTTCCACTCAAATTTATAGACATTATTCTGTAAAAATCCATGTCTCTGTTAAAGGCAGTTATCATTTATTTAGTCACTGTAGCCAGAAACCTAATTTCTTTTTCCACCTCACCCCAAGCCAAGTGGTCACCATGGCCTAACGATTTTCTCTCAAATATCACTAGAAGTGGATCTTTCTGTCTGATTCCCCGGCCCCTGTCTCCACCGACTTTGATCATGGTTACCTGGATAACTGCAAACATCTTCTGGCTGTTCTCTTTGACTCTCGCCTCACCCACCTCCAATTCCTTCTTCTCACTGCTGTTGAAGTGGTCTTTCTGGAAAGCAAATGTGTTTGCGTTACTCACTTAAGTCTCTGTAAGTCAATAAGCAAACTCTTCAAAGTGACATTCAAGGACCTTCATGATCTGACCCCTCCCTACCTCCTGAATGTCACCATTTGCTATGTACCTACACCCACTTCATACCTCAGCCTTTCTTTTCTACTGGCGGTTCCTTAAATAGTCTGTGTTCTCTTGTGCCTGCCTGTGCCACTATCTTTCCTGCTTGGAACAGCTTCTCTATACGCCTTACTTAGTTCTCTTTGGCATGGTGCAGCTTGCACATCTCCGGGGAAGGCCGCCCAGACACCTTCTGCTCCATCCTTTTCCAAACAGGTTTTCCTACCCTTGTCAGATCCCTCATTGCACTGCATGGTGCCGGTGGCTGCTCTGTGCATCTTTCTCTATCCAGGACCTGACACAGTACTTGGTTCAGGGCAGGGACCTCATAAAAATGGACTGAGCAATGAACATCAGAAGGAAGCGTGAGTCAGGCCATGAAGGTGGGAATGAGACATAAGATCTCAGAATGCCAGGAACAAGAGAGACCTTGCACATTTTCAAGTCCAACACTCTCATCCTAGATGATGGAAAATGTGAGGTCTAGAAGAGGAAGTGGTGGCTGGGCGTGATGGCTCACGCCTGTAATCCCAGCACTTTGGGAGGCTGAGGCAATGGATCACGAGGTCAGGAGTTTGAGACGAGTCTGGCCAGCATAGTGAAACCCCGTCTCTACTAAAAATACAAAAAATTAGCTGGGTGTGGTGGCATGCGCCTGGAATCTCAGCTAGTTAGGAGGCTAAGAGAGGTGAAGCATGTGAACCTGAAAGGCGGAGGGTGCAGTGAGCCGAGATTGTGCACTGCACTCCAGCCCGGGCAATAGAGTGAGACTCCATCTTAATAAGAAAAAAAAAAAAAAGAGAAAGTGGCTTCCCAAGTGCACTTAGGCAGTATTAATGTTAACAGGTGGTTTATGATAGGAGAGCCTTGAAAGCAATAGGAATCAAAGTGGGTCATAACAGTGAAAGTAAAGATCAAAGTATAGAATTGGTTAAACAATTTAGGAACAGAATGGGATGCAGGAGAAATGATGACATCCTAGAGATGGAAAGAAAATGGGGAATTAGATCAATCCCAGCTGAGCAGCCAAGAGTTCTGAAGCTGGATGACTGCACAGACAAGGTAAGTCCTACTGGAAGCCAGGGAGTGAGAGGTAGCTGGGCATATAGTGAACGGGCTCGGGGGATAGACAGACTCAGCGAGAGAGAAACCGGATCCCATGTCACTTTTTGAGACATATTCCTCCTATGGCATTGCTTCTTGATGACCTAATCTCTGTCCCTTATATCTGAGCCCAACTCTATGTTAAATTATCATGCTTTATGACAGGCGTTGGGTTGGACCTAATAGCTATCTAGAGATGGAATGAGCTTAGCACAGGGAATATTAGTGAGCCCACTCTAGTCATGTCTAGTGAGCTAGGGAGATGGGATAGTGATCCTGATTATTTTGGGAAGGCCTGGAATGTTGGGGTGAATAATTTATATTTTTTGCTGTGGAGCATAGGGACTCATTATAGGCTTTTGACCTGAAGAAGGGCTGGTTCCAACCTAGAACATTTTCATAGATCATTCCTCAGGAACTTTATTCACACTTTCTATTCTTTCTGTTTAGAATACTCTTTCCCCTAGGGGTTCTGTGACTTGCTCTCTTACCTCCTCGGGTCTCCCCTGTTCAAGTCATGACATTAGTATAGCCTGCCCTGACCACTCTATTTTAACTTGCACACTCTCTATTCCCAGCCTACATGATCCATGAGCTGTTTCTCTATTGCACCCATCACCCTCTCACCTATTATAAATATTTTCCCTTGTTTATTTGTTCATTGTCTGTCACCACTTGCTAGAATGCAAGCTCCATGAGGGCAGGCATTTTTGTCTGTCTGTTCATTCCTGTATTTTCTGCTTCCAGAATATTACTAGACACGGCACATCATAGGGGTTCATGAAATGTGCTGAATAAACATAAGACTATACACAAGAATTATTGGAATAGACAGTTTATAGCATTCTCCTTCCCTACTCTGTGATGGGATCACAGCAGGAAGACCCAGAGTACCATGCAAGATTACCACTTTGTGCCTGTGAGTATATACCACTCGCTTCATCTCAATTTCCTGGTTTTCCATCCTGGGTCTACCCTAACATCTAAGGCCTTCCCTTCCCATTCTAATGTTTGTTATTAATTCTGACCAAGCAGGAATTGTCAATAGTGGGTTCTTTCTCACAAATTATACCTACTTAGACCCAGCCTCTGTTTAACTGATGGAGAAGGTATCACTAAGAGGAGAAAGGAGACTCTCTTTCTTCTTGTTCCTCTGTGCATCACATTCTGATGGAAAGATGCCCTTTTTTTGTTTGTCTGATACAGATGGATTATGGGCAAGGAAGGGGTTTATAAGTAATTTAAAGCAAGAACCACTCCCTTCTACTTTGTCTCTGTGATGTCTCACAATGCTAGGTACCCACAGAGTCATTTAATATATATTTGATATGGTTTAGCTGTGTCCCCATCCAAATCTCATCTTGAACTGCCGTTCCCATAATTCCACATGCCATGAGAGGGACCCTATGGGAGGTAATTGAATCGTGGGGGCAATTACCTCTAGGCTGTTCTTGTGATATTGAGTGAGTCCTCACAATATCTGATGATTTTATAAGGGGATTTCCCCACCTCCCTTTGCTCTGCACTTCTCCTTGCTGTGGCCATGTGAAGAAGGACATGCCTGCTTCCTCTTCCAATGTGAGTGTAAGTTTCCTGAGGCCTCCCCAGACCTGCAGAACTGATTCATTTAAATCCCTTTCCTTGATAAATTACCTAGTCTCAGGTATGTTTTTGTTAGCAGCATGAGAATGGACTAATACAACATGTATGCATTAACAAAAAGAAGAGAGCAGTGACCATGCTCTGGGAGAAAGAGATGCTTGAGATAGGTATTTCCTCTCAGATGATACTGTCTGGGTGGCACCTGCTCTTTCACCTGAGCCCTGGAAAAATGGATCAACTCTTCCCTTCTAGCACATCTTTCCCAGACTTTGAGTGACGCTCCCCCTGCCTGCCAACCTTTAAAGCAGAGATCTGGACAGAGATTTTCTGACTTTGTTCCTTCCTTTTTTAGATTCCTTTTTTTTTTTTTTTTTAGTTATTGTTACCTTCCTTGAAAGCCAAGATCTCATGGTCTGATAATTCCCAAGAGTGCCCACTATAAAATACTGCCTGCCCCAATTTCCCTTGCCCAAAGCCTTTCTCCAGACATACCAGTCAACCCCTGAGCTGCCTTTCCTCTCCCAGCTTTGCCTGTTTGTGAGATCCCACAGTCTTTTCTTGGCTCTCTTCGCCTTAGCTATTCGCAGCAGGCCACTCCCTAAATTCCTCTCATCAATTTAACAGGCATACATTGAATACCTGTACCAGACACTGGGGGTGTGAAGACAGATTAGCTCTGGCCTCTGCTCTGCAGACTCTTACCTTCTGGTGGAAGAGTAGGCCTGGGATCAGGCATTCATCAACCAGTGGGCTGGGTGCCATGGTCCAGGCAGGAAGAGGCACTTTCAGAGCCTGGGGGCACTGAGGCAATAGCAACTCACTCTTCCTGGGGCCTCAAAGCTGTCATAAAGGAGGTCATCTTTGAACAGGGTCTCCAATCATCTAAGTTTCTTTCCTGTATTTGACTTCTGATCACATTTTTGGCCTTTGGAATTTCTAAACATATTTTTCAACTTCTGGATCTTCAACAGGTTCCCCAACAAGACTATTCTGTCTCTTTCTGTCAATTTCAGAGACTTAACACATCTCAGTTCCTCTTTTACTTCATTTCTCTCTGTAATACTTCACTTGTCCCTTGATACATTCGGCCTGGCACTTGAGAGCCTATTTATTTTCTCCTGGGTACTCCACTCGCTAACAGGAGCTGCGGCCATCTCCTTCACATTTCATTTTCTTTGATTACTGTCTCTCTCAGGAGAGGAGCTACAAAGGAGACATGGAGTGCATTTTGCCAATTACAGATGGACAAAATAAAGTCCCAATGTGTTCAATCACTTTCTCGGTCTTCTACTCATTAAGGAGCTTAGGACTCTAGCGCTTGCTTCTAGGTGAATTCCTGGTTGGACGTCTGTTTCCTGGTGGAATTGAGGAATAGAGATGATTCTTTCCTGTTATGAGATCCCCAGAAAGCAGTCCTGTAGTTAGGTAGGGAGGAATGGAGTAAGGTCCTCAGTCTAGTCCTGAATGGTATTTTTTTTTAGTGGCTATTTTTTAATGTTTTTATTTATTATTTATTATACTTTAAGTTCAGGGGTGCATGTGCAGAACATGCAGGTTTGCTACATAGGTATACATGTGCCATGGTGGTTTGCTGCACCCATCAACCCATCATCTACATTAGGTATTTCTCCTAATGCTGTCCCTCACCCTACTAGTATTTCTCCCCTATTAGTATTTCTCCTATGCTGCCCCCAACCCCCAAAAGGCCCCAGTGTGTGATGTTCCCCTCCCTGTGTACATGTGTTCCCATTGTTCAACTACCACTTATGAGTGAGAACATGCAGTGTTTTGTTTTCTGTTCTTGTGCTAGTTTGCTGAGAATGATGGTTTCCAGCTTCATCCATATCCCTACAAAGAACGTGAACTCATCATTTTTATGGCTGCAGAGTATTCTATGGTATATATGTGACATATTTTGTTTATCCAGTCTATCATTGATGGACATTTGGGTTGGTTCCAAGTCTTTGCTATTGTGAACAGTGCCACAATAGGCATACGTGTGCCTGTGTCTTTATAGTGGAATGAATTATAGTCCTTTGGGTATATACCCAGTAATGGGATTGTTGGATCAAATGGTATTTCTAATTCCAGATCCTTGAGGAATTGCCACACTATCTTCCACAATGGTTGAACTAATTTACACTCCCACCAACAGTGAAAAAGCATTCCTATTTCTCCACATCCTCTTCAACATCTGTTGTATCCTGACTTTTTAATGATTGCCATTCTAACTGGCGTGAGATGCTGAACGGTAATTTTTAATGGTGGAAAAGGTAACAACTGGTAGTAGAGGTGAAGCTTCTGTTTTCAGGAGGTTTCTGTGACAGGTGTTCTTGGAGGAAGGACAGAACTCAAAAAGACAACATCTTTTGCCTCAGTCAATGATGGAGCAGTAGTCCCAGAAAGAGGGAACCCATACAGTGAGTTAGGTAGCATAAAACCAAGGTTACTTTGGGAACTGAAATAGGACTCATCAGAATGGAGGCCAATTAAAATTTAAATCCCTGAATGTTTGAGGTTCTGGCTCATCAGGAGCTCCTGGAGTATGTGGAGAAGTCTAAGTTCCCACCACACCTTGCCATGGGTAGGTGGAGGGCATCCTCTGTGCTCTTTTCAGAGCATCCAGATGCCCTGGAGCCAGGCAAAGTTTAGGTCAAAGGGTGCTGACTCCTTGCCCTTCTGTCAGAATGTTCAGTCAGCCATGGCAGGCTGGTGACCCATGGACCACACTGGCACACAGATCAGAATCTCAGTGTATGCATGAAGGTGCCCTGGTTTATGCCTCTACTCCATGCTAGGTAAGGGAGTCTGGGAGGAAGGTGTGGGAATGTTAGTAGAAGGAGAGAGAAAGAGCTAAAATTCTGGACAGATGCACTAACCCTGAGGCATGAGGTTGGGCTTCTCTAGAGTCCCAGGGCAATGGGGACATTGGATCCTTGCTGAGAACAGCTTAGAGCTATGTCCTGCTGTGTAATTACTGTAGAGAGGAAGTTAAGAGCAGAGCTTCTAACAGGAAGGAAATTCTATGTCTGGGGAAAAGAGCACAGGTCTGGAAGTCAGGAAATGTGTGCCCCAGTGCAGGTCTGACCCTCAGGAAGTCTGTGGTTTTGAGCAAGCCTCTCAGTGCCTCTGGGCCTCAGTTTCCTCTTTTTAAACTATTTTATTTCATTTTTATAGAGTCAGAGTCTCCTTTTGTTGCTCAGGCTGGAGTTCAGTGGCAGCCTCTTACAGCTCATCGCAGCCTCTTACTCCTGAACTCACACGATCCTCCCACCTCAGCCTCCAGAGTAGCTAGAGCCACAGGTGCGCCCTACCATACCTGGCTGATTTTGAAAAATTTTAAATAGAGATGGGGGTCTTGCTATGTTGCCCAGGCTGGTCTCCAATTCCTGGTGTCACACAGTCCTCCCACCTCAGTCCCTACTTTCCTTTTTTAATGGGATGTAGGGGATGATTCCATGCAGATCACAAGGTTGTCAATAGATTTAAAAAATGGGCACTCAGGCACACCTGCTCCATTCTGGGGAGGTCTCACGACTGTTTTCTTAGCAACTGGATAGAAGGACCTGAAACAGTACCGTCCCACAGAAATAGGCCAGCTACACATGTCCCTTTAAATTTTATTTTTTAAACATTTATCTTTTAACTGGCCAAAAATATGTACATTCATGGTGTACAGCATGGTATTTTGAAATATGTATATATTGTGAGATGGCTAAATTAAGCTAATTAACATATGCATTACATCACTGGCTTATCCTTATTTGTGTGTGTGGTGGGAACACTTAAAATCTACTCTTTTTAAATTTTTGAAATGCCACATTTTAAAATGTAAAAAGGGACAAAGTTAATTTTATTAATAGTATTACATTCTATTTAACTTGATATATTCAAAATATCAGCTCAAGATATAATCAATATAAAAAAAATCAATAAGACATTTTACATCTTTTTTCTTTTCACACACAGTTTTTGGAGTCTGGTATGTCTTCTACACTTACAGCACATCTCATTTCGAATTTGCCTCATTTCATTTAGCGTAGAGCTACCTCTGGTTACTGGCTGTTATGGTGAATAGCAAAGACTCAGAGGACTGGGTCGCAGCTGTTCAGGCAGCTATACAGTTAGCTAATGCTCCCCACTTCTTTTGAAGAGGGCTTCCTGGAAGTGGTGAAGCCTGGATTGAGTTTTGAAGTCCAATAAGCAAGGAGAGGGGGCAGAACACGGTAGCTCATGCCTGTAATCCCAGTACTTTGGGAGGCCAAGGAGGGTGGAGATGTCAGCAGTTTGAGACCAGCCCGGCCAACATGGCAAAACCCCATCTCTACTAAAAATACAAAATTTGCCAGGTCTGGTGGTGTGCACCTGTAACCCCAGCTACTCAGGAGGCTGAGGCAGGCGAATTGCTTCATCGCATAAGGTGGAGGTGACAGTGAACTGAGATCGTGCCACTGCACTCTAGCCTGGATGACAGAGTGAAACCGTGTCTCAACAATAAGACAAAATAAATAAGCAAGAAGAGGACCTGGGAGGCTAACTATAATAGGAAAAATGGCAAACACAAGGGTGGAGAGGCAGCAGCGGGCAGGCCCACCTCCTTGGGACATTTCCTCCTCATGCATAAAGGAAGCCCTCATCACTTTCAGAGGCTAGGGTCCAATTCCACTCCTCACTCGGGGTTCACATCCAATTTGCACTTGTTTGCATCATATATTTACCTTTTTTATAATCTCCCTAGCCAAATGCATACAGACCTGATAAGGATTCGTTCATTTGGGCCCTGCTTTCTGGTTACCTCCTGCTTGATTCCCTGCATACCCTCTGCTACCCCAGTTTGTGCCTCAATGTCTCCTTCTATAAAGTGGAGTTAATAATATCTATTCTTGCCTCACCTCCACTCCATGGAAAAGTGCAGATTCAAGGGAGCATTAACATGTATTAAAAATGTTTAAAGCAATGAGGAACAAGGAGCTTCAAGACAAAGTGTTTAATTATTCATCTGGTTTTTCAAGTCTACACACTCCCTTAAAAAGGTCTGTGGGATGAAGAATTCTAGGGGCCCCATGGAACTGACCTTACAAATAATTTGGGATGTCCTCATTCCACATGCATCGGCTCTGTGGAGATCGATATCCGTGGCGTAAACAGAGCAGGGCTATGTCTGATTGAGGAGAGGCGCTGATTCCACCCCCAGCGTCATCTCAGGGCCCTGTTGGGCATGCATTTTTCTGTAACGTCCAAGCAAGCACTTTCCTCCCTTCCCTGTAATAGAAGCAACCTGTGACCTTTACAATATCAGCCTCCTGGAAGAATAGTGCCTGTTACCCTTCAAAGCTGCGGTTGTGCCAAGCCTCTGCACGGAAACCTACAGCCATGGCCTTTTTTAAAAATAGCATTTCATACAACCGACATGCTTCATTCTTAACAATTACATTTCTCACCTAGCAGCTTAACTGGATTTTTGTTTAGTAACTTGTACATGTCTTTTCACTGGAGAGCACTACGAGATTCTGAGAGAGAGCAACGAGATCTGAGATGATGAAAACAGAGATATACAAGGGGTAGGGCTCCTTTTTTTAAAAAAAAAAAAAGGAACGGTTTGGGTCCTCATACTGCAGGATGGGACCCCTTATTTTTAATTTCCATAAAAGCTGATGGGTCCTTTTACATGCCTTCCCCTACCTTGCACAGATATCTTATGATTCCCATTAGTTTCTTCACTTATTTCTCCCCTTAGAAGAGAGATCCTTCTGGGTATAACTGAGGAGGGGGATCTTCTTGATGCAGTTTTAGAAAGCAGGATCTTTGGTCCCCGAAGGGAGGACACTGGCTTTAGGAGAAGCCAACTCTCTGATCTAGGAGGCTCACAGAGACGAAGCTACCTAAGGATTGGTAATGCCTCCTGAGTTCCTGATGCTGCAAGTATAAGTTGTAATGAGGTTATTGAGAGGAATTGTTTCTCCATGGAGGAACTGTGTGGGTACATGTGCGGGTGTTCAACCTGCACTTTCTCTCATGGTTCATCACGAACAAATCACATTTGTGTCTATTTTATTCATCACTACGGTCCTATAAGGTAGAGTCTCAGCCCCATTTTACAGGTAAGGTCACAGAAGTTAAAGAAAAGTAAGGAAACTCCCACTTTCATGGTTACCTGGTGGTTCCACTGGAATGAAAGTTACCTCCTGAAAACTTAAAGGAGGCATTTTTGGGGTGTTAATAAAAGGAGAGTTAACTTTACAAGGTGGAAAATGGGTCTGGGGAATCATTTCTTGATGAAAAACAACACGAAGAACCCAGAGTTTTGTTTACTCTTAGATACATGCACACGTACACACACCATTTATCCATGAATACAAACACATTTGTGATATCTCAATGCTAATGTTAGTCAGATTATTTATACACAAAGTGGAGAATAGGAGGCCCTGATTCATGAAACAGATCAAGGTAGTTTGTACGCAACTTTTTTTTTTTTTTTTCAGATAGAGTTTCGCTCTTTTGCCTGCCCAGTCTGGAATGCAGTGATGCAATCTTGCTCACTGCAACCTCCGCCTTCTGATTTCAAGCAATTCTCCTGCCTCAGCCTCCTGAGTAGCCAGGATTACAGGTGCCTGCCACCACGCCCAGCTAATTTTTGTATTTCTAGTAGAGACAGGGTTTCACCATGTTGGCTGGGCTGGTCTCAAACTCCTGACCTTGTGATCCACCTACCTCAGCTTCCCAAAGTGCTGGGATTACAGGTGTAAGCCACTTCACCCAGCAGTTTGTATGCATCTTAGGTTGTATTCTAGGCATCTTCCCACAGGTACCCAGGAACTGTCCTGATACCTCTGGGTGGGCCTTGGTGAAGCCCCTTCTTAAAGATTTAGGCTGCAAGTGGAGATGATCTGAGCTTCTCAAACAGTAAGAGCATGTTCTCTGCCCATGTTAAAGAGCAAAAGGGACTCCCTGTCTGATGTGCTAGAAGCCAATACTATGACACCAGGTTTTGAGAAAAGAAGCTTTTTGTTCATAGTCAGCTTCCAAGGAGATTGGAGTCAGGCTCAAATCTGTCTCCCCATACTGGCTTCAAGGCAGTATTTATATTAGAAAAGATTCATGGGGTGGATTTTGAGATGGGTAGGTAATTTGTGGAGGGAAGAGGAAAGTCTGGAAAGTCCTCGGGCATGCACAGCTATTGCTTCATGCGAATCCATGGGTGGCTTGCACAAATTGGGGAGAGCTGGCATGAAACGTGCAGTGGAAAATCAGGCTGTGACACCAGCACGCTTGTTCTGTGTAAACTCCAGTCTGCCATCTTGGTTCCAACTCATGTTAGCCAAATCCTTTTTCTTATAAGCAAAGGATTGTACATGTTTCAGCAACTTGTTTCTCTTCTTATGTGCCATCCTGCAAGCTCAATTTCTGTTAGTCATGGCTGTCTTTAACCTTTTTGGACAGTTTCATCAGGGGCAGAATGAAGGACACCTCTTGGATAACTGAAAGAGGCAGCTTTGGAACTAATGAAAGAAAAGTTGACTTTACAAGTTAAGAAATTGTGAAAGGAGATAATTGCCCTAAGGGAGACCATATGTAGAGGTGTCTGAGAGGTTTAAGCAGAGATAAGATGAAAGAGCAGAAAGAAAATCCTAGCAAGAGGCCTGAGGCTGCACCTAGCCCTCTGACTGCAATCCTAGGGCTAGCACCATGCCAGTTCCTGGGTTTCAGAGGCAGACACTGGGGCAGGCTGTAGACTTTGGGAGTCTTATACCCTTACTCTTTGCTTTTTAGTTGTAGTATTTAAAATTGCATCTAGTTTTTCTTCTGCTTATCTGTTGTAACTGAAAGAGAGTTTGGGGATCCCAGGGAGCCCATTTGCTGGAGATCAGCTAAAGGACTGAAAAACGGCCTCAGTGCTTCCTTTCATGGGGAGCTCCCTCATTGGTAGAATGAGAGTCATGGGCAGACATTGCCTCTTGATAACCAGTTGCTTCATTCATTTTTACCAGATCCTAGAAGGCATCCCCAAAGCAGAGACCCTGCATCATTATTCTTTGACACTGATGGAAATGAAAGCTTAAGAGGCCAAAGGATTTACCCTAGACACATAATTTAGTAAGAAGGAAGGGCGCACAGGTAGCTGCATCTCAAGCCTATTCATGCACCAGCAAAGGAAGGAGAAGAAACTGAATGCCACTGGGCAAGTGTCCCTACTCTTTGCATTGTCAGCTCACTGGAAATCTAACATCATGAAAGAGCTGTGACCTGGGACCCTCATGCCCCGAAGCAGCTGAGCTTAGGACCTCAAAGGAAAGCTGGGGCTGCTGAGATTCTTCTGAGAGATCCAGAAGACACGGACTTCATGGCACACACGCCCCTTGTCAACCCTCTCCTGACACCTCATTACCTAGCACTAAACTCACTACCCCCGGAACAAAAGTGTCTTGCCTTTTCAATATGTTTTCAATGAAGGCAGAAATGGCAGCAAAATTTAAACCCGAGTGCCTAATCTGTTTTCCCACAGGTGGTCTTAGGGAGGAAGAGTGCATATGAAAACTTGTTTAACAGAGATAACCATTACATGGCACCATGAAAATACAGACAGTTGAAGGAAACGCTGACAGATCCCAGACAAGTTTGAGAAACATCCTAGTTAGACACATTTTTTGGCCAATTTGTCAAATATTTCCTCTACTTCTCCTCGACCCCCGCACCTTATTCCTGTTTCAAGCAAGGGGAAGATAAAAAGAGGGAAGACACACACACAAAGAAAGAGATGGAAGGAGGGAGTTGAGGAGGTGGGGGAGAGAGAGAGGGGAAAGAGGGAGGAAGGTAGAGAGAGGGAGGCGGAGATGGAGAGAGAGAAGGAGAGACAGAAAGACAGTGAAAAAGATTAGGAGAGAAAAACACACATGCAGAGAAAGATGGTAAAGAGGAAGGGAGGGAGAGAGACACGAAAGGGAGAGAGACAGAGAGACAGAGAGTAAGAGAGAGAGAGACATACGGGGGGCGGGGAAGGACAGACAGAGAGAAAAAGGCAGAGAGATGGGAGCGGTGGGGGGGGGAAAGAGAGAGAAGGAGAATGAGGCAAAGAGACAGACAGAGAGAATGAAGCAGAGAGAGAGACTGAGAGATGGGAGAGGGAGGCTTGGTTACTTCTTCCTGCCCAGTGCTGACCCCCAGCCTGTGTGTAAAGACTGCTGTCAGCAGGAGAGACCATGTTTTTAGTCTCCCTATTTCCCTGTTAGAACCTCCCAAATGGTCCTTTCTGGACTTTGATCTCCAGGCTCTGGAGCCGGATGCCTCCGTTTTGCTCTCAGGCAGCACCACCACCTCCTTCTATGGCCTTAGGCACATTGCCTGACCTCTGTGCTCAGCTTCCTGTGCAATGGGTATAGAAACACCTAGTGGGACAGCTGTGCTGACAGAGCTGATGTTTATTTTGTCTCTTTGTCCTCAGCGCGGTGCCTGGTATGTAGTACAGGCCATGGAAATGACTGGTAAATGCATAACCCTCTGTGTCCAGGCGCCTCGCCCTACAGGACTTGCACCCCACCCTTGGCCTGGGCTTCCTTCCCTGGACACTGGCTGTCACTTTGATCAGAGGGAACCAAGCTGTGCCTTTCTATTTTAGGTCTTTGAATATCTAAGCGCTGAATTCTCTGGCAGCTCTGGGAGGGGATGCATAAATAATTCCTAGGCCAGTGCAGTATTTGTCCTAGGCTCAAGTCTCCTTGGTCACCTGTGTGGTCTTGACCCACCTGCCTTTTCCTCCTCTGAGCTTTAGATTCTTTGGCTTTCTTTTCTGCAGAGAAATTTCTGCCTGTGTGATTCCCAACAAATTGTTTATCTGGACTCATCTATCCTATGCACAACAATCTTTTTACATTTCCCTGGATTCTGATCTATGTCTGAACCCAAACGTGTTTTCTTCATCGCATTGAGGGTCCCTGGCATCTGGAGACCCACCGGCTTGCATGTCCAACATCTTCCTGGCCGCGGAGTCTTTGCCTTTGTTATGCCAGTGTGACCTCCATCCCCGCCCCATTGCGAACACAGTCATCAAAGCTGTACAGACAAGATATTACAAAAACTTTTAGCAGATTCTGATGCAGGATTTATTCAGGAGGCACTATTATCCCTTTAAGGATCCTCTGAGAAGGCTGGGGGTCAGAGGTTGGTCTGTTTTCTGCCTGCTCTTAATAAAATTTTCCATTAATTAAGCAGGGCAGTGTGGGCTTGCAGCTCTGGCCACATTATTTGTCTTTTTATTTGGTAGTTACATGGTAGTATCTTCAGTACAGGAGCCCTGGAATTATACACTGGGCCCTAATATTTCAAGACTCAACAGGAACAAATATGCAATTATATAGTTCAGTGGTGCAGCACCACAGCAGCACAGGGAGGGATGAGAGGCGCCACTTCAGCTCTGGGAAAGTTCCTTCAAAAGGAAACTTGAGCTCTTGGACTTGACTCTTTTCCAAGGCAAGGACCCTGCTCCTGAGGCCAGCAGGAAACTCCACCTGCCTCTGGCTTAAGTGCAGGGCATCCATCCAGGTCCTTCTAGGCAACGGAGGTGTGGGACCGGGGCACTCGCCTTCTCTGACACCACACACATCTCCTGGCATCTTCACAGCAATTCACTAGTAAGGAATGGGTAGTGCAAAGAAGTGGTCTTTAGTGGGAAACCACCTGGGTTCATTTGTCTACCTTTGGGGAAGTCTCTCATTCTTTCTGAGCCAGGGCTTTCTCGTCATCTAGCAAATGTGGATAGAAATGACCCCTGCATCAAGGGTGACCCAGAGGATCAAATAAGATAATCCAAATAAAAGGCGTTTCTGCTGTTATGATCCCCATTTGACAGATAAGGAAATATGGCTCAGAAAGGCTAGGGAACTTGTCCAAGGTCACACAGACAGCAAGTGATGTCAGTCACAATTCTAGTCTTTTTTGTGTGTCTGGCCTGCTGTTTCCCCTAAGCTTTGTGGTGGACTCTGAGCAAAGTCAGTTAGTGGCCCGACCTGTTCATAATGGCATTTGACTATAATTTAGAAACGGAGACATGTTGTGCTTAGCTCCATGTGCAAAGGGCAGTGCACTTAGAGTTAAAGGGGCTAGAAGGGATGACCCAGGACATCTTGTACAAGTCCTGGCACAGTCTCTGAGCACCTCATGGACAGTGAGAGCAGGAAAACATGAGGGCTCTAACAGAGCTCTGTTTGTGTGTGTGTGTGTGTGTGAGAAAGGCTGAATGTGAAGGTGTTTGTGTGAGTGTGTAAGTGTTTGCATTTGTGTGAATGTGTGTAACCATTTGTGTGTGTCTGAGAGTATGTGAATATGTGTGCAAATGTATATAAGCATGTGCATGTATGCACATGTGAGTATATGTAAGTGTGTGTGGCCATTTATGTGTGTAAGTGAATGTCTACGTGAGTGTATGTGTGCAAACACATGTGTATGAATGTGTGTGTGTGTGTGACTGTGTGTGTGTGTGTCTATATAAGTGTAGGTGTGTAAATGTGCATGAGAGTGTGTGTTTATGTGTGTGTTGCAGGGAGGTGTCTGAGAGCTCCAGGAAGGAATCACAGAACCAGAGGTTTCCATGGTAGCTGAGATACCCGCTGGTCCTTAAATAATTAACCAGCCAGAGCTTTTAAATACATTTCAAAACAAATACTCATTTCCCTTTAATGCAGTGCTGATTCCCTTTTTACGCACTGCCTGAGGCTACATGAGCCTGACTGTAATTCTGCCTCTGATGCAGTGGCAGCATCTTAGGTTGTCATGGAAGGCAGCTCCTGTGGTCAGGGGCCCAGCCTGTGACTTCCCCTTATCCAGAGGAAAGAGGGGAGGTGCTCTTTCACGCCCCTTCCAAAGGTGGCATCTGGGATGTCTAAGGGGTCAGCTGTATCTCTGCTCCCAAACTCCCTTTCACTTGCTAAGGGTCTAGCATGCAGACTCCTCTGAAAAATTTCCTCCTGCACACACCTCCTAAAAGAGAAGTCTCCCCCGGTGCACAGCCTTTCTGATCATTTTGTTCTTTGGTGACAGTTCACCCTGACCAGGGTGAGAGAACCCAGCTTCTCCTATCTCCTTCGCACACCACAGTGTATGCACCATTGTGGCATATGTGGCCTCTACCTAAGACCCATCTGCAGATTTGCCTCCTTAGGAGGGAATCAGCCATCTGACATGGCTGTTATGTTATTTTCTGTTCTTACTTATCTGGTCTTCTTATACCCACATCCCAGAGGCCTAGAGCTCCATAGAACTAGGTGTCTGCGTGTGTTTGGGGGTGGGGTGGGGAAAGGGTGTGCTAAATATTTTGAATTTTGCCTTGCCTGGGTCTGATGCTTGACTTTTTCAGCCTCAGTGTCATTTGGGTCAGCAAGTGACATTTGGGGAATCTGGAAACCACAGCATCGGTGGAGAGGCCCATAAGCCAGGGTTTGCATCACTGGGGAGCTTGTCCTGGCATGATGCTCTCCTGCTAGGTGACAGCTGGGTCATCAACTCTGTCATGTTTGATTACCATTCCAACAGGACTCCGGTTAAGGGAGGCAGTGATGAGGGTTCTGGACTATATATCAATTAACAGTAACAGTGAAAAGAATGCAGCCAGTGTCTGTCGAATACTTACTAGCCCCAAAGTTCTGGATTAGGTATTTTACCTGCGTGACCTCATGGCCTCCTGACCTTATTATATATGACCAAGTATTATGATGAGCCCCACGTCACAGAGGAAGGAAGCAGGCCAGAAAGGGCCTGACTTAATTTGCCTGAGGTCCCAAGATAGCCAGTGCCGGAGCCAGGATTTGAACCTTGAACTGTATGGTCAATGTTTGTAGCTACTATGCTCAGTCATGTGAACAGAGCTACAGCTTGGAGAAAAGCAACCCAACCCAGTCCCTTAAAAAGAATCTGAGTGGACATGAGTGAGGTCTGAACACCTCTAGTGGAAGGACTGTGTTCTAACTGAACCAGGGTCCACCTGCCCACACAGTAAGGCCAAACACCTACACTGACCATTTGCAGTGGAAGAAATGAGGGCATTCCTTTGCGGGGCACCATGCAAGGAGAACTGAGCAGCCGACACTTAAGACTTGACCTCTCTGATGGCATACAAGCAAGAGTGCTTAAAGGCAGGGACAATTTCAGGAAAGCAGAAGTTACAGGCAAAATAATGAATCAATACATGGAGGTTTTACATTGGTTTTGGCCTTAACACGTGGGATATCTCAAAGTAAGAGCTTACAGGTTATAGGTAGATTAAAAGATTTTCTGATTTGCCATCCGTTAAGGAAGACAAGTGTTACTTCAAAATTGGGATCAGCAGAAAAGAACATTAGCTCTGGCTTGTGGGTGTGACTTCCTCTAAGGCCCCTTTGGAAGAAATGGAGAACAAAGTGATGATTAGAGCTCAGGGCTCAGTTCCCCTGTCTGAGGTCTATGTGCCAGCAGATCCACTTGGTGGGGCTTAGGGTTTCTGAAAAACAACTCAGGAGCATATGTTGAGATGTTATGTTCAGTTTCTGTAGCGAACCAAACATCCTGCGACTCTTTCTTGGCTATTGTTTTAAGCTGCTATTGCCTTCTTGCTTATTAAGTTGCCCGTGTACTTCCCAGGGCTAGCGAGGTGTCTGAAATTTCTATGAATGAACTCAAGATTCTACTTCACTTCCATGCTCGCAAAGCAGTCTGTGGCGTGGGGAGGGTTAGCAGCGGGCCCTTAAGAGGAACCCCCACTATTTCAGGATCAGAGCCTCAGGTATGAAGAGAACACAGAGTGACAGTTACAAGGTGCAAAAGGAGGAGACCCGAGGGTACCAGGCTGGAGGGTGAGCCCACAGCAGGTCAGGCGGTGAGGACACAGCACCTTGAGGATGCCTCACAGAAAAGAGCAGGTAGGATGAAAGGGGGTGGACACTCAGGGTTTGTACGTGGTTGCTTTTCAAACTTCCAGTGTGAGAAACGAGCAGTTGTAGCTGCTAATGACGGTCTCAGTCTGTCCAGTTGATGGTCGATGGTTGTCCAATCGACCCTATAACTCTGTGCCTGCAGGTGAGGGACACCATTATTTGCCTGTGGGGAGCTGAAAAAGCAGCAAGAGCTGAGATGAAGAGAAGCTGCCAGAACCCAGCCGGACTGCCCTCTGCAGCCTGTCCACCCTCCACAGCCCTGCCCTGCAGCTCTCTGCACTCTTCTTTGCTGTCTTTCTCTGTTATCTCCCGCCCTTTTCTTCACTTAGTCATCCATATAACCATTCAACAGACATTTGCGGGGCACCCATTATATTCCAGGTAACGGAGATGCAGCTGTGAAAGCTAGAGCCTCTGCCCTCAAGGAACTTACAATGTAAAGCACAGAGAGACAATGCCACACAGCGTGGCCAGTCCTGCAACCCAGAGAAGCAAGGGACCATGATAGAGAGAAAGGAAAGAGGAGGGGGACGGGCATTAGTTAACCTTGCTTTCAATGGAGGAAAGCAGAAGAGAATATGATTGTTAATCTTAAGTGTTAACTTGACTGGGCTAAGGGAAGCCCAGATGGCTGGCAAAATATTATTTTTGTATGTGTCACTGAGGGAGTTCCCAGAAGAGACTGGCATTTGAGTCAGCAGACTGAGTAAAGAAGGTGACCCTCCTTGATGCCAGTGGCACTCTCCAATCTATTGAGGGCCTGATGAGAATAAAAAGGTCAGGGAAGGGCAAATTCACTGTCTCTGCTTGACCTGGGAAGCCATTTTCTCTTGCCCTTGGACATTGGTGTTCCTCACTCTCTGGCCTTCAGACTCAGACTTGGACTCACACCATCGGTGCCCTGGTTCTCAGGGCGTTGGGCTTGGATAAGAACTACACCACTGCTTTCCTGGACCTCCAGCTTGCAGATTTTTTTATCTGATCTTCTTATACCTGCGTCCCAGAGGCCTAGAGCTCCATAGAACTGGGTGTCTGTGTGTGTTTGGGGGTGGGGTGGAGAAAGGAGGTGCTCAATATTTTGAATTTTGCCTTGTCCAGGTCTGATGCCTGACTTTTTTAGCCTCAGCCTGTGGGACTTCTCAGCCTGCATAAGCATGTGGGCCAATCCCTCATAATAAATCTCTTTCTATATATCTGTACATATTCTGTTGCTTCTGTGACTCTGCAGAACCCTGATGAATACAGCGGATGAGGCATCTGAGAAACATCTCCTGAGGCTTGCTTACTCCTACTGCCTAAACCCAAGGGCACGACCAGGACTCCTACTAAGAACAAACTCTCTAAGTATCACTTCAAACTCACAGCTTCTCTCCTGAGAGCATCTTATTCTTCCTAGCTTTACCCACTGCCTAAGCACCTCATCCTGAGCATTCTTGGTTCACTTGCATAAGTCCTAGGATCCCTGGAAGGTCAGCACTCACTTTTCCCAGGCTGGCCTGGTCTGACCTCTTTCTTTAAACTTCTAAGCATGGCTTGGAGGAGGATGTGCTTTGCCAAAGTTGAATCAAGCACACAACAGCCACCAAATGACCCAAAGTGAAATAAATACTGTGCAAGCAATCTATGTGTCCTAAGGGAATCAGTGCTAAAGAGATTTCTTGAAGAGTCAGGAAAAGGACCTAATAGTAATCACAGTCTGCATTTGCACGATGCAATATAGTTAGTAAATCCCTTAACATGCTCTCTCGTCGGTTTCTCAATGCAATCGTCTGTGATGGTTGTACAGTAACCCTCATTTGATGGGTGAAAGAATGAGGGTTCTGTAAGGGCCAGTGACTTGCCCAAATCTGGACTCAGCCATGAAGCTTGGTGCAGGGTCCACACCTTTGAGCCCCAAGTGCTGAGGCCCTTTCTCCCTTACTCAGATAAATCAGTGAGAAGAGAAGAGAAGCAAATCCAAGAAAGAAAACAAGCATGAAAACAGCAACAAATGGGAGTGATCACAGCCATGTGAGGATCACAAGCAAGTTCCCTTCCAACCTGAGTGTATTTAGGCAGTGGGGCTCCTGCCCAGGCTGAGGAAACCTTGAGGTTTAATATGTGATCAAGTCAGATTTTAGACTGAAGTATCAAAATGTCAGCAATACCAAGCGGTGAACACAAAGTCCCACACTGACTGCCTTCAAGCAGTCTCTATAACACCAAACAAATGGGGACAACACAAACAGGAATGTGTAAAAGA
Organism: Sapajus apella; assembly: GCF_009761245.1. Classification (NCBI taxonomy): domain Eukaryota; kingdom Metazoa; phylum Chordata; class Mammalia; order Primates; family Cebidae; genus Sapajus; species Sapajus apella. The sequence continues at coordinate 23,630,974 of NW_022436961.1, read as the reverse complement.
GCAGAATTTATGCTAATTTCTCATCCATCGTTCAAAAGGTTTTACTATGGAAAATTTCAAAGGTATATAAAAGTAAGAATACTCTTAATTTTTTTTCACTTTTATCTTGATATAATTGCAGACTCATGTGCAGCTATAGGTAATACAGAGAGGTTTTATATAGTGTTCATCCAGTTTCTTGAAATAGTAACATCTCAAAAAACTATAGAATAAAATCAAAGTCAGGAAATTAACATTGATATGTAACCACTATCCTGGAACAAATCCCTTGTGTGTACTGAGGGATGACTGTATAAACTTTTTTCAAGTGACCACAGAAAATTCGTCATGATAAATTATGTCCTGGGCCCGCCAAAAAGTCAACAACACTAAAATAACTGAAATCATGAAAGATATTTAACATCATGAAACATTATGAAAATTCAAATTAAAATCACAATGAGGTATCACCACGTATCTATCAGAGTGAGTAACACCAAATACTGGTCACGATGCAGAGAAATTAGATTACTCACACATTGCTGGTAGGAACTTAAAATGGCATAGCCACTCTAGAAAATAGTTTTAGCAGTTTCTTACAAAGCTGAACATGCATTTATTGTATGACCCATAAATTGCACTCCTGGGCATTTATCCCACAAAATGCAAAACTTATGTTCCTGAACACACCTTTATAAAAATGTGTTTAATTTAATCAAATTGTGTACAGCCTGTCATGGAATACTACTCAGCAATCAAAAGGAACAAACTACTGATGTGTGCATCACTAGGATGCATTTCCAAAAACATTACACTGGGTAACTAAAACCAATCTCAAAAGGTTACATAGTGTGTGACTTCATTTATATAACATCTCAGCCACTTTTAAGAGAAAATAGTAAAAAATGTTGCTCTAAGCATGCCAACCATCACGTCCAGCTTTTTATAGGAACCATGACTCTGAAACAGATGGAATCCACTGCTCCAGCACCTGGCTTGCCCTTCTGTGCCACCCTTTCATTGTTATTTGGGGGATGTTTCCCCTTAAGGTAGAAATGGCTCTGAATCAAAGCCAATATGTCTCATGCAATTATAAAACAAATTATAGAGTCACAGAATGTTACAGGGAAAGAAACCTTGGAGATCATCTAGTTCAGTGGTTCACAACTATGGCTGAACAACGGAATCACCCCAGGAGCTTTAAAATAGACTGATGTCTGGGGCCTAGCCTCAAAGGTTCTAGTGTAATTAGTTTGAGAAAGTTTCCAGGCATCACTATTTTTCAAAAGCTCCCCAAGTGATTCTGAAGTGCAGCCAGGTTTAAGAACCACTGGCGAATCCAAGCTCCTCATTTTACAGATGAGGAAACTTTAGGCCTCCAAAGATGAAATAATAGCCCACAGTAGGTCACATGGCCAGACTGGGTTAGAGCTGTCTCTTGAATCTCTCCCCACTGTGGGTGTGGCACTTTTGCATTCATTGTCACGTCCATCCCCCTTACAAGGCTTTGAGGCAAGATGAACAATTATAATTACTCTCATTGTAGAGGTAACACAAGTGAGCCACACAGAGAAATAATGGTGTGCTTAGGATATTGCAGACTGCAACAGAGAAAAACCACAAGTTTGGCCTCAGCTTCTAGCCCAGTAAGAGGTCCTAAAAGGAGAGTCGAGCACTCATTTATCAAGACGACGTGATTGAGAGACAAACTACAAACCCAAGCATATGGAGGACTACAGAGCTTTCCAAGGGCACCCTCCCAGACCAATTTCTCTTGCATCTGTTCAACATAACTCATTAAAGCATCCCCAATTTTCATAGATCTTCATCTGTTACTGTCAGCACCTATTGGATCTCCATTTGCACCCAATTTATCTCTGCCTCTTACTAGGAATGAGAATGAACAGCCCCTGCCCTTCTCACTTCTGAGGTTGCTTATTTACAATTGCATTTTAGTGTGAACTGGCCCATTTATTCATTAGTTTTAATGGGTCCCTTTCAATGTCTAGTTACCATCAAGGATGTTATAATCATTCACTATAGCATGCTGGGTGTCTGCATTTTATTAAATATGGTTTATAACAGTGGGAGTGGGGGTGTGGATGTGGAGAGAAGGGCATAAAGAAGGCAAAATGAAGAAGCTAAGCCAGCAACAGACAACTTGGTCCCCTGGGGATCTTGGTGTTTCAGGAGGTCCCTGGCAGTAACTAGTGGAGGACAAGCAAGTCCAAGGGCTGTCTCTCAGGGATTCTCTAAGAGGCAGAAGAAGATGCTCCAAACATCCAAAAAGGAATGAAAACCAACTCCTGTCTTCATGCTGAATACAGTTTTTGCCAATTGTCTTGGTGCCATCACTGCTTGGAAACTAAATGCCTTTGTTGTTGTTTCTCAGCTAAATCACTTTACAAGAAGTGTCTGTGAAACTTAAGATATGTATCAGAAAATGTCATTGTGTAGTTTTTGGTTTATGTGTTATCATTGCTTTTCTTTTATTTCTTTTATTTTTAAAGTTGAAACTGGTTCTTGTCTTTAAGCCAAGTGAAATGGTGCTTCGTGTTAAAGAAAGAAAACTTTAGCAGGTAATATCTCCCAAAAGGCAGGCCATGGTTCTGGAGAAACATGGGACTTGAGCCACAGCCCTGGGTTTGGATATGGCACTTACTAGCTTTAGGGCCAATACTCTCTGTTTGAGTTACTGTTATACACAAAACCCAGTTAAATCACTCAATGGGACTTGTATGTGTGCTTTAAATACCAACCTAAGAGTAACATTTTTAAAGTCTGGTTAAAAAAGATAAAGTAAGACTCATGGGGTCCTTTTTAGCTGGGCCTAGGCAGAACACAAGGTCAATTCTCCCTCCTCTGAATTTGTGGGTCACTAATTCTCCACTTCTGGTCCTGATAACTTATTCATCTTCGAACCTTCATAAATATCTGTTCTTTCATCTACATGTCTGTCCTTCTATCCATCTGTCCATTCATCTATCCATTTATCCATCCATGTATTCATCCATCCATCCATTTATCCATCCATCTATCCATCCATGAATTCATCCATCCATCCATCATCCATCCATCCATCCATCCATCCATCCATCCATCTATCCATCCACCCACCCATTCTGTAGCCCCATGTTCTTTCCATTTGCAGGAAGCCTTGCATTAGAGGCTTTAAGGAATCATTCCTGCAGCTAGCCACTCCGCTAACCACAATGTAGTTGAAAGTCCCAGCTCTGAAATGATGTTGACTCAGGGCTGAATTGACTTTCATGGGTCTTAGGGATTTATGTTCATAGACGCTTTTAGTCCATTACAAATTGTATGTGTTTGTGTGTGTTTATGTAAAATATTTTATAACTGTGATGGTATAAATACAACTATAAACCTGAATGGATTGATTTATTTTTTTCCAATTAAAAATAATTCAAACATTTTGGGGGCCCCCCAAAAGTATTGTGGGCTTTTGCTTTTGTGCTTGTGGTAGAAATACAGTCCTAAAGCTGATCTATGCTCCCAGATCCAAAGAATACTCCCACTCACCTTTCTAAAAGGGTTTTCTCTGTCTAGTTAGGAGAAACTTCTGAACCTAAAGGTGATTTCAACTTAAAAACTAAAATGTAATGTATTCTGGGTGAGTATAGGAATGTCTAGCCCAGGAAAATCCCATTGGGAGCCAGAAGCCCAATAAAATATGCATAGAGTGAATGAATGAATGAATGAATGAATGCTTTAAATGGGAGTCTACATCTCACTTTGCTTCAAGAGAAGAAAATTCAAAAATTATAATAGAAGGCTTTTACTTAAAAAATATCAACTGACACCTACCTAATCAACTAAGTTCAGAAAATATAGGACATTCACATCCAAAGAAAGGATGGGTGGGCACCTAAGGCCAAATGCCAGATATTTTTTTTACAGATACACAGATAAATTTTGTTAGGTTAAAACAATAATGAGCTAATGCCACCATTTAATGGATCACCTACAAAATTTAGGCACTTTAAATGTATTATCTTTCACTCTCACCAAGCTAAATATTTTAACTCCATTTTACAGTTGAGAAGAGGGAGGGAGAGTGATTAAATGACCCGCTCAAGACCAGGGACCCCTATGATGTTGCTACGTGGCATTGGCTAACTTGCCTTACCTTACAGAGGTTTTCCAGGTATTAAGCGTAGCTTTGTATGCTATACAGCACTAGGCAAATGGAAAGAATCTTTACGTTATTTATAGTTTAAGAATAAATCAATGGTAATAACTATGTTTTTGAAACTTGACTCCATAAAGTTTTGTGAAATTTCTAAGCAAGTCACAAGCAAAAGAATAAAATTCAGAACTGGGATTCTACCCCACCTATGGAGTGTCTACCCTACCTTACCTGCCTTACCTGTGGAGTGCCTACCTTGCCTTGGCTTACCCATCCACCTGTGGAGTGCCCTAAAGAGACCTTGGAGAGAAGTCATTTAGGGTGACCAGCTTCTTCCACTTTGCCCAGGACTTTCCAAATTTTAGCATTGAAAGCCTTGTGTCCCTGGTAACCCCTCTGGTGATCCTAGATTTATCTTCCCAACCTGCTCCTGATTCCTACTGACAGCAAAAGTGGGGAGGCAGATGGTTCATTCTCACAGCACCATGCATGCTGTATGTAATTTTCCTCTTATTAGAGGTGAGGAAAGTGAGGCTCGCACGGATGCCCAAGGTGACCCAACTGTGAAACAGGGATGACCTCTATCGTGTCTGTCATTCTCAGAGTCATGGTATTCCCTTTACACTGTGCTCTGGGAAATACCTCCTGGCCTGAGTGTCTTCTGTGCTCAAGACAGAAGACTCTAGATCAGTCTCCTCTGAAGGGATTCCTGGCGGCAACTATGGTACAATCAGGAGATGGTTAATTTGGTGCAGACAGGACATGGTTAATGTGACAAAGGGTTTCCAACTGCAGGATGAAGCCATCATGGTCTGTTATTTTGAGGGAGGAGGGTGGGAAGCTTGCCGGGAAGTGGGTGGGAGGGGTAGATGCTTTGGAGCTTGCCTGCCCCGCTTTATTATTAGGTTAATTGAAACCATAAAAGCAAACTCCGATTTGCATTTAAGCCCTGCATAGCAGATGGCGACAAGTTCCGAGGATCATAAAAAGAGGATTGAAAGTTATAAAGCGTCTTGGGCTCATCTGTGCCAGAGTGCTGGAGGAAAGGCATTGTGGGAGATGGGCTGCAACCCTCTCCAACCCACGAGTCTGGAACTACATGACCCCAGTCCTGCACCCTGCACCCCTTCCTCGTGTGGCACACAACTTCCCCACCTGGGACAGGTTGTTCTTCCCGGGTCTCACAAGTTCCAGAAATGTCAAATAACTTTCCTTTTGCTCCTCTTAAAAGTATGCCTTCACATCAACTTTCTTTGGGGAAAACAAGGTTTGCCTTTATCGTCTCTTTATCTCTGCTTATGGGCATGAGTCAGATGATGCTGCTATAAAAAATAGATGTGCAGAGACTGGGTGGCTTCAACAATGTGAATTTCCCACAGTTCTAGAGGCTGGAAAGTCTAAGATCAAGGTGCCAGCTGATTCTAGTCTTCTAGAATTTCTTGTTTGCAGGTAGCCACCTTCTCGCTGTGTCCTTATGTGGCAGAAGGGGTGAAGGATCTCTCTAGAGTTCCTTTTTTAAGGGCACTAATCTCATTTATGAGGGCTCCACCCTCATGGCCTAATGATGTCGCAAAGGCCCCACCTCCAAATGCCCTCACATGGGAGATTAGGGCTTCAATATATAAATATGAATAGTCAATGTATAAATATAAATATGAAAACTCAACATGAATTTTGGAATGGGAAACACACATTCAGTCCACAACACCATCTTTCTCCTTTCAACCTTGTACTATGCTTGCCCTCTCATCCCCAACAGTGTCCTACTTGTCACTCTCCCCTAAATACCTTTCCTTGGAAGACCTCAGGCTCCTAACATACATTTGCTGTCTTAGTTCACGCTGCTGTAACAAAGTGCCATAGACTGGGTGGCTTATAAACAACAGAAACTTATTTCTCATAGTTCTGAAGGCTGAAAGTCCAAGATCAAGGCTCCAGCATGGTAGGACTCCGGCAGGTCCTCTTCCAGGTTGCAGACTGCCTACTTTTCATTATGGGCTCACGTGGCAGAGAGTAGAGACGGGAAGCAGCCTCTCCCCTTATAAGGGCACTAATCTCAATCAGGGGGGCTCTATCCTCATGACTTCCTCTGAGCCTCCTTACCTTCCAAAGCCCCACCTGCAAACACCATCACAGCACAGATTAAGGCTTTGACACATGAATTTTGGGAGGGCACAAACATTCAGGACATAACGTCTTTCTTTTTCCTTGCCCACTGAATCTTCCACTTCTCTCTGCCACTTCTGTTTGCCCATTCTCTGCCAGAAAAAATGGAACCTAACGAAATGATTCACATTCTTTGTCTATAGTAAATACTTCTCAGTGATATCCCCACCCTCCCCCAACCTCCTCCTCACTTTCAGTGGATGACTTGCCTCCTAGATAACTGAAAAAACAGAATCCTTTAGACAAGAAGTTCTAAAGATCTCCATGCTGCCAGTGATCCTTCCACCCATCTCAGAGAAGAGGATCCCTGCTCTGCCACACCTCACACCTCATCCCAATTTGTCATATCCCCTCTGGCCTTGGCTCTGTCAGGTATCTTCTTTCTCCCGCACCTTTGAATTTTTCTCTCTCCTCTGATCTTTCTCTGTCTACATAACCACCCTAGAAATAAATCCCCATCCCATCCTGGCTCCTTATTTGATCTTCACCACAGCCTCAAGCCTCTCCATGGAGTGGTTTTGTTCTGCTGCCTCTTCTTTCCTCTTTCCATCTTTGCCATGTCACTAAAATGCCAACCACTTTGCCCCCTTTCAGCCTCCAGGTGCTGTTTGGACAACCTTATCTGCTTGTTGACCTGCAGACACTTTGACTAGAAGGTCAAATGTTCCATATGCCTTCAAAGTGTACCAGTAAAGACTATTTCTTCCCAATCATCCATATGTGTGATTGGAGATCTTATAGGACCTTCTATGCACCTCTGTACTCAACAACAACAAAAAGGCTATCGTGGCTGCTAAAGCGTGGTTCTACCCTCTAGGACGCGGTGTTCTTTGAAGGCAGGAGACCCTACCCTGGTTACCCACCCCAGTATTTAGTTCTGGTAAGACAGGATTTCAGAACATGTGTTGTCACTTAATGAAGGGAAGGTCAGAAGAATGGCATTTCCATGGCAATTTCCATGCTGATGCCTACATAAAGAGTCTGAACAAAACCTTCGTGCCAAGCCCTTGCCATCGTGTCACTGTAAGGTCATTTTCACCAACCTGTAATTTAATGGGTCGCATCTTTAAACTATGCCACAGTACAAATTGAGTTTTCTAAGATACAAAAAGAAAGAAAGGGAAGGGTAGACGTTCATTAATCTTGTGCTGTGTAGGACCACCATACTAGTCACTCTGTATGCATTCACTCAGGCAATCACTGGTAGGCAAATGTTTTAAACCATATTATTTTAGAGAAGAGGAAATAGAGGCCAAGGAAGGTTAAGCAATTTGGACACTGGGGACAGAGATAAAGCAAGATTGGCTATGTGTGCATAATTGTTGAAAGTAGGTGACGGGCACATGGGGGTTTGTATTAGTCAGGGTTCTCTAGAGGCACAGGACTAATAAGATAGATGTATATATGAAATGGAGTTTGTTAAGGAGTATTGACCCACATGATTACAAGGTGAAGTCCCACAATAGATCATCTGCAAGCTGAGGAGCAAGGAAGCCAGTCCGAGTTTCAACACCTCAAAAGTAGGGAAGCCGACAGTGCAGCCTTCGGTCTGTCCTCAAAGGCCCGAGAGCCCCTGGCAAACCACTGATATAGGCCCAGGTGTCCAAAAGCTGAAGAACTTGGAGTTTGATGTTTGAGGGCAGGAAGCATCCAGCACGGGAAAAAGATAGAGGCCAGAAGACTTAGCCAGTCTTGTCTTTCCACCTTCTTCTCCCTGCTTTTATTCTGGCCTTGCTGGCAGCTGATTAGAATGTGCCCACCCAGATTGAGGGTGGGTCTGCCTCTGCCAGTCTACTGACTCAAATGTTAATCCCCTTTGGCGACACCTTCACAGACACACACAGGAACAATACTTTGCATTGTTCAACCCAATCAATTTGATGCTCAATATTAACCATCACAGGGTTTATAATAAACTATTTCCTATTTTTAAATATGTTTCAGTTTGTTCTATAATAAAGTGAGGAAAAAAGCGGCTCACTATCACTCAGCTAGCGTATTAGTTACCTATTGCTAGGTGACAAATTACCCCAAGCTTAGCAGCTTAAAACAGCACACTTTTATTATCTCGCTCTTTCTGTGGATCAGAAATCTGGGCTCAGCTTAGCTGGGTGTTGCTGGTTCGGGGTCTTTCACAGGCTGCAGTCAGGGGCCTGGCTGAGGCTGCAGTCATCTCCAGGGTCAGCTGGGGTGGTGAGGATCAGCTTGTATGCTCATGCATGTCAGGGCCTCCCTGGCTGTTGACCAGAGATACCAGTTCTTTGCCACATGGTCATTGCCATAATGTGACAGCATGGCAGCTAACTTCCTGTAATGTGGGGGCTCTTAGAGACAAGTAAACAGCACTTGAGATAAAAGCCACAGCCTCTTATAACCTAATCTTGGAAGTGACACCCCATTACTTCTATTGCATTCCACCCATTAAAGCAAGTCAAGGGAATGGCCACACTCCAGGGGGAGTGGCTGCAGAGCGGGGGGAATGCCAGTGGGGACCCTCTTAGAGGCTGTCAATTAGAGCTCCGGAGCTAGTTAGTAGCTTCACTAGCCTTTAAACTTTTTTCCATTTGGCATTAAATTATGTGTTTTCTACTGTTCTCAACACCCTCATGGTTCACCACTGACAGGTGAATGAGCTTATCAAATTGGCCCAGCAGAATGCAGGTCTGTTTGGTGAGTGTGACTTGGAATTTGGTGCTGGTTGGAAACAGGGCTCCAGCATCACATGACTCTAGAGGAGCACCATCGCCACTGGAGAAACGCCAAGTACCAGATGAGAAGCATGAAAGCTTTCACTGATAAGTGGTCCAGTGGGAGCCCTCGGCAGCAGAGTATAAGAAGAGGAGCTTTAGGCAGGGGTATCCACTGAGGGCAGAAAATTGCATCATCTTTTTACCATCAGCCCCCAGCAGACCGTCTAGTAGATGGTCCATTTTATGCATTTGTGGAGCAAACACAAATGCACAAAATGAGAAGGGGGTGTGGGTATGTTAGAAAAGGAGGTGGAGTCCACTGGGAGCAGACCAAAGTCTGACCCACGCTGAAGGTGTGGCCGTGTGGGTCAGATCCATGGGAGAGGGCAGGAATCCTTCCCCAAGGTCGGGCCTCTGCAGGTACTAGTGCAGGCTGAGCAGCTTCCCAGGGTCCCTGATCACTTAGTCATGGTTTCCTTTGTCTCTGCAGAGGTCAGTAATTGACCCTGGGACCCAGCTCAGGGCCCTGCCAACATGACCAGCAAAGGGCTTTCTACCAGAGTTTGCAGGATGTGTGTCTTATAGACCCAGGGTTTGTAGAGGTGCTGGAGTCACCTCTACAAAGGGAGGTAGAAAGACAGGTCTCTGGGATCCTAACTTTTCCTTCTACAGTGGCATGGTTCTGTGAGTTGCTTGAGAACATAGGGATACCTGGGCTTGCAGGCTTTCTTATTTGAGCCTGCATGGTTTTCAAATTTCAGCTCCATCACTAACAAGCTGTGTGACTGGGGCCAAGAGATGTAACTTCTCTGTGCCTCCCTTGCTGGTCTATAAAAGAAGAATGGTATTGGTATATATTACTTAGGTTTTGTGCATATGAAATAATTCAATTCATGTAAAACACTTAGAAAGCAAATGTTAGCATACAAATTATAACATCATTATTGTTATTATTATTATTATTGGTGGTCTGCTTTCTTGAGTTGTGTCTTGCCTGTGGGCTGGAATGACAGGCATCTTGTCCCTTCTCAGTAAAGCTTTAAGAAACCCTCCCAACCCAGAGGGGCCCCAGGGAAGTGGTACTTTCTGCTTTCATCTCAGAGAGGTGAAAGGCAGGCACAATTCCAATCCCAGGAGGCGCTGGGGCTGGAGCGGGAGGGATGGATTTCTTCTAGTTTGTGTTGTTGTTTTAATTTCTGAACACATTTCTCCAAGGGTTGGGGGAGGCTGTAGAGCACGGGGAAGTCTGAGCACCCAGGAGCCTGTGCGGCTGTGATTAGATGGCTTAGGCCCAGCAGCAGCAGCTGTTAATCCTGACTATTAATTAGAAGATATGGGGAGAGAATCCCAGCCTGCGAGCTCAGTTAAGCCTGAGCAGCACTCTGTCTTCTTCTGCAGCGTAATCCCCTTTGAGACTTGGGAAAGCATGGGCCCCAGGAGAAGCGCCAGGAGGGCCGGCACCGGCAGATACCTGCCATCAAAGGCCCAGATGTCTCTGCACCCATAAGTTGCCAGCTCTTCCATAGGGACAGCACTTTACAGTTTCCGAAGCCCATTCAAATGTGCTGCAAAGGCCCCTGGCTTTATTTCTATTTGGAAGGCCAGTAGGGGAGACTTGGATTGCCTGTGGGATTTACAACAATGAGTATAAGGGCCAGGGCTCCTCCCCCACCACCCACACCAAGCCTTCATGTCCATGTCTTGCTCTCCATGAGAACCTGGCAGGAGAACTGGTGTGCTTCACTTGCTTGGAAATCAAAACCTCTAGGACCCCCCAATGACTTTGGAAGTCATTGTGTTTGACCTGATGTCCTTGTTCTTGCTGGAAGGAATGGAGCCAGCCACACCTATAGAGAGCAGTTTTCTCTCCCAGATCAAGAGTTTGCTGTCTAAACTCCATAGCCTGGTCCTCAAGATTCCCTAAACTTAACTCCTGAGGTTCCCACTGCCACCAGTGCCCCTGTACCTGGACCCATATCCTTACAGTTTATAGAGAACCCTAGACCTGATCTCATTTTGTCTTCAGCACCTCCACGAGAGAAGTCATGCTAGGAATGCATGTCTCTCATTCTAAAGGCAGGAAAGCTCAAGGGGTGAGATTGCTCAGATCAGGTCGCCAGAATAATAGCGGGGAGCAGGCTTGAGAAGTGTGCCTGCTGATTCCTTCATCTGAGTCTGAGCATAGGCATCTCCACTTCCATACTTTCCCTCCAGTGACTCTAGCCTGCATGGTTTTACCCACTCCCCTCCCCCACGGATATCCTCTCTTCACTCAGGACCTAACTCAAGTCTTTTTTCCAGAAGGTCTTCACCAACTACATGGCGTCCACTAATCTTCCTTTTTCCTGAACTCTCCTGAATATCATTGATACCAAGGGCACATACTGTACCAGGAGAGGAAGTGTCTGGGGACCCGCTCCTTGTTGAGGGAGGGAACACGAAAATAAAATGGAAGGCTGGGGCTCCAGTCCTGTGTTTCATTTCTGACTGGCTGTGTAACCTGGATCAAGCCTCTCCACTCCAGCAGTCCTGTTTTCCCATCTATGAAATAAGCACATGTGTCTGTGGTGGGAGATGAATGACAGTCAGGAATGTAGGTGAGACAGGCATGGAAGAACCTATGCAAAACTGCTGATTTCTAAAACTGCATTATCTCTGAGGTGAATTAAAACAACTGCTGAGAGCTGAGATATCTAGAGCCGGGATTTCTTTTCTACCTTCTCCTTTCCCACCTTACCAGAAAGGGCTTCATGGAGTTGCCCAGGGAGAATGCAGCAGCTGCCAGGAATTAAGGTCCAGAAGGTGAACTTTGAAAACAGAACGTCCCAGGCAGAAACTCTGGTGATGATGATGATCATCATCATCTCAAAAAATGTGTGAGTACTCATCATATAGCAGATTTTATGTTAATGCTTTATACATAACCCAAACTACTCTGCACAGAAAAACAGAAACTGTTGTGTTTATGTTTTACAAGTAAGGAAACAGAGGCTTATAGGGTTTAAATAATTTAACATTCTGCTAGCAGTCAGCATTTTGGGTTTTAAATGCATACGCTGCAATTACTAGTGCTTGCACTCACTGCAAAGTTACACAATCTCTTCGAGACTCAGTTTCCTCCCTCAAAAAAAATGGAGATAAAAATATTTACAAGTTTATTATTGGTGCTTTGACTAAGTATGCCTACTGTTGGACCTGGTCCATTTTAGGATCTGAGTCACAGGCAGCTTCCTTCCTTACTCAAAGACATGTATGTGGGTTCATAAGGAAGTGGTCCACATGCCATAAAGCACTTGGAATTCTTGCCACTTTGGGATCAATCTCTATCCGTTATTCTCTGTCCCACCTATGCAGTTCTACATTAAATAGGAAGGCATTTAGAGGTGATCTAGCTCAAATACCTCATTTAGCAGATGAGAAGACTGAGACCCAGAAAAGCCAGGGGATTGCTTAAGATAGCATGGCTTGTTGTAGACACAGAAATCATATATACCCATGCCTCGTGCCCTCTAACATCATCACATTAGATGCATTACACATCAAATTGACCATATCTTTTTGCTGTTTTAAACTTTTTATTTTGAGATTGTCATAAAGTCATGCAGTTGCAAGAACTACTATAGAGATTCCTTTTACTTGGCTTGCTCAAACGATAACATTGCATGTAACTGTAGGACATATCACAACCAGGGTATTGACAGGTACAGGCAGAATACAGAGTCTTTGCGTCACCCCAAGGATCCATCATACCTTTTTATAGCCAGACTCACTTCCTTCCAATGAACCTCTCTTAACTCCTGGCAACCACTGGTCTGTTCTCCATTTCCATAATGCTTTTCAAGAATGTTCCATAAAAAGGTTGCTTTTTCTCACTCAACAGTATTCTTTGGAAATTCATTCAGATGGTTGTATGTATTAATAGTTTCTTCGTTTCTATTGCTGAGGAGTATTTCATGATATGGATGTACCACAGTTTGTTTCAGTGATCATTTGCATGTCTTTCACATCTATTTTGTTTCCAAGTTTTGACTATTATGGCTACGGCTGCTATGAACATCCATATACAAGTTTTTGTGTCAACAGAAATCTTCATTTCTTTGGGATAAATGTCCAAGAATGTGGTAGTTGCATGTTTACTTTTATTTTAAGAAACTGGCCAAATATTTTCCAGAGTGGTTGTATATTGCTTTTCACACTCTCATGATCAATGTGTGCATAATCCAGTTTGTGTCATGGTCAACACTTGATGGTGACTCTATTTTTCACTTTAGCCTTTCTGTTACGTATCTAGTGATGTCTCACTGTGGTTTTAATTTGTACTCCCCATTCCCTAGTGATGTTGAACATCTTCTTATGTGCTTATTTGCAACCTGTATACTCTCTTTGGTGAAATATTTCTTCATGACTTTTTTCTTTTTTTTTTTGAGATGGAGTCTCACTCTGTTCTCCAGGCTGGAGTGCAGTGGTGTAATCTCAGCTCCCTACAACCTTGATCTTCTGAGTTCAAGCAATTCTGCCTCAGACTCCTGAGTAGCTGGGATTACAGGTATGTGCCACCACATTCAGCTAATTTTTGTATTTTTTAGTAGAGACAGGGTTTCACTATGTCGGACAGGGTTTCACCATGTCGGCCAGGCTGGTCTCGCACTCCTGACTTCAGATGATCCACTTGCCTTGGCCTCCCAAAATGTTGGGATTACAGGTATGAGCCACTGTGCCCAGCCCATGATTTTTGCCCATTTTGTAATTAGATTTTTTTTTTTTTACCATGGAGTTTTGAGATGTTTTCATATAATGTATATATCAATCCATTGTTGGATATGTGGTTTGCAAATACTCTTGCCCAGTCTATAGCTCATATTTTTATTATATTAACAGGGCACATTGCAGAGCAAAAGCTTTTCACTTTAATAAGGTTCAATTTATTATTACTATTTTTTGCCTGTGGAAGTCCAGTTGTTCTAGAACCACTTGTTGAAAAGACTGTAACTCCTCCATTGAATTGCTTTTGTACTTTTGTCAAAAATCAAGTTGCTTCATCTGTGTAGGTCTATTTCTGCATTCTGTATTCTGTTTTATTTACTTATGCAACTATTCTGCCATAAGTCTTGGTTATTACAGGCATATAAGAAGACTTGAAATTGAGTAGACTAATTTCTTCCCAGGCTCAAAGTCATTTTACCTGTTCTAGCTCTTCTGCCTTTTCTTATAAATCTTAGAATAATCTTATCTACAACTACAAAAATCTTGCTAGGATTTTGATAGGAATTGAATTAAGCCTGTGTATCATTTTGCAGAGGATTAATATCCTTACTTTGTGAAGTCTTCTGACCCATGAACATTGTATGTCCTTTTAATTATTTATTTAGATCTTCTTTGACTTCCTTCATCAGCATTTTGTTGTTTTCAGCATACAAGTATTCAACACGATTGGCTAGATTTACACTTAAGGGCTTCATGTTTTCTGAGAGACTGTAAATGGTGTTGCATTTTTAACTTTGTTGTTCATGAGTTTATTGTTAGTATATAAGACATAATTGATGTTGTTTGTTTATCTTGTGTTCTAGGACCTTCTGTAAGTTTTTCTGTCATTATTGTTTTGAGGGAGGAGTTGGAAATTGCTGTGTAGATCGTCATGTCATCTGCAAATAGGGTCAGTCTTTTCCCCCAAGATTGGGAACAAAATAAAAATGTCTTCTCTCACCATTCTTGTTTTACATAATGCTAGGTGTTCTAGCCAGTACAATAAGGTAAGAAAAGACAAGACATACAGATTAAAAAGGAAGAAATAAAACTGACCTTATTTGCAGATGTCAGTCTTTCAACACTAATATAATGTTACCTGTGAATTTTTGTAGATACTCATTATAAAGTTGGGAAAGTCTCCTTCTATTCTTATTTCAGTGAGAAACTTTATCAGATGGTTTTATTAAAATATTCTATCAAATTCTTTTTCTGCATTGAGTTAGGTGATAATATGAATTTTCTTCTTTATCTGGCTAATAATGTAGTTCCTTTTTAGCTGGCTTAGAAGGCTGGTTCAAAGTATTGAGCCAATCTTGTATCCTTGAAATAAACCCCACTTGGCCATGATGTAGCATTAATTTTTATATATTGCTGAACTCCATATGCTAATATTTTGCTAGGAAATTTTTGTCCATATTTCTAAAAAAATATTATTTTATAGTTCTCTCTCCCTCTCTCTCTCTCTCTCTCTCTCTCTCCTCTCTCTCTCTCTCTTCTACTGTCTTTGTATGGTTTTGCTATCAGGGTAAAACTATCCTCATAAAATTAATTGTGATGACTCCTCACCCTCACCATCTCATTCCTGTTTTCTAGAAAATATTTTGTAGAATTCACGTTAATTCTTCCTTAAATATTTGGTAGAATATTTTAACAAAACCACCTACGCCTAAAGATTTTATTTTTAGGAGTTTTTAAATTATAAATTCTATTTCTTTAATAGTTACAGGATATTCAAATTCTCTATTTCATATTGGGTGAGTAGTGGTAATTTGTGTTTTTTCAGGAGTCAGTTTCATCTAAATTATCAAATTAATGTGTGTAGAGTTGGCCATAGTATTTCTGTATTATTTTCTGAGGTCTGCAGAATCTTTATTGACAGCCCATATTTCACTCCTGATATTGACACTCTGAGTCTTCAGGTTTTTCTTTGTCAGTCTGGCTAGAGGTTTGTCAATTTTATTCATTTTGTCAGAGAATCACTTCTTTGTTTATTTTTCTTATTTTTTTTTCTGTTGATTTCTACTCTTTGTTTTTATTTTCTTCTGTTTGCTTTGGATTTCTTTTGCTCTTCCTTTTCTAAATTCTTATGGTGTCAGCTTAAATTATAGATTTGAGAGCTGTCCTCTTTCTCAATATATGTATTTAGTGCTATAAATTTCCTTCTCAGAACTGCTTTAGCTATGTCCCAAACGTTTTGGTATGTTGTATTATGATTTTTGTTTAGCTCAATATATTTTTCAATTTCATATGACAGTTCCTCTTTGACTTATGGGTTACTTAAAAGTCCATTCTTTAGAAAACTGGATGAATCACATTACCTGAGTTCAAATTGTATTACAGAGCTATAGTAACCCAAACAGCATGGTACTGGACCAGTGGAACAGAATAGAAAATCCAGAAAAAAATCCACACATCTACAGTAAATTCATTTTATTTTTTGAAAGCTGCCAAGAACATACAATGGGGAAAATATAGCCGCTTCAATAAATGGTGCTGGGAAAACTGGATATCTACATGCAGAAGAATGAAACTAGACTCCTGTCTCTTGCCATATATAAAAATCAAATCAAAATGGACTAAGAATTAACTCTATGACCCCAAACTATGAAACTACTACAAGAAAACACTGGGGACACTCTCCAGGACATCAGTGTGGGCAACAATTTCTTGAGTAATACCCCATAAGCACAGGCAACCAAAACAAAAATGGACAAATGGGTTCATATTAAGTTAAAAAGCTTCTGCACAGCAAAGGAAACAATCAACAAAGTGAAGAGACAACCCACAGAATGGGGAAAAATATTTGTGAACTACCCATCTGACAAGAGATTCATAACCAGAATATATGAGGAACTCAAACAACTCTATAGGAAAAAAATCAAATAATTTGATCAAGAAATTGGCAAAATATTTGAGTAGACATTTCTCAAAGAAAGACATGCAAATGACAAACAGGCATATGAAAAGGTGCTCAACATCATTGATCATCAGAGAAATGCAAATCAAAATTTTAATGAGAAACGAGATATCATCTCACTTTAGTTAAAATGGCTTATATCCAAAAGACAGGCAATAACAAATGCTGGTGAGGATATAGAGAAAAAAAGAACCCTGTACACAGTTGTTGGGAATGTAAATTAGCATAATCACTACGGAGAAGAGTTTGGAGGTTCCTTAAAAAACTAGAAATAAAGCTACCATGCAATCCAGCAATCCCAGTGCTGCGTACGTACTCAAAAGAAATAAGAATATTGAAGAGATACCTGCACTCCCATGTTTGTTGCATCTCTGTTCACAATAGCTAAGATTTGAAAGTGGCTTAAGTGTCCATCAACAGATGAATGGATAAAGAATATCTGGTACATATACACAGTGGAGAACTACTCAGCCATAAAAATAATAAATTTCAATCATCTGCAACAACATGGATGGAACTGGAGGTCATTATAGTAAGTAAAATAAGCCAGGCACAGAAAGACTTTGCATGTTCTCACTTATTTGTGAATCAAAATCAAAACAATTTAACTTATAGAGATAGAGAGCAGAAGGATAGTTACCAGAGGCTGGGAAGGGGAGTTGGGGGTGGTGGGTAGTAGGAATAGTTAGTGGGCACAAAAAATAGTTAGAATGTATGAATAAGGCCTAGTATTTGATAGCACAGCAAGTGACTGTAGTCAATAAAAATTTAATTGCACATTTAAAAATAACTAAAAGTATAATTCCATTGTCTGTAACACAGAAAAAGGATAAATATTTGAAGAAATGGCTACCCCATTTTCCATGATGTGATTATTATGCATTTTATACTTGTATCAAAATATTTCATGTACCCCATAAATATGTAATGTAGTATGTACCCACAAAAATGAAAAATAAAGAATTACCAAAAAAAAAACCCAACAAAATAAAAAAAAATTCAGTGCATTGTTTATTTTCCAAATGCTTGGGGATTTTCTGGTTATAATTTTACTACTGATTTCTAATTTGATTCCATTGTAGCAGGAGAAGGTACTCCTTTACAATCTCAATATTTAAAGTTTGTTGAAGTTTGCCTTATGGCTCAGGATATGATTTACATTGGTGTACATTCCATGTGAACTTTAAAAGAATGCACATTCTACTATTGTTGGGTAGAATGTTATAAATGCTGATTAGATTCTTTTGGTTGAAGACATCGCTGACTTCTTTTATATCCTTGCTAACATTCTGCCTCGTTTTTAAATCACTTGTTAAAAAAAGGAACATTTACGTCTCAAACTATAATTGTGGGTTTACATAGTTCTACTTTTAATTGTATAATTTGCTGCATCATGTATTTTATGGCTCTGTTGCTGGTACATACACATGTAGGATTGATATGTCTTCTTGCAGGATTGATCCTTTTATTGTTATATAATGTCCCTGTCTGTCTCTGGTAATTTTACTTGCTCTGAATCCTATTTCATTGACTATTAATATAGCTATCCTTCCTTTCTATTAGTTAATGTTTTCATGATATGTCTTTTCCCATCCTTTTACATTCTACTTGTTTATGTAGTTATATCTGAAGTAAATTTTTATAGAGAGCCTATAGTTGGGTCATGTTTTAATATATTTTTACCAATCTCTGTTTTTTAATTGGTATATTTAGATCATTTACAGTTAATGTAATTATTGACATGCCAGATCTCAAGCCTAAATTTTTGTTTGTATTCTGTTTTCTACTTGTGTTCCTTGTTTATATTTCTCTGTTTTGTTTATCTTCTCTTCTTGTGTGTTAATTGAACATTTTATAGAATTCATTTTTCATTTTTCTATAGTGCTTTTAAATGTATGGGCTCTTTGGAGGTTGCCTTAGGTAATAAGTTAAATAGATTTTTCACAGTCTACTTGAATCATTTTATCATTCCAAATGAAAAAGCTTTATCTCCCTTTCTATCCTTGCACCCTACCTTGTTTGTAATATAGTATTTTGAATATTTTCTCTACATATGTTTATAACTACTTCAGATAGTATTATAATTTTTCATTTAATCATCAAGTTTAGAAAACTCAAGAAGAAAAGGAAACTGTATTATATTTACCTTTTTTTTTTTTTTTTGGCCTACCATATTCTTTCTTCCTCCCTACACAAATGTAGATTATTGCTACAGTGCCATAAATTCCTGAATATCTGTAGGGTTTTTGTTTGCTTGTTAGATTTTTTTCTTCCAGTATACTTTTTAATTTTTGTTAAGATTGGGTCATTTCTTTTTTTTTTTTTTGAGTGGAGTCTTGGTCTGTTTCCTAGGCTAGACTGCAATGGCACAATCTCAGCTCACTGCAACCTCCACCTCCTGGGTTCAAGCAGTTCTCCTGCCTCAGCCTCCCAAGTAACTGGCATTACATCTGCGTGCCACCATGCCACACTAATTGTTTTGTATTTTTAGTAGAGATGGGGTTTCATCATGTTGTCCAGGCTGGTTTCAAACTTCTGACCTCAACTGATCCACCCGCCTCAGCCTCCCACAGTGCTGGGATTACAGGCGTGAGCCACTGCACTCAGCCAAGATTGGGTGATTTCTATTGTTTTAATTTCCATTTCATGAATTCCTTCCTTGGACTCTTTCATTCTTTTGAGTTCATTTATTAAGCTTATTTCAACTATTATATTTTTCATTTCTGAAATTTCAATTTGATTCTCTTTGATAGCTCCTATTTCTTTACTGAGACATTCTATATATATTTCATTTCAAGTGGGCTTATGATTCCTTGAGTATTTTTATGATGGCTGCTTTAACATCTTTTTCAGATAATTCTAACATCGCTGCCACAACTGCTGTTGACATCTATTGATTGCCTTTTTTCATTTAGCTTGAGGTCTTCCTGACTCTTGGTACGACAAGTAATTTTCTAATGAAACCTGGATATTTTGGGTTATGTAATGAAACTATGAATTATGTTTAAGCGTCCTATTTTAGCTAGCTTTCTTTAATATCATCTGGGTGGGGAAGGGGTTGTACCATCTTGCTGGTGCCAACTAGAAATAAAAGTCCAGGTTTCCCACTTGGCTTCTGATGCTACACCCAAGGAGTGTGCTTCTTGTTAGAGAGATGAGAGTTCTGCTCCCTGCTAGGCCTCCATTGATAAGTCTCTGGTTAGGAGGGGTTAGAGTAACTCATTACTATTCCTTCTGTGTTCTGTACTGATACTAAGTGGGCAGCAGAATGTAGCTTATTACCCTTGGTAGGTCATGCTGAGTTGATATTCAGGCCCCCTACTTGCTCTTCTCTGCCACTACCTCAACAGAAAAGCTGGGGTGCCTCACTACACCTAACAAGACTATAAGCCTGGGCTCCCTACTCTACTTCTGCTGGCATGGATGGAGGTGGGGCTACAGTCTTTTTTGCAGTGTTTGACTGAAGTAGAGCAGTTATTGTCTCAAAGTTTTATGTCTTTCTAGGTTGTTCTTTTCCTACTTGTTTGGCTAGAAAAAGCAGACTTGTTTAATCCTCGCCTACCTATTGGTATTTCTGGGTTGCTGATTTTTCAGCTCCAAATAGGGGTGTACAAAGCAAAAAGAAAATTCACAAAACTTACTCCCATGTTGTTCCTTAGGTTCTGAAGTCCCTAGCCAGTCTCCCTTCTATTTTTCATTTTTCAGTTTTCTTATATCTGTTTTATATATAACACACAGGATTTTTAGTTACTTTGTGGGAGGAATAAGGAAAAGTATGTCTAGTCCATGGAAATCCCAGACATATATTTTATCATTGCTGTTGTTGTTTCAGAGGGAAATTCCATTTAAGTAAGAGAATTTTCAAAGGAAAACTTTGTTAGGAATACACAAAATTGTGTCAGGAAATATGGGACCAAGCCTGTCAATCCAGCAACATTTTCAACAGTCTTCCTGGCATCATCTTTTCAGGGAGTCCTCATTTTTCAGTGCCTGTTAACTCTTGCCCCATAAATGATCTTCTTCTAGAGTTGTGAGTTGTCTGTAACCTCCCTCTGAAATTATATATAAAGTTTTGTAGTTCATACATATACATGTTTATCTATACAGGTGATAAACTATTTAAAAGAGTCTCCAAGGGCATATAACCTCTCAAAGTTAAGAGTCTCTGCTCTAGGAAATGTAAATGTTACCCTTTTTCAAAACACCACCACCATGCCTCCTGTGCAGACCTCTCCTATACTATGCTTTGGCATTATGCCATTGAGAGGCTCACATTAACAGTCTAACAAATGTCATTGTGGGGATTTTGCTAAGAATGTTTTCCTCGAGAGCACAGTGTCCTCTTCATGAGGGCCCATGGGAGAAATTCCTCTTGGGCCTCATCATCAGGAAGAGCTGAGTTCTGCTCTTCTGTTTATAACTGGCATTCTTTTAAAGAAAAATTCTTCCTATTACAGATAGTTTGCTTCTTGTAACCATGTGTTTTATCCTATCTTTGCTTTGGCTGTTGGGAAACTCAGAGTCACATTTTGAAGCACTCAATTGCCACAGTGCCAGATCTAATGGTCTGCATTCGATAGTCTGTAAGTTTATTTTTTCCTTTATTTTTATTGCTATATTTTCGTCTCATAGTCTTCTTAACCAATAGCTCCCTTGAGCATTATTTCATTCTTTTATGTTGTGGGCATTTAATACACAGCATCGAATACTTACAATAAGGAGCAAGAATAGATTTATAGATGGATAAACAAATAGAAAGATATGTAGATTATTTCTTGAGCAGTGCTGCGGTCTATTGTGTCTAAATGCCATGGCCTCAGCACAGTGACCAGGGTGCCTCGTGCTCAGTCATCATTTTCCAGTTGACTTTTTACTGTTGCACATACCTGCAAGGGAAGAAGCTTGTCCCTAGGCTGAAGTCCTGTCTTACCCCTAGATTCTCAAGTGGGCTGGTTTGAAGATGGTAAGAAAAGAAGATACCTCCTTAATGGGGTAGAGTGTGTGATAAGTCCTAGAGCCTCCTTCCCATCTCTTTTCATCAGCACCACCTACTTGATGGGCTCTCTTCACTATACACCCTTTGAAAGTAGGTCCAAAATATACAAGTGGGAGAGAGGAAGCTGCCCTCTTCCTGTGTTTCTTATCTTCTCTCTAGCTTATCACTCTCTCAAGAGATCATTTTCCAGGATTATTTTATTCTGTTCCCCAGTCCATTGTCAAAGCAGGCAGAGCTGCAGTGCTTTAGAGGATCATGACTTCTGGCCACCTGAAGCATGAAGTGGAGTGGTGCTCACATCAGGGCTTTCTGGTTGCCTGTCAAAAGCTATGGAGACCTTTACAACTAGCATATACTCTTTCTAGTATCTAGACTTAGTATCTTTCACTGCAGAACAGAGATAATAAAATATTAACTTCCTCACAGGGTTGAGATGACCTATAACTTCACTAGTAATCTTCAACAGTAATCCTTACCTGTAAACCTCAGCTTACAGGTGAAGATTTAAATTAGATAATGTCATTGAAATGGCTATGTAAGTCACAAAACATTAAGAAGATGCTAGTTGAGATTACTATCATTATTATTATTATTACCACCAAACACACCTATTTGTTTCCCACCTTGGAGTCTTACTCATACCGTTCCTCTGGAGTGGCTCTCTCTCCTGGTCTCGGATCAGTCTTAGTCTGTCCCTCAAATACTTCTTACTCCCCAGCCTGTCAGTGGAGTGTCAACTTCTCCTCTATTTCGTTTGTGTTCTGTGAGACTTTAAATAACCAAAACTAGTGATTCTCAAACTATAGATCACTTAAGAATCACCAGAGAAACTTGTTAAAATAAAGATTCCTGAACGCTACCCTATTTTTAACAGGAACCTCAGGCATTTCTAATACAGGTGGTCGAATTGCTAAGCCCCTTCCTGACAATGGAGGACACCAAGGGCTGCCATAATAATGTACAATGGAGGGTATGGCTTAAACAACAGAAATGTACTTTCTCGTGATTCTGGAGACTGAAAGTCAGAGATCAAGGTTTTGACAGCTTGGTTTCTTCTGAGGGCCATAAGGTCAGGATCTGTTTCAGGCCTCTCTCCTTGGCTTTTGGATGGTTATCTTCTCCCTATGTCTCTTTATATCATTTTCTCTCTGAGGATATGTCTGTGTCCAAATTTCTCCGTTTTTATAAGGACACCAATTACACTGGATTAGGGACCACTCTCATGAGCTCATTTCAGCGTCATTTCCTCTTTAAAGACTCTATTTCGAAACATGGTCACATTCCCTTATGAGGGGTTAGGACTTCAATATATGGATTTTAGAGGGGTACAATTTAGTCAATAATACTTAGACACCCAAGGCAGTATTTCTGATGACGCTTTGGAAAAATGAACAGGATTTATGTATCTGTTAGGACTGAGTTTAGCTGCAAATAACAGAAAGCCAACAGCAGTAACTTAACAAAATAGAGAAAGGATTGGTCCAACAGTCCATGATGCCCTATAGGGGCCTGACTCCTTTTCTTATTCTGTCCTGCCAGCCTTTTTATGTGACTCTCTTTGGAGGCCAGAATATGAATGCTGTATCATGCTGTCCATTCTTGTCAGGAAGAACGGGTAAGAATAAGGCAAAAGGTATGTGTCGGCTGAGTCAGCTGTTATAGACCTATGTGCATACGAATATATTGATATGTACATATATAATACAACAGACTTCCAGGAAGTGCAGCTCAGAGATACTCAGTTCCACTTCATTGGCTAGCACTAGTTCACATGTCCATGACAGGTAAAAGGAAAGACATATGTCAGAGGACTCAATAAAATAAAGAGAGATGCAGATGGTAGCACAGACAAGGTCAGATGCTAGAAATCAGGAAAAGCAAACAAATGAAACAAAACTAGAAGACTGCGTGCCAGACAAGAGATGGAGGCAATCAGTGTTCTTTGTGAAAGACCTTGCAGTAAGAACCATGTGTGGCACTGTGGAGCAGCCGTTCCTGTAGATCTAACCCTGGAGCAGGCATGACTTTCACCTTCCTATGGGGCTGGATCTGCTTTCCCAGGTGGAAGCAATTAGTCACCCTCAGCCAGAATGTAACTGCTAATGCCACCTCCACCTACTCGTAAATTGTCCTGTAGTCAACCTTCATCTGGGCTTCAGCTGGAAGCCCACTCCTGCTGTGCAGAAGACATACCCAGTGGTGCTGAAAAAACCCCAGGTTTTGTCTCTGGAAGAAAAAGAGACGCCCACTCCTGGTACGTATTCTTTCCCACAATGCACTGGGCTACGATGAGTGAACAATTACGCCTTGACAGGTTTCTTTCTCAAAATATCCTATGATGACTCTGTGTTTGCTCACAGCCTCCTCTTCAGGAATCATGGGAGGTGCTGCTGATGTCTGCCATGATATCTGGGTGGAACAGAATGAGGGCACAGCAAAGAGGTTAAGTCAGCCCAGAGGCTCCTCTCTGAGTCAGCACCTGGAGCTGACACAGCCTATTCTTCTAGTGCATCACTTCTTTTCGGGTCTCAGACCCATCATCTCCACTGTATAAACAAAAATCTGATACTATAGCTGCAGGTCTGTAAACACATACCTTTTAGATTATCGACCAATTTCTTGAAAGATGCAAAGAAAGATGAGATGATATGGGTTAGTCCTGCAGTCCCTCTCAATGGCTCCAAGTTTGGTGGAACATAGAACTGTCCTGGACACCATCATCCCTAACAAAAGAGCCTTTCCTACAGGGTAGGCCCTGTGATATGAGGTTCAAGGGCAGCAGATGGTATTGTTAAAAATGTTTATGGACAAATATTGTCTGCGTGAGCACAGGTGTATGCCAGATCATGGAGAGAATATCATAAAGAGAACCAGGAAGTCTGAACTTTGCGGGTTACCTGTGAGAGTCTCCATACCAGTAACTCTGACTCTCTGGTTTGACCTTGATGCTTTCTTCAGTCTCCAGGACATTACCCTCTGTTCCCCACTGAATTTCTGCCCTACATAATTTTTTGGCAATGCCCAACAGGTAGAGAAATGGAGGCACAGTGAGCTAGGAGAGGCTAAGAGGTTAGATGTGCAATATTAGTTCAATAATGATCCAGGAGACAAGAATGCAGGGTTTAGAGGAAGTGATGAGTACCAATCCAAGGGTGTCGCCAAACTGTACTGCTTTTTCTACTCCTGCACTCAACACTCAAAACGATACTTCACTTCTGACACCAGATGTATCAGAGTTTACGAAGCAATTCTCCCATGGACCTCAACTGGGTGTCCTAAAATTCAGCTCAGTTCTAACACTGTCTACCAGGAGTCAGCATCCATTCCCACAAGTGAAGGGCTCAGTCCCACAAGATTGCCTCCACTGCACATGCCTGTTTTAAGTCCCAGGTTGACCAGCTATACATCAGAGTTCTTTTTTTTAGGTTCATAGGATGAAATTAATTGGCTAGGATGGCTCACAGAAGGTAAATGAATACCTTACTTCTGTTTACCCATTTATTATAAAGGATATCACAAAGGACACAGATGGACAGTCAGATGGAAGAGATGCACAGGGCAAGGAATGGGAGAAGGGGCATGGAGCTTCCAAGGATATGTGGGTAGCTCCTTGTACACCTTGGAGCTATCCAAAGTGTGCCACCCTCTAGGAACTTCCATGCATTCAGCAACCCAGAAGCTATCTGAACTTTGTTCTTCTAGGTTTTGATGGAGGCTTCATTATGTAAGCATGATTACTTAAATCACTGGCCATTGGTGAGCAATTCAACCTGCAGCCCTCCTTCCCTCTCCAGAGGTTGTAGGGGTGGGAGTGAAAGTTCCAACCCTCTAATCGTATGGTGGGTTCCCAAAGCTATCCAGGTGCCCACCAGGAGTCACCTCATTAGAACAAAATGTGCTCCTATCACCCAGGAAATTCCAAGGGATGCAGGGGCTCTGTGTTAGACACTCCTGTCTCTCAGGAAATTACAAAGGTCTTAGGAGTTCTGTATCAGGATGTGGGGGCCAAAGGCCAAATATCAGAATAAAAGATCTCCCAGTTTCCCTATCCATAATAGTTTTAAGAGCTCTGTGTCAAGAACTGGACAGAGACCAATAAATACATATTTCTTATTATTTCACGCTAAAGGACTCAGGGGTGAGGCAGACAAGTTGTTACAGACAGCAGAGGGCCAGCTGTCAGCCTGATGTCAAGCACTAGTGCTTCTGGACTTAGGGAAGTGGAAGGGCCAAAGCAGCCTGAGAGCATCGAAGGAGGAGGGCACAGGCTCCCAGGTCTGGAAGGGTGGCTGACAATCAGACCTCCAGGCAGAGAGCCAGGTTGAAAGGACCTGCCTGATGTAGGGTTTCCCTAAAAACCTCCAAGGTCAAGGGGTCTAAAATTCAAATGTCTCCAGGGTCAAGGAAAGTAATAAAACAATGACTAGGACATCCTAAGGTAAAGCAAGCTAGGTTTGGGAAAAATTCCTGAGAGCACTCTATTTGGAGATTAAGCAGCAACATTGTTTCACTTCCTTCAAAAAAATACCTTCTTGCCCCTGTACTGAGATCTTCCCTTTCTAGGTCTGTTTTTGTTTTCCCACTTTTGACAGAGACAAATGCATACATGTGCTTTGAAGAAATGGCAAATCCTGTTGGGCCTGTATCCAAGTGGTGAGGATTAAATTGTAGAATGTGTCCCCTGACATATACTGCTGACCGCTGTAACTCAATACCCCTAAATTGCCACCATGTTGAACATTGGCTCAGTGCTGTCAGACCTTCAGATGTTTTTTGTTGTTCCTATTGTTGGAGATGGAGTTTCGCTCCAGTTGCCCAGGCTGGAATGCAATGGCACCATCTCAGCTCACCACAACCTCTGCCTCCTGGGTTCAAGCAGTTCTCCTGCCTCAGCCTCCCGAGTAGCTGGGATTACAGGCATGCGCCACCATGCCCAGCTAATTTTGTATTTTTTAGTAGAGATGGGCTTTCTCCATGTTGGTCAGGCTGGTCTCGAACTCCCGACTTCAGGTGATCTACCCGCCTCAGCCTCCCAAAGTGCTGGGATTACAGGTGTGAGCCACTGCGGCCGGTCAGATGTTTTTAAGAAAGTCAAAATCTGGATTTTTAAATGAAATCTCCAAATATTAAAATGTTGGCTTTTAAGAAAAAAATTCTTAAAATACATACAAATTACATCAGTTGGCTAAAAATGTGTGACTCCTATCATGGATGGAGGCACTGGCTGTGGCTTTCAGGAACTGGGGAGTGACCAAGGTAAGGGTTGACTCTTATTACTGATTTGTCCTAAAATAATAGATTGCATAAAAATATCTAGATTCTTTTTTTTTTTTTTTGACAGTCTCACTCTGTCCCTCAGGCTGGAGTGCAGTGGCGTGATCTCAGCTCACCACAACCTCCACTTCCTGGGTTCAAGCAATTCTCCTGCCTCAGCCTCCCAAGTAGCTGGGACTACAAGTGCCCACCACCATGCCCGGCTAATTATTTTTGTAAAAAATATCTAGATTCTATAGCATCCATTGCTTGATACATTCAGAAGGCATAGCTTTTTGTAGGCACCCCTCAGTAGGGCAGGCAGTATTGACAGGTGCCTGAAGACATAAGCTGCCCGGCATCCACAAGAATTTCCCAAGTGTATGTAAGGCTTGGGTGGGAGAAAGTAAAACATTTTGACGTTAGGATGAGCTTCTCTATTTTCCAATATACTATGCATACTATTTCCCCTAGGAATCAATGCTTATGAATTCATTAAGTCCTGGAGACTGTGATATTTGGCGGAATACAAAAAACAATCGGCTCCAACCAGAACATAAATTGCAACGTAGAAAAACTTTTGTAATTTAATTTTCCAGTGAATATAAAGAGGTTGTACGTGACTATAGCTTCAATGCACTAATAATAGGATGCAAATGAGATAGGAACATATTCATTCTCAGGAGGTGGGCAGGAGAAATGGTAAGGGAGAGACAGCTTGCTGGTTGGAAGAAAGGACACCTCTGTCCATTCTGTATCTATGGTAAAGACAATAAAAGGAAAGTGAACTAAGTGTCTAGGCTATTAATTACTGATTTAATATTAAAATGCAGATTTCCCACTGCTGAGATCCAGCTTGGCTAATTTAATAGTAAGAGACTCTGTGCCTGTGTGTATGTACATGCACAGGCACACTGTGATTTGTGGAGACATCCAGCCACCTTTGCAGGCAGCTGAGCAAACTGTGCTCTGCTGGCTCAGCCTGTGTCTACATGGGCATCCCTGCTTGCTCATTTATATTGAAGACTCATTAGAGCAGTCAAACAACTCTGGATTTGCTTTTCCTGAGCAATTGAACTGAGCGGATAAATTAAATCTGTATTTTGGCTCAATGTAGGATTAGCTATCCCTTCTCCTAAGGACTGTCTAAGAAAAGACCATCCCTAAAGAAATAAAGACACAGCACTCTGAGGTCCTTGGAGAATCTTCCAGATACCCCATTGTGCAAAGCAAGTCATGCTGAGGGCCCGATGCTGAGGACACTACCTTCCTACTCTGCTCTCTCTCAGACATATCTGCACCCTGGCTCCTGGGGGTCCAGGCTCCCAGGGAATAGGGGCATGCTTTATCATTTTAAGGAAAAATCCATGTCACAGGAACACAGGTTTGACAGAGGCCTTCACGGCCATACTCTTACCTTGTGATGCAAAACCTGAGGGGGGGGGGGGGGGGGGAGGGGGGAGGAATGGAGGGAGGGGAGAGAGAGAGAGAGAGCGAGCTTGTTTAACATCAACTCCTTCAAATAAAGCTTCTGATTTCAAGCTAGCTCTGTTTACCAAGCTGTCCCTTAAGGAATCTGATCCTGTCATGCCCCACCTTGGTTCTCTAGGGTCAAGTCCACTCTAGGTGGAAATGTTTGGACTTTTGGGTTACTTTTCAGTCTCCTCTAGTCTTTGGAGAATGTATGCGTCCAACCTTTCTAAGAATCATCCAGGAGGCTGGATCTTCTGAGCCACTACAGGGGGCATGCATAGCGTGAGGGAGACTCCATCTTACCACAGGACCCAGTGGGGTGACGTGAGCCTTTTAACTAATTTCCCTTCCAGAGTCTTTTAGAGAAGATGAGACTGTTGCTGGGGAAAATGTTTCTTTCACCTCTGTCCAATAACTCCTTCTTTACCCACCCACAGCCTCATCACTTTTAGCTCTCCTTCTTTCTGGAAAAGCAAAGTGCTTTCTTCTTTGCAGATAAACCCAGCATCGCTTGATAATACATCAGGAACCTACCAGGATGGAAGACATAATATAGTGGCTAAGATGCAGGTGCTGGTGTCAGACCCAGTTTGAGTTCTAGCTCCAAAACTTATTATCTGTGTGACCCCAGTTAAGTTACGTAGTATCTTTGAATCTATTTTTATAGACATAACATTGGAAGTAATAATATTCTTGCTCACTATGAGGATTAAATGGGATAATGCATGTAAAGTACTTAGAATAGTGTCTGGCACATAGTAAGCACCCTGTAAACGTTCCTTACAAATGCTATTAGTATATTAGTATACTGTCCACTGCAGAGGCACCTGCATTTTCAGAGTGACCTGGCTGTGAAGGGGTGATGCTTAACCCAACAGGATGCTTTGTGGAGCTGACACCCAGCTCGGCGTCTCCAGGGCCTGATCATGAGCACTTGGGTATCAGGCACCAACGGGAGCTCTTTAATTTGGAGGAGGGACTTATTGGAGCATTTCAGCATTCTCCCACACTGGATCCCTGGAATTACTCTGTGCATAAGACCAGGCAAGCCGAGGTAGCAGATGCCTAGCGAGTGGGCCAGAGTTGGCCATCTTTGTGAACCACAAAGTAGCCCAAGAGTGAGAGAAGTCACAGCTACAGAGAGCTCAGCTGGGAGTTTCTCAGGAAGCTGGAGGCAGTCCAGGGCCTCCTGTTCCTAGAGCTTTCCGCTTCTCCTCCCTGGACTTCTTCCAGCCCTAAGCAGTTCTATTTTTCAGCTTTGGCTCTTGCCTGACATTTGAAGGATGAGCTATTAACGATACTAAATTAATAACGGTTATAGAGTATATTTGAGAAGATCATAAAAAAATCAGTAATGTCATCATGTCAAGCAAAGTTTCTGATGGTTTTTTTTAAATTATGCATGTCTTTTATTTTTTTCTCTCCCAACATTGATCCAGAGCTTTCAGAGGGACATTAATCTACCTGACCGCATTAGAATCCTTAATTATTCACATCCAGCAATATATCTAATTCTACAGAAATTCCCTATGGATTGCCATTGTTGAAGTGGAATCTGACAGCCTGGCTCTGTCCATCTGCTCACCCAGCCCAGCCTCTCACACCCCTCAAAGACACAAGTTACTTCCCTGACTTCCTGCATGCTTTGACACACAGATACCCAGGCTTACAATAAAGACACAAGCCACTTCCCTGACTTCCTGCATGCTTTGACACACAGACACCCAGGCTTACAATTCGGGGAAGTATAATTTCTCCCAGTGTGACAACTATCGAGGAGATTTCTCCTTGGGGAAGGACAAGAGGGGGCTGAGGAAAAGAATAGTAAACTTAGGGGGCTTGAGATCCCATCTGCAGTACTCTGGAGCTGGGGACCCTGAGCAACTTGGTCATACTTGGCCTCCGCTCATGCCTTAGTCAAATGAACTCTGCGACTGCCTCACTGAGCTCAATGCTGATGACAGCCAATTAAAGTCACGGAAAGCCCATCTTAGACCAGCAGAGCTAGGGAAATGCAAAAGAACAAGAAAACATTAATGCTGCTAATGACAGTCATGACAATATGTGATAGAATCACTTGGTGGTTAGCGAGTCCTTTGCTGGAGAGAGTGGAAAACTCTTCCAGTTGCTGAGAGGGGCAGGCAAGATTGCAGAACTTCACTGCATAGCTGTCTTTTAGTGGAGAAAACAGTTGCGATTGTGAATAAAGCCTTCATGCGGCAGCTTCCCAATGTTCTCAAGTGGGTAAGGAGGGAGGCCGAGGAGGAATAGTTCAAACTAGCAGTGAAAGTGAACTCAGGTGCCCCATTCCTCTGTCCTCCACAAGGCGATGGGCAGGACAGGTAGGATCTCAAAATTGGTTCCATTCTCTGTCTCTTTGTCTCTCTCCTCTCTGGCTTACTCTCTATCTCTTCCCTTTTCCTCTCCCTCCCATTCTCTTCCCCTTTCTTCCTCCCTCTCTTTCTCCACTCAACACATGATCTATTAAATTTCACTCAACAAGCATCTAATGAGAGTTTTGACTCTGTCATTTGAGGACTGGAAATCACTGCTGCCATTAGGGAGGCCTGGAGTCTAGCTGGGAAGACAGGACTCATTGAGGGCCACTAGGGCTAAAGGATTCACCCCTCATTTCAGGCACCCAGACTTGTCAGGTCATGTTTCTAAAATTTTTTGACTATAACCTCAAAAAATATCTTTATGAAACAAAAAGTCAAGAGGTTCTGTAAATTGGTAGTTAACTCTAGAAGAGCTGCATTTGGACCCTCTAATAAGGTTGGGCTGTATCCCTACCCAAATCTTAAATTGTTGCTCCCATAATTCCCATGTGCTGTGGGAGGGACCTGGTGGGAGAGAATTGAGTCATGGGGGCAGTTTCCCCCATACTGCTCTCATGGCAGCGAATGAGTCTCATGAGATCTGACGGTTTTATAAGTGTTTTCCTCTCCCTTGGCTCTCTTCTTCCCATGCCTCCCACCAAGTAAGACATGACTTTGCTCCTCCTCACCTTCCGCCATGATTTTGAGGTCTCCCCAGCAATGTGGAACTGTGAGTCCATTGAACCTCTTTTTCTTTATAAATTACTCAGTCTAAGGTATATCTTTATTAGCAGTGTGAAAACAGACTAATATACCCTCCAATAGGAGGGGAAGGCAGGCATTACTTGGTAGGTGGGGAATTGAATACAAGCAAGCTAATGGTGAGTGCTGCCAGGGCCCATGATCAATGGACTGGAAGGAAGAAAGGAGAGAGGCTTTTATTGGGGGCAGAGGAGGGGGTCATCATGAAGAACCACTCAAATGTTCTCACCTTAGCCCTAAGTCAACAACTCATTCCTAGTTCCTAGAATACATATTTAGTACATTCTCGTAAGTGAATGCATGAATAATGCATGCATGAAAGGCTGCCTTGAATAAAAGAGGTAGAACAGAGGAAGTGTAAGATATGAAAAAGCACAGCTATCCACAGGTCTAAAAGTTTTGTAGCTCTAGTAGGGTAGACTGAATAGGGAAGGAGAGATGGCAGTGCCAGCCCCACAGTTGCGCCTGTATCAACCCATGTTCGTAGGAGAAATTGACAAGCTGCTGAAATTCCAATTCCGACTGGGGAGCTTAAAAAAATGTTGATGCCTGTATCTCAGCCTCAGTGACTGATTTAATTGGTCTGGGGTGTGGCCTGGACTTTGTACATTTTAATAGGTCTCCAGATGATCCTAGTGAATGGATACATTTGGGAATCATCAGTTCAGGAAGCAAGAAAATAAGACTAATTGAAACTAGAGTTTGTGCTGGGAAGTCATGGTAGGATGTTTTATGGAGTGACTTACAATAAACCTACTTTCTTGGCCGGGCATGGTGGCTCACACCTGTAATCCCAGCACTTTGGGAGACCAAGGTGGGCAGATCGCGAGGTCAAGAGATGGAGATCATCCTGGCCAACATGGTGAAACACTGTCTCTACTAAAAATACAAAAATTAGCTGGGCTTGGTGGCATGTGCCTGTAGTCACAGCTACTCGGGAGGCTGAGGCAGGAGAATCAGTTGAACCTGGGAGGTGGAGGTTGCAGTGAGCTGAGATCATGCCACTGAACTCCAGCCTGGTGACAAAGCAAGACTCTGTCTCAAAAACAAACAAACAAACCAACCTACTTTCTCAAGAAAATTATAGGCCTGGGAATGTAGGTTTCATCTGAAAGGAAATGAGAAGTGTCAACAAATACATGGGTTCCAGATGCATAGCTATGGTTCCCATGGACTCCTCTGAGGTCAGCCACATCCTTATATAACCCTAGGCCGGAGTTACAAAGTCAAGTCTCAGCCCTATAAGGAGCCATAAGACTCCAAGCTGGCAAGCATTAACTTTTACTGCACACCTACTCTCTCAGGCTCAGAGAGGGCCAAATTCACACACACTATATACTTTAAATGTTCCCAGAAACCCTTCAAGGTAGGAACTTCAGGGTAGACATACAAGAGGCAGTGGAGTTCCAGTTTAGATGCCACTTTTTTGGGAGGGCTTCACTGAAGCCCAGAGAAGTCCTGGCTCAGAACTCTCACTGCTTTCCACTTGCTAGGAGCAATCTGCTAATTACTTCTAATTACCATGTTACAGCTTACCATGCTCATTGGAGTCCATGGGAGGAGAAACCTGTGTTTCCCCTTCAACGTCACCTCAGTATCTCCACTGCTTGCCATAAGAGTTGGCTTCAAGTAGTGGCTCCCTAAGCCTATATAAAGAGGAAGACCACAAATAAGTGAACTAATGAATTAATAAATAAATTATTGTATAGTTCCAGTCACTGGTGCGAATGGGAATAGAAGCTCTTCAGTTGGTATGGAATACATTCCTGGTGTCACAAATGACACTACAGGGGCAGCCACCGGGTAAAACTAAGCTGAATGAGTTTGTAGCAAATGTGCAAACATTTGTACATTTCCCCATGAGTCCCTGACAGCCCATCTCCCAGTCAACACTACAGGGCCTTGTGGGT
This sequence comes from Sapajus apella, assembly GCF_009761245.1. NCBI lineage: Eukaryota > Metazoa > Chordata > Mammalia > Primates > Cebidae > Sapajus > Sapajus apella. Next base: position 23,597,617 of record NW_022436961.1, on the reverse strand, counting down.
AAAGCAAAGCACTTTGCTTCCCCAGGGGAGTGAGTCTGAGGCTCTCCAGGCAGCAGCTGGCTTTGAAGGCCTTCTATTCTGCTCTGGGATTAGGAGACTGAAGGAGCCTGGCCCACAGACTTTAAGGAGGCCCTGACACGCATGTGCTCACCCTGCCCTCACATGCCGCTGAGGGCCAGCGCCTCCTTAAGTCCCGCCCCATAGACACCTGTCTTGTCTCACCCTCATCCAGGCCCTGCTATGACTTCATAAAGAGCACACAGGACTTGGAGTCAAATGAACCTGGTGCAATGAGAGGGTTCAGCCCCCAGCAGCCAAATGCCCTTGAGAAGGCCACTTGATCTCTCCCCGAGCTTCCCTTACCTCACCTGAAAAATAACGACTGTGTCTCAAACGATGACAAAGGGGAATAAATGAGCAATGTGTTTTCAATGAGACAGTATCAGTGAGTGAGTCGAATGCTATTTGAATTGGTTTATCAGTTCCATCTCATCCAGTATCTTTCTCGCCCCAGCCATTCCAGAGGAGCAGTCGCTGAGATGAGTGGCAGGTGAGGGAGGGTCTGGGAGAGTCGCTGTTCATAGTGATGGCTGCGCCAGTCACTTTAGCATTGCTCCATGTCCGGCCAAGTTCTCTGCTGGGAGCCAGCACTTCTGATCAAAAGACAGACCACCTTCCTTTCTCTTGTGCCATTCTATAGTTCTGTCTGGCTGCTTGCCAGGAACTTCCTGCCCTGCCCACTTTGCCGGGTATCTGGTTTCTAATGTAGGTTCCACCCTTTCTCCATTTTAGCAGGAGAAGGAGGCATGGCTTGGCGGCAGGGGTGGGTGCTGTGGACCTGAGCCTCGCAAGCTGCCAGGCAAGAGCTCATTCACCAGCATTGAGTGGAACCATGACTGACTACTCATCTGGTCACCAGTGTCCAACTGCAGGCCCAGGCCAGTGCTGTAAGACGACTGTCACTCAGAACAAGAGGCATTTCCCTCTCTAACACCTCTCACCACCAGTGGTTCCCAGCAGCTCCACACTGTTGCCCATTTTCCCCTCCTAGAGTTTCCTTGCTGCCCTTCACATATTTGATAATTTTTGTGGATAGTCCCAATTTCAAACACTCTCTCCCTCTGGAGCAGAGCTTGGCGAGCTCCTTGCTGAGACTATCTTCTCCTTCCTTTTGTTCATGCTGTCCCTTAGCATGGAGTGCCCCTAGTTCCCGTCTACCAAAGCTAACAGATGCTGTCCGTGCCTCATTCGTATCCCATCGGGCTACCTGCCTGCAGTCCTCAGCTCTCTGTCTTTTGGCCTGAGAACATTCTCTGGCCAAGGGAATGTCAGAAAGTTCCTGGCAGGATCACCGTCAATTTTATGGGGCACTGGAATGGGCAGATACACACCACAGTTTCCTGGCCCTTCAGCAGGGTTGAGCCCAGTGGCAAACAGGGGTGGCTTGCACAACAACGGACCCTTTCTGGGCCTTGCTGCCTGTCCTGACTCCCATTCTCACTCTCTCCCTTGTGCTTGATGAGAACATCTGTGTATCTCTCAGGAAGACTCCTTTTGCCCAGTCTCAGCCAGCCTCTGGAGGCATTCAGGCTGGGACACCCAGGGTGCTCATCCTCCCGGACCCAGCACAGCCTCAGCTCTACCATGGCTCCCTGATTGGCCTTATCTACAGGCCTTTCGCACATTCTGCTCTTCCTCCTTACCCCAGCATGTCACTGAGATGGTGCAGTCTAAACCATCCTCACTTTCTGCTTGGGGTTACCTTGATGTTATTCTGCAGCCAGGAGTGGCTCACAATTTCTGCTTCTTTGTAATCCCCCAGCACTGGCACTGGCAGTACATACATGGAGCTGGGGACTACCTTGATTGTAGGTATTCACAGAGGCACAAAGCCCTGATGGAGAAAGGCCATGGTGTATCTTTTCATCTGAATAGGACTTGATCATTTAACAGCACTGTCACATTTACTTGTTGTTGCCTTCAATTCCAACAAGGCACATGTTTGTTACTTTTCTCATGTGAAAAGTGAGGTGGATGAGGCTGGAGGTGTGAGTTTCTGATGGCCACATAGCTAAGAGTTTAGAGGCATCTCCTGAGCAGGGGCTCTTTCTCTCCAAACCTCCCCTCATTCCACGGCGCTGGCTGCTCCCATCTCACGTGTGAATGGTTCCATGGGGTCCTCACGATGACTCCGCAAGGCTGCTATTATTACACTCATTCTGCAGGTGAGAAAATTGTGACTCATATTCAAAATTGCCAAAAGACACTCAATCAGAAAGTGGCAGCAGTAAGACTTAAAACTCGGGGATCATGCTCTCATGCGTGGGAGAAGTAAGAGAGAAGCCTTCCCCCTGATTCCTTCACCAGCCCTGCCTGTTGCTTTTCTAATGGTTTTGCACATGCATGGAGGGGGCTGGAAAAGGAAAAAGTGAACGTGGCAATGTAGTCACTCTTAAATCCCCAAAATCAGTTCCTCCGGCTGGCTTTATGACACCACAGGGTTTCAGATGTTTTACCTTATCTCTCTTCCAACACAACACAGCTTGTAGATTCTACATTTCTCTCCCCCACAAATTTCTACCATGCCTAAGACTGAACAGGTGCGTTCCATTATGCTGACTTTGCAAAAGCAGACGTCCATGGTGGGACTGGCAGCAAGTGTTCTAGCCTCACCCTTGCAGTGCGTGATACAATTCTCATTTACGATGGGGTAGCATTTCAAGCTCTTGGTTTTCTTTTTCTTTTTTTTTTTTTGATGGAGTCTTGCTCTCTTGCACAAGCTGGAGTGCAGTGGTGTGATCTCTGCTCACTGCACCTCTGCCTCCCAGATTCAAGTGATTCTCCTGCCTCAGCCTCCTGAGTAGCTGGGATTCCAGGCACCCACCACCATGCCCAGCTAATTTTTGTATTTTTGGTAAAGACAGGGTTTCACCATGTTGGCCAGGCTGGTCTTGATCAAGCTATTTTTGTGGCTTATACCTCTGTGTTAAGTATCAGAGCCTTTCTTGGAAAGAGTGACAGGAGAAGGCATTGAGGAAAGACAAAGGAATTGACTTCACATTTTTGTTTTGTTTGGTTCCTAGTAGGGTAGATAGGCAATGTAATTTGCCAATGAACTCTTTGGTGAAAGCACTTAGCCGTTGTTTGCTTGGCATGCCCAGAATTTATTTATTTATTTTTTTCATAAAACTCCAAATGGAATAATCCAAAGACCAATCAATTAAAAAAGTATTTGAAGTCAGCTCAGCTGACTTAAACTCTGTAATTTGTTCACTGACTTTATTATTTACTCAGTGTGTGACCCAAGGTAGGTCACTTAACCTTTCTGAGGCTCCACACCTCATTCATAAGATGATAATAGCCTAATAAAGCTTACCCCTGGTATAGAGTTGGTTTTTGATACATATTTGTTATATGAATAAATGAATGAATGAATGAATTTCAAGGTTGTTGAGAGTATTAAAAGAGATAAACGTGGGTGAACTGCTGTAGATTGGTAACTGATCAATGTTTCTCTTTCAGTCTGGTTTAGAAGGCTAAAAGTAGGTAGGTACCACTGAAGGAGATGTTCATGTGGGGACAGGGTGTATGTGGGTTGGGGGGGTGGAAGAGACTGCTGCAAGAGCTAAGTTCTGGAGGAAGAAGCCAGGTGGGAAATCACTTCTCATGGCCTTTCATGGCCTCTCCAGCCAGTGTCCTCAGCTCTGGCTGTCACTTCTTGACAGCCCCCCAAAATCCCAGGGTGAAAAGTTGTTTCCATGAAAACACTCCCTCCCAAGTAAGAGATCCAGGCAGTCACCTTCTCTCCTTCCCTCCCCTTTCAAGCATCAAGTAGGGAGAAATCAGCTTTCTGTATTGTCTTTCCTAGGAGGTAGCTGAGTGGAACAGGAAGGAGAGAGAGGGGATGCAGAGATCCTGGGTAGAGGCAGTGCTTTGAGCTTCTGACCTCTTGATTTTCTTGCATGGCAGGCACAGTCAGAACGTCCATGACTGTAGCATGGTTCCCTGGGGCTGGGTCTGATACAGCCATGGACACATTGTCTTCTCCATCTTCTACCCAAATGGCAGATGCTGTGGCGGGTACCATGTCACTCCCATCTCATCTGTTTGGTCTCATCCCAAGTGCCACTTCCTCCAGGTAGTCTTTCCTGACAGCCCCTCCTCCAGCAGACTGAGTAAGGGGCTGTGGTCATGAGCTCCCGTAGCTCCTGATGGTTCCCTTCCATGGTTTGTAAGGATACTTCAATTGCACCTTTAAGTAAGAAGCTTGTCTGCCTTATTTACAACTGAAATCCCAGTGTCCAGCACAGTGCCTGGTATCTAGGAAGTTCTTAGGGCAAGCTTGCAGAACAATGAGATGCGTAAATCCATCTACCACTCCTTTCCTGGCCTTCCCACTACACAGCCAGGGTCACAGAAGAGACCATGTATCAGGAGTTCACGACAGTCTCCAAATGACCCTACCACCCCCTTGCTTGTACAGACTACTTCCACTCTTGGTGACCTCACAAGAACATTAGTGGAGTAAAGTGGTACAGTGCTTCTAAAATATGAAAGTGTTGGGTATTCTTGCTGCAGGATGAAAGTTTTCTCGTGGTGTTTCTTTCAATCCAGTTCTTAAGATGAATGAGTCGCTAATATCAATTAATACTTATTAAGCATTTCTAATGGACTAGGCAGTGTGATAAATGCCTCTGTACATCCTCCTCATTGCATTGTTACAGTAACAATGAGAGGAAAGCACTACAATATTTTCCCATTTTACAGATCAAGCTCCTGGGGCTTAGAGAGGTTAAATAACTTGCCTTCTCCCGCCAGACCTTATTTATATTCATGAAGCTTTCCCCCATCCAGAGGCACAGTGACCCAGATTGCCTTTTGAGTATCTTCAATAGCTGTACCTCTGTTCAAAGCAAGATTTATTGAAGGAGCTAATCAATTAAGCAATCGTTATTTATTGAGTCCCTCGTGAATTATTCAATATTTATTGAGCAGTCTGCGAGTAGCTAGCACTTGTTCAATGAGCCATAGAGGATACAAGCGAGGTATAGGATTCAGCCTTCATCTTCAGGGAGCTTGAACTCTAGCAAGGGATCGGAGTGGGGAGTTTGACAATATTAAATTATAAGAAGAAATAAGTACCCACATTTTACATCGATCAGTGCAAATGGCATATTATATTCAAAGAAAGAGAGGAGACAGCGCTTCTCTGTTATTCAGTATAGAGTAAGATTCATGAAAACAATGGGGCTTAGTATCCTTCAAAGGCAGGTAGCAGCAGGCTTGGAAAAGGGTGGAGAAGAAGGTATTCCTGGTGAGAAAAAAAACAGCATAGGCAAAAACACAGAATGTGCATGGGATGTTTCAGCACTCAGCATTGAGAGATCCCACTAAATGGAGGGTGCTAGCTGGGGAGTCGTTCTTAGGGAAAACATTAATACAAGAACCCCAGGCTTGCTTCCCCAGCACCCAGCATGGTGTGTGACACAGAGTAAGTATTCCTTATGTGCTGGTCAAACTGAGTTCATTAAAAAAATTAATAAACAAGACAGTTAGTCCCTGATCTGCAACAGGAACTTAGCATCTGGTAGAATGGAAAACACACGTATGTATCTACTTATAGCACAAATCGAAAGTTCTAAGTGCTGTTGGTCCTACGATAAACATTTTTTTTCCCAGGGTAGGTAATATAATTCCCCCTCTTTGTAAAGCACCTAGAAGTCCTGATAAAATTGAGAAAAGTAACCATATTTTTAAGTGCATGCAGTGAATTGACAAGAGAACAACAGAAATCCCTAGAAGTAAAGAATGAAATGAAAACACAAATCTGAGAATGGGAAAGAGAACACTTTGGTCAATTTGTACAATGATGCTCCCTCCCTAAAAAATTCCACTTGCCAGCAGAGGCAGCTCATTCTCCTCTACGCAAAACACCAGCTTATCCTTGCTTAAAGACCAGCTAGAGACCTTACCTACAGCAGTTACGAAGCTACGCTAAAGTCTTGGGCTTCTGCCAATCCCTAGTGACTTGGGACCTCAATTTCCATAGTTGTATAGAGGCAAGAGGCACAATCTGGATCTGTGCAAGGGGTAGGGGAGTTGAGTTAGAGACTGTTAGAGACCTCCATACAAAACCAAGACATTGAGGAATCTGACCCTCAGTGAGAGATGGGCTACACCCATGCTGTGTGGGGTGGGGTCTCTGATCTCCATAAGGCCTTGTTCTAATTGGTGGACCATAGTAATGTCTGTGATATTCAGAGATTAATTGCAGGTCTCAGTGAATATTTAGTAATCCACCCCACCAAAGTCTGGTTAGTTCCCTTTCTTCCATGCACACGAATCCTAATACATGGCTATAGGTCTGTGTGGGTGGGTGAAGTTTAGGAAAATGATATGCAGCACAAACTTGCAGGAGGGTTGTAGAGACCATTCTTAGGGTCACCTAGTCTTTCCTTTAATCAACAGCTTCTGGATTGGTGAACTGACTCAGCTCTTAGAATTAGGTGAAAGGCTACAACTTTCGGTGCCAAGATTAGGGTCATCAGAATTGGAACATTTTCAGTTGTCCATATCAAGTAAAACATCTCTTTCAGCCCTAGAGACTGAGATATTAACAAATTAATTTCTTTACTAATCATTCCACAAATTAATTAGTTTCTACCAAAGACTCCTTTGAAGTCTACCCATTATGATTATCATAAGTCAACCTTAGAGACGTTAAATAACTTGCCCTCTCCCACCTTCCATGGGAGAGGGTAAGTTATTTAATGTTTCTAAGTCCCAAGAGCTTCATCCGTAAAATGAGAAAATATTGAGGTGCTTCCCTCTCATTGTCACAGTAGCAATGCAATGAAGAGGATAAACAGAAAGCATTTTTCACAATGCCTAGTCCATTATAAATGCATAATAAATGTTATTGATATTAGCTACTCATTAGGCCTTATTGCATTTTTTTCAGCAAAGGTGTCATTGTGGTTTTGTTGGTTAAGGGCTGCCCCTTGGCTTCTACCACTGCTGGGTATCATCATCAAAATTACAGAGCCATCTACCATGACCCATCCTTCCTACAGAGAACAGGTCCTATTGAGCTTTTTAAGGAGGCTGGCTTCCCCTTCACCACCCTATTTCTCAGTGTGTTTGTTTTGTTTTGTTTTATTGTTAATATTTGGTTTTTATTTATTTGTTTGCTTTGTGGTGAAGCAAGTGTCCTCTGAGCCCTCCAGGGAGATATTAGAGTGAGGATGAGAGGGTCTCACATACGACGCATCCACTCCAATTTGCCCATGTCTTTTCAGATGTTGGATTTCTTACTCTGTATTATACCGAAGAAATGTAGCTTCATCAACTGTAGTTCCACTGATTTCAAGTTGCAATCAACCTTCCAAGCACACTGTTAGGGCACTTCTCAGCTGTTCTAGCTAACACACCCAATCTAGAATCTTCATTAAGTGCACTCGTATCAATAAACTTGACCCAATTCTACACAGTGTTTCTTTTTCTCTGATCTGGCACTCCTGAAATCTACTGTCACACATATTCCTCTGTTTTATTATTATTATTATTGTATGAATTAGCCTGACCTTGTGATTCTTTCACTATATAAAACAACATTTCCCTGAGCCCTGTAGGGAATGGGGAGTGGTGAGAGTAGGTCTTAAAAGACTTCAATATACCCATGCAAGGTAACTGCTTCCATTGGGATCTTTAGCTTGCCTTTAAACAAGGATAGGCTGGTGTTTTGGGTGCAGGAAGATGGGCTGCTTCGCTGGCAAGTGGAATTTTTTAAGAAGGGCACATCATAGTACTTAAGTTCATCCAAATTGACCAAAAATATCCACCTTCCAATGCTCATATCCTATTCTTCCTTAACCAGTGCCCTCACTTTTACATAAGAAATTTAAGACAGTCATAAATTCAACGTGTGCTGTAATTCTGCAAACTACAAGATCAAATTTTGCAATGAATTTTTAGGTACCTTGGTTATATAGCTATGGTAGACGAGATAATATTTTAGTGCAATTATAGAAACATCTGGTCTCCTGACATTACCTTGAGTGAGAATTTAAAGGACCGAGCTTGTCATTTTCTTTCTCTAAGCTTTTCAGGACGGTCATATGTATTCAGCCCACCCTACAATCCTTGAAGTTCTCATTTACTATCAAAATCTATTAAGTAACCAGAAAGCTGGTAACCAGAAAGCTGGGTCTTCATAGCTTTGCCTTAAATGGTAATTCATTTTAAGAACTACAGGTGTTCCCACATGTTCTCACTCATAGGTGGATGTTGAACAATGAGAACACATGGACACAGGGAGGGGAACATCACACTGGGATCTGTTGGGGGGAGTGGGGGGCTAGGGGAAGGATAGCAGGGGGTGGGGAGGTTGGGGAGGGATAACATTGAAAGAAATGCCTGAGATAGGTGACCAAGGTATGGAGGCAGCAAACCACCATGGCAGGTGTGTACCTATGCAGCAATCATGCAAAATCTGCACATGTACTCCAGAACTTAATGTATAATAATAATAATAATAATAATAATAAAAGAATTACAGGCGTTCACCAAGAGATCATAAAGAAATTCAAAAAACAAGCCAAAACTGTGACAAGATCTTTGTCACACAAACTGACAAAGGGTTAGTATTCAGAATATATAAAGAACTTTTATGAATCAATAAGAAATCAGGACAAAGATATGATGAGGCATTTAACATAAAAACACTGGTACAGCCAAGACAATTATAATAAAGATACTTATTCAGAATAGCTATTAGAGGAATAGAAATCAAAACCATGTACCCTTTGGTGCCATCAAAATCACACACAGAATTTCCTGAGTCTGACACTATCAAATATCAGCAAGGCAATGAATTTTTATACATCATAGATGACAGTGTAAATTGATACAAGTACTTGGAAAATAATGTGGTTTTCTGACAAAGCATAAAATGCAAATACTCCACTAGCCAGCAATTCCACTTCTGGAGAAACTCTTGGACAAGTACGATTATAACGGAATATTTATAATAGCAAATATTGGGGAGGAACATCTACCAACAGAAGAAGGTACAAATACAGGCCGTCAATGCCATATAAGTGCAAATAGATTAACCAGAGCTCCTTCTATTAACATAGATGATCATTACAATATACTTTGGAGTAAAAAAGATTGCAAAGTGTGATTTAATTTATAAGACATGCATAGATATGAAAATCCAACAATACACATTTTAAAAATAAATACCCATGGCGCTCATGATGAGTCTGCAGCATTGTGGAGTATTTGCCTGACCTGGGCACTTGCACCCATGTGAACTTATATAAACCTCCATTGTGTTGGTAACAACACCTACAGCATAAATGCTATGATCCCTATTTTTGCAAATGAGAGACATTAATCATTCACCCAAGAGTGTGCAGCAGGTGGTAGTGGGAACTAAAATCCAGATGGTCTGGGTCCAAGGTCACGGTTTTTCCCACTGGACCACAGCCAACATGTATGGCCCACCTGTTAGCCCACATCTCACTCACCTCTCCTCTCCTCACAGGTAACATCTCTATGTCTCACTGACTTTCATGCTGTCTTTTACTCTCAGCTCCTCCTGCTGCCTCTTGTCTCGAAGCCCAGGTCTTAAGGGGGTTTTTGGGGGTGGGAATGTGTTTTAAGTAATTGCTATATTTATTGTGATGTCTAGTACTGGCTTAGACACCAAAGAAGTTCTTATCAATCAGTTAATCAATTCATTGAGGATGATCTAGAATGGTGGCTCATAGAAAATCCCCCAGAACTAGAAAAGATTGGGCAGGACATTACATTTCAGAATGAAGATGGTCAGGGGCTGGGGGTGAGCATATGTGGTGAAGGCAGCTTTGATTATTTGATTAGATCCCTTTGATTATTTAATTAAAGATACGAACCATCTTCCCCAGAGCACACCCATCTACAAACACACAGACACAAAATTTTGTACACACATGAACCTCGGGATAAGGATCTTGGGATATAGCACTGGCCTGGAATTAGAGTCAAAGTGTCCAGTGATGTCAGTGTGCTTTAGGGACCAGCCCCATCCTAATGAGAGTGTTTTACCCATGGCATTTGGGGAGAGTTCTGCTCGAAACTTGCCTCTGACCATTCTGGATCTCCTTAGTCTCTGGTTATCTCTCTTTCTCTTTGTACTAGCTTTTGAAATTCACCTTTATCTCTAATCAGGGTTTCATGTGTTCTCCCCACCTCACCAACTTTGGCCAACTTTTCTCACTCTGGTTTCCTACTTACAGCTTCTTGGACTTGGCTCTCTAAACTCTGGCACTCCCTGTTGGTGGACACTTGGCCAGGCTCAGTCTGGGGTTCCAGATTCTCAGCTTCCTTCCCTGACTTGAGTCTAGCCCTGCTCTCATGAGACCTCCATGGCTGTCCCAACATCAGCAGTTTCTCCGTCTCTGATCACCTAAGTAATCTCTTTCATCACCCCGATGCTCAGTTGTCTTGCCTGAGAATGGGGAAAATGACAATTATCTATCTTGCAGCATTATTGAGAACACTAAATGTGAGCTCTGTGCGTGTGTGTGTGTGTGTGTGTGTGTGTGTGTGTGTGTGTGACAGAGAGAGAGAGAGAGAGAGAAAAAAAAAGTGTGGGGCTCTGACAGAAAAAAAAACAGGTATGACAAATTTGCTGATTGAATACACCATTTTCTGTTTGCAGCTTATGCTGAATCACAGTGCCATAAAATTATTATTACCATCATCATTAATAAGAAAAGTGGCTGTGGAGTGCCCGAATACTTTTTACCATATGGCAATGGATGCAGCTTTATTAGCAGAAGAAACACCAGCCCTGAGCACACCTTTCCTGGGAGTGATGGAGGTGTTAAAGAGAAAGATGAAGGCCCATGATGCATGACTAGTTCACCTGGGTGTGAGGATTCCAAAGCCTAGAAGGACCCCAGGGGCTGGCAGTGCCCAGAGAGGCCTGCCTTTGAGCCCTCTCCCTCTATCAGATCTTAACAAAGGCAGAGGCTGTGCACTGCTCCTGGGTGGCCCATTTTCATGGTAATTGCCATGCTGCTTTTTTGGGTGTCTCGTATCAAAGATATGGGGATGAAGGTCAAAAATGGGGAGGCTTGGGCTGGGTGTGACAGCTCACGCCTGTAACCCCAGCATTTTGGGAAGATGAAGGAGGAGGATTGCTTGAGACCAGGAGTTCACCAGCCTGGGCCACGTAGGGAGGCCTGTCTTTACAAAAGAAAAGAAAAATTAAAAATTAGCTGGGCATGGTGGCTCATTCCTGTAATGCCAGCTACTCAGGAGGTTGAGGTGAGAGGACATCTGAGCCCGGGAGTTTATGCCACTGCACTCCAGTCTGGGCGTCTGAATGAGATTCTGTCATTAAAAAACACTTTTTGAACGTGGAATGTTTCTCCATCTGTTTGTGTACTCTCTTATTTCGTTGAGCAGTGGCTTGTAGTTCTCCTTGAAGAGGTCCTTTACGTTCCTTGTTAGTTGTATTCCTAGGTATTTTATTCTCTTTGTGGCAATTGTGAACGGAAGTTTGTTCTTGATTTGGCTCTCTTTAAGTCTGTTATTGGTGCATAGGAATGCATGTGATTTTTGCACATTGAGTTTGGGTCCTTTGCAGGGACATGGATGAACCTGGAAACCATCATTCTCAGCAAACTGACAGAAGAGCAGAAGATCAAACACCGCATGTTCTCACTCATAGGCGGGTGTTGAACAATGAGAACACATGGACACAGGGAGGGGAGCACTATACACTGGGGAGGGACGGTGGGGGTGGGGAGCTGGGGAGAGATAGCAAGGGGAGAAATGCCAGATGTAGGTGATGGGGAGGAAGGCAGCAAATCACACTGCCACGTGTGTACCTATGCAACAATTTTGCATGTTCTTCACATGTACCCCAAAACCTAAAACGCAATAAAATAAATAAATGGGGGGAAAAAAAAGAAAAAAAAAACCACTTTTTGAAATGGGAAGCCTTTTCTCACCTCTATATCCCAGGCTTCCCCACAGATACTCTAGCAGCTTCTACTTTAGTACCTTAGCCATAGCTCTGGGCGTGGCGTGACTCCACCCTGCCATTGCTGGCCTAATCATTGGCCTTACCCCTGTTTCTCCAAAGGTCTTCCTGCCTCCAGATCCCGATCACTTGTTCCATAGTCAACCCCTTCTTTGCTGGCTAACTCCTTCTTTTCCCTCACCCCCTGCCTGGTTACTCTATACATTAGTCTATATGCTCTAATCCTTTAGGTTATTTTTATAACAATTTAATTGTAGCTATCACTGATCACTAATATTAGCCATCCTTTATAGAGAAAATGCTATCTGCTAAGTCATCTGCTGAGCATCTGAGATGCATTATCTAAACCTTACAACATTTGTAAGAGTTGGATTAATTATCTTTCTTTTATAGATGCGTTATCTATAAATAAGCCATCTGCAGTAAATTGCAGCACCTGCACACCACGCCAAGTCTGCTGACTTCAAAGTCTTTACCTTTTACAAGGGTTTCTCTATGTAAGAGAGATGTACCCTCTTTTAAGGGAACAACATTTTGCATGGATCCCCTTAAACAGTTTTAAGACATCTAAAGACATAAAACTAGATATTCATTAATTATACTTAGCCCCTTAAATAGTTATAGCACCTGAATCTGTCAGGGTAGGCCATAATAACAAAAGTCCCCAAATCTTAGTGGCTGCAAACATTTATTATTTCTCGGAGTAGCACGGAGCTCGTCTGACCCAGCAGCCACCAATACTTCTCCAGTCAAGTCCTGGCAAGAGACAAAGAGCACAGCTAAACTGAAGACTTTGAGGGGCAGTTTATCTATTATTTATTTGTACTATTTACAAGGCAAAGATGGGGGAAAGCAGTTAAGTTATAGTTCAGTTGGCTAGAAATGCCTATCCACACTTACCCTGCAGGGACAAGGTGGGGAAGCAGTTACCAGCACCTGGAGAGTGATTGATAGAGGGGTGCAGCCACCCCAGACTGACCTGGTCAAGTGTCTGGAGCCAAGAGACTTACTCCCACTCCTTTGACTCCATTCTCCTCCCCCCCTGCAGTCTCCTGCCAGAACGTCCCATTAGCCAAATTCAACTGGAAGTTAGAATGTAAGGGAGACCATGGACCCAGTTTCTGCAGACCTGCTTCCAGAGAAAGCACAGAGGAGTTGGGGCGCACCTGTAGTAGCAGCACGCAGGTAGAGATTAGTGCAATCTCAGACGTTGCTAGAGGCAAAGGCGGTGCTGGAGGGAATCACACTGCAGCTAAATGCTCTGGTGCGTCACTTCGCACTCACAACTCACTGGCCAGAACTAATCATGTGTCCTGCTCAACAGAAGGGGGCCCCAAAGTGCCATTTTCCCTCACGTCCAGAAAGAGAATGGGCTGTCTGTGGCAGCCACAAAACCAAAACAAATTTACAGATTAAATACAAAGAAAATAACAGAATCCAAACAATCCAAATTAACAAAATTAACACAACGTTGCAGTCGGTATTGCTTTGCTGAAACTGAGTCAATCGCCCGGGGCGTGAGCACATCCTACAGGTCCTCTGAGTTTGGCCTGCCTCTGCGTCCACGTGCCATGTGACCATTCCATCCTCCCACGCACACACCAACGTCCATGAGGTCATTTGGTTTTCACTTGGCAGGAGTGTGCCATTTACATTGCAATTTCCCTCTGTTCTTTTCTAACTATACCGTGTCAATTACTGTAGTGCTAATTGTTACAGACATGACCACCATGCCAAGGCAAATGGGGACAAAAGAATCCATGGTTGGTTATAAGGTCGTTATCTATATGGTCCTGAAAAATGCTTATATTCATTTTTTTGGATTGCCATTGAATCGAAAACAAAGTGAAGCAGTTCTCATGGAGAAGCCAGAGATCCCTTAGAAATGGCTTCTACTTGTCCTTTGCTTCCACCTTCTCACCCCAGCACACGGAAGGTAGAGGTAGTAACACCCTAGTCCACCTGGAAGGTGCATCTCTTGCTCCTCCCACCCTCTTCTGCTTCCTTACCTTCTCTTTGTAGCGTGCCAGTGCTTTCCTTAACTCAAGAGCCCTGGCTTTTCTGTGTCCCAAGCTGCTTCCTGACTCAGGTTAATCCAGAAGCCTCTGTCTTCGTCTTTGCCCATCAGCCCTGATGCCTGGGATACTCTCTTCATCCTTTCCAGCCCCAACTATTTTAAGTAAGCCCTGAGTCACACATCTGAACATGTTTCTGCCATATAACGACAAGCTGAGGTTTCCCAAGAATATTTGCTTACTCACTACAGCTCTCTGCTGATATCACCCTCTCACATCTACATGACTGGAGCAGTCCAGGTCTCCAAGCCCTCTTAGTACACACCTAACTTAGGGGCCTCTGGGTAAGCTTCAAGTGATCTCTTCATATTCTAAAATTGTACGCAACATTTTATGAATAGGTATTCAGGTACATTTTGTTTGTTGGAGGAGAGGATGTCCAGAATTTCGTCAGATTCTCAAAGAGGTCTTGGGCCTAATGAATGCTGATGTCTTACGTTTTACACTGTTCATTTAAAACTTTATGATACTCATTTCCATTTTACAGAAAAAATTCTCTATACTTCTGTTAAAACAAAATAATGCATGTAAGATCCTCATTTATACATGTAAATATATATATATGTAGTAGAATGCGGACACAATGCCAAACACTGTCTGTGGTCTACCTATAGCCGGGTGTCTCTTGTCCTTCCTGGAATAGCCTGGTTTTGAATGAGTTTTCATTCTCCAGTGCATCAGATACTTTGGCTTCCTTCTTCTTCCATTGGTTAATCATGATTTAGCTAAGCTATGTGAGTGTTCTATTATTTCACAATAAATTACCACAAACTTAGTAGCTTAAAATAACATATGTGTGATATCACAATTTCAGTCGGTCAGGAGCCTAGCCATGGCTTAGCTGAGCCCTCTTCTATGGATTTCACATCGCTGTACTCAAGAGTCAGCCTTGCTGTGTTCTCATCTGGGAGCTTGACTGAAGAAGAATCTGCTTCCAAGCTTACTCAGGTTGTTGGCAGAATTCATTTTTTTGGGGTTGTGGAATATAGGGTTTTTGTTCCTTGTTGGCTGTTGGCTTGGGACTGCCCACTTAAAGAAAACCTTTCCACCTGGATTAATTCATCAAGCCAGCAAGCAGAAATCCTAGGGAGACAGAGCCTTATATAAAGTGATGTAATCACAAATGTGACATACTATCACCTCTAGCATCTAACAAAACATACTCAAGGATGTGACTCACACACCTTTGCCATCTTCCTTTGATTCGGAAAAGTCTCATAACTCACTCACACTCAAGATGGAAGGGATTATACAAGGGCATGGATACCAGAAGGTAGGGAACATTGGGGGCCACCTTAGGGTTTGTGCGTAACATAAACCAGTCTGATGATTTCCATTTTCTTGACAGTGACTCATTTATTCATAAGCATGGGATCCACACATGACCAATGAGAACTGAGAGGAGGTTTTATGTTCCTTCCATCCACAGGGCAGGTACAGAGGATCCAGCATGTTATTCCAAAACCACAGAAGATGCTGAAGCCACTAAATAGAAGGAGCATGGATCTCTGAACGTCTTCATGGAGCAGAGCATTCTCTACACTCCAGTCCACTTGAACCAGAATATGACATGAGCAAGAAATAAACCCTAATTGTATTTGACCATTAGAATTTTGGTGATGTTTGTTATAGCTGTTAAGTCCATGTTGATTCATACAAAGGGATTCTGTAAAAGCTTTTCTCTCTATTGAAAAAAGTTGCCCAAGGAGTGAAAGGAGAGATATTTTCTATAATTGATTTAAGATGGTCATATTTGCATATTGCATAGAACAGCTACAGCTTGCAATCATATGGGGTACAACAGAAAGAGGAAATATTTCCTGCTGTTGAATTAACCAAACTGGAGTTCTTGTTATATAATATAGTAAAATGTCCTCAATCTTTCAGCCACATTTAGTTCTATAATCTATTATTTCTGGTTAAAAGCATACCATGTGACACACAGTCCAAACCCAATTCTTAATAACCTGTATCTACCATACATTACCACACCCCAAGTCATCTAATACTTAACCACCTAATTTCTATGATCCACTTACATCAAACATATTCATGTTTGGAAAATTGAGCCAGCATCTACTGCCTTATCAGCTGATGCATAACAATTTACTTCCTCTGTACTCTATAATAATGTAAGTCTGCTTGGAAAGATAACACATTAAGGGATTATCAGGCCCTAACACCTTGGTATAGATGAGTTTGCCAGATCCTCTATTTAACCATATTTGAATCCTTGGCCAGTTCTCTACATTTCATAAAGAGTTAGCATAACTAGTCGAGGAGATATTATCTTCAGGATGTGGTTCGTTGTGAAAAAGAAGATAGTTCTGAGGATCTCTTTCCAGGGAAAAGACACGTGGATTGCTCCAAACATCCTCTTTCAGAGGAAAACACACATACTACAGAAAGGCTAAAGAAAATAAAAGCACTCCCTCATTAACATATGCACGACCTATTTTGTTGGAATTATGGGCAAATCCTTTTCAGACAGTTGAGTCCAGAGAGGACTGGGAGACTGCCTGACCTGATAGGGTGCTTGACAAGGTCAGATTCCAGGGCCTGGTGGAACTGACAAGCTAAGGCAGAGGTTGCTGCTGGGCTGTTAAAACTGAATGGGGCCAGTGCTCATGGACAGCGAGTTGAGAGGCTCCTGACACTGGGGGTCCCTTCGGAGCACATACAGAGGGAGGGGCGTCCTTCTTTTACACAACCTGAATCACTGGAGGAGGCCCACTGGTGTCATTCCCCACATCCAATGCACCTCCACTCCTAGTAGAGGGGAAGAGGGAAAAAGAGATAGGGAGGGAGAGAGAGTCAGACAAAGCAGGGTGCGGGGGGACAGAGAAAGAGAGGGAGAGAGAGAGAGAGACGGAGAGAGACAGAGAGAGAAAGAGAGCTCTGTCTCCCTCCCTTCCTTCTTCCGTCCCTTCTCCTCTTTCTTCTCTCTTTCCCTTCCTATCTCTCTGTGGATCTCTTTAAAGTACTCCTAGAAGAATCTGCAGCTAAAACGAGCCTGCATCTGAATTTTACTCCTGGCTCTGCAACTGATAAGCTATGTAATCAAGTCCCTTCCTTGTTTCTTTCTTTTCCACACATACACACACACTCTCTCTCTCATCAAGTGCTTTTTGGGCTCTTACTCTGACAAGCCAGGCATTGTGCTAGTTACAGAAGATAATTTGAAAAGAAAATAGCTCCTTCCTATAAAATGATGGTAGACGGGGTGATCTCACAGGTATATATTGATGACTAGTTCCGTCTTGCTAATTCTGCTCATGCATCTCCCTCCTTCAAATCAGTATCCCTACCTGCCTTCCCAAAGCCCTCTTGCTTTTCCTTCTCCCTCTGAAGGTCTCTTTTTGGCCTAATAACAAAAGGCATATCACAGCTCTTCCCCTCCCCAATGCCACCCATCTTCTCCCTCAGCATCAACACCAGGCTGCCCTGAATACTGCACTTTCACTCCTTCCATCAGCATGCAGGTACTAATCTCTTAATGTGACTGGAGCAGAAGTCTAAATAACTGCTCCGTAATCCCCTAGTATTTGAGCATCCAAAATAACATTTGCATTCTCATTAGGGTCTTAAATTTTCTGGTGGTTTTCTTTTTAAAAATTACTAAGTAATTTAAGTATTTTTTTAAAAATTCAAACATGTAGATATGTTTATGTAGGACTAGGTAAAGATTTACACTTTTACAGAATTATGTAAATGTGATTATATTATACATAGCTTTTTATATTCTTTGTTTCTTTCTTTTCCTTTTCTTCTTTTCTTAGTATCTTCTTCCTCTCTCCAACTTCCTCCATACTAGTAATCCTCAGCCACAAATCCTCCACAAAACCATGGAACTCATGTTAACCTTTTGTGCATCCTTCCATATTTTTCTGTTTGTCTAGACTCACACCAATGTGTAAGGGTACATATGAAAGGATTGTTTTGGAGTACTGCTGTTAGTTGCAAAGACATTGGGAACAAAGTGAGCATCCATTTATAGATTGAATGAATTCTGGTACAACATATTTCAGTTAGACTAGGCTGCGTGTTGATATGGAATAAACAACTCCAAAATCTCAGTGACTTAAAACAATAAAAATGGATTGCTTGATCATACTATATGTCCAAGTTAAACCAGTAAAGGACTCTATTCCTCAGGGTCATTCAGGGATCCAGGCCGATGAATCAACCATCACCCTAAATATTTCCAGTTGCTGTGCCACAGGGAAATGAGTTCTGGAGGGCCTCAAACCAGATGATTAAATGCTTGAATGCAGAAGTCATAACTCCTTGGCTATGACTAGTCACATGGCCCCATTCAGCCAAAGGTGAGCCAGGAAGTGCAATTCTACTTCATGCCCAACAGGGAAGAAAATAAAAAGTATTGGTGAATAGCACTGACAACCACCACACACCCTGCACTGGATCGTGTATCTATTCACAAAGAGGAAAGAATAATAGTGTGTCAAGCAACTTAGAGGGATTCTATCAGGAATTGCTGAGTGAGAAAACACAGATACAAATAAATGCACATAAGTGAGTAAAAGAGAACTGCATTTTAAAACAATGGCTCAAAAATCTCTACATATGGATTGCAAGTGTTTGTATGAATATACATATACACACATGTATATATACGTATATATAACTGGGTAAGCATATCTATATATATGTGTAAGCATATATGTATATATGTAAGCATATATATATAAAAGCATATATATATGCTTACCCAGTTATTCTTACACATTCTTACATCACAATTACCCTGCGGCCCTTGTTAAATGATAAGACCCCTGGACCCCAACCCCAGCCTAGTGAATCCAATCTGGCCTGTGCATTAATGAGAGAGCCAGGCTGGGTCCTTTATTCCACTGCTCTCATCATAGTGTCCCACTCATTCCTAACGACTTCCTCCCTAAAGAAAAAGTATTGATTTATTGATTTATCCATTTGTCCATCCTTTTATCTACCAAATATTTATGTAGTCCCAACTATCTGCAAGGACACTGCTAGATGCTAGGGATGCAGTAGGGGACAAAGCAAACCTGGTCCTGTTTTGATCTCACAGTCTAGGGTAGAAAAACATTTAAAAAGTGGACACCGCGGGCAGATTGCCTGAGGCCAGGAGTTTGTGACCTGTCTGGCCAACATGGTGAAAACCCATCTCTATTAAAAACACAAAAAGATTAGCTGGGTACAGTGGTGCGTACCCGTAATTCCACCTGCTCAGAAGGCTGAGACAGGGGAATTGCTTGAACCAGGGAAAGTGGAGGGTGCAGTGAACCGAGATCCCACCACTGCAGTCTAGCCTGGGCAACAGAGTAAGACTCCATCTCAAAAAAAAAAAAAAAAAAAAAAAAAGGACATCACATTAATTCACATGTATATACAAACTGTGATAAGGACTAGATAGGAAAAGAGTAAAGAGTGTCTAATAGAGGGATGACATTTAAATTGGAGAGATAATGATGGTGACTCTGAGGGAGTAAAGGCTAAGTAGAAAACTGTTGGGGTGGAGACCCTAAAGGCAAGGGACACAGAGCTGAGCGTAGAGAATTCCAGGCAAGGAAGTTACCTGTGGGGAGGACCACAGTAGTGAGTAACAGGAGGCCAGTGTGCCTGGAAGACAGTGACCTTGGGGACAGTGGTGAGAGATGGTACCAGACCATGCAGGGCCCTGTAGAACACAATGAGGAATCTGGGCTTTAAATGTAGCGGGGACTGTTATGGTTAGAAGTAAGCAGGTGAGAAGGAGTTGATATATGTTGTCTTTTTACAGCCACTTTAATGAGTAACAACTTACATACAATAAAATGCACTCAGTTTAAATGTTCACTCCAATGAGTACATAATAAAAATATATTTTCAGATATATGTATACATGTGTATACTCACACAAATGTATATATCTTTATATCTACCACTACAATCAAGATATAAAACATTGGAGCTGGGTACAGTGGCTCATACCTATAACTCTAACACTTTGGGAGGTTGAGGTGGGAGGATTGCTTGATCCCAAGAGTTTGAGACCAGCCTGAGCAATACAGTGAGACACTGTCTCTATAAAAACTAGAAGTGTAGGATATTTTTATCATCTCAAAATGTTTCCTCGTGCCTTTATACACTTAGTCTCCATGCCTGGCTCTAGACAATCCTGATCTGTTTGCTGTGACTTTATTTTTAAAGTTCCGGGGTACATGTGCAGGATGTGCAGGTTTGTTACATAGGTAAACGTGTGCCACAGTGGTTTGCTGCACTTAACCAACACACCACCTAGGTATTAATCCCAGCATTCATTGGCTAGTTTCTTCTAATGTTCTCCCTCTCTCTACTCCACCCCCAACAGCCCTCAGTGTGTGTTGTTCCCCTCCCCACGTCCACATGTTCTCATTGCTCAGCTCCCACTTATAAGTGAGAACATGTGGTGTTTGGTGTTCTGTTTCTGCATTTGGTTTGCTGAGGATAATGGCTTCTGGCTCCATTCATGTCCCTGCATAGAATATGATCTCATTCCTTTTCATGGCTGCATAGCATTCCACATGTAATGTGTACCACAGATGGGGAGAAAATTTTGCAATCAGACAAAGTTCTAATATCCAGAATCTACAGGGAAATTAAACAAATTTACAAGAAATCAAACAACCCCACCAAAAAGTGGACAAAGGACATGAACAGACACTTCTCAAAAGAAGACATTCATGTGGCCAATGATCATGAAAAAAAGCTCAACACCACTGATCATTAGAGAAATGCAAATTAAAACCACAATAAGATACCATCTCATGCCAGTCATAATGACCATTAAAAAAAAGTCAAAAAGCAATAGATGCTGGTGAGGCTGCAGAGAAATAAGAGCACTTTTGCACTACTGATGGGAATGTAAATTAGTTCAACCATTGTGGAAGGCACTATGGCAATTCCTCAAACATCTAGAACCAGAAATAACATTTCATGCAGCAATTCCATTATTGGGTATATACTCAAATAAATATAAACCATTCTATTACAAAGATACATGCACACATATGTTCACTACAGCACTATTTACAATTGCTGTGACTACTGATCAGTCTTTTCTAGAGATTGATATGAACATAATCTTATGATGTGTACTGTTTTATGCCCGGCTTATTTCACGCAGCAGAATATAGTGTGAGTAATCCACATTGTTGAATGCATCATGAGCTCATCTTTTTAAATTGCTGACTAGTATGACATTATAAAACTATGTTTGTAATTTAAAAAGATGATTCTTGACATGGCTGAATTTAAGTCAAGCTGTGAAGCTCCAGGTTACAACTTGTTTATTCATTCACCTGTTGAATGACATGTGTTCGAATTTATTATGACACAGCAGTTTGGAGCTACTGGGTACTTTGTACTTCCCGTGTAAGGCTTTTTGGAGACATATGATTTTCTTTTACTTTACTACATACTTAAGTGTTCAGTTGGCATCTCATATGATAAATATATGTTTAACTTTACTAGAAACTATCAAACTGTTTTCAAAAGTAGTTGGACCACTTTATATTCATACCAGCATCACATGTGGGATTATTGCTCCAGATACTAAGCAATACTAAGGACTATCAGTCTTTTTCATTTTAACAATTCCACTGAGTGTGTAATAATATCCATCATTTTAATTTACACTTCTTTTGATGAACTAATAATGTTGACCATGTTTTTGAGGTCTTGTTGGACATTCCTGTATCTTCTTTAGGGAAGTATCTGTGAAATCTTTTGCTAATTTTTTTATTAAGTTGTCTTATTATTAAGTAGTAAGAATTCTTAATATATTTTGGATATAAGTTCTTTGTCAGATATATGTATTATAAATATTTTCTTCTGATCTGTGGCTTGTCCTTTCTTAATGGTAGTTTTCAAAGAGCAGAAGTTCTAAATTTTGATAAAGTTCAATTTATCACTGTTTTTTGTCAATGGTTTATGTATTTTGTGTCCTAAGAAATATCTGCCTAACTCAAGATCGTGAGTAGGTTTTCTCCTACAGCTTTTTCTAAAAGTCTATAGTTGGCTTTTATATTTAGGTCTAAGTCCATTTCGAGTTAAATTTTTAGTATGGCATGAAGTAAAGATAAAGACTCATGGTTCCTTTTTTTCTCTTCTTTTCTGTATGGACTTCTAGTTGTTCCAGCACAGTTTGTTGAAAAGATTTTCCTTTCATTCATCAAATTGTCTTGCCTCCTCTGTTGAGGATAAGTTGGACACACATGTATGGGTCTATTTCTTGACTCTCTATTCTGCCTCATTGATATATAAGTCTACCCTATGCCAGTGCTATGCAGTCTTGAGTAAAATAGCTCTTCAGTAGGTCTTACAGTCGGGGAGGGTGGGTTCTTCAGCCCAGTTCTTTTTCAAAATCATTTGGGCTATTTTAGATGTTTTGCATTTCTATACATGTTTTAGTACCAGCTTGTCAAATTCTATTTTTAAAAAAAGTCTGCTTGAATTTTGATTGTGACTGTGTGGAATCTATAGATGAATTTGAGAGAATTTACATCCTAGCCATATTGGTCTTTCAATCTTGGAATGATATGTAGTTTCTCTTGATGGTTTTAAAGAGGTTGCCCTTCTGCCCATCCTTATGGCCCATGGTATCTCCAACAACTGGAATGGCTTATGTCTTGGAGGTTCAGAGGAGTTCATGGTTATTGATTCTGGAATACTCCTGGGCACATCACACACAAAAGGTTCCTCCTCTGCCGGATTGGAAAGTGGAGCGTACCCACCCAGACCACTCTGCTTCTTACTCTAAAGGCCAGCCTTAACTTTAAGTGAAAGTGAAATTATGAGTCTGAGACCTGGGCAGCAGTCTTGGAAGGACAAATTTAGATGAGGCCCAATGACAGGATTTTCCAGGGTGTACCACAGGTGCAGTGTGCATAATAGCAGAACAACTGGGGCTGGCCTGTCAGTCAGGAAACTGTATGTACATCCCAGCTCTGCACTTCCCAGGCAGAGAGGTCTTCAACAACCTGGAGCCTGTTTCCTTATCTTTCCAAAGGAAATAAATGTCTTAGCTGGGTGTGGCAGTGCACACCTATAATTCCAGCTACCGGGGAGGCTGAGGTGGGAGAATCACTTGAACCCGGGAGGTGGAGGTTGCATTGAGCCAAGATCACAGCACTGCACTCCAGCCTCGGCGACAGAGTGAGACTAGTCTTGAAAAATAAATAAATAAAATAAAAAGGAAATAAATGTCTCTACCTTTCAGTCACTGTGGGGAATAAATAAGCTGGCAGAGTTAAGGAGGAAGCTGAGGCTACGGGAAAGTTAAGTGCAAAAAGCAATGGTGGGAACAGGAGACAGACCCTCTCCTCCCAGCCAGAAACATCAAGGACAGCTGTCGACAGCTTGAACTAGAACCACACAGAAAGGAATGGATGAGGCTATGACAGCTCCCCCCACCCCCTGCCTCCCTCCCAAGCCCCCTAGCTCCATGTACTTCCTCTGCAATTTTCTTCTGCTGACCTGCTGTGGAGGAGCCCCATCCTGGGCCTCACTGGGGACGACGCTGCACAGAGTGTGGACAGACAGGGACAATGCCTATGGCCAACTCAGAATTTCACCCAGTCCTTCCCAGCCACCAGCGTCCTTTCACCAGCTACCCTCCTCAGTGCCCAGGGACTCAGCATGGCACAGCTGAACACTGACAAGCCCATCTTGGAACATCCATGAGCTTTTCCTTATCATGTTCTCAGCAAGGATTATGTGCGCATGCATCTTTTACATGAAGAAAGGAGAGTTCCTTCTCTTTGTCTTCAAACTTGTCTGGCTTTGTGGAGCTTCGGAACTGTGGGATGTAGTGCTGGCTGCTGGGTGTGAGGCCTCTCTCTCAGGCTGTGATGGAAAGGTTAGGTTTCTACCTGGTTGAAATGGGGCATTTCCCAGAAGCCTGGCATCAGAGCAACTCATGATTCTTACACGGGGGTGAGACTCAGCCTTTTGTCTGGGAAGGGCTGGCCGAGTTAGACATAGGTGATTTGGGGTGGCAGCCAGGCTGGACGTATTCACCTTACTTTAAGGACTTTTCTGTTCCATACAAGAGGCCCACCTAGGATCCCTTCCCTTCTATGACTCCTCCACATGAGGATTCCATTGACCAGACATTTATTTTCATAGTCCTTTGTAGGAATGACACCAAGTGGAATTGGGCCATACAAGAAAGCCATCTGATGAAGGGGGTAGGGGGTTGGAGGGGAATCAGTGGCTCATCCAGGTCTCCTCCCCAGAACCAGGACAGTGGCCCTGACTGGACTTGCCTGAAGACCCCTTGGGGAGAAAAAAGCAAGCAAGTTCCTGGTATCAGCCCACAGGAGTTCTCTTCTCTGTCCCCAGCTCCTTCTCCTCTTTCCTCTCTCTTCCTTGGGCCTCTTCTGAAGCAAGCTTCCAGTCCCTGGGCAGGCTGAGGGGATCCTGGGTAAGGTTTGGTATCTGCCTCCCTCAGGCTGGGTGGAGGAGCGGCCTCCATCTTCCTCCCCTTCTCTTCCTCTTAGTGCTGCCTTTTCTTTTTCCTTTTTCGCCCCCTTTTCCCAATCGAGGAACTGTCTGATCTAAACAACCTTCCATAAAGAAGACATAGCGCCTCCATGCATTACATTTCCCAGGAGCATGTGCACGTCAGAAGAAGAGCCCAAGGTCTCCTTGGCTTAAACCAGATACACGACGTCCCCCTGAAGAGGTGCTGGTATCCACAGGCAGACATTCCTCCCCAGAGTCCCCTCAGGTGAGGCCGGGGTGGCTTTTCTCCGGGATATGTCCAGTGTTGCTAGCTCTGCAGGACACACAGCTCATGGGGTCAAGAAGGGCAGCACAACACATGTGCCACTGTGTGCCCAGATCAGCCCTTGCCCTGTCCACTCGACATGGGGTTTCCCCATGGACCAGGCCTCCCTCCTGTAGTGAAGCAGCCCCATCCCTTATATGGAGGGACACTGAGACCAGTGTCCTCTCTCCTGAGGCCAGGAGGCTGAGAAGTTGGGTTCTACAGTTGTCTGCCCCTCCTCCCAGAGCCTGTTCAAAGTGCTTAACTAACAAATCTTGGATATCAGGAAGCTGTTTACTTGGCTTCCTCAGGAACTGTTCTCTAAGGAGCTCAAAGCACTGCTAATAGATTTTTTTGTTTCTTCCATCCATCAAACAGCCTCCCCTCCTTCCAATTGCTTCATCCTGAACCCTTAGGGATCTGACTCTCATTTGAAGAACTCAGGAGAGACCTTCTAGCTTCTGTAAGCATGCCTGCCCAACAGCTACTATGCCCCACCCCTCAACAAAGTTCCGGGCTCTATTTTTATGAAAGAATGATGAAGAAGGAGCCACATCTGACATCCAGGCTTGCAAGGAGAATCGGGTCCTCTCTGCTCTTAGAAACGCTGCTCTGCTGCCCACACCATTTGTGTTGCTTTTACTTTGGCCACCCCTCCCACCTGCTGAGAAGTAATCACAGCACCCGGGAACCCACAGCAATCAAGAACAGAACTCACCTGCTGGTCTCTGGCTACTCTTGGACCACAAACAGCACTTGGGGACCATGGGGTGCTATAAATTAGGCAGCCTCCCTTGTACCACTGTCTCAGCCACTGCTGGGCTCTGCTGCCTGCCTGCCGCTTTCCCCTGTAAGCCACATGTCTGCTGTCTTTGCAAGACCCTCTGGGCCTCCAGTGACTTAGCTAGACTCCTAGACTCCTGGTTTGTCTCCTCTTGGGTCTATCTGCTCCCACTGAGGCCTCCAAATTCAGGAATCCTCCCTCCACACTGCACTTTGGTGGAAATTGAGGGTGTGCTCGTAATCAGGGCACCACCTGGTAGAGACAGGAAGTGAACGGAGCACATTACCCAGGATACTTATCTTCATGGCACAGAGATAAACATTACAATAATCATTATTATTGGTGACATTTATTGGCGCATGCATTGTGTCAGGGAATTTGTATTCATCACTGCAAACCATCCTCTAACCTACCCTCTGATGTAAATGCTACTGTGAAGTGGTCATGCAACCCAAACACACAGAATTATTTCCTCATGGACTGTAAAGTACTATCTATAAATGACTCATTACGTATTCACCTGTGTTTTCAGACATAGAGTCACCCTGCATTATTATGCCAATTTCACAGATGAAGAGACTAAGACTTCTAGACGTCACTGTAATCAGAGAGCTCAGATTCCAATTCAGGTCTAACTCTAGAAGCTGTGCCCTCAAGCTTGTGCTATGTGAATCCACCACGTGGGTGCCAGCCCCGATGACCTCCCCACTCCAGAAGGCAGCCCCACTGTGCATGCAGAGAGGCTCAGACAGCCCTGTCCACAATGTAATTCAGGGAGAGACTTCCATAGGGTGTGGGAGTTTTAGAACTAGAGGATCTCAGAATTTAAAAAGAACCTTAACCAGAGCTGCATGCAGTGGTTCTGAACTGTTTCTGAGATACTTAAGAATAATGAATGCTAGACATACACATACGCTGTGGCCTACACTTTGGGAATTCTTGGACCCCAAAGAGCCTGGCCTTGGACCATAGCGCCTTGGCTGGCACTCCACTCCCCCTTGCTACTTTTCTCCATGCATGTACACATCCTGGGGCTGCCTTCTTCAAGCCATTCAGGTTAGATTAGGGCAAGCTAATGAATCCTATCTGGCCCAAATGCCTTCTTGTGCAAAAACGGAAACAGGCCAGAGAAGGAAAGTTCTTTGCCCAATCTCACACAGTTAGTAGGGCTGGTAGAGCAGGCCAAGAGCCAGGGTGGATCACTTAGGCCAGGAAGTGTCCTGGGTACCTAAGATCAGTGTCTGGCCTACCCAGGGAGGGCAGCTGCCCCTAGGGGCCCTGAGTCAGGCACGTCAAGGGAGGAGCGAAGTCTCAGTGTGTGGCCACTAAGCTCTCTCAGTGTCTTCTCACTGTCTCCCCTGTAGCCTTCTCTCCTGCCAGACCACTCTCACCAGCTTTGAGGGCCTCAAATTGGAGCTCCTGGTCTAGCAGATTGCTGGAGAGGAGGTCAGGGAGGCTTTCTTGGGAAGAATGAGACAGATGTGAGAGACAGACGTGCAGGACAAACACCGAGCCCCCCAGTCCTGGGAGCCCACTTTCAACATGTAAAGATCACACTGGCTTCCCAGAGCTGAGGCTGCTCATCTGGAAACCACATCCTTCTAATCTGGGAATCCTCCCCTAACCCAATGACAAGGGGCCAACTCCAGCTTGAACCTCAAATCTCTGTGGTAGCACTCATTCCTCTGGCTACCCAGCGTTTCTAGAAGCCCTTACATCTGCAGCACGGGCTCAACAATCTGTGCATAGTGGGTGTTCAGCAGACACTTCCACATCCTGCGTGGACTCTGAGATTCAGATCAGGAAGGCTTTGGGTACTGCTGGGCACACATCACCCATCCCACCACCCCACTCCCCACTCCTCCTGCCTCCTGTCTGCGTCTGCTAGAAGGTGGTAGCCACTCCAGCTTAGGGGGTGATAGGCTCATTACTGTGTCACCAGGAGCCGCTGATGTCAGCCATAAATATTAACAGCCCTTGTTATGAGCCCCCTCGGCGAGGCTGCTTCAGTCCAAGTTTACACAGTAAACAGTGCAATTCATTTATTTGATCAAGGGAGCGCTCTTTAGAGGAGCTAATAGCTCTGCCCCCCACCCTCTGCTTCTCTGTTAGCTCAGCAGGCATAGCTCTGCAGGCAAGGGAAGCTCCACTGCTGTGGGAGGCCAGAGCCTGCTCTGTATTGACCAGAGGCCGGACGCTTGGGGATAGCAGGCCAAGAGGCACAGGGCTGGGGCCAGAAGGCCTGCTGCCCTGGGAGCTGTGGAGCAGCTCTCCGGGGAAGCAGCAGCCTCCGCATCTCCTCCGGGGCAGTCAATTATAAGCACTTATCTGCTCTTGGTGGCTGAATCCAATTTCTAAAGTATGAGGTGACATGGACACTGGGGCCTCCTAATGGAGAGAGTAGTTAAACACGAATGATGATGTTGCAGCTTCTTGCTTTATTGTTTTCCAAAGCTGGCCTGAGAGACTCTTCTATTCCATGTCACCCCAGGATACCAAGAGAGCGCCCCTCACTGTGAAGCGTGCACCGGCACAGGGGCAGCCTCGGTTCTGGCAGGAGCCCAGCGAGGGCTTGGCTAGAAAGTACAGCGGCAGAGCTCTGTTTCCAGATTTGCCCCGCCTGATACTTGGGCAGAGCTGGCTGTGGACAAAAGGGGATTTGGGTGCACAGCTGTGGGGCAATCGCAGTGTCTAAGTTTGGAAAACTGAAGGAAGTTATGATGTGCAATGCCGGCCACGAGGTGGGCAAGAGGAAAAAGGTGGGGTGAGATGGCGTGGGGCAGCCCCATAGGGGCCTGGCTAGGGGGAGAGAGAGACACAGAAGCAGCCAAAACCACCCCACTACCCAGAAGGGTGGGTTTTGCCTGCTCTTTTTATGTGTGACCGTCTTACTCTGCATTCAGGCTGAAGTGCAATGGCGTGATCTCAGCTCACTGCAACATCTACCTCCCTGGTTTAAGCAATTCTTCTGCCTCAGCCTCCCAAGTAGCTGAGATTGCAGGGTGGTGGCTTGGCTAACTTTTGCATTTTTCGTAGAGACAGAGTTTTGTCATGTTGACCAGGCTGGTCTCGAACTCCTGACCTCAAATGATCTGTCCACCTTGGCCTCCCAAAGTGCTGAAATTACAGGCAGGAGCCACCATGCCCAGTCTGTCTGTTCCTTTTGACTCCAGTGTGATGTTTTCCTGCTGCTCTCTTCTTCCAGTCCTTTTTTTCCCCCAGCCTTCCCAACAGGAGCTGCCGTGAGTGTGTGTGGTCAGGGGAGAGTCTGGAATGAGTCTGGTTGTTACTTTCCTATTCAGTATATCGGGGCATGCTCTGGGCACCCACTGACAGACAATCCATGGCCTTATCCTACCATGCTGCCTCTGCCTCAGCCATCTTGCCTGGCACTGCAGCTTCTCACTGATGTTGGCAGGTCCTACTTGGACCTCAGCTGACTTGGCTGGGGCCTGGTCACCATGCCTGGGTCCTACTCGTGTGGCTAGAATCCTGCTCTCAAATAACATTTTTGCCCCCAAAACACACCTCCATCAACCTGCTCTCTAGTGTCACCAGCTCACCCATCTTCCTTCCAGCGTCACTTGGATCCTGACAGCTACCTGGACTACTTCTGAATCCAACAGGGGCCTCAGATGGCATGCCCCGGCCTGCTTGGCACCTGCTTAGGAGACCAGGGCAGGTTTCCCCAGGGTTGGTTCTAATTTTTCCTCATCCTCCATCTCCTGCCTGGCCTGCCTCACACCAGCCGAGCTGGTCTCATCTGCTGCACTTTTCTCCCTTGCATTTTCATAGACGAGGAAGGGCCCTATTCGACAGGCCCTTATGTGGAGCCTGGCTCTGGCTGCAAAATGGCACAGTACAGCAGGGGGCAAGTCCATGGGATGCAAGAAGGAGAGGCAGGCCAGACAGCCCTGAGGTCAAACCCTCTCCTTCTGCCAGTTCTTTCACCCTGCCAAGCTTCATAAAATGGGCTTCATAATAGCATGTAGCTCACCTTCACTCAGCACATATTTGAGGATCTGCTATGAGCCAGGTCCTATTCCAGCTACCAGGGATATGACGTGAAACACACCCAGGGCCTGCCTCACTGAGCTTGTCAATAGGTAGTAGTGTTGGCCTCAGGATTACATGAAATGATGCACTCCATTACTTCAGTGAACATCCACCGCTTTATGTTTGTGGGGCTCATGTTCCCATTTTTCTGGGAACATGAAATCACTTTGCAAAATATTATATAGCTAATATTTATGACAGTTATTATTAATGTGAAATATGGCCAAGAGAGTTGGAAATCTCAAAAAGCCTACCTATTACCACAGTCAAACCATTTTCTCTTGAATATCTCAGATACGAAAGGTTATATGCATGATGGCAGATATCTTGCACACAGGAACCCACTTTCATGAGAAAAGGAAACTTTGAAGGATTCTTTCTTTTCCACCTGTATTTTCCAAATAAAGATAGGAAGGAAGATAAGGCTGTCTTGCTGGCTTCTGGAGTAGAGGATGCTGGGCTGGAATGGTGCCCACAACTTTGATCCTGGTGGAAGTCAGCAGCCTCTGGTGAGGCTTGTATATTTCACCCAAAGTGACAGGGACCTTGTTAACCATTCTTGCATTGAGGAGCTTGATGGATTGAACTCCTGGGGAGAATGTGGCGGCCGTGATCTGCCATAAAGATGATGAATAACATTTTTTTCTTAAATGATTACTGAAAACTTTACAGCTAGCCAAAGCTGGCTTTCTCACAGCCCCTGGAGGAGAGCTTTTATAAAGTGTCATTTAATTAATAAGGAGGTTATTGATTGCTGTCGTGCATGGAGTACTGCACAAGGGCCAAGTGGAGGTGGAGGACCACAGGTGCAGAGGGGAAGGCAGGGGTGGCACAGGGCCTGGAATGCAGCCTAGATAAAAACCAGGCCCCTCAAAACACTGCTGAATGCCAGTAAGGGTCAAAGTAGTCACTGTCTACCAGAGATGGTTAGATGTGAAAGAGATATTCTTATTTATAGCCTGATTTAGAAAATTCACTGTCATTTTGAGATAAAAAGAGAGGCAGTATGCTGTGATGGGAGGTTTCCCTGGCTGAAAGTTAAGGGACAAGACCCTTCTAGTAACCTCTGCTGCAGGCTTCAGAGAGTTGCCTAACTTCTTGGGTTTTAGCATCCTCATCTCTAAAATGATAGGATTGGACTAAATTATCTCCAGGATTCCAACTCAAATATGAGGGGTTCTTAAAAAGCTCATGATAAATGTGTATTGTAAAAACACTATGCATGGATTTAAAAAACTTTTTTGCACCCAAATAAACTCATACTAACTTGTTTTAACATGTCTGAACAGGATCCAGTTTGAGACACCAAGGAGAAAATAGCAGTTTGAAAAGAACCTCTGTCAGAGCAACATGGATTTTGCTAGAATTGAAGCAAGAACAAACATCAAATTTATGGTGAAGCTTGGGTAAAAGAATGGCAAAATAACTGATGCTTTACGAAAAGTTTCTGGGGTCAAAGCCCAAAAGAAATCAGCAGTTTACAAATGGATAACTCATTTTAAGAAGAGATGAAAAGATGTTGAAGATGAAGCCCGCAGCAGGTAACCACATCAAATTGCGAGAAACAAAATTCATCTTATTTATTCATGTCCTAATTAAGGAAGACCAATGATTAACAGTACAAACAGTAGCCATCACTATAGACATATCAGTTGGTCCAGCTTACACAATTATGACTAGAAAATTAAGGTTGGGCAAGTTTTCCACTAGATTAGTGCCAAGGTCATTGTGCCCAGCTCAGCTCCCAACTAGAGCAGAACTTTCAATGGAAATTTTAAACAAGTGAGATTAAGACCCTGAAGCATTTCTTCAAAGAACTGTGACAGGGGACAAAACATGGCTGCACCAGTACCATCCTGAAGACAAAGCACTATCAAAGCAATGGCTACCAAGAGATGGAATGGTCTGGTCAAACCAAAAGTGGACAAGTTTCTTGGGATACTCAAGCACTTTGCTCATTGATTTTGTGGAGGGCCAAAGAATGATAACATCTGCTTAGAAAGAGAGTGCTTTGAGAAAGTTAGCCAACGCTTCCACAGAAAAGCCAATGGGAAGCTCCACCAGAGAGTCCTTCTCACCATAACAATGCTTCTGCTGATTTTTCTCATCAAATAAAGACAAGTTTCTGAGAACTTTGATGGGAAAATCATTAGTCATCTTCCTTACAGTCCTGATTTGGCTCTTTCTGACTTCATTCTGCTTCCTAAACTTAGAAGAAGTCTGTAAAGCATACAGGATTTTCTTAATAATGTAAAATAATTACACTATTAATAATAGTTACATTGTTAATAATAGTTAATAATGTAAAAAACTCTGCATTAACATGTTTAAATTCCCAGGAACCTCAGTTCTCTAGGAATGGGCTAAATAGCTGATATCATCGCTTACAAAAGTGTGTTGAACTTGATAGAGATTGTGTTGAAAAATATATTTTTAGTTTTAACTTTTAATACCACTTTTCCACAAACTTTTTGAAGTTCCTTCATATTCTATTTTATTCTGAATTGTTCACAAGGGAATGAGTTAAGGCACACAAAAAAATCCCATTTTGTCTACGGCTTTCTCTGGCTGAGTTCCTCAAAGAGAGAACATAGATAAATACTGGCGTGAGTTCAACGATAACAATTATAGAGAAAAGAATAGAGTTGAACTCAAAATAAGCATCAGGGGGATATACTGACATTTGCAAACCTTAGGTTGTATGTACTAAAGTTTGGGGACCCATCTTTTATTGAGCTGGTGAACATCACCTGTTATGGAAATCCAATTTGGGGCTTCCTGATTCTGGTGACATTAAACACGCCCTGACCGAGGACACTAGGTTATGCCAGAGAGTTCTCGTCCTGGTCAGTGAGGCATTGTACAAAATGACTTCAGGGGCTTCAAGTTGAAACATGAAACAACTTAGCATTTAAGATAAAGAGGATTGGGTTTGAATCTTGGCTTTGCAACTTATTAGCTGTACAAATTTGAGCAAGTTGCTGTCTCTGAGCTTATTGATACTAATGCATATCTGCATGGATTACCGTAGGATTTGAAAGAATGATGCATATAAAAGTACAGTGTCTACAAGAGAGAAGGTTCACTAAAATGCTGCTTTTTCTTCTCCTTCCCTTCTTCGTTATTTTTAAAACTGTAGAAAACAGGTTATCCACCTGGTGAATGATGCCAAGGCAGCAGAGAGCAGTCCACTGAAGGATAACCTCATGCTACTTACACCCTCAATCGGCAGCATTAATGACTAAAATAAACCTACTGGGTTTTAACAGCAATTAATGCATGGTTTACATTTGACATCAGATTCAGAAGACTTAAAGCGATCAACACTCTTCAAGAAAAAACAACCTGAGGGTTTGGTGGACCACAAGCTCAGCATTAGCCAACAGTGATGAGGCTGCTCAAAACAGTCACTGTAACTTTTACCAATAAGTAGCAATTTATGGATCAACGGGATATAAGCATATCATGGATTTCTGGTAGATTATAGCCAATTCCGGATGTCACTCACATTTGGGAAAATTGAAGTTTCCTTAAAAGGGCAGCATCACAGAGAGAGTTCAGCACATCACAGGTGTTGAAAAATAGTTATTGCATCAAGAAATATTGAGATTAGAATATCATAATAGCCATGCCCTTTGCTGGTTGATATCTAGCCTTTGTGCAAAACAGAGAAAAGCCCCTCTCCACAGAGTGGGGGAAACCCCACACCAAGCTTCCCACAAACTACTCCGCATGGCCATATTCCCTTTACAGTGCACAATTTACACAATTGTATGTGGCAACCCTGCTGACAGCAAGCCTTAAAATCTTGATGAGCTGCCTTGTGGAAGATGGTATAGAACTTTTCTGTGCATCCATGTAGACAGAACCTGGGCGACTACTGGGAAGGAGTTATAGCAAGATGCTGATAGGTTTAAGAGAGAATTCCCTAATGATGATAGGCTAATAACTGTTGTAACTCTATTGGAGGACTGAACAAATCTGAAGAAAGACTATGTTGATCTGAAGAAAATTAGTCGCAGAGAAAGCAGATCCCCCAAATTCAGCAATGGCACTGCCAGTCCCATAAATGGGACAGAGAGTTCTATGGCAAGGCCATCCTAATGCGGAATTGGGAACCAGGAGCTGAGGTCAATAGATTCTCTATATTCTGGAGGAACCAGCCTGATTAAGCTTAACATGAGACAGTGATCAGATTGCGGTCGCATGAGCCACTGAATGGGGCATCCCGCTGATGAACTTCTCTGCTCTGGTTCTAAGCTCTCAGGACATTTTTATTTTGACTTGACTCCACATGCAGTTTTACTACCAGGTGCAGTTTCTGGAACAATTATATTTCTGGCTATAAACTAATTTCAGCTCATTGTAATTTGGTGTCCCCTGAAACTTGACTATTCATGCTACTATAAG
The DNA here is from genome assembly GCF_009761245.1 of Sapajus apella. NCBI lineage: Eukaryota > Metazoa > Chordata > Mammalia > Primates > Cebidae > Sapajus > Sapajus apella. The sequence continues at coordinate 23,563,463 of NW_022436961.1, read as the reverse complement.
TCAAATTTGGGATTCTGGTTATAGACCTTGGCTTATTGTATGCAGTTGCTTTTCAAATGAGGGCGAAGTGAAGCTATGGCATATTAGAAAGAATCCTCCTTTCACGGCTCATACTTGAACTTACTCACTCTGAGACGGGAAACGGCCACCCGTACTGGTTCAGGACAGGGATGAGAACAGCGCTGTGCATGCTGGGGGAAGGGACTGCATCTGAAAGGCCTTGTCTTCCAAAGCTGGCTGCTTTTTCCTCTCTGCAAACTTCTGTCATTACCCTGAGAACCCCTAACAAGTCAGTAAGGGGATCCTTCATTGACTACAGTTAAGGCATCTGTTAAGTCATCCTCTCTTGACTTAAATACTTGTTTGTTTCCTCCTTTCTTTTTCTTCACAAGGGGTTTCAGTTCTACTTTCAAACACATGCCCAGGCACTTTATCCTTCAATCAGTGCTGATTAGATCACATTGGAGATAAAGAAAGTGTCCAATCCTGTAGGCCTCCTGACTTCCAGGTAGGAGGTGGCTGTTCCCTTCTATTCTCCAAAACACAACTGAGTCTACATAGCAGCCCCAAGAAGATTCCACTTCAACCACTTGGGAAAAAGCTGCAAGGACTCTGCTAAGAGGTGAATCTCAGTGGTAAATGCTAGGGGCTTATGGACTTCCTGGATTAACCTGCTTCCAGTTTCATCACTGTGTTTATGTCCAAGCAGCCTATTAGCAGCTAGGGTAGGCAAAGAGTGCAACTGCAAATATGAGTCAGAAGAGTTGGAAAGAGCAGAGTGTGGTCCTGAACTGGAAAGGAGGGCTCATCACCTCCTGTGGCTTCAAGATTGAGCAGAAGAGCCCAGCTAGTTGGTATTTACAAAAGATTTATTCATGACAAAACATCACTGCCTATGCTGTGAAGATGTTAAACCTTTACAAGGAAGAAAATATTTTCCATCTGAGCTGAAGTAGAAAATATCCTCTCTGCACTGATGGCAGGGAATGATCACAGTTCTGGACTTAGCTGATAAAAACCAAGGCAGTTTCAGTGATGTGTGAGTCCTTGACTCTGGAGAGTCACAAGTGTCCCTTGGGCTATAGAATGCTGGCCCTAGGCTCCAGAACAAGTTGTGGCTACGGAATTGGTGAAAGAGGTGCCAGGAAGAGACCTTTCATGTGTGTCCACCAAAGCAGGCAAAATTCTGGTGCATGTCACCCGGCGTCATCACAGCTCCACTTGCAGTAAGATCCCAAAGAGTATCCTGGCAAGAGAACAATGCCTGTCTAGGTGGGGACCAATGGCCCATCCTCAGGAGCCAGAAGAGAAAGACACTTGGAGCAAGGAACATTTCAGAATCTTTCCTATTTGCTTGATCACAGCTTGATGAGGAGGTGGACATAATGAGATCACTAGCTGTGAAAGAGAGTTCCAGGGGCTCAGTAGCCTCTTCACATCAGTGCATTTCTGTGAATTCTGGATTTAAAACCTTTCTTAAATAGTTGATTGTCAGGAGAGGAAGGGAATTCCTTGGACGACGGAAGCTGAAAACAAAGTGTGAAGGTATGTGTTCCCTGGTGTTGGCCTTTCCTTCTGTAGATCCCTGCTGTTCTGAAGCATCTATTTTATTTTTTATTTTATTTATTTATTTTGAGACAGAGTCTCACTGTGTTGCCCAGGCTGGAGTGCAGTGGCGTGACCTCGCCTCACTGCAACCTCTGCCTCCCGGGTTCAAGTGATTCTCCCGCATCAGGCTCCCGAGTAGCTGGGATTACATGCATGCGCCAAAACACCCGACTAATTTTTGTATTTTCAGTAGAGACGGGGTTTCACCATGTTGGCCAGGCTGGTCTCTAACTCCCGACCTCTGGTGATCTTCCCACTTCAGCCTCCTGAGGTGCCAGGATTACAGGTGTGAACCACCGTCCCCAACCTCAGAGCATCTATTTTAATAGGCACTGGAGCACCAGGGGGCAGGAGGTGAAGCCTAGGGCCTGGGTATGGTGGGATGTTCAATAAGCGGCCCCTCTCTCATGAAGCCAGGGCCCTTGGAAGGACACCTAATCAGCAGGGGTATCAGGTATCTATCGTCACAACACTACTGTGTGGGAAACAACCACATCTCCTCAGTGACATGCAAGACTAATTGCTTCTTACTCACACATCTCGTCAGGCAGCCAGGCAGCTGATCATGGCCAGGCTCACCTGCACCTGTGCAGGTCATCTGGCCATCCACTCAGACACTAATGGATAGAATGATGGGATGACTCTGCTCAGCTCCAGGTTTCTTTCAGCCTCTGCCTGAAACCAGCAGCAGGTCCCTCTCAGGGCAGTGGCAGAAAGCAAGAAAAGCAAGTGGAGATGCCCTTGCACTTCTACAAGTCTCTGTACCATAGCAAGAGACATTCTATTGCTTAAAAATGTCACACAGCTGGGAGGAACATCAGAGGGGGAGGTCAACATGAAGTTCCATGGCATAGGGTATGTGTGTCAGAAGGTATGATGGGCTGATGAGCACCCCTCAAAATTCACAGCCACCTGTAACCTCAGAATGCAATCTTATTTGGAAGCAGGATCTTTGCAGATATAATTAGTGAGGGATTGCAAGATGAAATTATCTCAGATTTGGAGGAGAGGGAAGCTAACTCCAATGACTGGTGTCCTCATAATAAGAGAAAAAGATTCAGAGAGACCCATAGGGATGAAGACCCTGTAAAGATGAAGCAGAGATAACAGTGATGCAGTCACAAACCTAGGGATGCTGAGAGCCACCAGAAGCTAGGAGAGGCAAGGAAGGGATCTCCCCTGAGCCTTTGGAGAGAGCACAGCTCTCCCAATGCCTTGATTGAGACTTCCAGCCTCCAGAACTGTAAGAAAACACATTTCTGTTGTTTTCGCCCATTGGCTTTGTGATAATTTGTTGCCGCAGTTCCAGGAAAACTAATTCAGTAAGGATGAAGAACTGGGGCCCTGAATACAATCAATTGGCCACAGAGGGTAAACTTCAAAAATATAAATTTGCTAAGCAGAAACAATGGTGGGGACCAGGGCCTTTCCTGGCCTAGTATTTGGCTAGAACAAAAAAATAAAATTTCCCCGGAGAATTTTTAACTACCAACTTGCCTTCCTGTGAGTGAAGGGCTAAAATTCATGCAACCTCTGTACACTATAACACCCTCTACCCCCACCAAAGAAGCCCCACAAAATCCAAACTCAAAGTTTAATTAAGTGGCCACAAATTAGAAGCACCCCAGATGCCTCCCAGAAGCAAAGGCAAATTCTCTCTAGAGGAATGTATGTTAGACACAGGCCACGAAGAATGCCTATATGTAAGTTCTAAAGAACATACTTTTCCAACAGAAAAACACTCATTTTACAAGACAACAAGCAAGAATCAGCAGAAACATTCAAACTGCAGAGTCAGACCAGTGAAGAACATAGTTATAATTATAGGAAACAGAAATACACAATTTAAATTGTGTTATGAACTGAATGTGTCCCCCAAAATTCATATCTTGAAGTCAGATCCCTATTCCTTCAGAGTATGACTATATTTGGAGTCATATTAAAATATGACTGTATTTGGGTTTTTTTGTTCTTGTTTTCTGAGACAGAGTGTTGCTCTTGTTGCCAGACTGGATGCAATGGTGCAATCTCAGCTCACTGCAACCTCCACCTCCCAGATTCAAGTGATTCTCCTGCCTCAGCCTCCCGAGTAGCTGGGATTACAGATGCCTATCATCACGCCCAGCTAATTTTTGTATTTTTAGTAGAGATGGGGTTTCGCCATGTTGGCCAGGCTGGTCTCAAACTCCTGACCTCAGGTTATCCACCTGGCTCGGCCTCCCAAAGTGCTAGGATTACAGGGGTGAGCCACTGCACCTGGCCAAAATATGACTGTATTTGGAGTAATCTTTAAAGAGATGATCAATGTAAAATGGGGCTGTTACAGTGGGCTCTAATTGAACCTGACTGTTGCTATAAGAAGAGGAAATGTCAGGTCACACAGACCCCGAGGGATGCCTGTGCACCAAAGAAAGACTGTATGAGGACACGGAGAACAGATGACCATCTGCAAGCTGAGGAGAAAGACATCAGGAGAAATCAACCCTGCCACCACCTTGATCTTGAACTTCCAGCTTCCAGAACTCTGAGAAAATAAGTCGCTAATATTTAAGTCCACAGTCTGTTGTATGTTGTTATGGCAGCCATGGGAAACCAGTAACAACATGTTTAAATAAATAAAAGTGGGGTTTGCAGGTATGACTTATTAAGCAAGATATTATTAAAATCAACCCCCCAGTTTTACTAAAACAACCAAAAAATTCTGGAAATTAAAACCATCCTAATTAGAAACAAAATAAATAGCAGATTCCACCTAATCATATAGTTGGGAACTAGATCTGAAGAATGCCAGAATATAGCACAGAGAGACAGAGAGATATAAAACAGAAAAGACTTTGTGACATGAAGGTAGAATGAGGAAGTCTAACATGCGTATGGTGAGAGTCACAGGGAACAGATAAGAAAGAATGCGGGATCCATAATTAATCATTCCTCGTTGAGAGGGTGGCCCATCTCTCCTGGACGTTGCTGGAGCAGGCATGACACAGGTGGTGATGTTTGATATAGATCTGCCTTCTGACAAAAAAAGGACAGTAATGGAAGCAGAGGGAAACTATACCTAAAGATACAGAGGCATGAGAAAGCAGATTATCTGCCAAGTGTGAGGAGTTGTGACAGTACTGTGGGGTGTGTGGGTATGTGGCACCTCTGCAGCCATCTGGGGACCAGGGATTTGGAGGCAGGCAGTGGCAAGTGGTCAGATGGAAGGGGTTTTCCTACTGCCCATGAGTCTCAGGCTATGTTCTGTAGGCGACGGGAAGTCAATGGACATCTCTAAGCAAGGAAGTGACATGATCAGCTTTGCATTTAGGAAGACAAAGCACCTAGAAGAAACTCAATAAGTGCTTGTGGTTTGATCAATGTAGGCTGCTGATACTGATCCCTTTGTTCTTGGAAGGCTGTGGTTAGGATGAGCATAAGGCCTTCTAGATCCATCTTGTTCTGCAGAGAATGGATTTCTGAGGGAGTCTCTGCCTTTGAGCCCACTGGGGTTCAGGTTGGCAAATTAAAAGCGATGACCTTGGGTGCTCTGGGGCGGTAAGGTACCTTTGTAAGACAAAACTCAATTCTTCCCAAGCTTTCCTGCCACGAGAGAAGCTTGGACTAGGGAAGCTCTGTTTCCTCCACCTAATGCCAGGCTCTTCCTGACTTGACTTTAGGACCACACGGTCCAATTCGAGGCCAGGCCCAAAATGTCTCTCAGAAACCCTCTCTGATTCTCATTCTTCCAGGCAATTCTGGGCTCTTCTGGTTTGGTATTTCCCTCTCCTATTACCTTGCCTTTTGTTGGTGAAGTGGAGCTGGTAGGTGGACAGAACTAATATTTACTGAGTATCTGCATCTTGCCAGAGCTGTCAGAAGTCTCTGATGTGCATCATCCCAATTGCTCACCTGGCAGCCTCAGACTGTTCACATTATTATTCTCATTTTATGAAAAAGGTTGAGCTGTGTGCCTACATTCCCGGCTGTAAGAAAGAGTGAGTCTGGGATTCCAACCCAAGTGAACCAGTCTCAATCACTCCTCACTGCTCCAGCCACCTTTCTGTGCTGAGCTCTTCAGCAGCACCTAAAAAGCCAGCTACAACTGGCAAAACTGCACATTGTGGGCAAGCCTCGTTCCCCGCAAGCTGGCTTCTTTCATCCTTTTGTCTGGTTAAAAGTGGGTCCATGTCACGTTCTCTCCCACACATAGACACATTTGTGTTGGATGCATCTTAGCTTTTATTTTTTAATCACTAGCATTTATAATTTACTTCTGTAACTGATCTTTGTTGCTTATTAAATGCCATATCGCTACTGTGAGTGACCTGGTCTCCGACACAAACAAACAGCCCTGTGAATGAGATCAGAGCACTGTTGTGTCCTGCCTGGTTAAGCACATGTGTGGCCTCGACTGATTCCAAATTCAGCCCCAGATGTTCATTCCCTGGAGAGCAGTTTTCTGTAACTGGTCTTGCACGGAGTCTGCATTATTTGACTCTGATATTTTTCCAAGTGAATAATTTGGACATCTTCTACGTGCAATGTCTGGCTGAAATTATCTCCGGATATAGACTCCAAAACAGAGAGTCTTCCTCTAAAAATGAGCTGACAACAGGTGCCCACTTCTGTTGTGTCGTGTCTGAGGAGAGCATTTATGTGAAAACCATAGACTTTTGGAATTTGAGCCTCTGGAAACAGTAGCCACCAATCTAAATGTAACCCCAATCCCTTGTCATTCTTATTTAACCAGCCTCATGTTTAAGAAACACTTGGCAGGAGAAACAAAAGAAGAAAAGAAAAGGAGGAAGGGAGTTGACAAACATATAATTAATAGAAGAAATAAATTCTAGTGTTCGACAGTACAGTAGGGTGACAATAGTTAATAATAATTCATTTAATATTTCAAAATAAGTAGAAGAGAGTATTTGAAATGTTCCCAACACAAAGAAATAAAAAATGTTTGAGGTAATGAGTATCCCAATTACCCTGATGTGATCCTTACACATTCCATGCATATACTGAAATATCTTATAACCTCATAACAGCATACAACTATTATGTATCAGTAAAAAATAATGCAATTTTAAATACATCAATTTAAAAAAATGAAAAGAAGGAAGAATGGAAATAAGGAAAGAAGGAGGGAAAGTGGGGGAGGGGGTAGAAAGAGGAACTTGGTTCAAGTCATCAGATCATCCCAAGCTTTGCTTGAGAAAATACATAATTCACCTCTTCTCTAGCCTCAGCACAGCACAGAGCAAGGAGTGGAAGCATCATATATATACTTTTTTGATTGATAAATAGGCATTGACAAGGGAAGATGAGTTCATGTGGGGTTCAGCCTAGGGCTGGAAGGGGCCCTAGAGGAATGTGGCTCTCAAGGGGTTGATGCCTTCCTCAGGGGTAAGTTTGGAAATCTGAGGAGACACTATCATTTATCACAATGATGAGGGAAGATTACTGGCATTTGTGGTATATAGAAGGCTAGAAACCCTGTAATGTGTTTGGAAGTCTTCCCAAGGTAGAATTGTTCTTCACCCCACATGACATCTGAATGTTCTATAGGTGAAAAACTTGCTTATAATTACCCAGGCCCAGAACTTAACTTCATTGCATGACATAAAACCACATTATGTTTTAAAATATGGTTTTAATATAGACCATATTTTCCAGAAATGCAACTTCCTTGTAAATCAAGGAAAGACTGTGTTGTTCAGAAGTTTAGCAAGAGCTGTTTACCATTTGGGAAAGCGTGTAATTGATGGCCTTGTGATCTGTGCTATTTGAATCAATACAACCCATCTAGAACAGTCCACATTTTCTTCTCTTTTACTGTGACCTGAGAAATAGTGACAACTTTTAAGTTCTACCTTATGGTACTTTCTAGTATAAATATGCTGATCACGTATATATTGAAAACCTTACGTTATTATAAATTACTTTTTCCTTATTCTTCCTTTATGTCACTCTTAGTACATTATACTTACTTTGTAAAATATAAGTAGAGATAGATTATTTTTGAATTTCAGTTTAGAGTAATTATGGGGAATTGCAAAATATTTGCACTCATACTCTCCTGCCATCCTATGATAGGGTGGAAAGCCACTGATCAATACTCACATATTCATCAATCATAATTTGGAGTCCGAAAAGGTAAAAAGACTTATTCAAGGTCAAGCAGTGAAAAAGCTAGAACAGAGAGGAATAGAAGCCAGCCCCCTCACTGCTGATTGAGCGGGCTTGTCACAATGTCTCACCTCTCAGTGACTGAGAACACATTTCCCAAGCTATAAACCTCCTATGCCACACTATGAGTCATGTCTGCCAAGGCAGGTACAGAACTGGGTGAGACCTCTTCACCTTCTTCTGCCTCATATCTTCTCTGATATGGTTTGGCTGTGTTTCCACTCAAATCTCATCTTGAACTGTAGTCCCCATAATCTTGCATCATGGGAAGTACCAGGTGGGGATAATTGAATGGGAGCAGTTTTCCACATCCTGTTCTCATGATAGTGAATGAGTTCTCATAAGATCTGATGGTTTTATAAGGGGCTTTCTCCTTCCCTGGGCACTCATACTCTCCTGCCATCCTGCGAAGATGTGCTTTCTGCCATGATTGTAAGTTTCCTGAGGCATCCCCAGCCATGTGCAACTGTGAGCCAATTAACCCTCTTTCTTTTTTTTTTTTTTTTTTTGAGACACAGTCTCACTCCATCACCAGGAGCCAGGATGGAGTGCAGTGGAGTGACCTTGGCTCACTGCAACCTCTGCCTCCCAGGTTCAAGCAATTCTCCTGCCTCAGCCTCCCAAGTAGCTGGGACTATAGGCACGCACCACCAGCCCAGCTAATTTTTTTTTTGTTTGTATTTTTAGTAGAGACGGGGTTTCACCATGTTGGCTAGGATGGTCTCGATCTCTTGACCTCATGATCCGCCCGCCTTGGCCTCCCAAAGTGCTGGGATTACAGGTGTAAGCCACCGTGCCTGGCCAACCCTCTTTGTTTTAAAATTACTTAGTCTTGGGTATTTCTTCATAGCAGCATGAGTATAGACTAATACAGTAAATTGGTACCACAGAGAACTTCCATAAAGATATCTGAAAATGTGAAAGAGAATTTGGAATTTGGTAACAGGCAGAGGTTGGAACAGTTTGGAGGGCTCAGAAAAAGACAGGAAGATGTCAGAAAGTTTGGAACTTGCTGAATGGCTTCAACCAAAATGCTGATAGTGACATGAATAGTGAAGTCCAGGCTGAGGTGGTCTTGGACGGAGATGGGGAACATGCTGGAAGCTGGCATAAAGGTGACACTTGCCATGCAAAAAGACTGACAGCATTTTGCATTTTCCCCAGAGATCTGTGAAACTATGAATTTGAGAGACATGATTTAGAGTAGCTGACAGAAGAAATTTCTAACTGGCAACACATTGAAGAGAAAGCAGAGCATAAAAGTTTGGAAAATTTGCAGCCTGATGATGTGATAGAAAAGAAAACTCTATTTTCTGGGGGAAAATTCAAGTTGGCTGCAGAAATCTGTATATGTAATGAATAACCAAATATCAATCACCAAGACAGTGGGGAAAATGTCTCCAGGGCATGTCAGAGACCTTCATAGCAGTCCTTCCCATCACAGGCCTAGAAGGAAAATATGGTTTCTTGGGTTGGGTCCAGGGCTCCCTGCTGTGTACAGCTCTGGGACTTAGTGCCTTGTGTCCCAGCCACTCGAGCTATGGCTAAAAGGGGCCAAGGTACAGCTCAGCCTGTTGCTTTACAGGGTGCAAGCCCCAAGATTTGCTGGCTTACACATGATGTTGAGTGTGTGGGTACACAGAAGTCAAGAATTGAGGTTCAGGAACCTCCACTTAGATTTTACAGGATGTATGGAAATGCCTGGATGTCCAGGCACATGTTTGCTGCAAGGGTGAAGCACTTACGGAGAACCTCAGTTAGGGAAGTGTGGAAGGGAAATGTGGGGTCAGAGCCTGTACACAGAGTCCCCACTGGGGTACTGCCTAGTGGAGCTGTGAGAAGAGGACCACCATCCTCCAGACCCCAGAAAGGTAGATTCACTGGCAGCTTACACTGTGCACCTGGAAAAGCTGGAGACACTCAACATCATTCTGTGGAAGCAGCCAGGAGGGAGGCTGTACCCTGCAAAGCCACAAAGGCAGAAATGCCCAAGGCCCTTGTGCCCACCTCTTGCATCAGTGTGACCTGGCTGTGAGACATGGAGTCAAAGGAGATCATTTTGGAACTTGAAGGTTTAATATCTGCCCTTTTGGATTTGTATTGGGCCTGTAACTCCTTTGCTTTGGCCAATTTCTCCCATTTGGAATGAAAACATTTACCCAATGCCTGTGTCTCCATTGTATCTTGGAAGCAATTAACTTGCTTTTCATTTTACAGGCTCATAGACAGAAGGGACTTGCCTTGTCTCAGATGAAACTTTGGACTTGGACTTTTGAGCTATTGCTGGAATGAGTTAAGACTTTGAGGGACTGTTGGAAGGGCATGATTGTGTTTTAAATTGTGGGGACATGAGATTTGAGAGGGGCAAGGGATGGAATAATACGGTTTGGCTGTGTCCCCACCCAAATCTCACCCTGCATTATAGTTCCCATAATCCCCAAGTGTTGGGGGAAGGACCAGGTGGAGATGATTGAATCATGGGGGCAGTTTCCCCCATCCTGTTCTCATGATATGAGTTAGTTCTTATGAGATCTGACTGTTTTATAAAGGGTTTCCCTCTTTGCTGGACATTCATTCTCTCTACTCTCACCCTGTGAAGAGGTGCCTTCCACCTTGATGGTAAATTTCCTGAGGCACCACCAGCCATATGGAACTGTCATTACACAGTCTTGGGTATTTCTTCATAGCAGAGTGAAAACAGACTAACACATTCTCCTTTTTTTCTTTCCTCATCAGACCTTCTCAGACAGGTTATTATCTTCTGATATCCAAGAGACAGGTGGAAACCCAACAGAAAGGATGGGTCCTCATTCTAGGCTTATTGATGATGTATTAGTTTGCTAGGGCTGCAAACCCAGGTTTCTGGGTCTACAAACTGTACCTTGTGTGAAGCTTGCACCTAAGACAAAGTGAATACTGTTTCCTGAACCCTCCCCACAAATAACCCTTAGCATATCACAGAATAAAAGCTCCTATCACCCTGAGATTTGGGCACTGGCCCTTGGCCCTTGGCCCTTCCCTGGGAAGTCACAGACTCACTGAGTGGCATAGAAAGGAAGCTTCTGCAGATTCCTGGGGATTTATAAGATGCAGAAGACTAACGCAAACTCTTTCTTTTTGGTGGGGGTGAAGGGGATAGGATCTCATGCTGTCACTCATGCTGGAGTGCAGTGGTGCAATCACAGCTCACCATAGCCTTGGCTTCCTGGCTCTAAGCGATCCTCCTGCCTCAGCCTCCCACATAACTGAGACCACAAGCAGGTGCCACCACACCCAGCTAATTTTTTTTTTTTTTTTTTTGTAGAGACACGGGTCTCACTATGTTGCCCGAGCTGGTCTCAAACTCCTGGGCCCAATGTATCCTCCCAGCTTAGCCTCCTAAAGCTCTGGGATTACCGGTGGGAGCCACCACACCCAGCCCGAAGCTCTTTCTTGCCCTAGGCTGCCTTTCCCTTCACAGACACTTGTTCCATATTTACATTCCATTTATGTTGCCTCTTGTTTATCTTGTTACCTAAGTACTTGGCACAAAAGTAATTATTTTGTTCCAAAAGCCACAGCAGCAACCGGCAAAGTTAAAAAAAAATAAAAAAATAGAATACTTTGACTCCAGTGCAGAATTGTATAAATAACTACCCCAACGGAGACATCGGAAATTATGCTCACTCTCAGCCACCATCACCACTGTCAGACGATTCCAAGGGTGACATCTTGCCATTGTGTGGAGGAAAAAGATCATTTCTTAGCAAAGTGACTTTTGCAGATGCTCACAATGCTGAATGCTCTCTCCCCACACACTCCCCTCCCCTCCTCCAAATGATCAGTACAATATCAATTCACATTGCGCAGCATGCAAAGCAGATAGAAGGCAACTCCCTGCCGAGTCTCCATCCAGATAAATCTCTCTCTTTCATACCAAAGCAAACAGTGGGGAGAAAAAAAGGACATTTTTCCTTGGGGAACCAAAAACGACCTTCCTACCCAGATGAGGCATGGTGGGTTTGGAAGCTGCACCCAGGCCCACACAGGCAGGCACAGGCGCATGCTTTTCGCCTCCTGACACTTACTTACAAAGCTATTTTTAATTAGATAGACTTCATTTGACTATGAGCAAAATAGCGATTGCACTGTTTTTGGAGAAGAAGGGAGAGGAAATGAAGTGTGATCTGCTGGGAATTGAGGGGGCATAAGGGTATTTCTCTTCCTTCTGTGAGAGTTAGATTTAAAGGAAACCGTGTCCCTCCATCTTTTTGAGGATTGAGCACAATGTCAGCTTCCCTGCTCCCCCCATTCCACGCAATGTGTCCAGAAATTCTCGCACAGCTCTTTTCTGTCTGCCATCTCTGTCTCCTCTCCTGTCCCTGTCTCTTCATATGCAACCCCCTGTGTATCTCTCCACTTGTTCATTTTTTGGAGGGTCCTCTGTTTCCTTGTTCCTTCCTGTCTCTATCTCTGGGGTCCACTCCTCTGAGCCACCCAGCTTCCTCCTCCTCCATGCCCCATGTCCTGGTCACAGATGATTTCAAAGCTCCCTTTCCCCCAGGAATTAACAGGGTGGGCTGGCTGGGGTCCTCAGAAATAATGGGGCTGGCAGAGCTGGGGTGGTGGGTGAGAAGGGCTTGGTGGATCTGGACTGCAGGACACCCCTTTGCAGCTCCAGGGCTGGACCACTCCACCCTTCCTTTTCTCATTAAGAGCAGAAACCCTTTAGCAGGGGTTCTCCAAACTGTCATTTGTCACTGTGATTGGGCATCAGAGTGGTGGCAGAGAGGGTGCCTGCTAGACAAGAGAACTGCTCTGTCTTTATAAGTGAGTTGAAAGAGAGAAAGAAAAAAGAAAAAAAGAAAGAGAAATCTCACATCTCATGAAATATAAGTAAGAGAATTTGCCCTTCTCAGCCCAGTTTCTTTCTGGTTGGTATCCCGGAGGGCATGGAGGAGGAGGCAGTGAGAGGATGGTGATTACCACAGTTTCTCCACTTCCTCATTCCCTTGATGTCCTCAGAGGTTCTTCGTGGAGACATGGGCTGCTTGCCACAGACATGTCAGTCCTGGAAATTTCTTTACTAGCAAGCCTTCATGGCTGGACTCACCCTTGACCTGTGAAAGTGCTGAGCTCAGATGCAGGGATGGGAGGCACATTTTGTCATACTGATACTGTGAGAAGACATTTTCTTTTCTTTTTTTTAGAGGGATTCTCGCTCTGTCACCAAGGCTAGAGTACAATGGCTCAATCTCCACTCACTGCAACCTCCGCCTCCGGGGTTCAAGCAATTCTCCTGCCTCAGCCTCCCAAGTAGCTGAGATTACAGGTGCTCATCACCACACCCAACTAATTTTTGTATCTTTACTAGAGACGGGGTTTCACCATGTTGGCCAGGATGGCCTCGATCTCCTGACCTGGTGATCCACCCACCTCGGCCTCCTAAAGTGTTGGGATTACAGGCATGAGCCACCACGCCCAGCCAAAAGGTCCATTTTCAAGGTACAATAAATCTAAGTACTGGCAGCCAGTCTGCAGTTGTGGCAAACCACATGGCTCATGCACCTAGAAAGTCAGGCTAAGCGAACAGAATGTAGAGGAGGGGTCAGTCCATAAAAGGAAAGAAAGTTTTGTTATTGGGAAATCGAAACTTAAGTGGGGAAGGGGACCGGGGTATAACTTCATAAGGGGGATAAGGAAACTTAGGCAATGTCCGGGAAGATTGTTACCCCATAATCCTCGACCAGTGAGGAACTGGGGGAGGGACTTGCCTGCTAGGAGATAAGCTACCTGCTGTAACTGCCTGCCCATCAGACACCTGATCTTGCAAGACTGCCATCAAAAGTCTCATTTCTGCTGTTTTTCGTGTCTCCAAGTCCATTCTTTGGGTTTGGACAGGTGAATGTGTTTCTCACAGTACCCAGAGTGCGCTTCAAGCCTCTAGGAAAACACGAGGTACAGTCACACAATGTGGACATCTACCTGGACTCTCTCAGAGCTCTAAGTCTACCCTGTCCCTGTCCCATCACTGCTCCCTCCTCTTCTCATCAATTTCAGACCCTTCTTATTCCTGTAAAGTCCCTGCCAGCTCCACCTGGAGATGCTGGTGTCCATCTAACCATGCTGGTGACCAGGCCAGATGCCTGGAGAGAGGAAGTCTCTGGGCTTTGACTGGTGGCCTGGCTTACCGTGTGTCACCCTGAACAATTCCCAGCCTTGCTGAGATAGAACGTCCTCTTGTTTAGGATGAAACAATAAGTTAACTTTGCTTTCTCAGAGTGTTGGCCTAATCAAGCATCCCTATCCCCACCAAGTTTCATGGACACCGAAGAACACAGCCCCTTCAGGAGAAGTGATTTCATCATTGAAAAAACGGGCACAGATGGATAGAAAAGGCTGCTTTGGGCAGTTGAGTGCGTGTGTTTGTGTATGGAGGGAGGAGGGATGTGAGGTCTTATGAAAAGAACTGAGAACCAGTGAAAAAGGAAAAAAAGAATAGAAGAAACACAGTGAAACCAAGGCATAACAACTTGAAAGTGGGAAATCTAAAAGCATCCAAAGAATGTGGTTTGATGCATAACTTACGGAGAATCCATGAAAAGAAAATGAATGGGGTCCCAGGGGACACGTGGAGATAACGATGCTCTCAAGCAATCGCCTGTACCATTCTGCTGTCTGTTTCTGTGGCAAACGATTAAGGGTCTCCAGGGATTTAAAAAACCTACAAAATCTTATTGCTCTGCCCTTCCACCAAAAAATAAAATTCACGCCCAAAAACATCACTACCAAGAGCAATACCTTTCCACTAATGAGGCAATAATTGAGTAAAGCCATTTTAATCATTTATGGGAGCTTCGTTGAAGCTGCCTAAACAGTGTGTTTATTTGGATAAATGAAAATGGTTAAAAATTTTAGGGTGCTGTAGTTTTGATCCAGGGCAGGGGAGGGTAATGACTATTTTCTACAATTATTTTTATGGAACATTAAAAAATCTCAGAGAGGATGCCTGATCTTTTTCCCCCTGCCTAGTTCTGGCTCCCAGCATACTTGGTTCCCTAGAATCCTGTGGTGAGCTGCGATCAGCACGTATGTTGTCCGAGACGGAAGAATAGACCTGTCCGAAAAGTAACAGTAAAAACAATGACAACAATGACGACAAAACCCACTGTTGAAATTAATGTCTAGTGAGGAAGGACGAGGAGAGAAAGACTCCAGCTTCACACACCGAAATGTGTTTTCCAGACTGGCTAAATGAAGCTCGTGATATTAAAGGTGTAAATCAGCCTCACAGCTGTCTAGGCTCTACGTGGCCAGGCCTGCTTATGAGGCAGATGCCACTGCAGAGCCAGGTTTCTAAAGGAGGGTCATAAATGTCCCATCCCGAGGCTGGCTCCCCAGGGGCCACCTAATTTGTATCCCGGCTGGTGGAATTAAAGAGGTTGAGATGGTATGATTTTTGCCAAGTACATTGCACTACGTCACTGCCCCTCTTTGGAAGGTGAGACAGTGCTAGGGGAAGAGAAAAAGCTAGAATCAGTCTGGATTCTGGGTTGGGCCTAGGGTGGTCTTCAGGTCGTCCTCCCCCTACTTCCAGCAAGTGTCACCCATCACCAGCTTCTGGCCCTAGGTCTCCAGTGGGCTAGCCCATCTCAGACATTCTGGGCACCACCTGTCTGGATTCAGTGAATTCTACACCCCATGCGTTGGTGGAGAGCACAGTTCCTGAGTTGGAAAGCATCCACAGGGAAGGCTGGAGACTCATCTCCCTTTGCTGTGCTAAGACCACAAAAAAGCAGCCTTAGGTGTCAACACACAGCCTAGAAAATTGAAGCCTGGGATTCCAAGCACTGTTCTAGTCATCATTATTTGTGAGAATCTGTAGGCAACCACTTTCCTCTTAAGCCTCAGTTTCCCCATCTATCTAATGAATGGGTTAGGTACTATGTGATCACTCAGGAGGCCCTGTTCTATTCCAAGATTCTTGGGAGTCATATCTATGCCATTTCAGCCAGACTGTCATCTCCAAAGGAACTGAATGTCAAAAATTGTCACGCCATAAGTCACACTCAAAACAGACATCAAAATAAATGTTCTCAATAGTCTTTCCCATTCTACAGGATGCCTCATGCCATCATGACTCTGCAGAAGTAATACAGATTTGAAACTTTCCTTCTTACTGGTTGTGTGACCTTGGGCAAGACATCTGATTGGCCTCCCTTACCTGATTTTGAAAATATGGTTGACATTATTGACCTCTGAAGGGCACGGTGAAGAGTTGATGAGATGAGATGCATGGAAATACACAGCTCTGAGGCATGCTGGCTTCTGCCCCTCTGCTTGGCATTCTTTTTCCCAAGCAAGCTGTTCAAATAAATCAGCCAGGAGAAGCCTGAGCACTGCTGTGGGTGGAGGGGTCCAATCACCTATCCCCCAGCTTTGTCACATGGTGTGAGGTGACAATGAGGAGGGTCAGGCCTCATGGGCTGAGAAATGAGAACCTGTGCTGTCATAAGGGGTGCGGAAGAATCAGAACCTGGCGGGCTAGGGGGCCAGGGTTGCTTGGACCAGTAAGTAGAAACCAAAAGGAGAATTGTTGGATGCCCCCCAGTCACAGTAAATAAGAGCTGACCAGGCGAGCTGGCTCACACCTATAATCCCAGCACTTTGGGAGGTCAACAAGGGTGGGCAGATCGCATAAGGCCAGGAGTTCGACACCAGCCTGGCCAACGTGGTGAAACCCTGTATCTACTAAAAATACAAAAATTTGCTAGGCTTTGTGGTACGTGGCTGTAATCCCAGCTACTTGGGAGGCTGAGGCATGAGAATCGCTTGAACATGGGAGGCAGAAATTGCAGAGTGAGACTCTGTCTCAAAAAATAAATAAGAGCAGTTTGGCTGCACGTAGATGGGGCTACAGGTCTAATCCAGAAGGAACTATTGACCTTCCAGTCTGAGAACCACCTGCATCCACTTACTCTTTAGCCATCACTGACTAGGCCCCTCCCATATTCCAGGATAAGGCAGTAGACAATAGGCCAAAATTCTTTGCCTTCAAGGAGCTACACTTCTAGGAAGAGAAGAGTGATAAAATAAAGACATAAGCTGCATGGCATCTCCGGAAGTGACCTGCACTGCAAAGCGAAGCAGAGCACAGTAGTGTGACAGGGGCCAGGGGGTACAAGGAGAATGTCCTTTGGCCTTGAGAACTGTTTGAGGATTATTGTCCCTGCAATGGGAAGGGGTCATCCAGGCATCCTGGTCTCCTTCGAAAGCTGATATAAAGGAAGAAAGGGATAAAGGAGACTTGGCTTTTGTCCTTATGGGGCCAAGGCAGAGGGTGGAGGTGAGCTATGTGGGGGTAGATGGGACTGTCCTGAGCCACACTAGGGCTGGGACCACCTCTATTTCCTGCCCATGGTGATGCGGAGGCTGCAGGAGGGGCCATGTGACCCAGAAGGCAAGTGGAGCTCTAGACTTTCCTGGGGTCCTGATAGTCCTCTCTTCTTTCAATCACTTAGCGATCATTTTCCATATTCTAGGCATCGTGGGAGCCACCAGATACAGGGCTGCTGAGAGGAACCACATCGCCTGGCACTCAAGCACCTCCCAGTTTAGAGGGGAAGATGCCCAGCTGCTTCCCATGCCAGGTGATAAGACTGAGGGGAGGGACTGGGACAACAGCAAAGGGAGACTGGATCTATCTGGCAGAGGACTGAGCAAATCGGCCCAGATGAGGGGACACCTGGGCAAAGGGGACATTCTAGGAGAAGAAGGTGCATTGTCAAAGACACAGGTGGTATCCAGGAAGCTGTGAGAGGTCAGCAGAAGGATGATTGAATTTTACCCTGAAACAGGACCAAGAGTACGCTTGTGCACCATGCATGTGAATTTTATTCAGAGAACGAAGAAGGGTTGAAACATGAAGGTTCACTTCCATTCCAAATCCCACCTTCTAGAAACACGAGCATCAACCTCTGCCTGCCTCAGTTTTCCAGGCAGCCTAGCACTAAGGCGTGCCCATGAAGTTGGAGAGTGAATGAACACAGAACCTCATCGCAGGCCCAAAGCGGGGAGTGGATCCCCCAGCCCTGGCCCTGGGCTACTAATTGAATTTCTGCCCTCAGTCTGGTGGTTGGTGGACTTTATGGTGAAGCCCCTGGAATTTATGAATTCATACCCCCGTAATGTAATTACTTCCAGCACAAATGAGGAAAGACTCTATAAACACTGCAATTTATAGACCTTCTGTAGCTATAGGTCACCTCTGATGCAATAACTGGTACCGTTCCTGGAGGAGAGTGACTTCGTTTTATTGGTCCTGCATGAAATTTACACTCCTCTCTACCTGCAGCAAGACAGTTTTACTTCTTAGCATCTCCTGCTATTGTAACATATTTGTTCCTTTTCTAAGGGATTTGAGGGGTGTGTGTGTGTGTGCATGTGCGTGTGTATTTGGGGGCTAGATTGAACCTGGAAGGGGTTTCTCAGATTCATTCACTGAAAGTTTGTTGTATTTCTCATCCAGTGGCTTGAGACTGCCCTGTCTTCTAGACTGTCCCTGCTGCCTGCTGTCATTGAAGTTGACCTGGGGGGACTTGCAATTTCAAATTAAATGGGATAGGCCAAAATTTCTTTTCAATTTTGAGCTGTTCTTAGTTTTTTCATTCCCTCACTTCCCAGGTAATGGGCATCTGACCTGGCTATTTTATTTTCTGCAACTTGGCTTAACTCCCAGAGGATGCTCTTGAGACAAGCCCCTTTCCTCTTCCCACTCACTGTCTCGGTCTTCTTGTTTCAGGCTCTTTGCTGCAAATGCTGCCTCAATCCATTCATCAGCCCAGCCATGTGTCTCCATATATCTATAGCAACAAAACCCATTTCAGCAGTTTCCTCCTTTTGTTCCCTTTGTTTTACGGCTGCTACTTGTCGTAGAGTTCTCTTTCCCCTTCATTTAACAGAAAGGCTTTCACATTAAAGGAACATTTTAACAGTACAAACAAGAAATAGAAATCCAGTTTACTTCTCTCCAAGCTTCTCTCAAATCTCCCAGCTGTTTCAGTTCAGCCTCTGCACTAGCTACCTGGCTTTGCTCCACACCCAGCCCTCTCCCTCCACTCAGCACTGGGGACCAGAAAGGTGGGGTAGCAGAGGAGGCATAGAGAGGGAAGGAAGGAAGGGCTGGGGACACTGCACCTACCCCAGCACCTCCAGTGTCAGCAGCCTTCACGTTATTGCCTGGTCCAAACACCCTGTTCCCCAAATTTTACCCTCCTTTTCCCGTAATCCACCATCTCATTGGAAGACATTGCCCACTGGCCATTCATTGTTACTGCAAAGCTGCTACAAGATACATTCCAATCATTCATTGGCTCTGTCGTGGGAGAAAAAGTAGACTGCCTCTCCAGAAAATGCCATTTTCCCTTCTATCAAATAAAAGTTATCCAAACCCATCATCTTTCCCTTTTTGCTTTGGCTTAAAGGATGCTTCTAGACATCTAATTTCTTAATCTATGTTAGTCAATGGGTGTAGCTTATTTGCCCCTGCTCTCCTTTAACGGCTTTGCTTTTTCTATGTCTTGTCTAAAAATAGCATATAGACAATGAAAGACATCCACATTGCCAATACCACTGGCATACAGGCAGAGGAGAATGTCCGAGGTGCTGCCTGTAATCAAGCCATGCTTCTCCATTCACTGTCTTGGTTTCTGTTCCTTCGGCACCTACTGGGTAACAGAGAAGAGATGTTTTTTCTCTTCCTTCTGTGAGTAGGGAACAACAATCTCCTGACCAGCTCCTTGCTCCATCCTTCTCCTAGCTCCTAGCTAACATGGAGCAAAATGAGCTGATACGCACAGCTGGTGTTGTATGTCAAGGCCACAGGCACCATGCCTTGGCTGTGTTCTTGCAGAACAACTCTAACAAGCAGTACCAACTGGCAGAGGCCTGCCCAGCCTGCTGGGAGAAGACAGTGGGATTACCCAATAAATGCAATAAAATAAATAAATGGGGAAAAAAAAAAGTAAAGACAGAGCTGGGCTTGGTGGCTCACACATGTAATACCAGCACTTTGTGACCCCAAGTCAAGCAGATCACCTGAGGTCAGGAATTTGAGACTAGCCTGGCCAATATGGTGAAACCCCATCTCTACTTAAAAAAAAAAATTAGCTGGGCAGGGAGGCAGGTGCCTATAATCCCAGCGACTGGACAGGCCAAGGCAGGAGAATTGCTTGAACCTGGGAGGCAAAGTTTGCAGCAAGCTGAGATTGCACCACTCCACTCCAGCCTGGGTGATGGAGCTAGACTCCATTTAAAAAAAAAAAAGTGAAGACAGCTGTCTGCCATGCTGAAGGCATAGTTCCACAAGATAATTGGTTCCAGTGTCTATGGTGTCCTCCCAAGAAAACCTGTCACCCTGTCATGGAGTAAGAGGGAGAACACTTTATTTCCTAGAAAACCCTTGCCAGCAAAAGCCTTTTTCTACAAGTCAAGAAAATATTTTGAGCTTCCAGGATCATCAGCACTTGGTTTACATGCCTTTCACTTCCCATTCTGGAAGTTTAAAGAAAGAAAATGTGAAATCAAGTCATGAGCTGTCAGAGCAAAAGGTCCTTCTGAGAAACAGTAGTTCATGTTCTTTATTTTATAGGGAGGGATGATGGGAGGAGCAGAGAGGGAAAGTGATGAGTGCATGACCAGGTGTTATAGAGAGAGGGGTGGGTTTGAAGGTGTCTGAGAAAGGAGCTAGCAAGGGATTGAAGTGAGAGGAGAGAGGGGATACAGGAAGGTCAGTGTTGGTTTGCAGCATTTTGTAGCACACATATTGCTGTCCTGGGTAGTTAGTGTCTTAACCACCAAACACTTGTGCTCCCATACTGCACTACTGCCCCGATGTGTTGCTCCCTGCTCCCACATTCTGGGGTCAGAGACCCATACCAAAACCTGCATCAACCTTCTGACCGGAAGCTTGGCAATGTCTGAAAGGATAAAGGAGGAGGAAAACTTGTGCATTGTGAGCCCTCATGGGGCTGGATCTGATGGCCCAAAACAGTGGTAACCCTTGTTGAGGGCTGGAGAAAACAGCTCCTTAGCAGCTGCAGAGTCACCCCAGGGATGGAGGAGGACCTTGAGCCACACATGATCCTAAGGAAGGGAAAATAGCAATGTCCTACTCTCTTAATAACACCTGGTCAGGATAAGAATTACAGCCTCTTATTGGCTTCTCAGCTCTTGAACATCCTCCAAGGTAGCTGGGCTGTGGTTCCAGTTTTACAAGTGTGGAGCACTTGTGGGGGTTGGGGAGAGAGAGAGAGTGCGTTCATCAGCCTGCTGTGTGTTCCTGCCCTCTGACTACAGGAATAATTAGAAAATAATTTTTCTTAATGGCTTCAAATGTTCTCAGTTTGTCAAGAGACATCCATGAACACTGTTGGAAATGAACTCTCTCGGATGGAGAATAATTTGGTTGCCTGACACTGACAAGCAAAGCTAACTAAGCAGATACTACTGGCCCCTATTCCTCTGCCCAGAACCCACCAAAATGCCTGACACTGAGAAGATTCTTACATTATGGGACACTGGTTCAGTAGAATGCAGGGTGTACCACATGGGCTGTGGTTCAGGACCGTGGCCATGACTAGCTCCTGAAATCTCCCAGAGCAACTGGGTATGCTTCTGCGGGTAGCCTAATTTGTGCTTCCCAGGATAATATGTTCTTTTGCATAATATGGGCAGACGGCATGAAATTAGGAGAGCAAAGGTACTCCTGTTTTCTCGTAAAGCCGTCATCCCTTGGGAAGCAGCCAGCCTTTGCACAAGAATGGATTGGATGTCTCCTTTGAGATGAACTGAAATCCCACTGGTGTCTGCAGGGAGGGAGGAAAAGGAAACAATGGCATCTTCAGGGAGGGCTTTACCTTCTCCTCCCAGGCTTCCTGACCTGCACTGCCGAATGCAGTTTCCTCCCACTGGGTAGCACAGGAGAAAGGCCATGCGCCCAGGTGTAGGAGTCTCTGAGGACTGTGCTGAGATGCCCGGGGAATGAATGGCACTGCCTGTGCAGTCTTCTGTCCAGGGGTTTTACCCTTGGCAGCTCAGGAAACAGGGATACCCAGTTCCTTTCCAACCACTGCCAAGCACAGGATACTCTAACAATATTTAGAATCAGTGCCAATATCAAAGTCATTGCACCAAAGCAGGTTAGCCAAACTCTTAAATATGGACATGGTTCTCAGCCAGTTTCAGTAGCTCATGCCTGTAATCACAGCACTTTAGGAGGTTGAGGTGGGCAGATCATGAGTTCAGGAGTTCGAGACCAGTCTGGCCAGCATGGTGAAACCTCGTCGGTACAAAAAACACAAATAATAATAATAATAATAATAATAAATTAGCCTAGCATGGTGGTGGGCACCTGTGTTCTTAGCCACTTGGGAGGCTGAGGCAGGAGAACTGCTTGAACCCAGAAGGTGGAAGTTGCAGTGAGCCGAGATTACGCCATTGCACTCCAGCCTGGGTAACAGAGTGAGACTCCATCTAATATATATATACGGACATAGTCTCAGTAGTAATAAGACCTGATATTTGCATGGTGCTTTAGCCCTAATTGAGGACTTTCAGGTTCATTTAAAAAACGTTAACATGCACAGCAATGCAATGGAGATGGGCAGAGCTAAAGGTCCCCATTTTAGTATTAAGGACAGTGAGATTCTGAAAAGAATTACATAACTTGTTCAAAGTTGTGCAGTTAGGAGGTAATGAAACTGATTGTCCACAGCTTCATCTCCAACTGCAGGGCAAGGCTCTTTCTTCTAACATGCTGCATCTCAGAGGTGGATCAAGTTAATCCTTCCACTCAGGAACCACTGGTGCAGGTGGGCAGGCCACAACATTTCCTACAACTGTCATGGAAGGTTTTCTGCAGCTCAGTGATGCGTTAAACAGGCACCCCTTCTACTTTGGAGCCCTCACAGTCTGGCCTCCCCATGGAGGGCCTGTGCTTTGATTCGTTCTTCCTGAGCATGGTGAGTTAGCAGTGAGCTGGGGCCAGAGAGAGGGGGGCAGTTGATGGAGAGATTGCCTTTGCAAGTGAGAGCTGTGTCAGCCTTTTCTGGCTTCCCTCCAATGCCTACATCGAATAACTGAGTTATAGTTTTTCATTTTGATGAATTTATCTGTTCCTGGGGTTTTGTTTTGTTTAGCCTTTGAGAAGTCATAGAGTGTTAAAGCCAGAAGGGCCCTTAGACATCATCTCATCAACACTTAGTTTGACAGTAGAGAAACAGGCTCAGAGGAGGGAAGGGGACCTTTTAGGACAGGGCCACTAAGTGCCAGGGCTGGTGCTGAGCTGTTACTTGAGGCCAGGCTTTCCTTGATGCCTGTGCCTCAAGATATGGAGCGGAGGAGACAATGCTTCCTCCCTGAAACCAGGCACACAACAATCATAACAGGCTGGAGACAGAGCTCAGGGATGGAGCCCAGGAGTTCTTTTTTTAATAGGAAGAGGAACCTGCCCGTGATGGGTGTGCCTAGAGGAGTATGGGAATCAGATAGCAGGAGCTGGGCAGCCAGGAAGCAAGGCATTGGCACCTCCAAAGCAGGAATCATGAATCTCATTCCCTTTCTCCTCCTTTCCTTCCCTCCGTGTGCAAGACAGTGGGTGGTCTGCACATTGAAGCAGCTGCAAAGAATTTTTATATCTTTCCCCATTTAATTTCCTACAAGAGCCCTGATGGGGTGGTGTTGTTAATCCCATTTTACAGATGGGACAAAGCAAGCTTAGATATGTGATATAATTTGCCCACGGTGACACAGTTGCACATTGCATGAGCAACAGAGCTGGGATATGGTCTAAGGTATGCCTTGCCCCAGGGTCCTTCAATCAAGCAGATGGCTCGAACAGAGTCCATCAGCTTCCAGCCTCACCCTGTATAATTACGGGACATCTATACTCTTTTACCTCTCATCACAACTGATCCAGAGGAAGGGCTATGATAATGCTTTAAGATTCTACTTCCTAGGCTTCCCATCAAGGTACTAAGCCTGAACAATCCAAGGATTGAAGTACTTAGTGGAATGTCAGTTTCCATCTTCAAGAGTGAAAATTGATTTGATGTCTTTTCCCATTTATAAAGGCAGAAACTGACATTCCACTAAATTAAAAAAAAAAAAAAAAGAATGAGAATTGTCACCATGCACTGCTTTCTCAAGAGGAGGCTGCCCCACAGCCAGCTCATTATCTTAAATTTGTCAGTGACACTAGGTGCCCCTGGCTGGCTGCAGATGCTGAGTCAGCTCTGCAGGACCATCTTTGCAAATGTCATTTTGTGAAAGAACAATAATTATCCTGTCTGTTGCCAGAGAGCTTTAGCATCTACAAAGTGCCTCAATACAGGAGGCCTTATAAATTATTATCTCTGTGATAATGGATGGGGAAATGGTGACTTCGTGAGGCCAAACACCTTGCTGAAAGTCACTTGATGTGATAAGGCTGGATGCAAACATTTTGCTGCTAGGCTCCTCGAGGCCATGCAGTCTTCACAGTACTGTGGCAACCTCACAAGTAACCACTGGTCAACAATATCTTGGTACCAGTGAATAGACCGGATTGACTCAACAGATGCAAAGCTCCCAGAGAAAAGGAGACAGAGCTGGTAGGGTTGAGGAGTGCACAGTGGGGAATCCTGAGCAACTTGAGGGGCAGAGGATTAACCAACAGGTTGTTGGATTCAGGCATCTGCAATGAAGAGCTCTCCTCCAAGGCATGGATGGTGCTTAGCCTGTCTCTGGACTTCCCTAGAGACCGACACACAATAGGTGTTGTTTCGCCTTAAATTTAATTACTTCAATCCCTTTAGAACATGAACAAATTCTATTTTATAAATTAGGAAAGAGTATCTCAGAGAGATAAAGTGGCAGACAGGGTTCATCCGCAATAGATCTAGCAACTACATCCTCTCTATACTCAGGAACGCCTTGTTTTTGTATAAATTTAGGGGACACGCGTGCAGTTTTGATACATGGATTGATGGCTGTCCTTTAGTCTGAGTGTGCATAATAGACACCCACAGGCCTAACCCTGTACTATACTCTCATATATACAACTGGATTACAAGTATGAAAATTATATGCACTGAAAAATACAGATTAAAGATATCAAAATAATGATAATAATACATAATATCAGGAGGATAGGCTGCATGAAATTCAGGGCCTGTGTTTAGCTCAAGCTTTGCCATAAACTTGCTCTCATAGACGCTTAAGCTTTTTGAGCCTCAGTTTCCCTTTTTGCTCTCTATGAATGACACATTCTATTCCTGAGAATACCTATTTCTTAAGTCAACAGAGTATTAAGTAAAATGAACTACGAAAAAAACAATAACTGACTAATATTTAAGCATGGGCTTGTCTGCTTCCAAATTCTATGCCATTTATAAGAGAAAACCATTGCCTCCATTTCCTTATCTGTTATACAAAAACATTATTATTTATCCTGCCTAAGTCATACGGTATTTGTGGAATGAAATGAGGAAAGCTTGTGAATGCATTTTGTTAACTATAAAGTGTCTAGAACTCTGCCTAGAACAGAATTTGCTTTGCAAGCAGCACCTATTAAGATGATCATTAATGAAAATGAAGTAGTGTAAAATATCCATCTTATTGCTTGTTTTTCAGGAGTATTTGCTCTTCTTGCCAACCTGCTAGCAGTGCTGGGCATACTTATTGAGTGCTGACCTGCAGCATTGGTGACCCTTGATAATGACCTGTCTCAGTAGATTCCTCTCTCCTGCAAGTTCCAGGATAGGGTCTCCTAGACTAACAGCCCTTGGGAACAGAGTTGAAAAGTGCACTTTGTTTATCCAGCCTCCCTTCTCCACAAACACAATCCATCTATCAATGGACATGTTTATTGAACACTTGCTCCTGTTAAATTGCCTACAAACCCACTTCCAAGGCAGGTCTTTAAGAACTTGGATGATCAGCAGGGCAATACATATTTTGACCTCTGAAAAGAAGTAATATGTCCAGCTCTGAGAATCACTGATGGGCCAAGACTTTGATGCTCAAATCTGCCATGGCCTTCCCCAAGACTATCAAAGCTGGTCACTGTCAGAGCTCTCTGGACTGAGTCCAATTCCCTGAGTTTACACTTGAAATAAAGCCCCTTCCATTGTTTTTGTACCATTCTGGGGAAGGGTGTTATCTTCTCATTCAACTGGAATTTTCTTGAAGACAAGATTACATATTACCTTTCTCTGATAATTATCATAAATTATCTATCAGGATGCTAAGCACTTGTGGTATTTTCCCAATTTTCAGACACAAAGTAGATTACACCAGTCTTTAGAATACAAACTTGATGTTGTGACATTCGGAACATTGCTCTGGATTTTCAATTTCTCATCTTCAAAACTTAGGGGAGGGGAATAGACAATTCCCAGGTTTTATAGAGTTCTGAAAGTCTAAGTTCTTTACTCGTTTGTCAAATAACACATACTACAAGGTCAATGACAAATTTTACTAATCAATGTTAGGACTAATTCCTATGAAACCCAAATTCAACTTTAATTTTCAGAGCATAGGCAACCACTGATGGCTGCATGTGAGTTGGAGCATTTTGCCATGACGACACCCAAAGCCTTTCCTCTGCAGTGTCATGTTCGCTCTTTAATCTCTCTGGCTCTGGTAAGATCTGTTCCTCCTCCTCCTCCTTTCTTCATTGCTCAACACATCCTACAATTCCTCCACTAAGAATAGAATGGACTTTAAACATGAACTTAGGTGGCCGTGACTCAGCAGGGTCTCTATTTCCATGGGATTTGCCTTTTAAAAGATGTTCGATAGAAAATATTTGTAATGTACAGACAACGAAGGGCAAGTATCCAAGATGTGTAAGTAATTCCTAAAATTCAACATGTGAAAAAATAGGCAACCCAAAATTCAAGAATGGGAAGGGACATAATAGGCACGTTACCAAACGGGAGATCCAAATGGACAATAAGCATATTAAAAAGACACTCAATTGAATGGGGCATCAGGAAAATACAAAGTCAACTTACAAGGCGATAGCCCTTCACAGTAACCTGAATGCTTAAAATTACAATGTTAAATGTGGATGAGGAGCAACTGGGATTCTCATATATTGGTGGTAAAATCCCAAATGGCAGAATCACTTTGTTAAACAATTTTCGTTTTGTTTGTTTGTTTTTGAGATGGAGTCTCGCTCTGCTGCCAAGCTGGAGTGTAGTGGCATGATCTCGGCTCATTGCAACCTCCCCTGGGTTCAAGTGATTCTCCTGCCTCAGTCTCCTGAGTAGCTGGGGCTACAGGCATGCATCACCACACCCAGCTGATTTTTATGTTTTTAGTAGAGATTGGGTTTCACTATATTGGCCAGGATGATCTCGATCTCTTGACCTCATGACCCACCCACATTGGCCTCCCAAAGAGCTGGGACTACAGGTGTGAGCCACCATGCCCAGCCTAATTTTCAGTTTTTTGTAAAGTTAAACATGTGCCTAACCTAAAACTCAGCAATCTCACTCTTAGGTATTTTCCAGGAGAAATGAAAATAAGCACACACATACACACACACACACACACACACACTTCAACAAAAATATTTATAGCAGTTTTATGCATAATAGCCCCAAATAAAAAACAATTCAAATGTCTGTCAGCGTATGAATAAACACATTGTGATATATGAACAAGGGAATATTCTTCTGTGGTAGAAAGGAGCAAACTACTGATACACATAACAATGACATGGATGAATCTCAAAAATAATATGCCGAGTTGAATAAGCCACACCTGATATGGTTTGGCTGTGTCCCCACCCAAACCTCATCTCGACATGTAGCTCCCACAATTCAATTCCCATGTGTTATGAGAGGAACTTGGTGAGAGATAATTCAATCATGGGGGTGGTCTTCCCTGTGCTGTTCTGGTGATAGTGAATACATCTCACAAGATCTGATGGTTTTATAAAGGTGAGTTTCCCTGCACAAGCTCTCTCTTGCCTGCCACCATGTAAGCCATCCCTTGCTCTTCTGCCATGATTGTGAGGCCTCCCCAGACATGTGAATCTGTTGAGTTTATTAAACCTCTTTCCCTTATAAATTACCCAGTCTCAGATATGTCTTTATTAGCAGCATAAGAACAGACTAATACAACACCCAAGAGTGCACAGACTGTCACAATTTCATTTTTATGAAATTGTGAAACAGAAAAACTAGCCTGTGGTCATAGAAATCAGATCTGCGGTTGTCTTGGGGTGGGTATCTGGGCGTCAAGGCGTAAAAATTGGCTGTGAGGGGAAACAACTTTCTGAGATAATGAAATGTTTTCTATCTTGATTGGGGTGACGGCTACCAGGAAGTATATACCATATTTGTCAATAATTTATCAAACTGCATATTTAAAATGAATATATAATTTATGTAAATTATATCTCAGGATAGTTGATTTATAAAAAACAATAATAAATACTAGGCGATATTAATACCAATACACACTCACCATAATGGATAAAATGTAAAAGATTGACAATATCAAAGGTCAACAAAGATATGAAGCAAACAATGCTCATTCAGAATTGTGGGGAAATAAGGCAGGATGATGCACCTGGGACAGCATGCTGCCTGTCTAGCAGTATGTAATGAAGCTAATCATACACACACACCTTCTGGTTCGGCAATTTTACTTCTACATATATATCTATCAGAAATGCATCTATACCAGAAGATAAATACCAAAACGTTTATAGCAGCATTATTCATCATAACTTACGGTTCAAGAATAATTCTACAGTCCATCAACAGTAGAATGAATAAAGATTGTGGTAAGATATCAGACACCATAGTCTTTTTGTATACAATTTTTAGCATTGTGGAGGCTAAAGTAACTCCATTTTGGATGCTAATCTGCCCTGCTGGTTTCTGATTAAACTATGTTCCAGGAAAGCCTCCAAGATTTCTTGTTGATCTGTTGTGCCTTGTGTAAAAGCAGGTACTTACCATAAATCTTACCCTTAGGTCAAACAACCTAGATGTTATTATGCTTCAACTATCTTATATATCCCTTCTAAACAACCCCTCCCCTGTGGTATATAAGCCCCAAGTCCTGAGAGGGAGTAGTATGGGGACTCACCATCTTGCCTCACTGCCACCTGAGACACAGAGATATCTTCTGTTCCTAAGTCCCTATTAAATGTTTCTTTCCAGGAAACTGGATTTGCCAACCTTTTTTTTTTTTTTCTTTAGCCTTTTAGCTTACTTGGACTTTGGGGCAGGTTTGCATAGACCTGCCCAGCACAAAACAAGCATACAAAAAGATTGTAAGAAATATGAAGAAATAGGAAAATGAACATGACCTATAATCAAAGGGAAAACAGTCAGTAGAAGTAGGCTGACTAGTGATACAGATAGTGAATACACTAATACATGATGCGACATGGTTGTACCTCAAAAACATTATGCCAAGTGAAAGAAGCCAGGCACAAAAGGTCATATGGTTTTTATTTCACGTATATGAAATACTCAGAATAGATAAATCTATACAGAAAGAAATCAGATTGGTGGTTACTAGGGTAACTTTATAGGTAGGAGGAAATAGGGAGTAAGTACTTAATGGATTGGGGTTTACTTTTGCAGTGATGAAAATGTTTTGGAACCAGAGGTGATGGTTGGACAACATTGTGAAGGGACTAAATGCCACTAAATTATACCCTTTAAAATGATTTATTTTATGTTTGTGTATTTGATAGTTGAATTAACACAGCAGAAGAGAGGAATGGGGAACTCAAAAATAATGCAATAGAAACTATCCAATTGAAAAAAACACATAGACTAAAAAATAATGGAAAAAGAGAAAAAAGCATGAGAGTTATGTAGGAGATTGTCAGCCAGTATAAAAATTTGTGTAATTAAAATCTCAGAAGAAAAAGAGCAAGAGAATGGGCAGAAAAAAAACCTGTTCAAAGAGATATTGGCTGATAATTTCTCGAAAGTAATGACAGATAACGACTCATAGATCCAAGAATTTCAGAAAACCCCACGCAAGATAAAAACAAGAAAGCCATACCTGGGCAGAGCCTAGACAAAAGACAATAAAGAGAGAAACTTAAAAGCAATCAGAGCCAGGTGAGGTGGTTCATGTTCTTTTTTTGTCATGAATATGGGTGAGGAGTAATCACTGCAAACCAATTAGAAATTGAGCTAAGTTGGCACTGGGCTGTGGGTTTGGTTTCATTCAGTTCTAACTATATGTCTTAAGCACAAAATTTGAAAAACAGATGCTTCCCTTTTTGTAGAGAACCTTTTCTCTACCCAGCCTGTGTCTCCAATAAATCAAGGGACTGCAGGAGATTTATCTCTGACTTTCCAGCCCAGCCTCTTAGGCTCCAATGCCACCCCAGTGCTTAAGAAAAGCCAATGGGGAGAAACCC
Source organism: Sapajus apella (assembly GCF_009761245.1). Lineage (NCBI taxonomy): Eukaryota > Metazoa > Chordata > Mammalia > Primates > Cebidae > Sapajus > Sapajus apella. The sequence continues at coordinate 23,533,264 of NW_022436961.1, read as the reverse complement.
AGGTAAGACCTGACTGCAAGTTTGAGGCTCTTCCAAATTCTGATCTTTATGTCAGTCCATGAGGCTGTCAAAAGTTCTACTTCTTTTATCTCCTTAGCAGAGTCCCTCTGCCTACGGCAAAAAATGATTCTCAGCCCATACCCAGACTTGGCAGATGCCCCACAGAGTGAGAGTGGTTGCTAATCTCTACTCACATAGAAAGGACTCCTTCCCCCACCTTCTGTATGTATGTATATGTAGCTATATGTGTACATATTTGTGTGTATAAGTGTGTATACATGTATATATGTATCTATATGTGTGGGTATTAATGTATATATGTGTGTGTGTGTGTGTGTGTGTATACACATAAATACATACATATATTAGCTGTTAGAGTAGGAGGAAGGTTTGTTCCTACCTTCTATATCCTGCAGGTTTGCCTTCCATCATGTAAGGTAGAAACTGGTTTATGAGATTAATTTTATTAATTCATTAAACTAATATTTATTGTTAATCAACTATGTGCCAAATATTGTTCTGAGCGCTGCAGCTATTTCAACATTTTTAGCTTTGACAACTGTGTGAATAGTTGCACCATTCAGGGAGATGCAACACTGGGGATGGAACCAGTTTTTGCATGGGAGGTGTATCAAGAGATCTGATTTGGACAAGCTCTGTTTGACATGCCTGTTAGGCATCCAAGTGGAAGTATAATGCAGGCAGCTAGATACACAATTTAGGGAGTCCCAACTTGAATAAATTGTGGGGTCATCAATATATGGATACAATTCAAAGCCATGAGTCTGAATGAGATCTCCTAGGAAATGAGTACAGCAGGAAAAGTTTTCCATGGTACTGAGCCCTGGGAAAACCCAACATTTAAAGATGCAACAAGAAAAATCAGTCAGCAAAGGAAACAATGAGAGGGGAGCCAGTAAAGGAGGAAGGACACCAAGACTAAGGTTTAACAGAAGCCAAGTGGAAAGCAATTCAAGAGAGAGGGAACGATCAACTGTGTTGAATGCTGCTGAGAGGGTAAGTGGAGACAAAAAGGTGGCCATTGCTTTGGCAACTGGGAGTCTTAGAAAGAGCTGTTTCAACAAAGTCGTAGGGCCAAAAGCCTTAGTAAACCGGGCTAAGGAGAAACACTGGAGGTAGTAGTTATGGGAGGAAAGGTCTCCGGATGACCTTGGCCAACCCAGTTCTTCCCACTCCTCCCTGAAGTTCTTGGGATAACTGCAGAATGTACTAAGACTTTAACATCCTGAGATAAGGAGGAAGTGTCTGAAACAATCCAAGCTATGTTCTTGTTCTGCAACATTTGTGCTCATTGAGACAAGTGGTGTCCAGGGTATATAAAATGCAGGGCAAAGTGCTTTTGGGGTCACTCAGCTGTGGTGCAATGTGAAGTACATGCAAGACAACATTCCAACCACCTTGGGTACTTTCCTAGGCCTTGAGGGAGTATCTCCCCATGGATTTTAAGCTTGTTTATCCTTGATGCCTATCTTTGAGTAATATATCAGCTCTTCCTGAGGGGAAAAAAAACATTGTGGTATGATCTTACATGAAATACTATACAGCAATGAAAATGAGTAAACTACTATCACAAGCAACCACAATTTTGAAACATAATGTTGAATCAGTGAAACCAAGCAAACAGGAATGTCCTCTACCATTATTGTGATAGTAATGATCTATGCAAAGGAAGTGGGGTAATAATTAGAAGGGAGAATGAGGGGACTGATGGAGGGCTGGAAATGTTCTATTGTTTTTTTTTTTTTATGTGAGTGGTACTTAAATGAGCATGTTAACTTTGTGGTAATTCATCAAACTATTTTCATGTATGCTCTTTTTTAGATATATACTTTAATAAATATTTATTTAAATATGTTTTTATAAATTTATGTATTAAATTTATATTATTTATATACTTTAATATTTTATTTAAACGTTTAAATATTTTATTTATTAAAATAAAAATATTTTTAAAAAATTTATTAACAGAGTTTTTATTTTTAAAACAAACACCAAGAGCCTGTATAAGGAGGAGCTAAAATTGACTTCACGGGATGCAGAGATAACAGAGGATTTGGGGGAATTGCAGCACAAAAGAAAGGGGAAGATTTGGGGGCAGAGGAGATGCCTTCCTCATCATTCACCAAATCATATTTGGTAGACAGAAGTCTAAGTTGTCTGCATATAGCGCCAAGCCTCCATGCCTCCTTCCTACCCTCCTATTTGAGAAATAGGGAAAATCTCCATGTCTTTACCACCTGCATAGTTCCAATAAGGGGCTTACAACAGAGGGATGATCTCTAGAGCTCACATGTCCTGGTTCCTTTGGAGGAGACTAACTTGAAATTCATTAGTCTATTATGGCTAGTTCAGGTTGATAAATGGCCACAGAGCAGTTTTACTTTCAGCAGAGAACTGCACCACTACGCCCAGCAACATCTCTGTTTTCTTTCCACAGCTGACGTGAAGCAAGGGGGCAGTTGTCTGAGAAGTGATCTCTCCTCACCAACCCTGATCTCCAGCAACAAATCAGAAAGCAAGCCATGCTGTCATGTTCTAGAGGAAGCACTCTTTCCATATTCCCACAACATGGGCATCATCTCCTCGGGTACTTTAATTAGCTAACTCCCTCTGTGCTCAGACTAGAATCTGTAGGATTATCAGATTTACAGTGAACATATCTCTATAGTTCTTGAAATTGAGGCTGCAGATTTTAAGTTCCATGAAGAATCCTGCTCTCTTGCTCACCATTACGTTTCCAAACCCTGACCCATAGTAGGTATTCAACATTTTTTAATCAATGAATGAAAGGAGGGATGAAGAAAAAAAGTCTTTTCATTAGGACATATCCCTGAGACGGACTATAGGCATTTCCCCTGGTTGGAGAGGCTCCTGCCTTTTCCTGGAATGACCACCTGCCAGACTTTAATCACTCACTGACCTGATGTCCTCAACTTATTTAATTGGCTTTCTGGAACTAGAAACTAGACTCAGGCTCATTGCTCCCTAATTCTCTACCTGCTACCAGCGATATGCTGCCTGTCATCTGGATTCAGGATGTCAGGATTTAGAGGAAGGAGCAGAACATCATGACCAGCTTGATGCCCGTAGTGCTTGACTTCACCTTTGTAGCCTTTTTTGCTCCAAAATAATCCATCTAAATAAGCACTGTATTAGAGAGCCATGTTCTCTCAACTTCAACCCCTCCCTCAAAGCAATTAAATTAATACTTGCCAGTTGCTGTGTCGTTTATAAATCTGCAAGATGAATGTAACAGACTGGCTGATGGGGTAGAGGCTATATTTTTAGATGTTTTTTTTTTCCTTTTCCTTTTTCCAAGAGCAATGCTAGCACTACGGTAATGCACCATTTGATATTTTAGCATTTCAGATATTTTACAGTAAATTACTTCAGTTTATGGCACTTTGCTTCCTTATATAATTGTTATAAATAACCTTCAAATGACATAAAAGCCATAAACATTGCAAAACTGAAAAGTAAATTACAGATATTTCAGTGCATACAAGTAGGAACTCAAACACGTTAAGGCAAGCGAGGAAGGTAAGTTTGTTTGTTCTCTCCTTCCCTAACCATCCATCTCATATTTCCACAATAAATAATCCACAGTAAATAAATGCCAAGGAGCGGAAGGGATCCTAAGCATACTTTTTTTTAAAGACTCAAGTGGTCCTGCAGGTGGAGGCCGACTCCCGAGCCATGGAGCTAGAGATCTGTGCTCAGAGAGGCTGTGTTTAAGGATGCTTTATGGCTTCCAGGAGGATTAAAAGGAGAGCAGGATGGAGACTCAAGAAGGGGTTTGCACCAGGCAAATTCTCAGTCCACACGGTGCTCCCCAGGGTGACTTAGAGGTGCTTGCAAGTGCTTGCTGAACTTCAGGCTTGCCCATACATCATCACCAGTATAATAGCTACTATTTATTGAGTGCTTACTCTCTATGTCATGCCAGGCACTTTACAAACACATTTTCTCATTGAATCCTTTACCACACAGAGGATGTGCGGTAGAGGAGGACCCAGGTAGATAGGAGTTTAAAGGAAAAAGAGTCATTCGATCTGATCATCACTTTCATAACAGGCCTCAATGGTGCTAAATGATATTACGCCTGTGTGTTATGTAACTGAAATATTAGTTTATTAAATGTAGATACATAAAATATGGTCTGATTTTTGTTAAACTTGTTAAGCTTATTTTCATTTGCTTACTTAACCAAGAGAGTCAAAATGAGGATGTGGTTTGCATTGGTCTCAAATGTTGAGAGACTTTGGTTATATCCCCATTTCACACATGAGAACACTAAGGGATCACGGAGGTGAAATTACTTGTCCAAGATTCAAAGAGGTGAGGAGGGAAGCACACCCACAGCCAGTCCTGTCTATCTCTAAAGCCTGTGATTTTTCTCTGACATATGTGCTTCAGGAGAAACTGTCTGAAGCACCTGCTGTGTGAGTCCCCTTCACACAGTAGGGCTGAACTGTCTGGATCACTGGAACAAGGGTCCCTCTCTAATGAGTGACAATCTGTGCCCAGAGTCAACCAGAATTTATAGTCAGGGTCTAGTGTGCTGTAGAAAGGCAGGCACCCTTCCCTTCACCTCTGTATCATCACAGAAACACACTTAGGAAAGATAATATCTTAGACTCATAGAATGTCGGAGTTGGAAATGACTTGCAATTTGTCCTCAAGTGTAATGCCCTTGTTTGACAGATGCAGAAACTGAAACAAATAAGAGTGATTTGCCCAAGGTTACATTGCACGTTAGGAGCCAAATTAGAATTCAACCCCAGAGCTTCCAACTGTTTTTGGCCAGCAAGTTTTACAGTGTGCCTTCTAAAATTATTTTTCTAGAACACCTAATAGACATTCTAGAGTTTTTTCTCTAGAATATTTCCTTTAAAGTGGATTTCTTATTTTCAGTGGATAATGTGCTTCTTTGGCCCAAAGACGTAAATAATTTTATACCAATTGAAGCATTTAAAAATATTTTTTATTTAAAAATCATACTGAAAATAAATAAGTATCACAGCATAAGTGATATTTAACTGGGATTATTTCTTGATTAGCTCATAAACAGCCTACCTCAAAGCCACCAGGTTGACTGACTCTAAACAAAACCAGAACCATAAATCACCAACATACATGTGCCATCTGTAGCCTCAACCTTGAACTATTTACTTCAACTTATTCCTGGCAGCCAGCCTACCCCACTCTCAATATTCCTGACTAGGACTGGCTAGCTATGGTCTTCACCCTTCATTGCTGATGTTTTTGTTTTATTTTCTTTTGAGATGGAGTCTCTCTCCATCGCCCAGGCTGGAATGCAGTGGTGCCATCTTGACTCACTGCAACCTCCCTCTCCCAGGTTAAAGTGATTCTCTTGCCTCAGCCTCCCATACAGCTGGGATTACAGACATGTGCCACCACACCCAGCTAATATTTGTACTTTTCGTAGAAATAGGTTTTCACCATGTTGGCCAGGCTGGTCCCAAACTCCCATCCTCAGGTGATCTGCTCAGCTCAGCCACCCAAAGTGCTGGGATTACAGGCATCAGCCACCGTGCCCAACCCACTGCTGATTTAAATTTGTCTTCTGATTTGACTCACACTCTTGTTTCCCTGACTGTGGTCTTGTCTATCGTGAACAAGTATGTCCATCTCTGATAACCCTCATAACAGCCAGAGAACACCTGGGTAATAACCCTTTCTGTAATAACCTGGCCTCAAAACCTCTCACATTTGTGCTTCAATTAGCGTCTGACCTCTAGTTAGCATTAGCTCAACTGGCTGAATTTCGTAGAACCAGAAAATCTTTCTGCTCTACCCATCCCACTTCCAGTATGTTATAGCAAAACAGTATACCATAGACATGTATCCTCTGATTTCTAGCATTTTGTGTAAACTGCAATCTAGATACAGACATGGTAATTTATGCAAAATAATGTATTAGTCAAGGGTAGGCTAACTGCCATAACAAGTAATTTCAAAGGTCACTGACTTAACACTATACAATTTTATTTCTGTTTTATGAAATACTCTGCTGTAAGTATTTCTGGTTAGGCAGTTCTCCTGGGTGGCTCTCCTCCCTGTAGTGATTCAGGGACCCAGAATCCTTGCAATTTGTGACCTTTCCATCTCTTGCGATCCTCTGCTGTTTGCTCATATCCAGCCAACAGACAGGGGTGAAGAAAAAGTGTGATGAGATGTGCAGAGTATTTCATAGCCAGGCCTGGAGGTTACATCCATTTGATCTGCACACATTCTATAGGCCAGACTCAGTCATAGCAGAGACTGGGAAATGAGGTCTAGCTATGTGCCCAGTAGGAAAAGAAACAGAACTTGGGGAACACAGAGAACTCTCAATTTAGCAGAAACTGCAGGGTAAGGACAATTACTTGAACACATAGTATGGCAAGTAATGGAAATATATATTTAATAAAACACAAATAACTTAAGGGATACAGATAATCTTCAAAATAACACTCCAGGTTATGAATGCAGATTCATCTCAAGGATTGATGAATTCTGCCGTAGAAACACTTTTGTATTTCAGATTTCTAACCACACTGTGTAGAAGGAGACAGATGTAGACTCTACCTCTGTTAAATTTGGAGAACATTACAATGACTTTAAACTTCTACTAGGGATTACGTTATGTGGTGAAAGAGTCTTATATTCTATTCAAATAGTTTAGTTACATACAGTTTCAGGGAAACCTCATTGTCTTTGTGCAAAACCAACTGGAAGAATGGTCTTCTAATGCAGTCTGCAGCAATGATCCAACACACCAGTTAACATATGAGATTGGAGCCAAAACTAACCCATAAAAATGGTCATTACAGTCTCTGATTATTGTTTGATTTTAAAGGGAATATCATGAGTGGTCATGTACTGAGTGAAATTCAAAATTACTGGTCATTCTATTCTGCTGAAATATATTCACTTCTTTATGGCACCTTTAGGTACCTTTATGGTTTTCCAGGGACCCTATTTCTTAAAAGGAGAATAGAGAAATTGTTCTCTTGCCAGCTAACAATTTTTGGGAAGTCATAAGAGTTGGTTTGTCAGTGGACACAGATCATGCATAGTTTGCATTGCATGATCTCTGAGATTCCCTACAAGGGCAAAGATTCCATAAGGCAAAACAACCCCTGAGAGGGTGACACTCAGCCTAAAAGCCAAGAAGAGAAAACCCTAATATAGAAGAGGGAGGAAACTGGAGATGAACATTAACATGACAACATAACATAATATAATATAATGAACACAAAGTGATGTTGGATGGCTGCTCTCTTTCTGGGTAAATCAGGTTAGAACTGTCTATCAATGTCTCAGGCCTGTGATAATTTGGGAGACTTTTCAGGAGGAACAATTACTGGCTCAAGGCTCTTATGCTGGTTATGACACTGCTTCTTTGACATCTCCCAGCCCCATGAAAATGCTTTGATATGGAGAGGCAGTTGTGAGATATCCTGGCTCAGTCTTCCTTAAACCCCTCAGTGGCTCTGGAAAACACAATTTGAAAACACAGTCTAGAACAAGTGAGCCTGTGGGACTTGGTGATGATGATGACAATGGTGATGATGATAATTTCAAATGAGGGATCTGTGTGACCTCAATAACGCAAGGGTTTGGCTCTAGGTCAGTGGCTGTGGTGCTGGAACCTTGTGGGTGGGCTAGGGGCACACGGCAAGCAGAAGCTACACTGGGTACGAGATCTCCGCACATTCCTATCTGGGTGAGACAAATAAGAAAGTCAGCTGTGCTCACAGGGGCGGGATAGGATACTGAATCAGCCCCATCTCTTTAATGGTTTCATTTACTTTTGCTAAAAGTTTAGCGAAATCTTAAAAATTGAGCTCTGAGACTTCTGTATCTATTCTATCTGTTTATTACTCCTAGATTGTGTCTGGAACCAAGCCGTTGCTTCCAGAATGAAGGCTTCAGTGGCAGACAGGCTTCTCCCAGGCACAATGAGGGAGAAGGTAGATTGAGACGGGGCCTCCAGGCAGTGTCTGGAGGAGGTTTTGCCTACACTGTGTTCCTTGACCTCAGATCAGAGAAGTTCTCTAGACCCAAGCCTGTCCCCAAAAGCAGCAAATTCAAAGCCCCCTTATCTGTGTCTTCCCTGAAACTTTCGTATACCTTTAAAGCCCTCAAGATAACAAAACAAAACAAAAAATTTAAAAAAAAATTATTCTGACTAATGAGAAAGAGGAACCCCATCCTTGTCTATTGAGTATTGTGGATCTTTTCAATATCATTCCTGTCCAGTGTCATCCAGTCTCTGCCTAAATGCGTCCTCGGTGGAGACTTCACTGTAATCTTGGGTGGCCTCTTCCATAGAGCAGTTTTGTCTGATAAAACATTCTTATTTCTTTTGACTGAAATCAGCTTCTCTTTAACATGCAGTTCTCAGCGAACTTCTAATAATAGTACTTTTATTTTTAAGACACTGAGGAGTTTTTTGTTTGTTTGTTTGTTTGTTTGTAGACAGGGTCTCACTGTCTCCCACGCTGGAGTGCAGTGGTACAATCAAAGCTCACTGCAGCCTCAATGTCCTGGGCTCAAGCAAGTCTTCCACTTCAGTCTCCCAAGTAGCTGAGACTACAGATGCACATCATCACACCTGATATATATTTTTTTAATTTTGTAGAGATGAGGTCTCATTATGCTGCTCAGGCTGGTCTTAATCTCCTGACCTCAAGTGGTCCTCCTGCCTCAGCCTCCCAAAGTGCTGGGATTACAGGAATGGGCCACCATGCCTGGCCAAGAAAATTAGATTTTAAGATAAAATAAAAATGCTGAAAATAAGTCAATGTTCCACCCAATAGGAAAACACACAACAAATACATTTTTTCAGTCAAGAACCCTTCATAGAAATGACCACATAAATTCCGTTTGAGCCTTCCTTTCTTTAGTTAAATATGTCCATTCTCTAGTTCCAGGCTTCATGACAAAATTTACAATGGGCATCTACTCATCTCTAGTCCTCTTCAAATGAGACCTCATGAATAACACAGATGTAATCTGGCCATTTATTGTAGATCTATGTTTTAACTTCTCTCCTTTAATACTAGATTTTGATTAATAAAGGCATAGTATGTATTTGCTTTTACCAATATGGTCAAAATTGGATAATTTCTACCAAACAAGCTAAGACAATTTTTAGCATACCAAGCAAAGTTGTTTCTTTTTATCATTTGGGGGGAAGGAGAAGTAAGCCTCTATAAGTGTTATCTTTATTGTATATTAAAAAAAAGAAAGGCAGCTTACAGAAGGGGATGTCATGAAGGATGGCTTCAGCCAAACTCCTACGTCTCTGTCTATGCTGATCCAATCTTTGATATGAACAGGCAACATTTTCTCAATCTTATATAAAGTAACATGAAAACCGTGTCAAGAACCTCATTCCAATCAGGCTGTTTTCTCTAAGCCACTTGTAGAAATTCAGGATCCCCCACTTCCAAGAATCTCAAAATGGAATGCAACTGTTTTCTTTTACAGGCAAAGGTGTGGGAAGTGATGTAATAAAAAGTAAGGCCCTTCTTGTTACTGACTACAGGAAACAGACAAGTTGCTTTTTCCTTCTCTAAGCCTTAGTTTTTCCATCTGAAAAATGAGAGACTGAATCCCAGCCCAATACCAGCACTATTCAATAGAACTTTCCCTGACTGACAGAATGTTCTGTATCTGCACTGTCCAATATGGTGGCCACTGCACCCTGGAATCACTTAAAATGGGATTAATGAGATCGATGAACTAAATTTTAAATTAAATTTGATTTGATTCATTAAAACTGAAATGCCACATGTAACTGAAATGCCATATGGTGACTGCCGTATAGGATGGCATCAATCTGGATCTTCTTGATATTACATCTGTAAGGTTATAGGGGTCCTCTGAAGGGTGTTTTATGACAGCTTTGGTCCAGAGGCTTTGCTGGACTGAGAGGTCAAATGATCTCATCTTCTCCATTTCATCGCTTGGTTCTATATGAGGACTCCTGACATTAAAAGAATGAGATTCTTCTCTGGAATTCATCACTAATTGGCTCTGAATGCAGCTTCTCCTCTCTGGGCTTTATTTTCTTCCTGTATAAAGCCAGGAGCTTGTTTAGTTTTGCTGAGGCCTTTCCATCTTAACTACCTGTGGACCCTGAGGAGACATGGATGAGTGAGACATAGGCCTTTGGAAAAAAACACAAGCAGGAGGAAGCTAAAGGGCTGGATGTTCATGCTGTGACTGCCAAGAGTCAGAAAGAGCCTGTTAACTGTGGGAAGGGCAGGGCCAGAGGAAGAGAAGAGTAATAAAATGTTACCTGCACAGGATGGTCTCTGAGGCCACCTGGAGGGCCAGGCTGTAAGTGTATGCAGAGGCCCTGAAGGGCTTTCTCTTTTGCATATTTGACCCCTTTAATAACTGGAGCCTGTGCCCTGTCTGAACCAATGGGACCCTCAGAGAAATACAAAGTGTCAAATCTGTTGCTCATCTGATAATCCCCTGGGGATGCCAGCTGGCAGTGCTACCTTCAGGGAGGAAAAAAGGAATAGCTGCTCTCATCTACAGAAGAGCGATATTTTGCCCTTAGAGTTCTACTTCTTTAAGACAGAGTCTCACTCCATTGCCCAGGCTGGAGTACAGTGGTGCAATCTTGGCTCACTGTACCTTCCACCTCCTGGGTTCAAGTGATTCTCCTGCCTCTGCCTTCTGCGTAGCTGGGATTACAGGCATGCACCACCATGCCTGGCTAATTTTTGTATTTTTAGTACAGACAGGCTTTGCCATGTTGGCCAGGATGGTCTCAAATTCTGACCTCAGGTGTTCCACTGGCCTCAGTTTCCCAAAGTGCTGGGATTACAGGGATGAGCCACAGTGCCCGGCCTCCTTCTACTTTTAAAACCTCCCTTGCCTCCACTTTTCCAAAATGAAATCAAGTCCTCACAGCCACCCAATGAGCAGCCATTGGTACCTCCATTGTCAGAAAAAACAGCCATGCGTGAGGCAAGATCCTCTGCCAAGGCCACACATTGGCCAGTGTAGACAGGTTTAGCCCCCGGCAATGCTTGAACTCCTGGCCTAGTCCTCACAGTGCTGCAGTGCAGGGTACCACAGCAACCTGCCTACTTTGTCTCAGACCTGCTACCAGGTACGTTACTGTTGGTACTGCAAGGCCTGGAGGCTGAGCCACTCACCCTGGCTTCCCTGGAGGAAGCTAGACAAGGAACAGGGAAGCAGACCTTTATGATGCCATTGATAAGACCCGGGCATGGTTGTGCTTGGTACAGTACTTGGAGAGGAACAAACTACTTGGCTGTATTCTAAGGAACAGACAGAGTGTTCATGCCAAGATCCCTGTGGAACCAGTGTCAGCGAACACCTTCCATGCCTTCTTCCTCAGCCCCTCCTGCATCTCAGCATCCTTCTAGGTAGCTACATGAATCTAAGCCTCCAGTCTCCGGGGCTGCTTTTCTAGTCCCCGCCTGGCCCCACTAATGGCTGTAGTCTTTGCACTGTCTGAATCAGCAGGGCCTGCCAGATGCACGACCAGGGCCTTCTGATACTAATGGCTTTGGATTCAGTTCCAGGAGCTATCCCCAGCGGGGATCTCATACTTGCTGTGCTGGGCCTGGGTGTCTCTCAGGCAGATTAGTTTTTGATGGGGCAGGTACTGCACCATTTCCATTAAGTACCATAATGCAGACATCATTATCGGCAGGTGCCCTGACCTCTCCTTGCTAATGAGTAGCCATTGATATGTAAGTCATGTAAGCATTTTCCCCTTATGAACCTTCTTCCTTGCTGCAACACCCCCCATCCTGTCCCCACACAGCCTCCCATCCCCTCCCTCTCCTGCTGGATGGAGCCAGGATACTAGAGAGCTTGAAAAGAGGATGGCCAAGTCACTTAGTTCCTAGAATGATGAAAAAGCACTGACCCAGGAGTCAGGAGACAAAGGTCCCTTCTCAGGGCACATGGAGTAAGACACCACTCATCTCCCTGGGTCTCTTTTTCTCATTATTAAAATGGGTCTCATAATGTCTGCTCTACCTACCTCGCAGGGATTTTGTAAGGATCAAATGAGATTAAAAGTATGAAAATGCTTTGAAAAGTTAAAAGCTCTGTAGGGCTAAATGGGATTGCTTTTAAGCCAGATGTAAAGGAACTCAGGGTTTAAAAACTACTCCGGGAAAGGGGAAACTGGAGGTAAAAAGGAAATTGAGGGATTTCCGTATTTCTGAAACATGGTGGGTCTTGTAAATGGCAGCCATGAGATGAGATGCTGTGCACCAGTCCTTCATTCTCTGGTGTCCCTGAGTAGAAGCAAGGTGGTCACGATAACACAGTCTGAATTCTCTTGCTCAGGCAAATAGTTTAATGACAAGTCTTGTCCAGATCTCCCTCTGTCACAAGCGGGGTGTCCAGGAAGAGGATCTGGCACCAGGGTGAGGATCACTTGTTTGAAAACTCAGCACAAGAAGCTGAAGGGGATGAAGCCAGTGAGTAGCAGCACCTTGAGAAACCACAGCCAGGTAGGGCTTCCCACAGAGCTGACCATCTGAAGGAATTATGTAATGAGGAGTCTCCAGATTTGAGAACATGGTGCAAAAATAAGGAGACAAGGAGAGAATGCAAGAAGGGCTTCCTGACCTAGGAAAAACTTGTGCAATGTCTTTCAATGGAGTGGTGGGGGCTTCTGCTGGGTGGGAAGGGAATCCCTAAGGCTCTTGAGGACAAGGCTTGCAACTGTGACCAGGCTTGGTTAAGATCATTTCCAAGGTGGCAGGAGGGGTCCTTCTCACTGGCTTATTCTCTCCACAGTCTAGAACATGGAGATCAAGGAGAGGAGGAAGATTCTAAGGAGTAGAAACTAAGGCAGAGAGGAAAAAAAGAGAAGAATGTGATCAGGACCAAGCTGCTAGGTATTGAGCAAAGGGCCTTAGCTTTTTCAGGGCAGTGGAGAGAATTCTTAATTTGCATGACTCAAATTTCAAATCAAGTGCAGTTCATAATCACCAACTTTGCCTCCTCTATGGTCCAGTGTTGTACTAAAAACTATGGCAGATGCAGATAAGTAAGTGATAGGATCTGCCCTCAAGAAGCTGATAAAATAGTCAAGCAAATTAAATATTCGAGCCACATTTTATTTTTATTTTTTAATTTTTTTTGCAGTAAAGAGTTTAATTAAATAGCATTTTAATGCAAAAGTAAATTTCCATTATAACACATGAAATGTTACTTAATGAGATAATCAGTGATAGAAATCTTTGTGAGCTAGAGTGGCCCAGGGACGATGTACTAAAGGACTTTAGTAAGGTTTAGAATTAAATCCAGTGTGAACAATTGAGTGAACAATGAGGTAGAGGCCAGGATGGATTTTAGTGATAGAGGAATAGATGAGAATCATTAATATCTCCTTTCCCTTCCTTCCTCCCTGTCTCTCCCCCGTCTCAACTAAACTAACTACCTTCCCTCCTTCATTACTTTCTTCCTCCCATCCACCCAGGCTTTTTTCTTCTCTCTAGCTCACTTGCCCCCCTTTCCTTCTTCCTTCCCTCCCTCCTTTCTTCCCTATTTCTCTCTTTTCTTTCTTCCCTTCCCTTTTCTCTCCGTCTTTCTCATTTCTCTTTCTTCTCCTTCCTTCCCTTCCTCCTCTTTCCTTTTCTCTTTCTGTTCTTTCTTTCCTCTTACCCTCTGTCTCTATTTCTCTTGATACATTCAATATTATCTAAGTCTTCTCTACCTCCATTAGGGTTTGATTTCCCCTTCAGAGTTCCATTTAGCATCTATCTCATTCATCAGCTTGTCTCCACCACGTCTCAGCTTCCAAGTTAGGACATCTCATTACTGTTACCTGCGCAGCACTCGGGAACCACATATCCACATATCCCACCTGGAGGCATCCTCTACACAGTGTGTGCACAACACCAGTGGCACTTAACAAACATTCAGTATGACATGTTATCCTCTTCCACCCCAAAGGATTTCAGAGAAAAGAGCCTAATGCAAGAACTTCCCCTAGAGACACATATTTGCAACTTGCTGCTTATGAACTCAGACCCATTAGAATGCAATCTCCACATTAATTATTTTTAAACAGGACTCTTAAAGCTGCATGGTGTTAAAACTGTCTTGCCAATAAGCCACATTAACCAGCTCATCAATTTTTTTCCCCTAGCCCGTCCACCACATAGGCAGTTCCACTGGTAGTGAAATGAGCATAATCAATGTACGTTTATTCGTTGACTCACAATCCTTTGTGGATTACCCATCTTCTTGATGCGGCAGCTGCTTCCGCCTGCAGCCTGCTGAGGGGCCATTCTCTCTCTTTTAGCACTTTGGCCAGACAGTGGGCAAGAGGCTCAGAGGACACTCAACATCAAGCCATTAGAGACGTCAATTAGCAAAAGAATGGCAAGGGGCAAGGCGAGGGTACTTGCTTGCCAAGACAGGGCTTGGGGAGCAAGGATGGATGCTTCTGTCACCGCGAGTAACCAAGACAGAGCTGGAAAACATTCCTTTCAGTGATCCCTTATCTCAAAAAAACTCATCCCGGTTGGCATAGGCTGTTTTGGGGAAACCAGGTAAAAGTCAGGTGTGTAAAGGTAAAGGCTGAAATGTGAACCATGGAGAAGCTTCTTGAGTGATGTAAACACAGATAGAAATGCTCGTGCTCTGACGTAAATGGTATTCCCACCACCACTTCTCCCAGCACTTCACCAGTTCCCTTGGATTAAGCAGAATTCTTTTTTTTTTTTTTTTCAGGTTTGGTCCATGAAAATCTCTAGCACACTCTGGTATATTATGGGTATGTGAAGAAGACTTCCAAAGCTCTGGTTCTGGTTTGTTTGATTCCTGGGGAAACCGGTTGCTGGATCTGGCTAGCCACTGGTAGGAATCTAGCATCCCACCTAGCTGCATCCTCTACACATCCACCACGTATTCAGATTCTCCAGGGTCTTGGCCAGGAACAAGAGTCTGAACTGAGCTTTCTGGAGAAGAGATAAGCCAAAGGGAGGGGCCAGAGTCAAAGGGTACAGGTGCCATCATCTCAAAGAAGCCCAGTGGCAGTCCCCTTCAGGAGGCAGTGATGGACTTCTTCATTGCTTTATTCCTTTAGCATGAGCCTTAGACAAGCCTGAGAGTCAGGCAGCATCTCCTGCCCAGATGCTCTTCAGAGAGGCTATAGCCCATCACAGTACACCTGCCACCTCCTCCTGGGCTTCAGCCACCAACTGGGATTCTGCAGGACTTTCTGAACAGCACTCAGATCGTTTTGATATGGACAGACTTCCAGGATAAAGTGCTCTATGGTGGCAGAAAATGTGAGAACGTGGCAACGAAGCAGAGAACTGTTGCTACAGAAGGAATGCTTCACTCCAGAATGCAGTGACCGAGACCATGCCATCAGTGGTGCGGAGGCTCAGTGCTAAGTTTATTAGAACCATATTAACAAACTCCAGTGCACATCTCTCTGTGAGTGTTAAGTTGTAGATAAGAACCTGAAGGACTTTGGTTAATATTCTCCCAAACCAGTGTCCATGCTCAGGGCTTCAGCTCACTATTGGGCAGCTTGACAGTGCTTGGAGATAAGGGGAAGGGGCCTCATCTACAAATGTTTGCAGCAGAAGAAATGAGCAAGGACAACCATGCAGGTTAAACATAGCATTTACAGGAGGACACCTTACAGAATATTCTCACAGCCACATAAGTTGTGGGACAGGTGAGGGGAGGTAAGCAAGGAACAGGTAACCGTGTCCTGGGAAAGGACTACAATTTTACCTTGTGTTTAAGGAGATTCTTTTGGTGTAAAACTACAGAGAATCCACAAAGTCACTGTAGGCCTTGTAGACTGCTGGTGGACTGTTCATGACTATCCCCAGTGAAGTGTGGGACCCTCATGTTCTTGGGCAGCGCCCCTCCTTGACATCAGAAATATTTAGGATCCCTGCTTCCCAGCATCCTCCAAGGTGTCTCTTTCCCCATAAGAGTAACATTGTACTCAGGTCCTCACCTGAGCCCATGCAGGATCTCCTCTGTTAGGGTTACTAGGTCTCCGGAATCTCTCTAGGGGAAGGAATCCCCAGAGCGGGTATTCATCCACCATCCTCTTACTCTGTGGTATAGTTTGGTCATCTCGAAATCTCATGGTGAAATGTAATTTCCAGTGTTGGAGGTGTGGCCTGGTGGGAGGTGACTGGATCATGGAGGTGGATCCCTCATAAGTGGCTTAGTGCTATCCCCATGGTGGTAGGTGACTTATCTCTCTGGTGGTTCACATGAGATCTGGTTATTTAAAAGAGCATGGCTCCTCCCCTCTTTTTTTTTTTTTTTTTTTTTTTTTTTTTTGAGACGGAGTTTCGCTCTTGTTACCCAGGCTGGAGTGCAATGGCACGATCTCGGCTCACCGCAACCTCCGCCTCCTGGGTTCAGGCAATTCTCCTGCCTCAACCTCCTGAGTAGCTGGGATTACAGGCATGCACCACCATGCCCAGCTAATTTTTGTATTTTTAGTAGAGACGGGGTTTCACCATGTTGACCAGGATGGTCTCGATCTCTTGACCTCGTGATCCACCCGCCTCGGCCTCCCAAAGTGCTGGGATTACAGGCTTGAGCCACCGCGCCCGGCCCTCCCCTCTTTCTTGTTGTCTCTTGCCATGTGATGTCCCTGCTCCCCCTTCACCTTCCACCGTGACTGTAGCTTTCTGAGACCCTCACCAGGAACAGATGCTGGTGCCATGCTTTCTGTGTAGCCTGCAAAACTGTGAGTCAATTAAACCTATTTTCTTTATAAATTACCCAGTCTCAACTATTCCTTTACAGTAACGCAAAAATGGACTAGCACAGTCTGGCTCCTGGGTCTGGATATTAACCAGTTAGTTTGGGATGCCTTATGCCAAAGACCTGTAGAAGCCCAGGAGGCCTAAAGGATGGCCATTGGGCCTGGCAGTACCAAAGGTCCCAGGTCTTCCTTGGCTGCAGAGGTATGGGAGCTGAAGTAATTTCCCCAAGCCTTGAAGATGCTCTGGAGTGTGAATAACTCCAGTGGGGAACAGGAGATGATCTGGGGCAGAGGGATCTGTGAGACATCTGGATGTTCTGGAGCTGGGAATCCCCACCGAGTGACCTCGCTCCTGCCACAAAGTGGGGCAGCAGTTTCCCATGGTGCAGTGAGGACTCAATCTTCCGATTTATTTTGCAGGAGAAGTACCAAATCTTTCTTTTCTAAATTGAAATATTGACTCTTCACACAAAGCTATAGGTGGTGGTGAACAAAATCTGTTTTCCAAGTGCACATGGCCCCTGGGACCTCAGTTGGCAATATCTATTTAAAGAACACAAAGTCATATCAAAGGAAACAAACCAAACCAGGATTAGGGGTGAGGAAATAGTGGTCTTAACAACATCGGCAATAAAAATATGATTCTGTGTTCAGTATATAAGCAGAGGACAGCCGGCAAATATGCGTCTTCAAAGCCATCATAGTCAACTTCCTCAAAATCTCAAACCTCAGACAGAATCTACCAATGACTACTTGTTTATTTATTTATTTTTGCTGTCCCTGATACAGCTTGCATCAGCATCTTGACATGTATGTATCTTTATAATACATCCCTTATCTGGGAGGCTTGATTGGACTTGCAAGGTCTTGGAAGATGAACAGGACCAGGTGGTCATTTGCTGATAGCTCAAACTCCCTGCAGGAAGGAGGCTTCCCTCGCATGGGCCATAACACACAGATATTTATACTTAGGCTTCAATATGGATATGTGCATACATATATAACTACTGTAAAAACACACAGGCAAAGCCACCAGCCACAGGCAGAGTTATGAACTTTGAGCTGGCTTGTGAACTGCTCCATAAAAAGAAAAAAAAAAAAAAAAAAGGAACAAACATTCTGAGGAGCAACCCAGAATTGCGGCAAAGCTTGGTGACATCAGCTTGCATTTCAGATCCCAAATGGAATGGAAATCAGCAACGAGGCAGCAGCTTTGGAGTGGGATTGGGGAACAGAATAGAGCCTCTCTTCCCTTAGAAATGAAGAGGAGGCCTCGGTTTTGCAGCTAATCATGAGACTGTTTGTAGTAGGCAGAGGATGGAACGTCTGCATTCTTTTTCCCATTAGCCACCCTCAGAAGCCACCCTGCTGAGTGTATCAGCCCTCCCAGGCCTAATGAGGACCTGCCGAGAGAATCCAGAGAACTATTGGGGAGCGGAGCCTTTTACATTCCCTGAATGGCACATCACGAGGTTGATTTATGTCAAGCTCTGCAGAGATAATTCACTGCCAAGGCAATTTACTAATCCTTTAGATTATGCATTTCGTGTGTCACCCAAATTGGCTCCTCTGTGCAGCGTGGCACTAGGGGGACTGTAATTTGTTTGTGCATATTCCAATCAGGAAGAAGATTCATAAGCTACTGTTGAGGAAGAATGGATCACTTGCTTTTGACTTTAATGCAGAGAGATTGGCTCCTGGGATTTTGGAATAAATATTTGATCTTTAAAGATCATTTTGTAGCTTGTAGCCATCAACCCAGCCAGGTTTTTAGTGTTTGTTTATGGTTTACACCATATGATTCAATAAACTCTGCCGGAGACACATGTGCATAATTAAGTTTAAAAGCCAGCCCCGACTACACTGCAGGACCTGCTGCTCAAATCACAGTTTATGCACCAAATTCTATTTATTGCTATTGAAATTCTCACCCCCACACTTGATGACTCAGAATCTGGAGGACTGCATGGGCATCTCTGTTTCCTTTTTGATGGCAGTCTTTCTCCTGATGTGAATGTTCCTCACACATTCTTCCCCATTATGCTAATTTCTAGTGCTAGACTTAAAAAAACACACATGTCAGCATCTCCCCAACCCACTAAGAAGGGCCCCTATTTCAGACACAGCACTTACTATGTTGTGCTCAGTATCAATATCATACAAATGAGAACTGGGGGTGTTGTTTACTATTCCCACTTCATAATCTTATAGGATGAGGTCTAAGAAACATAGTAACTCATTCTCTTTTTTTTCTTTTCTTCAATCAACGCATCATAATACATCCTTCTCACACAGTAGTTGCTATGTTTCAGGCTTTGTTCAAAGTGCTCTACCGAGATCAGCTCAGTTCATCACCAACAATCATGTAATGTAAGTACCAGTACCCTCTATGAGGGAACTGAGGCACAAAAAGTTAAATGACTTAAGCTGATCTCCTCGCTAAATGCTGTGCCATATTGTCTTTCACAGGACCAAGCAAACAAAACGAGCATCACATAGTAAAGCACAAACTCTAATCACCTTAGCTTAGGTTCACCTTACTTTGTAGGTCAACCACAAGAATGAGCTCAAGAACGTGCTCCACCAGAGCTTACAGTTTCGTTATTAGAAAACAGAGGTTCTGAATTCAGTTACTCTCTTTCTGTTTACTCCTTAAGAACAGAACACTTTCTGGCAGGGATGGAATATACCTCCTTAACAACTTATTTATAAGATCCTAGTGAATCTCTTCTCAACTTAGATGAGATGAGGAAAATCAAAACCATTCACTCACTCAACAGATATTCACTGAGAACCTATTACGTGCCAAGTCCTGGGCCAGCCACCGGTGACCTGGTAATGTGTAAGACACATCCCCTTTTCTCAAGAAGAGCCCATCAATGGGATCCTCCCAGTACTGGCTCTGTCCAGGACCTGAAAAGCATGCTCCAGAGGCTGAAGCAATACAGGGGAAGAAGACAGGGAGAGCAGGCACCATCTGAGAAGAGCAGGGTGACTTCTAGTAGTGAATGCAGTTTGCCAGTGTTGATCCTAAAGTTCCAGGGGCCAACTATATTCATTGTTTGCTTTGTCTCTTTTGGGAACTTGTCTAAACCTCCTCACAAATGACTGCAGGGGAAATGAAGAAGTGTGAAAGTAAGGCCGTACAGACACCAAAATGAGGAGCTGTCATTCCATCTGCACTGTCAAATGTATGCAAGGCAAAGGATATGCAAAGAATAGCAATGCGTGCATTGTGTATACAGAAAAGAATCATGGAATTGCAAGAGCAGGTGACATTGTCTTTCTCTTTCTTGTCAATATTTATTTCTCTCTCCCTTCTTCCTTCCTCCTTCTCCTCTTCCTTTTTCGCCTTCATCACTCTCTCTTCCTTCTTTCCTCTTTCTCCCCTTTCTTTTTTCCTTCTAAACAAGCAGCTTGCCTACATTCTGTGTACTCTACCAAATTTATGAAATTCCACTGAAGATTATTTTTTATATCTGTAATATTTCCACATGACTAATTGCATTTAGCAAAAAGCTGACACTAGACAATTTCTTGGGCTCATTCAATGTTGGATTTATTAAAGCCCCAAATCATCCATCATCTCAAAATTTGGCAGGTTATGTTTATAAATAAATTAAATTAACAAGTATGTGCTGTGTTGGGTATTCGCGTGTGGGAGGGAATGCAAATACAGACGTGTAGACACCCATCTACAGCTGGGAATCTGCTCCACAGTGAAAACGCCCTGACCCGCACAGCCTCTAGAGTTAGCTAATGCACAGTGACTTTTTCAAAACAGATGAACTCAATTTGCAACTGAGAACTAGATCTGATTTAATCAGAAGGCCCAACTTTTCCATCCAAAGGTAGATTGGATCTCACTGGCAAGTGTGATATAATGAAAAACAATTGGCCTGAAATTAAAGTTGCACACAGCACCCAGGAGATCTTGGTTTTAGTTGTGCCCTGACACTGACTTCCTGTGCAGACCTGGCCTCACTTTCTCTGTTTGGGTTTGGTTTTGTCAACTGTAAAATAAAGAGACAAATACTAGAAAGGTCATGAGCTGAAAGTTCAACAGAGAAAAGAAGGTGTCTAGCAAAGGTGGGTCGATATGAATACAGGGAATAAATGGTTAGCGCTTCTTTACGTGTGTTTACCCACTGGTAAGAGGACCAGTGTCTTTCTGTCCAAAGCGAATTGACAAGCATCAGTGCAAAAATTGGCCCTTATCCTCCTGACTGACATATGTGAATAACTGAAATATCACTTTAAAAAGCTACCAGTAGGCTGGATGCGGTGGCTCAGGCCTGTAATCCCAGCACTTTGGGAGGCCAAGGTGGGTGGATCACCTGAGGTCAGGAGTTCAACACCAGCCTGACCAACAAGGTGAAACCCTTTTCTCTACTAAAAGTACAAAAATTAGGCATGGAGTGCTGGCAGGCACCTGTAGTCCCAGCTACTTGGGAGGCTGAGACATGAGAATTGCTTAAACAAGGAGGCGGAGGCTGCAGTGAGCTAAGATCGTGCCACTGTACTCCAGCCTAGGCAATGGAGCAAGACTCTGTCTAAAAAAAAAAAAAAAAGCTACCAGTAATGGGCTTGGTGTTTTAGGGAGGTCAGCAAGAAAGAAGTAAAAGATGAATGGTATACTTTAGCAAGCTAAATAATCATCTTCATTTTATTACCTGGAAATATAGGGTGACTTCTTATTATTATTGATAGCCTTAATAATAATCACCATCATGGCCACCATCAATAATGTTTCATCAGCAGAAAATATGGGGCAAATGGAGATCTCATGATATACAGAGGAAAATGAAAACTCTACGAGACAGAACAGACTATTTTCACTAGACATTGCAAGCATATTTCATCAATTAATTGTGATATTCATTCAGATCTGGCAATAGCAGTTTGGGAATACAGTGTTAGATTGATGCTATCATCGACTATTACGGAACCCAAGCATTAGAAAGGGCTTCATAATAACATCTCGTCCATTCCCCCATTTCATCTAAACTGAGACTGGTAAATATATTTTAATATTACATGCCACTCTGATGGATTGACAATGGCTGCCTAGAGGGCTTCATTGAGAAGTGCTTTGAGGCTGCTTAAGAGCTCTAAGAGAGAGAGGACTGTGATCAGTTAGGTGTGTCTGCCATGAGCATCCAAGGGAAGATTAAGCACTCATGCCATATATTTGCCGTTCTCTAACATCACTATTCTGCGAAACAAGAATTATTTTTTCTGACTGTAAAGTTACTCTTGAAAAGACCCCATTTCCCTCTAGAATTCTTATTGCATGGCTTTCATTTTGAGAAGATGCCTCTTTATGTAGAACTTTAGTCAATTAAGATACAATTTAACCTGATTTTTCTCTTGCACAATTCTCAGTGAGGATGGAGTATCCCTGAGCACATATGCCTCCTGAGAACAGAGATTGTTTTATTGATTTATGGGCTCAAAATCCCAGTGTTGGTGTCAGGTTCTCCAGCACATTCTGTGAGCTGCCCGTCTAAATCTTGGTAGAGTTGTCCATTCAGATGTCCCTTTTCTTGTGGGACTGTGGAGGCTTTGGGGGAAAAAAGAGATGCTAGTGGAAGAGAAGAAGGGACAATTAAGCTTAGTCTGGTAAGAAAGCCTTAAGGATGGTAGAGCAGGAATAACTCTGAGAACCACATGACACTTCCCTTTGCAGCTAAATCCTAACCCAGCCCACTGTAGACTGCTGTCTGAATCCTGATGGCCGGGGAAGGAAGAAATCCAGGTTACTGAAATCAGGGTTTCCCTTCAAACTTTGTAAATTACTGGCTCACAGGAATTCTTCATTGATCACCCATCTGACATGCAAAATGCAAACAGAAGAGTGGTATTTTTTCTCTTTCACAACAGTGTTGGTAAAACTTCTCAATAATCTCACTGATGCTAACCGAACAGGAGCACACTTACTGAGAGGCTATGATGCACTAGGTACTGGGCTAGATGTTTACATACCTTTGATCGTCCTAACCACCTTATCAAATACAAAACACGTTTACATGAGGTGTAATTTAGTTCAGATAGAAAAGGACAAATCAAGATTTGAACACAGGGTGATAGACTCTATAACGCATATTCTTGATGCTGCTCTCCTGCTTCCAGGAGTGGTCGCAGCAGAAGCAGTAGTGCTATCCAGTGGGTGGGTTCTGCTAAATGGGCTCAGGCAGTGGAAGTGAAAACCTGCTTTGCAGTGTTTGCCCATTTCTGTGGTGTACATATTCCACCATGGCCATTGTCTAGCTACCAGTGTGAATGTGGAATCCAGGGAGCATTCCGCTCTCTGAGCCAGTGCCTGCCTGTCGCTGTGTCGCATGGCCCTAATGGCACCCTGAAAAGCTCTGCGCAGGCAGTGGGTGTCAGCAGAAGTGAGGCTGGTGCTGCAAGAAAAGGCGGTGTCTGGCATCAAGCTGAAGGCAGCTGCAGAGAACAGGCAAAACACGCTTTATGCCAAGAAAATGGGAATCGTCAAACACAGACGGGATCTACAGAACCCCTCATTATTTAGAAGAGAAGCTGAGGTCCAGACAGAGGAAGCGACTTGTCCAGGTGCTTTGTTTGATAAAGCTTGACTTGAAGACAGTGAGTATGTTGTTCCTTACCAGTGATTTCATTTCTTTCTATTTTTTTTTTTTTGTCCCTTCATACTAAAAAATCTCAGGAGGTTTTTAAGAGCCTTTTTATAGTTTCTGTATAATTTGGGAACTCTGCCACCCCCCATATTTTCCATACTTCTCTTCAGGTTTCTAAGATGCACTGTCTTCAAATGGACTCTAAGAATCCTTCCGAGCAGAGGATGCTGAGAAAAGAGGAATCCCTGCCAGTTTTTGGCCGGAGGCTATTGACTCTGCACATTGATCTAGGCTCGATACCTGGCTTTCCAGGCTCCAATATTACATCTCTATAAGAGAGTTTGAATTTCTGGACTCTCCTCTTAAATCTACATTGTCAGGGCTTCCTGCCTCCAAAGCAGGACTGCATGCCTCGCTGCACCCAACTCCCATGGCCCGGACTTCCAATATCCTGCTAGATGAAATGAGTTAGAGACTGTTTCAGCCTGACTTCACTCAGGGGCTGGTGATTTCTGAGATGGAGTCAAGACCTTAATGTATCCTGCTCCTGCTTTCCCAGTCTATTAATTCCTCTTTGTTTCCCTCCAATACTGTGCCCTTGACGCAGCTGGTTGCAAAAACAACTGGAGCGAGAGGGAGGAGAGAGGAACAGTTAGTTTAAAGGAGCTGATTGGATGTGTCCTCACTGGAATGTGATAGGCAGAATAATGGTTCCCCTGAGATGGCTGTGTCTGATTCCTGGAAGTTGTGAATGTGTCACCTTACATGGCAAGAGACTTTGCAGATGGAATTGAGAGTCTTGAGATGGGGAGACTATCCTGGATCACCAGTGGTCTAATGTAGCCACAGGGGTCCTTAAAAGTGAAAAGGAAGCAGGCCAGAATGATGCAATGAGGAAAGACTGGAGCTCCTGTTGCTGGCTCTGATGCTGGAGGAAGGGGCCATGAGCCAAGGCATGTGTGCAGTCTCTAGAAGTGGGAAAATACAAAGAAAAAGATTCTCCCCTAGAGCCTCAGGAAAGAATGCAGCCCTGCAAATGTATTGATCTTATCCCAGTGAAACCCAAGTCAAAATTCTGACCTATTGTATGGTAACCAACTTGTATTATTTTAAGCCACACATTAAGATAATTGTATAGTCATGAACTTATATAGTTTAAACTACCAAATTTGGATAAATTGTTATGACAGCAATAGTAAAGTAATACAGAAAGCAATGAATTCAACTCTTGCACAAAATTAAAAGTAAGTATTGGGCTACTATGCCCTCATTCTGCTATTGTCTTGGGAGTGGAAAGGAAGTTGTCTGTCACCCAGCCAGCTCTGTTACTCTCTTGGCAATGTTTTAAAACTCATCTCCAGAGAGATTTTTCCCAGTTGCACAGAATTGAATTAATAATAATCTTAGTTTATGCAACACTTTCATTTTTGGCATATGCATGGTTTCTTTGTTTTCTAAATTTGTATTCCAACATTAGAGTGGCTAGGAACCCTGGCCCAACAGAAAATGATGGGAAGCTTTACAGTGTGCATTTCACAGGACATTTCTTTTAGCTAACAGATGCCCTAATGCCTCACAGTCCAGTTTGTGACCAGGAGGTCCCTTGCACGAGAAACCTGTTCATACTGGCACATTCCCTTGTAGCTCTCGGGTGACTTGTGTCCAGTTTATGCCTGCCTGACCATCGCTCTGGTACTGGGAGCTTGCCTATGTTTTCTCCCTGGTTTCCCAGTTAACCCCTGCCTGGGGTAGCCCCTGGTTCTTGAGATTGAAGGTGCAAATTCAGTGCACCCATATGAAATAAGTTCAATAATTTATTAATACTTACAGACCTGGGGAGGCACAATGAGCTAGGAGGGTCCATTTCTGGGTCATGAGAGGCAAGAATAAAGAGTCAGGAAGAGTTAGAGAGACAGAGCACACACCCAGTTTGCTAGGTGAGAAACATGCCTCTAAATTCTCTCTGGCCACCAGCTTGAACCATTTGAGTATGTTCTCCTTCTAATGCGTAGGCAGCAACCTGTACTGTGTTGTTCCCCTTACATGCTTTTATTTAGTTAGCTAGTTCTGTTTCATAGCGTGACAAGCACCTACAAATCCTCTACCCCAAACAAACAATAACTTAGCTGCAGCTCCATGGTTCCCCCATTCCCATTCCATACCAGAAGTGACCATCATTCTGAATCGTTTTTCTCTTTTGGCTTTCTTTGTATATGGTTTTATTGTAACTATATATTTTCCTCAAGAGTAATTACTTGATATCTTTATAAGCATGTTGTGCTGTATGTAATTGTTTGGGATTTATTATTTTGGTTAATACTAGATTACTGAGATGCATTCATATTGCTATGTGTCACAGCTATAGAATATTTCACTGAATGGACATCCCATGCTTTATTTATCCATTGTGCCACAGATGAGCATCTGGTTGTCTCCTGGTGTTTCTTTTGTGAATGGTGCTGTTGTGACTATTCTTGTCCATGTTGCCTGTGGCACATTCACAGGAGTTCTTCTTAGCAGTAGACATAGAAGGGCAATCTCATGAAAATCCTTTTGCATATATTTTGGGTGCCTTAGGGCCAAAATTAATGGGGGGGGTCACTGGGTGCTTTTGCTGAAGATGGAAACGACTGAGGTTGAATAGCTAAGACAGTCAAGGAGGCAGGGGAAATTACCACTGAGTCAATTCCAAGGTCTCAGTCATATTACAGAGGCTCCCTCCAAGATAAAGAGAGGAAGGAATTCCATTTGAGAGGATCCAGAATGAAGAAAGCGACTTTTTTTTTTTTTGTGACAGAGTCTCACTTCGTTACCCAGGCTGAAGTACAGTTCCGCAGTCCCCAGTCACTGCAACCACCACCTCCTGGGTTCAAGAGATTTTCCTGTCTCAGCCTCCCAAGTAGCTAGAATTACTGGTGCATGCCACCACACCCAGCTGTATTTTTAGTAAAGACAGGGTTTTGCCATATTATCCAGACTGGTCTCAAACTCTTGACCTCAAGTGATCAGCTTGCCTTGGCCTCCCAAAGTGCTGGGATTACCAGTGTGAGCCACTGTGCCTGGCCTGAAATAGACACTTTTAAGAAAGAGTTGGGATCTCACGCCAAGGAGAGCAAGGCTGGTAGCACTTTTGAGGCAAACCCTATAGACTTTCTCATCCCTCTTGTCACTCAAAAATTTTATCAGAAACCCCTATGCATCTGGCTTTATTCTAAGCATGAGGGGGCTTAAAAGAACATGGGGAGAAATGCCAGATGTAGGTGACGGGGGGATGGAGGCAGCAAACCACATCGCCATGTGTGTACCTATGCGACAATCCTGCATGATCTTCACATGTACCCCAGAACCTAAAGTACAATTAAAAAAATAATAAAATATGGTGCTCATTCACCATTTGCAGAATACTCTCACTGTAGCTTCCAACCAATGGAAAGGCCAATTCTCTAGTTCTTCCAATTGGGAAGGCCATAAGGAAATTTCTTATTAACTGTCTCATGCTCAATGCTATATCATCAGGGCACCAATGAATAGGCATCTTTGGAGGTTTCCAGTCACCCCATCTGTCTCCCATTAGAAGCAGCATCTGCGGGCGTCAAAGGCATGATAATCCATGAGCACTAGCAGCAGGTGCTGCTCCTCAGTGCAGGAAAGATGCATCTGGACAGGAGCACATCCTGCCCACTGCCCTCCCAATCACCCTCCCAACGACCACAGCTGAGCCTGCCTTGCTCTGCTCCTTAACAACATCTGCCCATGTCATTCCACAGTCCACTGTCCTATGAGCTGACAGCTTGCTTCCCTCTGTTGTGGGAACAGGCAAGGGGTTCACAGAAGCACAGAGGCTACATGACTCTGGAAAGCCATGATTCTCTGGGGAAGACAAGAGAGTATGGTCACTGCTACTCTAAAAGAAATGCTTTGCAGTGCTTGTGTCTTTCTTTCTCTTTATTCTCTGCTCCCCTTGACTCTCAACTGCTACTCCTGTCCCACCTCCATTCCTCCCCCAGGGCTGCCACGTCTTCACCTCAGCAGCCAGAAGTGACCAGAGGCCCTGAATGTTAATTCCCCCAAAGATGCCCATGAAGCAGGGATGACCATCCCACCGCTGCTGCCTCTGAGAATGTCAGAAGCCACTGTGACAGTTCTGGGAAACTGGGTCGAAACCAGAGAGAGCACTGTCAGACTTGTGAATATTTTTTTTAAACAGGGGACAAGAGCAGATTTGGGGATGCTTTTTCAAACAGGAGAAAAAGTCTCCTTGGGCCTGGGCTATTTGACCAAGTGGGATAACTTGAAGGGCTTAATGCCGCCTCCATGCTGGAAGGTGCATGGCTGGGGGTCTCAGGACAGTAGGCTGGAGCTGCCAGAGAATGTTGAACTTTGGAGAAAACTTCTGGCTTCTGGGCTCAGGCTATGACGGCAGCTGTTCTGGCATGACCCCTGCACGCCCTGCCCCTGCCATCCTCCCCATGTATACCCTTTGAAGATGACAATGCATGGGGTTTTGTGGATTCAAGGAATGGGAAATCTGAAAAGAGCTTTTGGGATATGGTTCCTGATTATACTGGTTAGAAAATCAAACACAGTAGTAAGATAATGTGCCAGAGATTGAGTGGTTGCTTTGGAGCAGAGAGAGGAATAGGGAGGTCCTGGCCACCCAGATGGTGTGCTGTTTCCTGCTTTTGACACCTGGAGAGCTCACAAGGCAGTTTTGATGTGGAACAAAGCACCACTGCCTACAACATGAAGAAAACTACTAGAATTTCACTTGTGTCTCAGGCACTAGAGATAGAGACCCAGGGGAGAGAGACTTGGTGCCAGGTGTGAGAGAGGGCACAGGAGATCTGAGCTCTGGATCTGGTTCCTTCAACAAATATTTATTAGGTTTTCAACAACATGGCAGCACTTGGCTAGACACAGTGGTGAACAAAGCACTGGGCGGCAGCACTGGGTGTCTTCCTGTGTCTGTGGCTGTGGAGATCCAAATCCTTCAGGAAGCTTACTGCTTAATCAAGGAAAGGGAGCCACTGAACACCCATTCTGTGCCAGCCGCTGTAGCGGTGTCATAGCCTTCATCTGATATGTGTCTACACCTCCATGAGACAGAAGCTGTTATTCTCAAGAGGGGAAAATCAATGCAAGACACCCAGCTAATAAGTGGGCAGTGAGCAAAGCCAACCAAGACCTGTCTGATACCAAAACCTGGAGAACATTCTAGCTAATCCTGAGCAGTGTTTAAGGAAGTGCCATGCAATTTGTGAGTGTAAAGAAATGAACAGGATAGAAAAATCTAGCTGAGCACATATATAGGAAGGGTGAGAACTTCATAGAAGATTCCGCAAACAAGTCACTGAGTGTGATTCTTAATTACTCCTGCCTTGGTTTCCTCACTTGGCCCCATCCCAGTCCTCCTCTCAGCACCCTGCAATTTGTAGATCTTGATAAGGAGCTTTATGCCCTCTACAGACTGCCCATCTAGTATGTCACTTGGCCATACCAACTATCCTGGGAGAAGACTGGGAGGAGCATTACACTGTCATTAGAGAGGACTAGGCTAACACTTAATTTCCCAGGCTCATTCAGCTGGTTTATAATAAACATAGAGCAAGAACCCAAGTCTCAGATATCCTAATCCAGAGCTCCTTTCACTAACCTAGAACATTTCAAAAGCCCTGCCTTGCATTTTAGTACATGCCCAGTGAATCTGTTCCTGTCCTATGAAGGCTCATCTGTCTACTCAAAACCCCCAGGTCTCTGCAGGTACAGTGCACATATATTAAATGTGTCCAAATTGTACTGCTTGGTAACCATTTGTGGTAGACTGAAAAACATGGCCACAGTCTTCTGCAGCTCCTACTGTCAAGAAGTAATGTCTATTTCCCCACTCCTTGAATCTAAGTTGTCCTTGTGACTTTGACCCACAGAATGTGGTGGAGGTGATGTTACAGAAGCCCCAGAGGCCAAGGTATCATGGGGTCTTACAATCTCTATCTTCCTGTAACCTGAGACCACCATACTCTGAAGAAGTATGAGACGATGTCTGAAGGACAAGAGACCCATGAACCGAGACAGACCCTGGAGACAGAAAGGTCTAGCTGAGCCCCCAGGCCTGCAAGTAAAGCCATCTGAGATGAGCACAGACCAGCCTCAGTTGACCTATATCCTGCTTTTCATTGTTATTATGATTTTCGTTATTTTAAGCCTTTTGACAAGCATACCACAGTCTTCACTTTGCACCTACCTTTCCTGAGTCCTCATGCTGGCACTGCCATTGTCTAGCTGAGTGACTCAGCAAAGCCAGTTCAGCTCCTTGGGCCTTTACTTTCTTACCTGTGTATTGGGGCTATTAATAGCATCTATCTCATGGATAGTTTTGAACATATGATGAGATAATCCACGGGGAAACAATTTATAAACTATTAAACAAGATAGAAATAAAAGGCCTGGCACTACCAAAGCACCTGGAATTCCCACTAAGATCAAGTGATCAGGATTTATAAGAGTTTTTCATAAACTAACTGACAACAAGACTGATGGGAAAATAAAGAGAGCTCACAGCCAGAAGCTATTAGGCCTAAATCCTTAACACATCAAAATTGCAGGCTTTTATGCATAATTGGGTACAACCTAAGGCCCTTTCCAGGAAATGCCTTGTGGTCAGCAGGGAGGTGAAGGTTTGTAATATTCAGGTAGGACAGAGAGAAGCCACTGAAATTCAGCAGGAGAGAGGGGACCCATGTGATTGTAAATTAGTAAATATCAAAACAGCTACTTGAAATGGAAAGGGATGCTGATAGCATGTATACGAAATGGTTCAGTGTTTAATACAGAATTAGAGATCACTCATTTTTGAGACCTTATTTTTTTTCACTGACTAATCCACGATGCTGGCTTATTAGGAGGGAGCTGATTTCATCATCATACCTTTATTTTTTCTCTCACTCTATTCTTTATCTTTGGTCCAAGAGAGAAAAATCATACAAGTGGTCCTGTGCAGCAAATCTTTTCATGGGGGCAGAATTAGAAGCTGATTCCATCAACTAACATTACTTTATATCAAAGTGAGACCAAGTCTGATTCCTGATTGCACAGGTACAAAGAGGGTTAGTAACTTTCCCATGATCACATGGCTAGTTAATAGGAAAAGGGTTCAAAAATCAGGTTTTTGCCCACTTGGTTGGGCCACTCTGGAAGAAGACGAGGCACGTGACTCCAGGATTTCCAGTTAGATGATAAAAAGAGAAGGAATACCATTCAGGCAGAATTAGGACCTGTCATTTCCTAACCAATTACTACCTTGATTCTGTTAGCTTTTGTCCGGGAAGGCAGCAGAACACTGTTTATGGTGAGAATGACTAATTTCATACACAGTTTAACTAGGTGGTTCAATCAAACTGTTCTTTCCTATGAAATTTGATGGTGGGAAATGATTACCATATATAAAAGGTTTCACTCCGTTTGATCGAGTGATTTCTATAAAGCGTCTATAGCATAATTTCATGGCTGTGAACGTTAATTTCACAACAGCCAACTGTAATTGGGTTCCCAGGCAGAAAAACAGAGCCCTCTCATCTACAGATACTGCCTTTCTGGTGTGGGGTTGAGTGGAGGAGGGGACATGGCAGGGAGGGAGGGGAGGGAGGTGGGAAGGGAGAATGGATGGAATCTCACTTGAATGTGCAGATAAAAGTTTAACTTTCTGCTCTGAAAACTCCTGCAATAAGAAACAATAAATTGCAATGCTGATTCGCTTCTGTAAGTGATGAAGAGCTGCAAACACAGGCTCAGCTGGGTTTATTTACAAGGGGAAGAAAATTGTGCACTGGATCACCCAGGGAACCTGACCACATTAAAGATGACAATATTTGTGCAGCTTCTTTCCTGCCTCTCGTTTCCTTGGAACCTCTGGGTCTTACTGGTAGGAAGGGTACCTCTGAACCACGGGGCTGAGGAGGACTCCTGGCACCTGATGTCCTCAACACTAAGAGACTAGAGGGTGATTCTGAGCAAATATTTGCCTTAAATAGCTAATCTCCCTACCCAAACTACACTGCCTCCCTATTCTTCTCCTGCCCTTTAAATATTGGGGTAGTTCACCAGGAGAGATTGAAGAATACATTCTGATTTATGCAGATGATTTTGCCCAAAGAGAATTGCCTGACTTATAAGGGTACTTTGCCGTCGTTGTTGTATTGGAAATATATCAGGAGGGAGACTCAGACACAGAGACGCTGAGGAGATTCAGACCCATTGCTTTTGCAATGAGCTGTAGAATTCTCTCTTCTCCCCCAGTCCTGGATTCACTGCTTTTCTTCATCCCAGTGGGGCAGAGCAGCGGGTGACTGAGGATGAGCCTTTAAGGGGTCTTGCAGAACCCCATGCACAAAATTATTTCCCAACCACTATTAATAATTCCGTCAGAAGAGCTTCGTTCTCTCGAATTTAAAATTATTTTTGGTTTTGAAGAACTGTTTTTCAGATGGCAAACATCCCTAGAAAAAGAAAAAACTGTAAACCTTTCTCGGTTAATTCTAGGTCCCTGAGAAATGAAATCCAGGGCTGAGATGTGGTTCTGGGGAGCTGGGAACTTGAATGTGGAAACAATGCAGTAAGAAGATGGTTTGGGGCAAATGCTGGAAGGGAATGCCATTCAGCTCCAGTTACCTGTTGGTGAACCACGGCCAGTGGACTCTCCCTGGCAGCCCTGGGCCACCCATCTAGAGCAACTGGGTGCAGGTGGGGCAGGCCGAAATCAGATGACTCCTTTCTTTGGTTTCCAGCTAACCTCTGCTTGTTCTCATCAAGCAGTCCAATAAGATGTTCTCCTGAAGGATGCTCCCAGCTCAACAGCCTGAATGGAGAATTCCATCCAACAGATTTCACAGTGCCTGCCCCTCCTTCGTCAACAGACATCTGCAACCGGGAGGGTTTGAAACTCTTCCAGCCCCTCCTCTTCCCAGTCCTCCTCTCTCTCTCATCTATTGTCATTGTTGGAAGTAAATCCTGTAAACAAACTTTTTTTTTAATCTACAGTAGCCCTAATTGAATTGTCTTGCCGCATTGTTATGGAGAAACAAGGGTAATTTCCTGTCAGTTATTGAGCTACTTAGCAATTATTTCTTATCATTAGTTTGCAAATTCAAACAGCATCAAATAATGTTTGCCAAGTTACAAAGGCGTGGCATCACAGGGTCCTCTTTGCAGAAGCCAGGCCCATTCATTTAGGCATTTTCAGTCACTATCTCCTTCCTTCCTCCCCTCCTCCCAGGCCCAGTGGTCTGCAGCAGCTTCTGCAGGAAAGGTCAGGCCCCAGAGGAAATCTGCCTAATGGGTATTTGTCTCCCATTGGCACTCTCATTAGCTAATGGAGCGAGCTGTTTCCCATGGGACTGATGGCCCCAGCAAGCAGCTTGGAGTTGGCATGTACGTCTGCCACCCCTGGGATTGGGTCACCTGGCGGACCAGCTTCTACTAATAGCTAGGAAAGATGAGAACGTGAGCATTTCACACACCAGCTTTCTCAGTCTGCACTCTCTGCTTACACCAAGGTCTGCCTCCCTAAAAAGGCATTTTCTCCTGCACTCAATCGCTCATGGCATCCATGCCTAAGAATGCCATAGGAGTGGTTCTGTCACTAGGGACACAGACATGGGCTGCAGAAGAACATTAGTGCAAGCAGAAAACAGTCAGAAGCAGGCTGTTTTGTGGGGAAAGGGATGGCATTAAGCAATTCTCATCAAGCTTTTCACCTACAACACTTGCTTTCAAGTGAAATTAGGTCAGATATTCCTTGAAAACAGCCCTAGAGAGGACAGGGGTCACAAAATGCACTCTTTGTGACACCATAAGAAATACCACAACTATTTCCTTGCCTTGGTAATGGGGCTAAGAGGAATTTGTGGTCTGAGAGAGCTACAATTAACTTGGTATCAAGTACTAAAACCAACGCTTTTTCTCCCAACCACTGCCTTCTTGAATCACTGGGAAGCTGCCTGGTTGAATCACAAGGTCCTCTCTTCTCTCCACCCCACCCACAGCCCTTACTCTCAAAGACAGTCAAATGCTTGGTCCATGCAGAAGCTGAAAGTACGAGAATTAGCAATACAGACAAGCAAATGGTAGTGAGGGTGAGTTGGGTTATTTTTGCTGACTCTATTCACTATTTCTCTGTGACAAATTACTCCAACATTAAGCATCTTAAAGCAACAAATATGTTTCATTGTTTCTATGTGTTAAGGAACCATGGTAATTTGGTTGGCTGTGTTTGGCTCAGCAATTAGGAGGTTGAGGTTGAAGTCAAGCTCTTGGAGGCTGCAGACTAATGGACAGTTGACTGAGTTCAGGGTACCTACTTCTAAGTTCACTCATGTAGAGGTGGCCATGTGGTCAATCCTGATACCTCGTTCTAGGGTCTTCTTGCTGGACTGCCTCACAAGAGGGTAGCTGACTTTTCCTAAGCTGTGCAATAAGGAAGAGAGCAAGAGAGGGTACCCAAGAAAGAAGCCACATTCACTTTGTCACCCAACCTAAGAAGTGATAACCCATCACTTTTCTCATCATCTATATGTTAGAAGCCAGTCACCAGCTCCTGCCCACATTCAGAGGGACGGGCTTGCACAAGGATGTGAATATCCAGAGGTGGGACCACTGGGAGTCCCCTTAGAGGCTGCCCACCATACTGACCTTCAAGAACTCAATGTACCTCTGGATTTTGCACTCCTATTTTTTCCTTTCCTTAATTAACTAATTTAACAGTAATATATGGAGCATCTACCACATGTAATGCCTTCTGGTAAGCACCGTGGAAAATTCAACACTAAATAAGAGAGCTCCTTACTTCCCTTACGGGACCGAGGTTTATGGGTAAGATGAGTCTATAGGGGCGCAAAATCCAAAGGTACATTGAGTTCTTGAAGGTCAGTATGGTGGGCAGCCTCTAAGGGGACTCCCAGTGGTCCCACCTCTGGATATTCACATCCTTGTGCAAGCCCGTCCCTCTGAGTGTGGGCAGGAGCTGGTGACTGGCTTCTATCCACAAGCATCCCGAAAGTAGCTTTAGTGCTCAGCAAAGCAACACACGGTGCTCTGGCAACCCTGAGGAATAAAGGGATTCTTTGGGGAAGTATAATCAGGGAAGGCTTCCTTCAGTCTTTCCATTTCACAAACAAGAAGAAAGGAAGAAAGGATGGAAGAAAGGAAAGACAGAAAAAAGGAAAAAGGGGAAAGGAGGGAGGAAGAAAGGGAGAAAGGGAGACAAAAGAAAATTGTGCCAACTTTTTTTTTTTGGAGACAGAGTTTCACTCTTGTTGGCCAGGCTGGAGTGCAATGGTGCAATCTCAGCTCACTGCAAACTCCACATCCCAGATTCAAGCGATTCTCCTGCCTCAGCCTCCAGAGTAGCTGGAATTACAGGCGCCCGCCACCACACCCAGCTATTTTTTGTATTTTTAGTCGAGATGTGGTTTCGCCATGTTGGCCAGGCTGGTCTCGAACTCCTGACCTCAAGTGTTCTAACCACCTCGGCCTCCCAAAGTGTTGGAATTACAGGCATGAACCACTGCGCCTGGCCCTCCACTATGTAATATCTTGTAACTTAGATGGCATTGAAAGTTTTCCAACTATTTCTTCCATTACATTCCCCACACTGCTCCCCACCCCCTACACACACACTTAAATGGTAATAAGTAATAATTGATCAATCCAGGATTTTAACCCAATCCTGCCCGTTTCTAAAGTTTGTATGGTTTCTACTATATTACCCAGCTCCCCAAATCAATATAACTTGACAACTAGTCATGGGTAATGGGAGAAAAGAACAGTTTGAAGGTCACTTCAGAGTCTTCGCATGGAGTATCAGGAAGTGGTAATGCCTCTGCTGGAGGTGGTGAGGTTAAAAAGAACAAGGTGTTGAAGAGGTCATTCGGGACTTAGCATGCTCTTTCAGATTCTGACTGGACCTTTGAAAGTTACGGCCTGAGGTAACAGTGAGCTTGGAAACCGTGGAAGACTTTCAGAGCTGTTTACAGAAGTGATAGCTAAAGTTGCAGGAGTTGCTGAAATTTCCAATAATGAAAAAAACCAATGTTGATAGTTTATAGCTTATAAACTATATTTGTGGGCCACATACAAGGGACCATAAAAAGGTTAAGCCACAGAACCCCAGATGACTGCATTCAGACAGACATTGTTCAATATAAAATAGAAGGTAGCCATGGAGAAATTACTTTTCAATAATCAGAGGACTATTTCTAGTAGTACTTAAATTGGAAGGGGTTCTCTTCCCACCAAAACACATGTGAATCCATATCCAATTTTATATGACTTCTAGTGGACAGCCTCTTAAATGGCCTCCAGTGATCCCCACCTTCTGGTAGTCACACCTTTAAGTAATATAGAGAGACTCCATCTCTACAAAAATAATTTAAAAATATTAGCCAAGTGTGGTAGCACATGCATATGGTCCTAGCTACTTAGGAGGCTGAGGTGGGAGGATCGCCTGAGCCCAGGCGGTAGAGGCTGCAGTGAGCTAGGACTGTGCTATTGCACTGCAGCCTGGATGTCAGAGTGAGATTCTGTCTCCAAAAAAAAAAAAAGGAAATATATAGAGCTATGAAAGTGTATCTATTTAGCATCACAGGCATTGCTGAGTTTGGCCCATGAGCCACAGAAAACAGAAATGCTGAATTCTCTACAATTAAACAGCCCCAATCCAAGGCTAAATATGTATTGACATGAACTAAGGCTGACAAATGAAGCAAAAGGAAAGGATTCAAACAAGATTCCAGAAAATCTCAAGTGAGAAGGAATTGGAAATAAAACCAGAGTATCACTGTACTTATATCTAAGTATCAATTAAAATGTGTGGTTCATATAGCAAGAATCCCAAAACCAAACCGCAATGTCTTTCTACCATGATGTGAGTGTCTAAACAGCAACCTATTATATTCGCCTGGGTATGATATAAAAAAAGAGCTAACCTCTGTATAAATGCCTCTTATATGCCCGACAGTCTTTCAAGGACTTTACCTATCATCAGTGACCTCATGAGGCAGATCCAATTATTATCCTCACACTGAAAATGAGGAAATTGAGGCACAGAAACTTTAAATAACTTGCCCAAGCACCCAGCTAGGGTGACCAGGGTGGGGCCAGGATTTATACATGCGCAGCCTTTGGAATTCATGCTGCTAACGCTATGCCGAGATACGTTTCTGATGCACCTTTTTGGGGAGTAGTGAATAAAGGAGCTGAAGGCTGTAAACGAAGGATACTTCTTAGCTTTCCAGAGGGTGTAAAAGACAAGAGAAGAGCTCACCCTTTGGGAAACAGAGGGAGGATAGGCTGGACTTCTATTGCTTCTCCAGATCTGCTCTCTGCCCCTATCTACCCAGCTCTGTGCTATGGAAAACTGAAAGGTATAAAGTGAAATAATTTTCTCTCTCATCTCGACTTCCTGTTGGATTTGGTCTTCTAGGGTCTTCTCTCTGGACTGCCTCACAGGAGGGTAGCTGACTTTTCCTATGCTGAGCAATAAGGAAGAGAGCAAGAGAAAGTGCCCAAGAAAGAAGCCACATTTGCTTTGTCAGCAATCTCAGAAGTAATACCACATCTCTTTTCCCATTGTCTATTTGTTAGAAGCTAGTCACCAGTTCCTGCCCACACTCAGAGGGAGGGGCTGAATGAGAACAAATGAAAGATGTGGGAATTTGTTACCAAGGAAAGGCACCTCAATTCTTTGCCTACCACAACACTGTCTAATTTTCTTTCTTCTCAAATTGTTTATTCCAGTTCATCAAAATTTTGACTAAAATGCCAGCTATGTATAACCCATTTTCCTTATCAGTACATATTTCCTAAAGGAGCTATTTCACTTCTGAACATTATACAAATTAACAATTGCTTTCAACGGCATAAATACAGATAATGTTAGCTTCCCCAGGGCCACCAGAAAGCTGACACGTATGAACTGCAACAACTTTCTTGTCCTCTGGCTTTCTGTTTAGATTTGGCCAATGGGAGGCCAAATGAAGCTATATGCAGATTTATTACCAAAGAAAGGCACCCAAATTTCAACAGTGGTAATGAGAGGAAGCCTGTAGCTCCCTCTTTGTTGGCTCATTATGAGTTGGTTACATCCCCTCTAGAAGATCACAGCTACTGCCTGGCAGCCCTGTCATAGAGTTACCTACTCCAGGACTTCATAACCACTCTCTACGTCTGCGCCTTAAGTCCCAGGTTTGGAAGCTAGTTCTGATGGTATTGGACTATCCCTCGTGGGTCCCCTAACTCTGCCCCTTTGTACATTTTATTACAATCCCTTTATTAAACTCTCTTCTCCCCTTTGAATGCGTCAAGTGCCTTCCACTGTGACACGGGGTAGGTCTTAGGGTTTATTTACCACATCCAGGAACCTTGCCTAGAGGATTAGAGGAAGAAAGATTTCAAATGTAGTACTGTTCAGCATTACCCGCATTATCTTCTCATTCTGGCCCTCTGGGTCTTGAAACAAGCTCTGTTGGAGAGATGGACATAGGGCTCCGATATGAAAAGGTATATTATCAGAGATGAGTGAGAAAACAAAACAAGAGGTGACCTGGTGGCCAACTGGACAATTGCAATAGCTACTCAGGGGCACCTTGCAGACAAGCCCAGAGCTCCACAAATATACAAATTAACATTTGTAGAGCTGTTTCTCCAGCTCTTTTCCTGGAAAAGACTACAAACCAGAGAATATTGTCATTGTGACCAATTTCCCATGATTATGCTCTCAACTGATATGACCCAGGGGAAACTAACATTATATGTATTTATGCTGTTGAAAGTAACTGCTAATTTGTATAATGTTCAGAAGTAAAATAGCTTCTTTAAGTATACTGATAAGGAAAATGCATTATACACATGTTGATAAAAAAAAAAATCCAAAACCCTGAAAAATATTTGAAGAGGTTTATTCTGAGCCAAATGTAAGGACCGAGCCTCACGAGGTCTTAAGAACAGGACCTTAAGGTAGTTGGGTGACAGCTTTATTCTATAAATTTTTGGAAGACAGAAGCTATAGACAAAGACACAGATCGATACACATAAGATATACATTAATTCGGCCAGCAAAGGTGAGGCATCTCAAACCAAGGGCTTCCAGGTCATAGGGGGATTTAAAGATTTCCTGATTGGCAAACAGTTGAGAGAGTTAAGTTTTGCCTAAAGAGCTGAAGTGAGCAGAAAGAAATGCTTGGGGTTAAGATAAAGAGAGTTGTAGATGCCAAGGCTCTGGTTATGTAGATGAAGCCTCCAGGTAATAGGCTTCAGAGAGAATGGATGGTACAGATCTCTTAGCAGATCTTAAAAGGTGCCAGACACTTAGTTAAATCTCTCTTGGATCAGGAAAGGACCTGGAAAGGGAAGGGAATTCTCCACAGAATGCAGTTTTTCCTCCCTCAAGAAATGATTTTGCAAGGCCGTTCCAAAATATGTCAAATAAATATATTTTGGGGTAAAATACCTTGATTTCCTTTAGAGCCTGTTATCTGTCATGCGATGTTATACCAGAGTCAGGTTTAAGTTGATGTCTTATTGCTACAAAATGTCTGTTTATTTAGTCTTAGACTTCCTAAGTCTTAGGCTCTTCTCCAAAAGAGAAGAGAGTATAATGAAACATGTCTAATTGCCCCATCCCCTACCATTTCCCGTCATGGCCTGAACTACTTTTTCAAGTTTCTTTGGATCCCTTTGGGTGAGAAGGGAATCCATTCAGTCAGTTGGAGAGCTTAGAATTTTAT
The DNA here is from genome assembly GCF_009761245.1 of Sapajus apella. Lineage (NCBI taxonomy): Eukaryota > Metazoa > Chordata > Mammalia > Primates > Cebidae > Sapajus > Sapajus apella. Next base: position 23,494,091 of record NW_022436961.1, on the reverse strand, counting down.
TTCTGGTTTACACTCAGCTGGCATTTTCATCAAAATTCTGATGAGCAAAAATAAACAATTTGAGAAGAAAGAGAATTAAATAGTTGGTGTTATGGTAGTCAGGGACTTTAGGTATCATTCATTGGTAATGTATCTCCACATAACTCATGTGAAGAAGGCCAGTATTAGTCATTTCATGGAACATCAGGAGCTGGAGCATAAGGATCAGTTCAAATTCACTCAGAAATCTTTGACTCCACTGTCTCAGTCTCACTCTGAAATACATTTTTAAAGGCCAGGGGTCAGCAAATTTTAACCAGCAATCCAAATCTACCCCAATGCCTGTTTTTATAAATAAAGTTTTATTAGAACACAGCCACACCCCATTGTTTACATATTATCTATGGCCGCTCTCCACGCTATGTCAGAGTTGAGTGGCTACAATAGAGACTGTATGACCCACAAAGCCTAAACTATTTGCTATCTGGACCTTTACAAAAAAAAAATTCTGACCCCTAATCTAGTCCACCAATAGGTTTGTTTCTTCCTGCCCTTCTTAAAATTCTGATCACAAAATATCAAATAACTTTCCCTTTTTGTCCTTCTTCTCCTTAGACTCTGTAGAGACAGATAATCTGCACACTGTGGAACTGGGCTGAACAACTCAGAAACAGCAGGATGAAAAAGGACAAAATACATGTCCACCTGGTTCAAAAGGAAATTTTACTTTCCCTAAGCTTTTGTTGGTCACAAGAATCCCTTCAAGCTCTAAAATTATGAATGTAAAGAGTCTAAATTATAATTTTTGTAAATAACTACTGTCTGTTAAGAAAAGAATGACTTCTTTTGAAAAAAATTTCTGATAGCCATGGGATCATTGTCTTAAAACTGCCCTTTTAGATAAATCTTTTGCTCATATTTTAGGCAATACCAATATCCTACCCAAGGCATTAAAAAATTTCTCCTGCCCAGTGATCTAGAGCTAGAGACATATGGATTTTTAAAAAAAACCATGAAAAAATAGTTATAGAAATAACTGTATTATTATAAAATTTATGCAAAATTTGAAATATGAACTACGCATTTGTAGACATGCATTTAAAACTATATACATATATGCATGAGAAAGACAAGCATGGAATTTCAGAAAGAGGAACGTCTGGTTGGGGAAGGAAAGGGAATATGATCTGGAACGGGTACATGGGGAACTCCGACATAATTTGTAACGTTTTAATGGGTAATACATACAAGATGTTTGTTATTTTATTCATTCATTCATTTTTTTTTCACTTAATCTTTTTGTGTACATGAGCTTTTTTAATTATAAAATATAAACTCCTGAGTCCTTGCTGGCCATCTACAAACTCTTCCAGTCTCATTTCGCAGCAGCCTTTACCTCAGCCATGCTAACCTGTAAGCGTAAACTATTCCTCATTTCCACTTTGAGTACTTCTTTTCTGGCAAATTTCCTAAGACTGCTATACAATCTGCAAACTACTTCCCTCATGCTTTCCCTATCTCTGATGTTTTACATATTTTATGGCATTCCCAGCACAAAAATAATTGTTCCTTTTTTTTTTTGAGCAACTATGATGCCTGTTCTCTAAGGCAACATTAGGCTCCTAGCAAAGAAGCTATAGGTGATAAACTCTTCCAAAGAATGGGCTCCACATGCACATGTCTATAACTCCCATAATGACTCTTAGATTTTAGAGCCTCAGCAGAGAACAATTAGAATAATAAATATTCTAAAAGTGTTTGAAATCTCATTCGATTGTAGCTTTAGTTCTTTCCCCTTGGTTCAGTGGGTTTGGTACAGGCAAGGCTTCAGGGCTGCCCATGCCCAAAGAAGCCTAGTGTTGCAAGCAGTCCTTAGGAGATGGTATCTCGAGGGAACAGTCCCTGTGGAAAAGAAGCTTTCTGGGGTAGCTTGGCTCTATTTTGTGTCCCTCTGTGCTCTGTCCATCTGGAAAATCTCTCTCTAGAGAAGAATGATGTCAAGGAAGACGGCATAATAAGAAGCACCAAGAATCCATCATTCCACATAAACAAAAATTGTACTGACAAAAACTGTCTGAATTATTCTGCAAAGAGGGAGTCTACTTGAATGCTTACAGCATCTAGGTAAATTGCAATTAATGTCAGTAATTACTGGTAAATTGCAATTAATATCAGTCAAGTTAAGCCTTCAGTTCTTAGTGGTTACCCATCACTGACTTCTAGCCCTAGAGCAGGTAGCTCTGGGCCCAGCAATTCACATTCCTGGTGTGGCTTACTGAAGCCAGGGTGGGCAAGAAGGACCTTGCCCCCTAATAATGGGGTTCTGTGTTTTGATTACTGGGATGCAGATGTAGTGGCTGGCTGGATATGGTTTCAATTTCCACAAGATAAAGTGGCTTCCAGAGAATTTAAAGGAACTTGATTTTTTAATTTGATGATTCAAAAATATCCGCACATATGGGGACATTTAGAAAGCCACTGTGCATGGCCAAGGAAGGATACAGGCTCAGAAAACACCAATAAGACTGCAACCTTTCACTTCAGGCTGATACAACCTGTAACAATTGAAAACAGAAACAAAGAAACAGCAAACCCTGGAGGGAAGGGGGAGAATTCTATTTCCAATATTACCACAATATATGATTCAACTTTTTTTTCAACAATAACAACAACAACATTAAGGCATACAAAAAAGTGTAAAAATATGCTCCAAAGGAACAAAATAAATTGACAGAAAATATACCCAAGGAAGCCTAGATGTTGGATTTACTAGATAGATATTTTTAAACTACCATCTTAAAAATATCAAAGAGCTAAAGAAAGCATTGGACAAAGAGAGGAAAACAATCTGTGAACAAAATAAAAATGCCAATAAAGACATAGAAAGTATAAAAGGGAATCAAAAAAATTCTGGGGATGAAACTTATAAAAATGGATATAAAAAATATACTGGTTCAAAAGTAGATTTGAGTAAGCAGAAAAAATGGTCACCAAATTTGAAGAGAGGACAACGGAAATTATTGAGTCTGAAAAAATATGGCAAGAATAGAAAAACAAATGAACAGAGCCTAAAGACCTGTGGGTCTAAAGAATTATTATACTCATTGTGTGAACCTGGAGGAGAATAGAAGGGGAAAGGGTCAAAAAGAGTATTTAAATATATACTTAAAAAGAGCATTTAAATTTGGGATGGATGAAAACATCCCAAATTGTACAAGCCCAACAAACTCTTAAGTAGGATAAATTCAAAATCACTCACATCAAGGCACATTTTAATCAAACTCTTGATAACCAAAGACAAACAGAGAATCTTAAAGGAAACAAGAGGAAAGCCACTTGTTATATCTAAGGAATTTATAAGATTATTGTCCAATTATCATCCAAGAAACCTTGGAGGCCAGAAGGTGGTGGGTTGATACATTCAAAGCTTTAAATCATATATAACATTCCTGTCAACCAAGAATGTTATATATGATATGACTGCCATTCAAAAATAAATAAAAAATCAAGACATTCTCAGATTTTAATAAAAAGGCTGAGAAAGTGCATTAGTACCAGGCCTGCCCTTCAAAAAACTATAAAAGGAGTCCTTCAAGTTGAAAGGAAGCTAGAAAGCAACTGGAAGCTGTGTGATGAAATAAAGATCTCTGCAAAAAATAAATGCAAGCAATTACAAAAGCTAGTATTATTGTATTTTTGGTTTACAAATCTACTTTTTATATTCTACATTATTTAAAAGATGAATTAATAAAAACAATTGTTAATTTGTTATGGAGCACACAATATGTAAAGGCAATCTGTAACACCAATAACAGGAAGAGGTGAAGAGTAAAACTGTATAGGAACAGAGTTTTTGTATGCTATTAAAGTTGTACAAAAAAATCAGTGTTATAACTTCAGGGTGTTAAATGAAATCTCTATGTTATTTGCAAAGAAAATATCTATAATGTATAAGAAATGAGAAGATAATAAAAATATTTCAACATTAAAAAATTAACTAACCATAAAATAAGGCAGTATAGAGGAAATAGGGGACAAAAAATGCTTTAAGACATGTATAAAATAGCAAAATGGCAGAAGTAAGTCCCTCTTCATCAATAACTATTTTAAGTGTAAACGGATTAAACTATCCAAGTAAAAGACAGATTTTCAGAATGGAGTTAAAAAAAAAGGAACATGATCTCACTCTACGCTATCTATAAGAGGCTCACTTTAAATCCAAAGACACAAATAGTTTGAAAATGAAAAGATGCAAAAATCTACTCCATGCAAATTGTAACCAAAGGGGAGTTGGGATGGTAATACTAATATTAAATAAAATATTGGAAGGCTGAGGCAGGCAGATGAGGAGGTCAAGCGATAAAGACCATTCTGGCCAACATGGTAAAACCCTGTCTCTACTAAAAATATAAAAATTAGCTGGGTGTGGTGGTGCACACCTGTAGTCCCAGCTACTCAGGAGGCTGAGGCAGGAGAATTGCTTGAACCTAGGAGGCGGAGGTTGCAGTGAGCCAAGATCACACCACTGCGCTCCAGCCTGGCGACAGAGCGAGACTCTGTCTTAAAACAAAAACAAAAAAAACTCCCTCTCTCTCTTCTCTCTCTCTCTCCCTCTCTCTCTCTCTCTCTCTCTCTCTCTCTCTCTATATATATATATATATATATATATATATAAAATACACATATACATATATACATATACATACGTATGACTTTAAATCAAATGAAGTAACGACAGACACAAATGAATCATATATTAACAAAAGGTTCAATATAGCAAGAAGATATCAGAATTATAAACATTTATGGGCCAAATAACAGGATGTGAAGAAATTGGAACCTTCATGCACTGCTGGTGGGGATGTAAAATGGTACAGCCACTGTGAAAAACAGTTTGGCAGTTTTGCGAATAGTTAAACATAGAACTACCATATGATCCAGTGAGGCAGGAGAATAGGGTCTGGAGGCAGAGAACCTAGAGCCAATTTGTGCTGATTTCCTAGAACTGAATCGAAAGGAAAACCTCATCTCTCCCCACCTAAGTAACAAAAGAATCAGAGGCTATTCCCTTTGCCATCCCCTTTCTACTGCATCACAAATGAAAAATGCAAAGTACCTCTGAGTCGTCCCCTCCTACAATCAATCAAACTTGGTCATGGGTCTAGTCTTCATTTTCCAAGGGTGTAACAAAGTAACCAATGAGAAACCTCTAGAGGATACTTAAACCCCAGAAAATTCGGTTGCCAGCCCTTTTGAGCCACTTGTTCAAGCCCACTCCCACTCTGTGGAATGTACTTTCGTTTTAATAAATCTGTGCTTTCTTTGTTTCATTCTTTTGTTGCTTTGTTTGTGTATTTTGTCTAATTCTTTGTTCAAAATGCCAAGAACCTGGACAATTCGTGTCAAGAATCTCCAGGAGTAACACCAGCAACTTCACTCCTAGATACACAGACACACACACACACACACACACACACACACACACACACACATATATATATATATATATAACTCCAAAAGAATTGAAAGTAGAGACTCAAACAGATATTTACATACTAATATTCCTAACAGCATTATTCATAATAGTTAACAGGTAGAAAAGACCCAAATGTCCATTAATAGATGAATGAACAAAATGTATTTTATACACCCACACACACACACACACACACGCACACACACACAAAATGGAATATTATTCAGCTTTTAAAAAGGCATGCAATTCTGAGATATGCTACAACATGAATGTACCTTGAAAACATTATCCTTAGCAAAATAAGCCAGACACAGGACAAGTGTATGAGGCAGATAGACAAGGAAATTCACTTATATGAGGTAGATAGACAAGGAAAATTTATAGAGACAAAAGTAGAATCATGGTTATGAAAGACTCAGGGGAGCGAGAATGGGGAGTTTGAAAAAACAAAATAGTTTTTGTTGAGGATGATGAAAATTTCTGGATATAAATAGTGGGGATGATTACACAACATTATGAATATATTTAAAGCCACTAAATTTTATGCTTATGAATGGTTAAAATGATAAATAGTATATTTATATATATATACTATTTTATATGTTTGTTATATAAAATAATAAATAGTATGTTATATATATTTTACCACAATTTATTTAAAAAAGGTGTCTCTGGGCTGGGCACAGTGGTTCATGCCTGTAATTCCAGCACTTTGGGAGGCTGAGGTGCCAGATCACGAGGTCAGGAGTTTGAGACTATCCTGGCCAACATGGTGAAACCCCATCTCTACTAAAAATATAAAAATTAGCTGGACATGGTGGGGCGCTCCTGTAGTCCCAGCTACTCGGGAGGCTGAGGCAGAAGAATCACTTGAACCCTGGAGGTGGAGGGCTACAGTGAGCCGAGATCACGCCACTGCACTCCAGCCTGGGTGACAGAATAAGATTCTGTCTCCAAAAAAAAAAGAAAAAAAATGGGTGTCTCTGGAGCAGAACAAACAGCATAAGCAGATCACCCCTCATGTGGGGAACAAAAGGTCTAAGGCTGGTGTAGTTTGATAAAAATTTATAATTGCTTAGGAAACAAAAGTCCTCCTTACCATCCCTGTCCAGATCCTGGCAGAATGTCTACAAAAACACATCTTAATCTGAATCCATCTACAGCATGCAATAATAAAGATACTATGCTTCAAAGAGCTAACAGCAAATCTATATACAAGTTAATGGTAGAGAACCTGCTATGTAAATTGATTTTTAATACAAAAGTCAATTTTAGTGTGGAATGGAAAGTCTTGTCCCCATTCCTGGACAAGTCACCACAAGATAGAGAATGATGGAAGATCAACGGGAAGAGAGTGTATTATAAAACTGCTAGAATTGGTTTTTGAATCCAGTAAACCTCACCTCAGCCTATTTATGGCCATATCTCCAGCATCTGGCAGAATGTTGGCATCACTTAGAGACTAAAAAAATATCTCCTAAATGAAGAAACGGCTTCCACTTTAAACTCCTAAAATAGATAATAGTATATTTATGTCCACATAGATAGTATTTGATTAAGTCACTCATGGGTAGCTGTGCTCTTGGTATACATGTCCTGAGTAATTTCCTAATGTGGGAAATGAGTGAAACCAGTTAGAAGCTTTCTCAGATAGAATACAGAGGTGAACCACTCTGGATGCTGTTAAAACTGACTGGTTAGGTTCCATAGTAACTGGACTTTGGTCTTTATCTCTGTGCAATGTCAGTGTCCACTTGTCAATTACAGTCTGCATTGACTCCATCATGAGATTCTTTTGTATATTAAAAATTTAATAATTTTGTTTTAGTTTTTATTAAAAACAATCTTTAAACAGTATGGAAGCAAAATAATTAATTTGCACTCATGCCTGTACATAGCTACAATGCAATGATAATAATGATTAAAGATCCTGAAAGGAAGGAGAGATGAATAGGAAACGCTTCTGTAATGAACAAGTGTAATTCTAATTTACTCTTAGAATTGAAGTCCATCTCAACCATAAGAAGAAAATGCACATTTTATCAATATAACATTCCATTATTGCTATCTCACCTGCAATCTATGTCATAAAACCTAAGAGTGAAAAGTTTTAAACTATATTCAGAAATCAGGAAGATCCTGCATAAACAGAAAGAACAGGTAGGTTCACACAAACAGGCACATATATCGGAAAGCTGACATGTACAAATATAGACACCATCCAAAGAGGGCTGTAAGGAGAAAACCATGTCAAAGCTGCTAAATTATTCATCACCTGTTCTGTAGTGAACACTATCAGGTAATGATCTGTAATTATTAATAAATAATTTAAACTTTAATAGCTCTGAAATGAAATGCTTAATTGCGTCACAACATAATTAATGGAATTAGCTGCAATGTTTAAAATGAGAATTTTTTTTTAATCAATCTTTCTTTTTCACATTTTCCTTGTGCCAAATTCTGGTAACCCAGAGGATAAATAGAATGATTAAACTTTAAATCTGTGTGTGGTGGTGATGGTGTGTGTGTGTGTGTGCGTGTGTTTCAGCATGGGGATGTGTGCATGGTTTTGTTCTGCAATTCTGGATATTGAAGGCATTCTACGAAGCAGAGAAATGGACTTGGCTAACTCATCTCTGTCAGTAACCCCAGCAGTGATTTCCCTGCAGGTTGGCACAATATTTTTTCAGTAAATAGAGAGGTCCTACCATGTACCAACCTTTGTGGTAGGCATGGAGGAGGGGATGATCTGAAAGGAAAGGAAAGAGTGGAAGCCACAAACATATACAGGATGAATTCCTGGCCCTTTGGGGTGTATGATCTCCTGGAAAAACAGTGATTATTAGATGCAAAATACAGACTCTAATTTACAAACTTTTTGGTAAAATTGTAAAGGACAGAGACTAGGACCATGAAGACACAGGTCACTATGTAAAAGATGGAATCTTGTAGGCCGCAGTAGCTCATGGGGCTCCAGGTTCCACTCAGCCCATGGTTCCATTAACTTTGTCACTGTAGGGCTCATAGTGGGTCACAGAACTCTAAATATACCCACATTAGCACTGGGCTTCCAGACTTCTTCTACCTTCCCTTCTTTCTGGGAATCCAGGTTTTCTCCTCATGCTGACTATATGCTCCCAAAGCATACAGGCCTTTATATGTTGACAAGCCTTGAAGGAGGCCCAAAGTCAATACATGATGAGGATGGAGCTCACTGGGAATGTGTTCCCTTGAAAATGGAGAGTCAGGCAGGAAGAGTGAAAAGGAGACCTAGCGTGACTAACTTCATTTTGCTTCTAACCACCACCCATTATATCTTTTAGGGGAACTGCCTTTGCTTATCTCTGCATGCAGGCCAAACTAACTATGGGAGGAATTTAGTTTGTAGTTCAACTTTAAAGCAAGGATGATAATAGTCTCTTTCTAAAACTAACTTCTGGAGAAGTAAGGGTGTACACACTCTGAACAAGCAGAGACTAAAAAGCAAGGATCCTACTGTGGGGGTTGAGGTAGAAGGAAAGGCAAGAGCAAAGCACAAGATGGATGGCAAATGTGTTGTGTGTGGAGGTCCAGAGGGTGACCGAGAGTTTCACATGTGCCACCCACATCTAGCAGGTTCTGTGCCAGGGGATTTTCTAGGTACTTTACAGACATTTACTCCCTTCCTGTCTCAATAATCCTAAGAGAAAATCATGATCACTATCATTTTGCCTATTTTACTGACTAGGAAACTGAAGCACAAAACAGTTAAGTGATTTGCACAGGGCCACACAGCTAGTTGGCACTGGAACTAAGAAAGGAACCCAGTTAGTCTGGTTCCAGGGTCCACTCAGTTGCATTCTGTGCTCCTCTGAGTTTTGGCAGTCTAAATTTACAAAGTAGAAAATGGAAGTTTACATTATAAACATTTTTTTTTTTAATGGAGTCTCACTGTTGTCGCCCAGGCTAGAGTGCGGTGGCTCAGTCTTGGCTTACTGCAACCTCCGCCTCCTGGATTCAAGCAATTCTCCTGCTTCAGCCTCCTGAGCAGCTGGGATTACAGGCACACACCACCACACCTGGCTAATTTTTGTATTTTTAGTAGAGACGGGGTTTCTCCATGTTGGCCAGGCTGGTCTGGAACTCCTGACCTCAGGTGATCTGCTCGCTTCGGCCTCCCAAAGTGCTGGGATTACAGATGTGAGCCACCATATTATAAGATTTAAGACTTGTCCAAGACCAAGTACTATGGAACTTTACCCAAAGATAACTTGGTCTCAACTCTTCACCGCCAGTGGTTGTATTCTGTCCACACTCTACTTTCCATGTCAACAGAATGAAAGTGGAAGAGTGAAAAGGAGACCTAGCATGACTAACTTCATTTTGCTTCTAACCATCACCCATTACATCTTTTAGGTGAATTGCTTTTGCTCATCTCTGCACATGGGCCAAGCTAATTTTGGGCAGAATTTAGTTTGTAGTTCAACTTTAAAGCAAGAATGATAATAGTCCCTTCCCACAACTAACTCCTGGAGAACTAAGGGTGTGCACACACATAACAATTTGACGTTAAAATTTCACAGGAGCATTGTGATCAGACCAAGGATAAAGAAGTTTACCTTCACTGCTGCTCAGTTTCTACAGTCATCAGTCACCTTTCGACATTAACCCCTCCCTCTTCCCCTTTCCCCTAACACAAAAGGAACCCCAAATTCACATTAGCTATGGCTCTTTAGGACATGACTCCACCATCTTCTTGGTCTGCTGGCTCTCTGAAATAGTCACTTTCGTTGCTCCAACACCTTGTCTCTCGATTTACCGGCTGTCATGCAGCACATAGTACGAGCTTTGGACTTGGCTACAGAAGGCATGTGCATGCTTCCCTATTATGCAGCTTTGGGCTTGGCCCTGGGGCTCGTGTTGGCTGATGGGATGTTAGTAAACCTGACTTGAGCAAAGGGCTGAAATGTGCTTTGTGGTTCGGCATACTCACTCGTGCTGCCTTTCTCCATGAGGAGAGTATAATCCAGGTAGCCACTTGTTCTAAGGCATTGTAAGACATGTAGAGAAAACCTGGACCAAGCTCTCTCCTTGAAATAAGAGTTGGCCAAGCACAACACAGATGAGTTGATCCACAGTGGCCTGCAGTCTCCAGGGACCCACAGATACTTAACCTGAAAGAGAGATACCCCAGCTGACCTGCCTAATGGTTGTATGCCACTGCCATTTTGTGGTTGGTTGTTATGTAGCATTATTGTGGCAATAGCTGACTAACCCTGCTCTACCACTCCACCCTCAGGCATTCTCAAATATGGACACTTAATTCTTTTTAATATTACTTACAGTGGCAGTTTCAAGACAAGTTCCCAAGCTCTTATTCCAACCAGATGGCTTCCCTCAAGCACTTGGGTATAAAAACTCTGGAATAACCACAGCATAGCTAACAGTTAGTACAGCTGGGATGCAAATCCATCTTTTTGACTCAGACCCTATATCTCAGCCACTGAATTAGAGGCCCCATCAAATATGAATGAACCTCTGCCCAATTCCCCAGCTGCAAGTGCCTGCCAAGGGTTTCAGGCAATAGTCCTCTGCCTTGCTATTTATCTATACTACCTCTAAGTCACTCACAGTTCCTTATTTTACCTCTTATTTCTCTTAAAGCCTTTGTTTAGCTGTGCCTTAACTCCTATTCTTCATTTAGCCCTGAAACACAGATAGCTCAATTTGAAATAACTTTCCATCTTCAGTTTCAGCAACATCTCTGAGATGCAACTTCTAGGATTTCCTCTTCAGCCCAAACACATCTTGGTCTCAGGTAAGAAGCTTTCTTGCCTATAAAATTGCTCCTGGCCTGGCCCGTCTAGTTCAGAGGATGAGAGATCTTAAGCAGAGAGACAAGCTCAACTCAAACTCAGATTCTATGCAGAGTATTTAGCACACTGACAACTAAATCAACAACCCAGCTGCATGGTCAAAAGAGTTTTGTGTCATGCAACAATGGGGTAGGGCAGTTTGGGAGAAGCCAGGATAGAGAATACAATTCAGCAGATACTGCAAGAGCCCAGATGATCTGTCATACTTATGTACAGGCAAGAACCAAGAGTCAGGAGATTGGATTCAGATTCTGGAAGACTAGGAGACTAGGCATGGCACCTGTGAAATAAGACTAGAAGTTCTGCCATATCACCCAGGGGGTCAGACTGGTATGGCTATGGGGGCACTGTTCTGGCCAAGGCAGAGGCAAGGGTAAACATTAAGAGAGACTGCATTGTGGCAGGGACCTTGCCGTCCTGCCCTATTTTCCACCCTGGCAAGTGACAGAGGTCGAATGGAGTGAGTCAGACCATCTCTAGAGGCGCCTGCCTGTCTTATCTGGTCACGACCAGTCCCCACACTCCATTGGTTTCAGCATGGCTGGAATTATTTTCTCACATTTCCACACCCTCTTATATTTATATTTATAGTGCAGCACTCAATCATTTTAATTCAAGCTTTTAGTGCTGAAAGGTAAAAGAGGTTATTGGATTTCTCTTCCTCTGTACCAGTCAGAAGCATACTTCCCTTTCCCTTCTTCTCAGCCAACAATAAATTATTATTATTATTACTATTATTATGAAAAGAAAAGTGTATGTAGGTCCAAGATTATATCTAATTTAAGGTATGCTTCAAATATGCTGCACACATTATCCCACAAGATCTACTTTCTATCCTTGTATAAAACAAGCTACTAGAGGGAAGATGAGATTTTTCCTAAGGTTATCCTAAAAATGGACAGTGTTTAGAATTCACTCTTCGGCCATTCTTGAGCAGTATTATTCAATGAATGCAGTTACTGCTACCCTGACCCTATTAGAATGCAATTATGCGCAAAAACAAACAAAACCCTTTTACTTGGCATATCGGAACTGGACCCTTGAGAAGTTCTAGTCCAAGCTCTTTATTTAGTGGTATGGAAGCTGAGGTTCAGAAAAAGAAAGGCTGCTTGGTGATCTTCAGGTTCACCAGGCCTCTTCTGTTATTGGGCAGTGGGGGAGGGCAGTGTAGTTTTTAGGAGCTTGGGCTTTGCAGGCAGAAAGCTTAGGTTTGAATTTTACCTCTGACACTCACTAGCCTTGGGCAACTTAATCTCTCTAAACCTCAGATTTCCCATTTGTAAAATGAGGCTAAAATGATATCTCTCTTATAGGGCTATTGTGATGTTTAAATAAGATAACTCATTTAACATCTTCACCATAATACCTGGCCTATTGTAAGATTTTAATAAATATTAGTTGCTTATGAATAGCCTGTAATGTATCCAGGGGAGGGTAACCAAGATGCTAAGGAGGCTGAAATCAAGCCTTAAAGACAGGATGGTTTTTGTTTGTTTTAAGAATGAAGATACTTAGCTTCAAGATAAAAGGGGGAGAGACCACCTTAATTAAACATTTTAGGGGTTATTCTGTTCAAAGGGCTTAAAGTTATTCTCTTGGCTTCAGAGGACAGAGTCAACGTCCACAGCTTTGATCCAGTTACTCAATGATTAAAACCTTCAAGAATTCTTGATGATCTGTGGGATCAAATCCAGGAAATCATCCATGATCCTTGGTAATTTGGTCCTCACAACAGTTTCCAACCTCTGTTCATTTTACTTCCCTTCATGGACTTTGTGCCTGTGTCAAATGGAACTATGTACTTATCCAACCTATGGTTTCTGCTCTTCACATCTTTAACCATCCTGTTGTTGCTTTGCTCTCACTATTTCCACTTATAAGTCTCATTTCTTCTCTCCAAACCTCTCAACCCATAATCCAAAATAACTTTGCGCCCCTGTGATCTCCTGTAGCATTCATTCATGCATTTGTGGTGCCTGGGCCTTTATACGTTAGCTTATTTCAGTTAATGCATCCCTCACCAGTCTCTGAGCAATGTGAGGACAGGTGCTAGGCCTAACCTCTTCCTTTCTGGTTCCCCAGCAGGGTCTGACACAGCCTCTAGAAACCACAGAAATTCTTGGAGTTGGTAACAGCTGCACTTCCCACTAGCTCTTCCAGTCACAAACTTTGACCTAAAGACACTTCCTAAACCTCTGTAACCCTAGCCCTCCTCGATGAACTGGAAGTCATGGAACTATTTTTCTACTTGGCATGGCTTCTAGAAACTGAATTCCTGCCTTGGCCCCTGCTGCCACCCTGTTCAGTTCTTGAGTTCACTCTTTACTCCTAGCTGAGGTCTCTATCCAAATATTTCTTGACTCTGCCTTCGTAAACTGGGCAGAGGTATGCATAAATCTCATGTGTACCTGCAGACTCATTCTTTACTCTTACGTCCATATCAGAGTTAGATGTGAGCAGATTACTCATGCCCTCTGTCCCTAGGTCCACCTTAACACCCAGCCCCTCACAAACCATACAAAAGGTGAAGGAAGAAGAAAATATTGAATTGAATAATTTTTTCTTCCGTGGTAAAGAGCTATTCTCTTAGAGCAAGGCCTAATTTTTTGTTCTTTATCAACTCCTTGTGTGTGTGTGTGGTGTGTACACTCTGCATCATTAATGTGGACAATCTGATTTGGGTTTTCAATATCATAGGATTACTATGATTATTAAATGAGATAATTTATATGAAGCAACCTTTACAACACAGTGGTAGCAAGAAGAAATTTAAGTCATGTTAATTTTCTTCCTTACTTTGAATTCATAGGCACCTAAGATAGGTCTCTTGCGTAGATGAACTAGTCACCAGTGACTGAAAATGAACTATAGCCAATGGTTAGGAGTCACGTGAAAGCATATTCAGTTCAATACTGGGAGATATTCCAAAACCAAAAATTGCCCCCAGAGGAAGGGGCTCTTCTGAATGAATGAATTTACCCATCGGAGGTGCTCAGGAAGAGGCCAACCAAGCGTTTGTCAGCAACACTGTAGCAGACAACTATTTTTTGAGAGTAGCATTGGTCTGACGTTTTGCTTCCAGGATTCTTGGATTTGTACAGGAAAATAAGCCAGGATCATCCAGGAACCAAGGCTCGTGTAACAAGTATCCCTGGAGCAATGTTTGGTTTGGTTCCTTTTTGCGTGTACCTATCTCAAGTAAGTGCTCTCCATAACTTTTAACTTCAACTAAACGAATCTGCCTAGCTGATTGTCCTTCCTTCCTTTCTTCTTTCCTTCTTTCTCTCCATCTCTTCCTTTTCCTTCCTTCCTTCCTTCCTTCCTTCCTTCCTTCCTTTTCATTCTTTCCTTTTCTCCTTCTCTCCTTCTCTCTTTCTCTGTCACCCAGGCTGGAGTGCAGTGGCACAATCTTGGTTCATTGCAGCCTCCACCTCTCAAGTTCAAGCCATTCTCCTGCCTCTGTCTCCTGAGTAGCTGGGACTACAGGCACATGCCACCATGCCTGGCTAATTTTTGTATTCTTAGTAGAGACTGGGTTTCACCATGTTGGCCAGGCTGGTCTCAGGCCTTAAGTGATCCACCTACCTCAGCCTCCCAAAGTGCTAGGATTGCAGGTGTGAACCACTACACCCAGCCACTGATGGTGCTTTCACGTGATGTGTCTTTTCCACTATCTGACATGCCTTCTCTGTTTTTTGTTTTTCATCAGTTTTCATTGTACTTTATTGAAGATTCAACTAAAAGTTCAGTCTCTTTGGTGAACTCTTCTTAAATTACACACCATTGCACTCTGAAATCTGAACATTGACATCCCCCCAAAATTTATGTGTTTGAACCTAATATCCAATGTGATAGTATTAAGAGTGGAACCACTGGGGAGTGACTAAGTCATAAGGGCTTCACCCTCATTAATGGGATAAACACCCTCATAAAAGAGGCTTGAGTGAACTCCCTTCCCCTTTCCACCATATGAGGTGGCAGCAAGAAGATCCTATGTTTGGAGCAGGCAGTGGACCTCAAGGCAACTTTTGATTTGATGAGCTTGAAATACTATGCAGCCATAAAAAAGGATGAGTTCATGTCCTTAGCAGGGACACAGAGACTTGAGTGAGCTCCCTTCCACTTTCCACCATATGAGGTGCCAGCAAGAAGATCCTATCTTTGAAACAGACAATGGGGCACCCCACTAGACGTCAAATCAACTGGTGCCTTGATATTGAAGTTTCCAGCCTCCAGAACTGTGAACAATAGATTTCTGCTGCTTATAAGTTACCTAGTCTAAGGTATTTTGTTATAGAAACCTGAACAGACCAAGAAAAATTTCTATCATTTTCTATCTTCAAAATAAAACCATCGTCCGCCCTCTGCTCTTCTCCACGGATACATCTGGTCCCAACCACCATCATCATCTCTTTCCTAGATTACTGTAATGCTTTCTAACAAGTCCCCTTGTTTTGCTTCTACCTCCTGGGGCCAGGCACAACAACCGGAATAATCATTTTAGAACTTAAAAGGTCAAGCCACTTTATTTTTCTCAAGACCCTGCAACTGTTTCACATTTTCCTGGTAGTAAAAGCCAAAATTGTTCTGGTTACCTGCAGAACCCTACAGGACCTGGCCTTCAGTTTGGCATTTCCGTTTGGGCTTCTTCTCCTACTTGCTCACGTTCTGCTCTGTTTTATGATTCCCTTTGCAAAGCTTTCCTTAAAACCTCTCATTGAGGAGAATTTGGGCTTTGCTATTGTGAACATGCATGTGCATGTGTCTTTATAACAGAATGATTTATAATCCTTTGAATATATACCCAGTAATGGGATTGCTGGGTCAAACTGTACTTCTATTTCTAGATTCTTGAGGAATTGCAACGCCCATCGATGATAAACTGGACAAAGAAAATGTGGCACATATATACCATGGAATACTATGCAGCCATAAAAAAGGATGAGTTCATGTCCTTTGCAGAGACATGGATGAAGCTGGGAACCATCATTCTCAGCAAACTAACACAAGAACAGAAAACCAAATACTGCATGTTCTCACTTATAAGTGGGTGATGAACAATGAGAACACATGGACACAGGGAGGTGAATATCACACAGTAGGGCTTGTTGGGGGTAGGAGGGCAGGGGAGGGATAGCAGGGGGTAGGGGGATTGGGGAGGGATAGCATTAGGAGAAATATCTAATGTAGATGACAGGGTGATGGATGCAGTAAGCCACCATGGCACATGTATACCTATGTAACAAACCTGCACATTCTGCACATGTATCCCAGAACTTAAAGCATAAAAAATAAATTTAATTCAAAGATTAATACTTTGAATCCTAATCCTCAATAATGGCATTTGGAGGTGGAGATTAGGAGGTAATTTGGTCAGGAGGGTGCAATTCTCTTGAATAGAATTAGTACTCCTACAAGAAAAGAAAGAGACAAGAGTGCTCTCTGGGCCATATGAGTGTACAATGAAAAGGTGATTGTCTTCAGACACCCAGTCTGCTGGCACCTTGACGTTGGACTGCCCAGGCTCCTAAACTGTAAAATGAAATATCTGTCATTTAAGCCCCCCAGTCAATGGTATTCTTCTTATAATAACCCAAGCCGATGAAGACACATTTAAAAGTTCAAAATATCCCCTTGCTACCCTATATTACATGATTAACATATTTATGTTTACTCTCATTATTTAACATTTCCCATTTTTAAATGCAATTTTTCTAAGTAGTTGGTAAGCTTCTAAAAGATAGAAACTCTCTCCTATTAATCTTTTAGCACGTATCATAATTTCTCAAACTTTAAAAGCTCAATTAGATTTATTGCTAAGATGATCTCATGAAAATGAAGCAGCTGTTTGGAGTGGCTGGTTTAAGCAAGAAAGACTCATTTGTTGAGCCTTTGAGAGGAAAGCAGGGCCATCCTAGTGAGTCAGTATTTATTGAGCACCTAGTGTTAGCCAACTTCTGCCCCAGACTCTGAGATAGAACTTGCTAAGCCACCCTGTATTTCTGTAAAAAAGAAAAGTTGAATCAATCATATGGATCATCCAGGGCTTGGTATTTTCCAGTTCCCTAATTTTCGAAACTAGAATGGATGCATTACCTGGACAATTTAGAAACATGTCTGTAGAAGATGACAAAGGTTCTTTGCTTGGCAAGACTTTCTAGACTTCTAACCCTTCTCCTAGCCCGCTGGTGCACTTGCTTCTAAACATTCCGTTTAGTAAAATAACTCTGCCAAGTCAGTTTAGTTAGATCTCCTCATCTTTGACATCAGATCAGCCTCAATATCTGATCAGGCTCCTCCTCCTTTACCAGGTGATGTCTGATCACTCTGGCTTGTTGATATGGTTTGGATGTGTGTCCCCTCTGAATCTCATGTTGAAATGTGATTCCTAGCATTGAAGGTGGGGCCTAGTGGGAGGTGTTAGGGTGGCTCGGGGCCCTCTCTGCGGTAATGAGTGAGTTCTTATTTTCTTAGTTCCCTGGAGAGCTGGTTGTTAAAAAGAGACTGGCACATCCTCTCCTCTCACTGGCTTCCTCTCTGAACACATGACACATCAGCTTGCCCTTCCCCTCCCGCCCTGAGTAAAAGCTTCCTGAGGCCTCACCAGGACCTAAGCAGATGCTGATGTCATCCTTGTACAGCTTGCAGAACCATGAGCCAAATAAACCTCATTTCTTTATAAACTACCCAGCCTCAGACACTCCTTTATAGCAATGCAAAATAGACTAATACACCTGCCTTCAGCAAGAGTTTTGTTAAGCTCAACCAGAATCTTCCTTACCCTTGATATTTCCTCTTAGTAATTTTTCACCCACTGTCTCCACACCACTTCTTGGCTATAAATTCCCACTTGCCCATGCTGTGCCTGGAGTTAAGTTCAATCTCTTTCCTTCACTGTAAGACCCCATTACAGTAGTCATAACTATCACAACGGTTCTGAATAAAGTTTTGTTTAACATGCCTTAAGTATCACTGAATATTTTTTTCTTTAGCAGAGGAGGGTTGTATATTTTCTGAATTGTTAACTCTAGATAATTGTTTGAATTTTCATTGCTATTGAATCATTAAGTCAAATTCAGTTGCCCAGGGCATATGATCAGAGCCACATTTAATGAATGTTGGTTTCACAGTGGCTATCAGAGAGATGAAAGTAAGACATTATTCTGCCTGTGAAAACATGTTTTCATTTCCTGAGAAGAATATACAGCTGTCCCACCCAACTAAGCAAATTCTAAAACTGAAAGAAGAAAAGCAGGAGAACTTTGTCTGCCTCCCCAGAATGCTCTAACACGGCTTCTCATCCTGGCCCATTTTCTGACCCCAGAGAGTCCTCTCTACACCAGGACATAGGACGTCTTTCCCCCAAAGCTCTGTGTTCCAACTGACTTCTTGGTTACCACAGAATATATTGAGGCTTAGGTAAGAGGGAGAAGATTACTAATGTAGTAGCTACTTGTATATGCAGGAATTAACATGTTATTATTAATAATCACAGGAAACATTTATTAAGCACAAGTAGAATATTTGACACAGACCAGGTGCAACAGCTCATGCCTGTTATCTCAGCATTTTGGGAGGCCAAAGCAGATCACTTGAGCCCAGGAGTTCAAGACCAGCCTGGGAAAGATGATGTAAACGTCATCTCTACAAAAAATTCAAATATTAGTGCAATGTGGTGGTGTGGGTCTGTTGTCCCAGCTATTCAGAAGACTGACATGAGGGGATCACATCAGCCCAGGAGGTTGAGGCTGCAGTTACCCATGATAGTGTCACTGCACTTGAGGCTGGGCAACAGAGGGAGACCCTTGTTTAAAAAAAAAATGACACAGACACATCACAAAAATAAACTTTCAACCTCATACCTAGTAAATTTACAACTTACGTTCTGCCTCTGCACAGCTGCCACTGCAGAACTGCCTTCCCCACAAAATACAGTCCCCAAGACCTCTGACAGTTGTCATTTTGGTTCAGGCAGTCTCTTGTTGAATGTCTCTAAGTTGCTTGACTTCTCTGGGGTTTGTGATTTTGGCTTTATTTATTTATTTATTTATTTATTTTTTTTTTTTTTGAATGGAGTCTAACTGTCGCTGAGGCTGGAATACAGTAGCGTCTTGGCTCAATGCAACTTCCGCCTCCCAGGTTCAAGTGATTCTTCTGCCTCAGCCTCTTGAGAAGCTGGGATTACAGGCACCCGCCACCATGCCTGGCTAATTTTTGCCTTTTTAGTAGAGATGTAGAGAGGGGTTTTCACCATGTTGGCCAGGCTGGTCTTGAACTCCTGACTTCAAGTGATCCACCTGCCTTGGCCTCCCAAAGTGCTGGGATTACAGGCATGAGCCACTGCGCCCTGGCCAGTTTGTGATTTTTAAACACTTTGTTTAAATAGCTAACATGCATGTATTTGAAAACAACATGAACACCCCTCCAATATATACAAAAACCTTGTACTTTGCTCAATGACCTGTGAATGCCCACCCTCAACCTCCACTACCTGCATTCCCCAGCCCCTCTTAGTCAGACTCAAGGTCTGCATCCAGCTTTCACGCCGCTTTCTGGACCTGGCTCCTCAGTTGCCAAGCACCGGGCAGTGGAGTCTTGGACTTCCACTTGTCTTGCCTGGCAGTTATGATGTCTTCCAGAGCACATTCCATACTACTCAATTTCAAAATGTATCACTTTGCTATTCCTATTTCCTTATTTGTTTGCGTACTTCATGTTATTCTTATTTCCTTATTTGTTTGCGTTACTCAGTAGGCTGTGAGATCCTCAAGGACAGAGAACATGTTTTATTCATCTTTCTTTTTCTTACAGTGCTTATGATGCCTGGCCAGAATAGGTCTCAATAAATGCAGGTTGAATGAATGTCCCTCTGAAAATTGCATGCATGTATGCAGTCTTCCAGCAGACTCCCAATGGCTTCTTGCTTTTTTTTTTTCCTAAGCCCCTCTGCTTTAGTTCTAGGTTGAGACAGAAAGGGTAAGTTTTCACAAAAGCAGCAAAGTGCTTAAATCGATGATTCACATAGTGCCCACTGAGTAAGTGCACGTTGACGAATGAATGCCTGACGAATGGATTTGCTGACAAATGAAGGAGATTTCATGGTCCCTCCCTGTCCAGAGCAGCCACTTCTGGCTTCTGTCCTAAGTGTAATGCTGCCTCCTGTCATTTTCCACTTAGTAATCTGTGGGTAGACACCCGCAGGCTGATGTGGCCAGCTTTAAAAATACCCTTTCTCTGCCGAGACCACCTGATTCATAAGGGTGACCAAGTGGCTTCTTCTGTGTGTCCTAGGACTTCCGACACCTTTGGTTATCCTAGTAACCCATGGAACAAGTCATTAGTAGGACCAGAATGAAGTCCAGAACCTGAAACTAATTCTTGATTATCTGAGAGTTGGAAGCACAGGTATACACAAAATATTAAAGGGTTGCAAGCCTCCTCCAGGTAGTGTGACTTCTCTAAGAAGTGCTTCCTATGTTTTTGTGTCTCTTAACCCTTGAATATCATCCAGTCACTAACTCTCAAAGGCTTTCCTCACAACCCCTTTCACTTATTTCTGCCCTCATCTTCTCCCAGGGAAAAAGAGTGAGTTCTAAAGCAGACAGCAGCAGAGAAAGCTGCAGTAATAGAAGCCCTGTGTATTCCATAAATTCCACAGTATGACCTTGAAATAAGAAAAACAAAACAACAGAGTGCTCTTGATAATTATTACGTTCTCATCATGAGTGAGGCATAGTTTTAAACGTAGCATCTCATTTCATACTTTTAATAATCACTTGGAGTAGCTGACATTCTCCCCATTTTGCAGATGAGAAAAGTGATTTTTAAAGATGAAAGTTTTAGAGGTTTTTGCAGATGAGAACACTGCTTTGCTAATGGTTAAATAGGTGATGAAAAGCAAAGGTAGGCTTACTTATTAGCCTCATAGTGGCCTCCTGTGCATCGCAGTTGCCCTCTGCAAGCATTGCCCTCAACTCTATCCTGAGTCATGATAGTTCCAGATATAAGTACTCTTCTCGGTAGAGTCAGTTTTCTACCAAATTGAGAAATGGAAAGTTTTTGCTTTTGAAACCACACACCTTTCCTTCACTGCTTATGTTAGCCTTCATGCTCAGCATTCCTCAGAATTCTTGAAGTCCTCTCCCCAAAATTCTCTGCTCTGGAGTACCGCTCTCCACCTCCCAGCCCACTTTTTTCCTTGGGCCCTCATGCCCAAAGGCCATTTCCCCCAAGCAAGTCTTGAGTGACCTGGGCCCTCAATTCTAATCCATTAGAAGACTGGCCAATGTGTTGCAAAAATTTCCAGTAAGTAGCTGAAAATTTCCCAGCAAGCAGCTGAAAAGTCACCCCTTTCTGGCTTATGATACTATATCTAAACCCATAAAATGAATTCTTTAGTACTGGGCCATTTATGCACTATTAACAATTCTTGCAGTGTTTACACATCTTTCTTTCAAGTTTAAAAGTGTCATTTTCATACCATATGTATTTTTAAAAAGACAAAGAGAGAAGTGGGGAAGCAGAGAGGACATGGATGGGAGGGGAAATTCATGTGGGTAAGTTTTCCTTTTCCTCCTTGTAGGAAAACAGTAATCTGGATTTCTCATTATATGAGCCTCTTATTTTCCTGCACAAAGTAGTTCTATCCTATTCGTTCTGGAGTAGAAAAAAGATGCTGCACAGCCACACACCCTGCCAGTCTGGGATGCAGAAATGATAGGGGACTATCTCAGCAACACAGCGGGAGGAGTGCATGTCAGCGGAATGCAATCAGCCAACGTCAAGTCCAGCGAGGAAAACTTGAGTTAACAATGCCCTTCTGCTTGCAAAAATTGTAGTGGCTGGAAAGGAAAATGCATCTGAGAATATAGTCAGTAATAAAGTGGCTTCACTGGGAGGCAAGTTATGAGAAGAGAGACATTGTGAGTTAGATAATAGGGTTTAAGGTCCAAGGGTCTTCCTGACAGAGACAAGGAAATTCAAGGTGGGAGCTGTCACTGGGAGACTGTGTGGTGCAATGGAAAGAGCCCAGGTCTTGGATAGACCCTGGGATAAAAGTCAACCCCATGGCATTATATTTGGTGGACTACGCAAATTCCTTAACTTGTATCAGACTTAAATTCTGGGTCTCTAAAATAGCAACAATTATATTTACCTTGGAGGGTGGCTTGATGATTAAATGAGTTAATATCTGAACAGCTTCTACTAAATATTAATTGTTTAATAGCTGTGCCCTATTTTCCCCATGAAACTAGGCATAAATGTTGTTTTCCCACCTTAGCACCATGTGAGCCAGAATTGCAAAGTAGAGAGATGAAGAGTTGGAGCTAAGAAAAAACTGAAAGGCATCTAATTCAATCCTCTCATCTCATAAAAGCAAAAAGAAAAATCCAGTGTAGTAACATGATAGAAAACTTCCCCAAACCCAAAATGATGAGTGTTTATGTGTAACACTTCAAACAGTGGGAGACCCAAGGCCCGATTCTGGAGCAGGAGGTCCCTTCCCCTTTCTCAGGCTCCTTTAGGATCCCATGCCAGCCAGCACACAAATCCTATTATTTCTGTAGAAGCATTTGAGGTGGTTACAACACATACCACTTTAAGTTTGGATGGTAATAGCCATCCTTAGGTCAAAGTTGGTCTCAAGATATGGTGGGTTATTTCCACTTCATGGTGCTGGGGTACCACATTAAGGGATATGAAGCCATTGTTGGGGAACCAGCTTTGAAACTTACAAGCTATGAGACCTCAGATAATTAAACTGACCGCTCTAAACCTCACCTGCAAATTTGGAAATAATTATATTACCAACTTCACAAGGTTTATTTTAGAATCAAATTAGATCATATATGTGTCAGAGGTGATAGCTGATTTTTTTCAAATTGCAGAAGTCTTGTAAATGATAAAGTACTGTGCAAATGCCATCAGGATAAACATTTTAGTATGACGTTTGATTCACAGCGTCCAACTGCAAAGCAAATGGCCCAGAATTTCAAACGTTAGATGGTCTTGGTGACTCTTGTTTTAAACAATAAATGAAATACTTGTCAAAGAAGAGATAGAAGCAAAACAATGCAATGATTCCTTTCATGTCCACTAAGAAGCCTGTTTTGTATCCTGAGGTGTATTTCAACACCATCAGGTTTTGTTCCCTGTGTTTGTAACACACCTGGCACATCCCCAGCCCTCACGGCACTTTCGAGACAGATTGAACCTCCTGTTTTATTGCTCTGGCTGGCTTACCAGCTACTGCCCTTGTCTCTTTATTGCCCAAGGAAGCACAGGTGTTGCTGGGTCCCAGGTCATATAGATCCTCTGATGAGGCCCACTGACCAAATAGTTGGCCCATACTGAATTCCCCAGACCATGGGCCATTTGGGGTGGAAGGTCACCCTTCCCAGTAAGGAGACTGTAGTGGTAACAGGTGTTAATAAATGCAGATCCACGGCCAGCGGCTGGCTTTGAGCATTTTATTAGGCAATCATATATTTTCATTAGTGATAGTGATGAAGCACTTAGGTTTTTATGGGGTGTTTTAATGTTTCATTTTGCCACCATACTTTATTACCACACCAGCCTATTGCCTGCTGGGGAAGGCCTTGCCTGCTCTTTTCTTCTGTGCAGAAGGCCTTCCAGACATTTCGTTTCCCAAGCTTCAGCCATAAGATTACCTCCCATCTGCTTAAGGAGACAGCAGGGCCATTAAAGGCCATGAAGTCAATGACAAACCCAGCTCATAATTTTTATGTCCTTGTTATAACCTGACACCCCCCAGAATGTTATCACGAAGTTAATGGCTTAAGTGAAGCAGGAACAATCAGACAGTCTCACAGTGGGCGCCTGGCTCTTGGTTTGTGACACTGACTAGACTGAAACTGCTTGGGGAGTAGGAGGAGGCAACTTATTTCTGCTACCTATAGAAATGAAATGAGAAATGTAGTTTTAGAAAGGTCATTGGAGGTTATCTAATCACCACAACCCCTCTCATTTGACACAAGAGGGACCTGGAACCTAGGATGGAAAATGACCTGCCCAAGGTCACACAGGATAGAAATTCAGACTTCCAAGTCCCAGACTGAGGTTTGTCTCCTGGGCTATGCTGCCTTCACAGTCAGGCAAGCTTCAAACTCTGAGCTTCAGTAGGCTCAAAAGAAGCAGTCTTCATCAGAGGCTATCAGAGGAGACTTAAAAGGATTCACCAGCTCATCCAGCTCTGGGTTTTGCCAATGAGGAAATGCAGCCTCTGCTGCCAGTCAAATCAGTTCCCAAGGCAGACAAAAAAACACTGTCTACTCATAGGAGAGCAAGGAGTCTGGCATGACTGGGCCCCCATGAGGAATGTGATGTCTTTATGAAGTACTTGCAGTTCCTAGTACAATGTTATCTCAAAACATTTGCAAGATTCTATTTCTGTGCCATTGCGGGTTACATACACAATCACAGATGAGTTATTGCAATAATGACTCTGCATTTTCTGGACTGTGGTAAATCAAGAGAGCCAACACTTTACAGTCAAAGAAGCAAGCGTTCAATTCTTGAATCTACCCTGTACCAATAGGATGATCCTGATTCTAAGTTTCCTAATCTGTAAAATGGAGATAAAATCCGTCACCTTAAAAGTATTGAGAAAATTCAGCCAGGCAATGTGTGTGAAAAGCTTTGCCACCAGCAGAAAAACCACAAAACATATGATAGTTGCTGTAATTATTACAATCACATATAGAGAAGAAAAGAATTAGGATTGCGGTATATGTGACTTTCAGATCCCCTTCATAATCAGTGGTTTCTTTTATTCCCATATGCTTAAATGGAACTATATTGGACATGAAGAAGTTATAAGAGCCCCTTGACTTTGCAGTCTCTGTAGCTATGGATACACAAATTCCAACAATACATAATGGTTAAAATAAGTTGGTGGGGGTGACGTTAGAAAAGGAAGCAAGGTAAACTGGGAGGGTGATTTTCAGAAAGGGATTCAAGGTGAATGTATAAAAGAGGAAATCAAGGCAGCTCATGAAAGGAGCTCCTTTGTTCTCCTAAGCACTTAGCACAGTGTTCAGTATATGGTCAGTGGCCAATAAATGTCTGTGAAACACTGAATGAAGCAGGAAGGAGGACCAGGAAAGTTGTCCCTGTCCTCTTTCCAGAAGGGGCTGCAGGAGAAGAGGGTTGGGAGGAGGCCAGGAGAGGGTCTCTGTTTCCTTGTAGAGCAAGAGCCCTAGTCGCTAATAGGATCCAGAAGGAATTAGAGCTGCTACCATATGTTGTACTTATATCAGGGTAACTTTTCATGGAAACTTCTGAGATATAAGACAGCAAATTCTAAAACTCTCCAGGCATGGCCATATGTGCCTCCAGCCCCAAATACTTGGGAGGCTCAACTGGAAGGAATGCTTGACCCCAGGAATTTGAGTTCAGCCTGGACAACATAAAAAATTTTAAAAAGTAGATATACTGAAGCAAACTTATAAAGATTGGTTAACAGATGACACTCTCTTACACTTAACCCCAATTACATATAAGGGAAGACCACCTAGAGAAACAGAGAGATCTTGGAGCCTTAATCTGCAGACCCAATCACCTTACTTATAACCCATGAACCTGTGATACTCTAAGCTTTTCCTAAGTGAACATGAAAGACCTTAGAGAGCATATCTTTTGCACAGGGCTCTATTGCGTTTTCAACCATGGAAATTTCTACCCTGTCTGCTCCTAATCCTTCTGCCTGTTATCCCCTCATTTCCTCCAAGGAAGCACCAGCTTCTGTAGCTGTGGTGCCACTTACCTGCCACTGAGGGCCTCAGTCATTGTGCGAGAGGCTGGCAGGTGTCCACTCCCACAATCCTGAAGGGAGAAACTAACAATCATCTGCCAATATACCCATTAGTTTTCTACTCTAAAACAGAGTTGCTGGTATTCTCTATTCTGTACTCAGGAACTCTGTGCTTTTCAGTTTTCCAACACTTCTCCAACCTTTGATCACATACATGTTGGTACCTTTGATGTTGTATCTCCTCATGGTTACAGGATGCCCCCTGAAGCTCCATAGAGAAAACTTAAAGTTGCAAAGCAAAAAAGGGTTAGATTCTGGGGAGCATTAGTCACCTATTCTGTCTTATCATTTTACCTGCCATCATTTTGCGGTTCTCAAAGGAATGCTTTCCATACTGAAGTCCACAAAGGAGCTCATCAGATAGGTCAGCCATGCTGGTGCCAATTTCAACTTGCCTATCTACCCTCTTCCTGCCTGTGCCAGGGAGGAGGTTGTTAAGCAGAAGGACAGACATCTTGCTGGAGTATATTTTGCAACATGTCTTTAAGTTTTGAACTTAAGCAAAGGCTTCTCTCCTTAGAAAAGTTGCCTACCCTTCAGCAGAGGGCTACTGAGGATTCTCATTCACTCTGTTTGTTTTGAGACAGAGTCCCGCTGTGTTGCCCAGGCTGGAGTGCAGTGGGACAATCTCTGCTCACTGCAACCTCCACCTCCTGGGTTCAAGCAATTCCTATGCCTCAACTTCCCAAGTAGCTGAGACCACAGGCGCATTCCACTGCCTGGCTAATTTTTATGTTTTTAGGAAAGACAGGGTTTCACCACGTTGGCCAATCTGGTGTTGAAGTCCTGGTCTCAAGTGATCCACCTGCCCTAGTATCCCAAAGTGCTGGGATTACAGGCATGAGACACAACACCTGTCCTCTTATTCACTATTGATTAGGATGGATTATGTCCCCATATAACCATCAATACATTCATATTTTAATACAGCAGTCTACAAGAAACATAACCAGTGAATATCATTTGTACAAAAATAAATAAGCTGACTATGTATTCTTGAGAGCTTCATGCTGATGGTAAAGGCGGGTTTGTGAACAGTCATTACCAAGTTCTCTTTGGCCCAGAGACTTTCAAACATCAGAGCAACTGGTGAAGTTGAGGGCTTGCAAGATCTCAGAAAAGGGAATCTTGAATGGAATAACTTGCTACGATTTTTATTTTCCTAAATTGCACCACCAACAGATGTCTAAAAATCACCCAAACTATTACCAGCTAGTCTGGATTCTGGAGGTGACATTTATTTATGTGTTCTGGCCCTTTTCACTTCAGATACCTTTGCCTGGTGAAGAAAGCTTCTTCTGCCCTACCCAGACCTGCAGCCTAACCTTCAGATTGCCTTTCACTCTCTTGACCTGCACACCAAAGAGCCTTTCTTCACCAACTAGTAACTTTTGCTTGATCTGAAATATGCTTTCCTTCTTGAGAATGATTTCTCAATGTTTGATTAGTCCTTCCTTGCATTAATTTCTCCTCTGTTTATCTAGGGTTAAAGCTACTTGCT
Organism: Sapajus apella; assembly: GCF_009761245.1. Taxonomy (NCBI): domain Eukaryota; kingdom Metazoa; phylum Chordata; class Mammalia; order Primates; family Cebidae; genus Sapajus; species Sapajus apella. The sequence continues at coordinate 23,466,447 of NW_022436961.1, read as the reverse complement.
TTCAATCCCCAGGCAAAAGGTATCTCCTCTTTCTCTAAAATGAAGATCCAGGTATTTGTTTGGCTCAATAGCTACTTTTTAGTTTACCATTAAAATCACAAATGCCAAGCCTGTAAGGTTTATGCAAATAATGTAAATGAATGAAGAAAACCACCATGTATAAGACAATAAGAAATGGAAATCTACAGAGCATATGTCACTAGAAAATGCATGCCCCATCCAAAGATATTTGAAATAATTTTTTCATATCATGCACCCCAAACAAAACACATGTGCTGTCTGCAGGCTCTAAGTTTGCAACGCCTGGTCTAAAGTTTCTGATGCAACCATTGCCAAGGGGCACAATAAATAGCATTCTCATTTATTATCAGGATCTCTGTCCCTTATGTGGCCAAACTGTAAAAATGACTATACATCACGAAAAGTTAGGGTGAAAGTTGCATAAATATTACTGAATGTATATAAGCATAGAATAAGATACATGTTCCAGGAACTTAGAGAAAGGAATGATACACTTTGATTAAGAGATCAGAGAAGATTTGCCACACAAGCATCACTTAAAGAAACAAAGGTCTATGTGCTCCATCAACTTCTGAAGATACTTGGTGGTCCAAACATATCATGGTTGTATGTTCATTTCTCTCCATCTGATATAGTTTGGATGCTTGTCCCCTCCAAATATCATGTTGAAATATGATCTCCATGTTGGAGGTGTTTGGGTCATGAGAGTGGACCCCTCATGAATGGCTTGGTGCCTTGAAAAATGAGTGTGTTCCTGCTCTATTAGTTCAGGAGAGAGCTGGTTGTTTATAAAAGCCTGGCATCTTCTCTTGCCCACTCTCTCACCATGTTACGCACCTGTTCCCCCTCCAGTTTCTGCCATAAATAAAAGCTTCCTGAGGCCTTACCAGAAGCTGAGCAGATGCAGGTGCCATGCTTATACAGCTTCCTGAAGCATAAGCCAAATAAACCTCTTTTCTTTATGAATTACCCAATCTCAGGAATTCTTTTATAGCAACATAAAACAGACTAATGCACCATCCATCTTCCAGGTATATGTGAATTTAGATGGCATTTGCTTCAGTCTTCTCCCATAACTTAGAGATAATACATATGTCCTTGGTTCCATTTTGAGTTTCTGTCTCTGATGCTCTGTCTTTGATGCTCTTGAATTTCAGTAACCGTGTCCCAGTCACGTGTTGAATTTTATACACATTGCTCAAGTGTCAGCCATTAATATTTACCAATGTTAACATCTCTTTATCTGCATGGCAATTAGCACAGTCACAAAACCCATCACCTAAGTGTATAAGGATCAACATGTTCCATTTACTTCTGCAATTGTCTGATAAACCTTCAGGGTGTGGCTACTTTTTAATGGAAAATTTTTTTAATAGAGTCCAAATTTCCAAATACTTCCATGGCAAGTTTCTCAACATTCTATTAAAATGGGACTCTCTTTTTAAGTGCCCCTATTCCTGGCCCAAATTCCTAGATAGTTAGTCTATCCCACTAAAAAGGCAAGTAAACAGCCACATGAAGTCCAGTCACCAGGAAGCTGAGGATGCTTTCCAATCTGAGGCTACGACTGCCTGGGTATCTCAGAATTACAAATAATCCAGTGACCCATATTATGGGGTACATTCACTCCAGAGTTTGTTTCTTTAAATAACTAAATTGTTCACATGGCCTGTTTCTCTCCCAGCTGTCCTCCCTGGAATATCTTACAGCTATTTACTGGGGTTTGCCAACTATTTGGCTTAAAGTGCCCTGCAGTCACATCTGTGGTTTAAGCCAGAAACAAAGATAGGTCTTAAAGTGAGAGGATGTGAAACCTTCACCTGCCTCCTTGTGTGTGTGTAAATATTACTGAATGTATGTAAGCACAAATGTCAGTGCATTCCTGAGAGCTTATTCTGCAAAATAAACAATATGCAATAATAATAGCTATTATTTTGGCAGCGCTTAATACCTGGTATGCTCTGTCTTGAGCACTTTAAACACAAGATCTTACTTAATGCTCATAATAATCCTGTAAAATAACAATCATTATTTCAATTTCAAAGATTGAAATTGAGGTTTAACAGAGCTAAGTAACTTGCCCAAGGTCACATAGCTAGGAAGTGGAGAGGCTAGGATTAAATCAAAGATGTTCTGGCCACAAAAATCTGAGTCTTAAGTACTGCATTTCCCATTTCTCGGTTCCTAATCCTAGGAGAACAAGCTAAAAATGAAATATTCATATTAATGATGGATATGAAAATTAAGATACTAATAATTTTGAGTAATTTTTTATTCTTATATCCTCTTTAATAAAATGACTACTTTACCATTGAATTGTTTAATTATTTGGTTGTAAGAGTTCTTTGTGTAGACTACATACAAGTCCTTCATTGAATATTTGATAGACAAAATTTTCATTTTTTCTTTGTTGTATATTTTTGGAAAATTTCACTGTTGTGACCACATGAAAATACAATGGATTTTTACATAACAAGTTTATCTATCAATTTATATAAATGCTGGCTTCATTCATTAATTTGAAGTGTTTTCATAAATTATTTTTAATTTTTAAAATATACTTCATGTCATCTGTGAAGTATGACAATCATGCCTATCCTCTAGTCTTATTTTTAATTTTTTTTCTTTTCTTATTGCTTTTGCTAAAAATTCCTAGAATCATATTGAGTAGAAGTAGTAATGGTTGGCACAACTTGCTTATATTTTCATATTTTTATTTTTTTTACTAAGCATATTTTATACATTTGTTGTAAACTATTCTGTATGGTATTAAGAAACATTCCTTGCTTAATAAGAGATTATGATGAATGCATGCTAAACTTTGTCAAATGCTTATTCTGTGTATGCTAAGATGATCAAATATCTACAAAAGGGCACAGCAGAAGTGTAGGTTGATGAACTTTTCCATATCCTGTTTGCTGTTTATATGACTGTATTTGTTTGTAAAACTTTCATCACTACACATTATAAAAGGTGAGTTTTACTGTATGTATCTTAATTTAAAAATTAAAAAAAACATGAGTGCAAGAAATTCCTTAAAGTCAACCATGGATATTTTTCCACTTCTTCAAAGAAGGGAACCTGAGTTTTCCCAAACTTCACACACCCGTGGGACTGATGGTGTCATATCAATAACACTGCACATTTCACTGGCTCTTACCCTGTGCTGCTTGCCTTATAACTCAGTTCCCAGCAAAGTCCTCAGGGCGCTCTTGAAAACACTGCTACTATGAGGCTCTTTGTGTACCTTCTCCTCCCCCGACACTGAAGACTTCACAGTAAAGTTGCCAAATTTAGCAAATAAAAACATAGGATTCCAAGTTAAATTTGAATTTCAGATAATGCACAAAGAACTGTTTTAGGGACATGCTCATGCTATCTGTGACAGGGCAGCCCACTGTCATGGTGCAAAAGCTATGGAAGCTAGTGCTGACCATGGGAGTCAGCATTCTTCTCTGCTATGCTTGGATCTAGGAGTACACAATCTTGTGTCTCAGTGGCACATAGGGTTTTCTCAGTTTATATGTGCCTCATCATCCCATCTGCCTGATAAGAGAGGTACAGTGAGTCTGTGTGCCCCACTGGAGGCACCACCACACATTCTTCATACTTGTCTTCCCTGAACATGAAGGCTTTGCTACCCGGCCAAAATGTCCCTCTGGTGGATTTTCCTGGGCCGGAGGGTCATTTTGTGGACCAGATACACCCATACATGTCTGAATCAAGGTAAGGCTTCCATTGGAAATTCCACATAGCCAACGCACACAGTGACATGGTTCAAAACACACAGTTTACCCTGTAACTACATTAATTTTTATGATTGGCCTCACTATCAGTCTGCAAAGTAGATCATTACAGATGCAAATACCGGAAGAGGTTTAACACTGGAAAGGGCACCCCAGCCAACGCCATTCAACATCGACTCAGTCTTTGTGTAAGATAATTTCCTGCGGCTCAGCCAGCCAACCATGGTGAATGCTGAGAACATGAAAAGGGGCTTTCAGTGACAGCTTATCAAACTGAGACCAAATACATGCTGAGCTTTAAAGATAGGACAGATGGCCAGGCACGTTGTCTCACTCCTATAATCCCAACACTTTGAGAGACTGAGGCGGGTGGATCACGACATCAGGAATTCAAGACCAGCCTGGCCAACATAGTGAAATCTCATCTCTACTAAAAATACAAAGAATCAACCAGGCATGGTGGTGGGCACCTATAATCCCAGCTACTCGGGAAGCTGAGGCAGGAGAATCACTGGAACCCAGGAGGTGGAGGTTGCAGTGAACCGAGATTGCGTCACTGCACTCCAGCCTGGGTGGCAGAGTGAGACTCCATCTAAAAGTAAATAAGTAGGCTGGGCGCGGTGGCTCAAGCCTGTAATCCCAGCACTTTGGGAGGCCGAGGTGGGTGGATCACAAGGTGAAGAGATCGAGACCCTCCTGGTCAACATGGTGAAACCCCGTCTCTACTAAAAATACAAAAAATTAGCTGGACATGGTGACGCGTGCCTGTAATCCCAGCTACTGAGGAGGCTGAGGCAGGAGAATTGCCTGAACCCAGGAGGCGAAGGTTGCGGTGAGCTGAGATCACGCCATTGCACTCCAGCCTGGGTAACATGAGTGAAACTCCATCTCAAAAAAAATAAATAAATAAAATAAAAAATAAAAGTAAATAAGTAAATAAATAAAAATAAAAAATAAAGACAGGACAGACTTCAGGCCTCTCCAGTGGCAAGGGACCAGGGTCTGTCTGTATTTCTGATCTTTACCTCTCTATTTTGCTGTTGTTTTCTACTGGTTCAACTTGACACTTGGAACACTCCTCCCTTCCAGGGCTTTGAACGCAATAAACATCTCAGAGAACTTATGCTGATCTAAAAATCCTATGCATTTCAGTCAGTGACACCTTTCCTCACTTGGACCACTGAGTGCAGCTAGCAATGCCTTAGCTAACAGTGGCCAAAGGTATTCTCCATGACCAGATTTCAGAAAGCTTCTGAGAACAAATAGTTTCTGGGAACACTGTCACCAGTGCCCCAGACACACAACTATTATTCTTCCTAATATCCCCACCAAGGAATTTCACTGTAAGGTAAGCAGGGATTCAGTCATGTATCCTTCCATCTCAGAATTTAGAGACCCAAAGCTTTTCATAGCACTCAGAGCATGCAGGATGCTTTCTCACTATCGTCTCATTTTATCCTCACTATCCTGCAAAGACAGAAGTACTATCGGCATTTTTAAAATTAGAGGTTCAAGAATCAAAGACCTTAAGGTCAAGGTCAAGGTCAGTGCTCAAGGTCAGTGGTTGTCAGAGTTACAACTTGACTTTTGGGCTTTGGGTTCCAGATGCATATTTTTTACACCCAAAGAGAGGCCAAAAAGCAGAAATCAACATCTACATTTTGCTTGGCAACTACAGTGTTTCAAATACATTTAAGTCAACATTTTGAGATTCAAGGAAGTCATGGAGAGCCCTGGATTTCTACTTGCTTTTGAAAAAGAAGATTTGGTGATGTCAGGCTTATATTCCCGCTCGTTAACAATTGGCTGGAGCTAAACAGCAGCTTTCCCCTTTAGTCCGGAATATAGGCTCCAGTCTGGTACTGCACCCACCACTCCTTATGGTCTCCCTGACACTGAGAACAAGTGTTAGCTGCTATTTATTATGACATTCTGTCAGCTTACAGGAAAGAAATATTATAAGAAAGAATTTTTTTTTTTGCGCCCATGATTCTATTGAAATCAGGACAATGACCAGAGAGCTAGAGGACTTCACGCTTCTAGGAAAAAGAACAGAGCTATCTCTTTACGTAAGGGAAGGCTAGTCTGACATGTTTAACCTGAAAACAAAGTGTGTCTGTGGAAAGAATGCATCTGGATACCTTTTCATGTGTCAGGAAGCTGTCTGGCTCCTGTGAGCTTGCAGTCTTTACACCGCCCCAGGCTGGTTCCTGAGCAGTTGCAAGAGGTTCATAACAAGCCACTAGGTCTCCTGACTCTTTCCACATCAGCCAGTTACACATAGACTTTTACTCATAGGACACCCTTGCTCACAATTGTCAATGGCTCCCCACTGCTTTCAGGATCAAGTCCAAATTCCTGGTGTTAACAATTACAGGCCCACACTTTTCCTCCTTAGACTCCTGCTGGCCATAGCATCTCAAAATCTAGCTGCAATGCAATCTCATTCCACTCGATGCAATGCATATTTATACTGCATGCTTGCTAAATATAAGGCAATATGCCTTATATTTGGTGCCAATACACCTTACGTTTGGCCCAATGGGAGGGAGAATGAGATGCTTCTCAGTGTGTTAGAATCCTATAAGTCAAGTCAAGTCTCAAACTCAAAGAATGTAAGTGAAGGAGAAGGTCATGAGCATTAAACAGAGGTGCATTCCAGGTTTAGAAGAGAAAATACTACTTTTAAGTGGCGTGGGAATCTCTCCCTTCCATATTCTGCTGCTCCTTGATGTGAGGCTGTGCCAGTTGGCTGATCATAGCCATCCAAGGCCTTGTGTAATTCCACCACCATACATTTGCTCTGAACATTTGCTGCATGAACAATCCTCTCAAGCAGCTTTTTGCCTTTCTGCCACAACTTTGGTCTGCCTACCCCATTAGCTTTCCCCGATTCCCTCAACCCACAGTGTCCCCTGCTAGCTCCTCTGAGGACAGTGAAGAATACATCTCAGTCTGGATTTCGAGTTTTGTCTTAATGGCATGTGCTAGGCCTCCCTTCCTCAACCCAAAGGAAAGCCGCCGGAAGGCATTGAACATGTGTGTGGTTTCGCATCGTTAATATAGAAAACAGACAATGAACCCAATAAAAACATGTTGGCTTATTAATCATTCTCACCACAAATCCCTGTAGATACAAACAGCTTCGATGCTGATTGAGACAGCATTTTTTCCAGGGTTCTGTCTCAGGCCAAACTGACATAACAACCCACCAAGCTGTTCTTCTAAAAATAAACCTCCGAACCTCAGTAACCACATATGGCGTGCGTCCTCCTTGGGCCTCATAGGCTCCGGAGCTTTCATTTGCTAGGATAACCAGAATGTTGTGGGTGCTGAATTACAGCTATTTCTGTGACTTATTCTGTCTTCGTGCTACATTTTGTCCTGCTGTGGGCAAAACACTAGATGGGCAGTTTCCTTCCCCCCTTTTTGTTCCCTCCGTTGGACAAGGCTACAGTTGAGCTCTAAAATGCTAAGCCAATTTGAAAGGGGGATGTCCAATGGTTTGTGTATTATGGGTCTGGAAAGGCAGCAAACATACAAAGTGACATGAAGCAGGAGATCAAAACAATCCCTGATCCTAAAAATGTCCTTTGTGTGTAGCTCTCACTCTGGGATTTTCTTCCATGATGCTCAATCACATGCTAAAAAGTACAGGATGCTATGCAGGACCGATTTCAAGGAAGATGGGCACATAACATCCTAAAGGAAAGAATGCAGGGAGATGAAGATGTAGAAGAGTAAAGAACCATCCTGCCCTGAAGCCATTAGGGGACTGTGAATGATATACCTCATGGAGGCAGAAGCCACAGGTGCAATGAGTTGTCCTTGGTGGTCTAGGGGATAGATTCAGGGACTCAGAGGAAGCCATTTGGTTGTTTCTATAAAGGCCCAGAAAAACCCAGATATTTGTCTACTTTTAGAGTTAATTTAAATCACGGATCTCAGATCAAAGGCAGTCTCTGTTTCCCATTTATAGAATGATTAAAGTTGGACATTGTATTCTTTGAACCCAGGGATGGAAAGAGACTTGATTAAGGTGAGTGTAGCTATTACAGTCTTAATGTTTGTGGTCCCCCAAAATTCATAAGTAAGAATCTTACCCTCTCCTCAAGGTCATTGTATTAATAGATGGGGACTTTGGAGGTGATTAGATAATGAGGGGAAAGCCCTCATGAATGGGATTTGTGTCCTGATAAAAGAGGCCCCAAGGAACTTGTTTGTCTCTTCTACCATGTGAGGGCACAGCTAGAACGTGCCATTTATAAAACAGGAAATGGCTGTCACCAGACCAAGTATGTTGGTCCCTTGATCTTGGATTCCCAGCTTCCACAACTGTGAAAATAAATTTCTGGTGTTTACAGCTACCCAGTCTCAGATATTTTATTAAAGTGGCCGAAGAGACTAAGACAGTGGTAAAGATGGTAACACTCATGAAATATTTTGCTGGCTACCTTGCATTTTGGAAATTTCTGCAGTTGGTGGGGCTTTGTAACTATCTCTAACCAATGAAACATGAGTCTTCATTGCTTCCAGATTGAGGCAGCAAAGAGCCCTAATGCCATTCTCTAGTCTCTTCCCCTACCAATGCAACCAAGAGGGCTCCCAGATGGTGCAGCTACAATATGGCGGAGCTCCTGCCTGCCTGAGGCTCTGAATTACTGTGTGGAGTGGAGCCGTCCCAGCTTACTCACAATGGACATGTGGAAGGATGAGAAAAAGATTTCTCTTACGTTAAGCCACTGAAAACCCGGGAATACCTGCTATTGCAGCAAAATCTAGTCTATCTTGACAGCTGCAGCAAACTAATGACTAGAAGCCTAGAGGACAGAATTCAGGTTTACAAGAAACACAACTCCAGGAATGTCACATGGGAGAGAAGCCAAAGATAAGAAATCTCCTCCACTGAGACAGAAGAGTTTCTTCACCAATTCATTTATTCACTAATTCATTCATTCACTTCCTCCTCAAACAAATTAAACCTACATTCGCTGAGAATCTGCCATGTATCTGTACCAGGGCAGAGGATACAAAGGTGAATATGGAAGACTGTGCAACTGTGCTCACAAGTTTATAATCTGGCTGGGCAGGGAAGGCAGGTATGTAGACAAGGGAACAGCAGGCAGGAGAATAAGCCTTGTAAAGCCCTCTGAGGGTGGTGCTGTGAGAGTGTTGTGGAGGTCCCTAGCTGCTTCAGAGCAGTGGGCAACACTTCCCAGCTAATTTGTCCCAAGGGATAATTAAGATTTAGTCAGGAAGGTAGAAAAGGAAAAGATGCTGTAGTCAGTAGGAACAACATTTAAATGCTCAGAGGCCTGAAAGAGCAGGCTCCTGTGGTTTCTCCAGAGAGGGAAGCAAAACTCAGATCCTAATGAACTGAGGTCTTCAGATTTTACCCTTTGGGCCACGGGGAGCCACTGGAGGATTTTAAGGGAAGATACACTGGGGCACCTGTCAGGAGCTCCTTGCAAGACCAGACATGTGATGACAAGAATCTAATCAAAAATGATAACAGAGAGCACAGAGAGGCAGGAATATTTCTTTTCATTCTATAGTACTTATTAGGAAGACCTTAGGCTACTAGGTTGTATCAGGGAAATTTCTCCCTTGGAGAACAGCCAGGCCAGCCTCTCTCCAGCAGGGTTTAATGCGGCCATGTCCCAGGTATCATAAATGTAACGGCTCAGAGATCCTGGGTGTCCTTCTGGCTCCCTTCACCCAGGCCATGGTGGCTCCGCAGGGATGGCCTGGAAATAATGAAGCTTATGAAAGTCTCCAAAAGCAATCAAACGTGTTGTCTCCCGGTGCCGTGTCCTGCTCATTAACTTATTGTGGAGATTCATTAATCCAGTGTAAAACTGTAATTAAAAATAATCTCCTTTTCTTGGAGATGTCGGGATGAAAGGGGTTCAGAATGAAGCAGCAAATAACTAGGCCGATTACCACAGTCAGAACATGATGAGAGCAATTCACCTTTCTCTCCCTTTCGGTAAATTTCTCTTTATTGGGGAAGCTGCATGCTCTCGTATTGAACAATTTTCCTTTAAATAAACTTGTTTATGGCTTTACGGTGTTTCGACTCCCATTTTCCCTTCAGTCTCATTTGCTTCTCTGACCCTATCTGACAGGCAAGTAGGGGAGGCTGTGGTGACCCCCATTTGGCAGACAAGGAACTATAGCCCAGCAACAAGTGAGCATATCCAGGGTTTACACGGGTGATTCTGGGGGAGGCCACACTGCTGCCCCCCTGGATCTCAAACCAGAGCCCCATTCTGCTTCACCAAGCTAGTACCCAAAACTCAATGGTGGTCTCACTGGCACTGCAGGTTGAGTATATGGGCCTGCAGCCCTGCTCCAAGGTGGGCACATGTAGAGACAGAATCACACACAAATGCATGTGGAAAAACATGGGTTTTGAGAGCAGGGAGATGTTATTTGGATCCTGTCTACCCCATCTTCCAGCTATGTGACCTATAACCATCAATAAATATTTCTGTGCCTCAGTTTTCTCATCAAGAAAATGGATCTATGAGTCCTTTTTTTTTTTTTAATTTGGGATTCCTTCTTTCTTTAATCTGTAATTGTGGATGATGTGGTTAGCTGTTGCCCCACCCTAATATCATCTTGAATTGTAGTTCCATAATCCCCACATGTGGTGGGAGGAACCCAGCAAAAGAAACAGTCATTAGAGTGAATCGGCAACCAACAGAATGGGAAAAAACTTTTGCAGTTTACCCATCTGACAAAGGGCTGATATCCAGAATTTACAAAGAACTAAAACAGATTTACAAGAAAAAAACTAACAAGCCCATTCAAAAGTGGGCAAAGGATATGAACAGATACTTTACAAAAGAAGACATATATGAGGCCAACAAACATATGAAAAAATGCTCATCATCACTGGTCATCAGAGAAATGCAAATCAAAACAACATTGAGATACCATCTCACGCCAGTTAGAATGGCGATCATCAAAAAATCTGGAGACAACAGATGCTGGAGAGGATGTGGAGAAATAGGAACACTTTTACACTGTTGGTGGGAGTGTAAATTAGTTCAACCATTGTGGAAGACAGTGTGGCAATTCCTCAAGGACCTGGAAATAGAAATTCCATTTGACCCAGCAAACCGATTACTGGGTATATATCCAAAGGATTATAAATCGTTCTACTGTAAGGACACGTGCACACGAGTGTTCATTGCAGCACTATTTACAATAGCAAAGACCTGGAACCAACCCAAATGCCCATCGATGATAGACTGGACAGGGAAAATGTGGCACATATACACCATGGAATATTATGCAGCCATCAAAAACGATGAGTTTGGGTCCTTTGTAGGGACATGGATAAACCTGGAAACCATCATTCTCAGCAAACTGACAGAAGAGCAGAAGATCAAACACCACATGTTCTCACTCATAGGCGGGTATTGAACAATGAGAACACGTGGACACAGGGAGGGGAGCACTACACACTGGGGTCAGTTGGGGGGACATAGGGGAGGGACGGTAGGGGGTGGGGAGCTGGGGAGAGATAGCAAGGGGAGAGATGCCAGATGTAGGTGATGGGGAGGAAGGCAGCAAATCACACTGCCACGTGTGTACCTATGCAACAATCTTGCATGTTCTTCACATGTACCCCAAAACCTAAAATGCAACAAAATAAATAAATGGGGGGGAAAAAGAATAAAAACCCAGTGAAAGGGAAGCCCCTTATAAAACCATCAGATCTCAGATCTCATGAGAACTAACTCACTAACATGAGAACAGGATGGGGGGAATTGCTTCCATAATTAAATTACCCTCCACTGGGTATGAGTCCTTATTCATTCAACACATGTTTATTGATCCCACTCCCAGGTACCTCACATGTTAATGGGGCCACTAGTAAAGAAAATCCAGAAGACTTGAGGAGAAAATCTGGAACCTTGGACTTTCAGGTTATGTGACAGGCCCTGGGGATCTAATTTGATGCCCCTACCTCATCTGCAAATCACACCATGAAGGTGGGCATCCGGCGCCCAAAGGCAGGTGTCCCATTATGATCCATCATGATCACAGATGGAAGAGCTGAACAGAGCATTGGGAGAGTCAGTGGTTTTCAAGCTGAGGTTCTTGGAGTGCTAGGGGCTTTCTAAGGATCTTTCATGGGTGAGGAGAGGAGGGTAATGACCAAAGAACCTGGGGCTGACTCCACTCTCTACCTCCATCTACTTCAACCAATGTTGCAGACCAGAGTTTCACAATGATTCTGTTGAGGTTCTGAAGTTCTAACTTCCCAGCCAGGTTATTCCAGCCTGGACCTTGACATTCTCCCTAAAACTCAATCGCTGGTGGAGATCCAGTCACAGAGCACAGACAGCAGACCGAAACCACAGCTCCCACGACTGCAAGCAAGATGTGTGTGTACACACACACACACACACACACACACACACACACACATATATATCCCACTCCTGAAGTTAACTGTGAATGCCCAAAGTCTTGCCAAGTGGTCAGGAAATTTCCTGCCTGGCCATGGGAGCAGGATTCTTCTATCAAGGAGTAAAGCCTTTCACTCTATCAGGTGAGCTCAGACTGAGACACAGAAGCCTCTGGCAGAGGGCACCAAAAGCCAGTGACCTTGTCTTTTCTCTAGGCCAGGAACAGACGAGGACAACATGAGATGTGTTTCTGACTGAGGAAAGATGCCCTGGAAAAAAGCAAGGAGAGAAGACACTGGCTGCCCCAAAGACAGAGGCCATTTGCTTGGCCCTTGGATCCTGACAAAAGGCTTCCCTATTATCTATAGAAGAAAATTAACTGCCTTGAAGATGCCCTACACGGCATATTTTAATTCAGAAAAGATTCATTTAGTCTCTATATATGCCCAGAGCTCAGCAAACCTTGGGAGATACAAAGACACAGCGGACACAAACTCTTCTCTTGAAGAGCTCAGCTATCCATCAGAGGACAATATGAATTTGGGAAAGAGCTAGAGATCAGCTAGGGAGCTCTTGCTCTGTGACATGCTCTCTGGTACCTAGGGAAATTGATTCAACTTCCATGAGGCTTAGAGACAGTCCTAGTAAAGAGAGAATAACCTAAGCTAGCAGCTATCGAGCACCAACGTGCCTCATCCTTACTATGCAAGATTATACCAGATAGCTGCAAAAGTGTGGTATGCAGGATACTACTATTATTGCTATTATTATCGCCATTGATAGAAGACCAAAATGAGGCTTTAAGGGATTAGAGAGGAGCCTAAGTTTGCCCAGTCATGGATAAGCATCACACCTAGATATACTATCTCACAGAGACTCAAAAATATTTCCAATGAGCAAACCATTGTACATTCTGAAAGATAAAAAGCAAGACAGCTTTGCTAAATCCCAATGATAAATACAATGGATTTGATTCTCATTTAACAAGGGAAGGAAGTTGAGACAAGAAGCTAAAATGGCTTGACCCCCAACTATGTGCATGGCACTCCATAATGCTACTTCTATGTATTATCTCATTAAACCCTCACCCCAGCAATATGTGAAGCAGGCATTGTGTTTTACAGGCAGGAATCAGAATCCGAGTGAAGACTTCACCCATGATCCCACAGAAAGAAAGAGACAGTGCAGAGATTCGAACCTAGATCTGGTAGTTGATACGAGTGTCAGAAGCCTTTGAACCAGAGTGACTCCATCTTGAATAGGGGCTGGGTAAAATGAAGCTGAGGCCTACTGGGCTGTATTCCCAGGTTAAGGCATTCTAAGTCACAGGATGAGATAGGAGGTCAGCACAAGATACAGATCATAAAGACCTTGCTGATAGAACAGGTTGTGATAAAGAAGCTGGCAAAACCCACCAAAATCAAGATGGCATCGAGAGTGACCTCTGGTTGTCCTTGTTGTTCATTATGCGCTACTCATAATGCATCAGCATGTTAAAAAGCACTCCTACCAGCACCACGACAGTTTACAGGTGTCATGGAAATAACAGGAAGTTACCCTATATGTTCTAAAAGTGGGAGGAACCCTCAGTTCTGGAAATTGCCCACCCCTTTCCCGGAAAACCCATTAATAATCCACCCCTTGTTTAGCACATCATCAAGAAAAAAACATAAAAATGGCCAACCAGCAGTGCAAGCTTCTGCTCTGCCTACGGAATAGCCTATCTTTATTCCTTTACTTTCTTAACAAACTTACTTTCACTTTCTCTCAAATTCTTTCTTGCAGGAGATCCAATAACTCTCTCTTGGGGTCTAGATCAGGACCCCTTTCCGGTAACAAGAGTACTTGTTAAGTTCCACCCTTAGTGCCTTCTGCAGTGAAACCAGAAGGAATTCTATGTATTGTCTGAAGACCCAGACAGGCAGTGAAGACTTCCTGGAGGAGGTACGGCTGGGCTTAGCTTTGATGCTTGGCTGGTGCTGCGGTGGGCAGTGCAGGAAGGGAGGGCAGGCCATTCACTTTTCATGCTCAAGCCCCTACCTCAGCAAGAAGGTTGGCCATGAACTACAGATGACTCTGTGGCTACAGGCAAAGCATTTTTGAAGGCACTACTAGCAAACAGCTTAACTGCACCAGGCAATCCCTGCCATCCCTCCAATAGACAAATAGCTTCCAAAGAAGGCATTAATTGGAATGGTTTAAATAGTTGTTGTTTATTTACTATCACAGAGCCGGCAACTGTTTGAGCACCCAGTAGAAAGGCCTGCTTGAATCTCTGCCCCAACCCCTTTTCCTCACCTCCCCATCCAGCCCAAGTCCCTCCAATCTGACTACCTCCTCCTCCCCTCCTTTTGGGAGCGGTGCCGGATCAGCGTTTTTATTTTCTGTTGCCAGATTTATCTGTTCTGGGAAGCTTTCATTTCAACTTGGAGAATGTTCAAAGTAAAGCTCACCCTGTTACAGACTTAATTGGACCATATTTCAGTCCCAGTGCATCTGTTCAATGTGGCTTCTTTATCCTGGGTCCATAAACTTTTATTAAGTTATATATCAGGGAATATACATATATATTCCACTAACATGTTTGGGATCTTTTTTCTTCTTTTCCCTTTTTACCCCCTCTCCTTTTCTTTATGTTGTTTTTATTTTCACCACTGGGGAGGGATGCCTGTGGGCTCAGAGGGAGATGGAATAGAACTTACTAGATTTCCCTATCTTTGTTTAAGCCAGAAAGGACAGGGTCACATTAACCTTAATTTAGTACAGTGACTAGATGTCAGAGTTGGGATTCTGCTAATTTCTATTCGGTTTATTGGGTATGTTTGATATGCTAATTCTCAACACTCATCTCCCCAGCCTCTCCAGGAAATTCGCTTTTCAACAGCCCAGCTTAAGCCAGGGAGGGGAGAGAGAGAAGGGAAAGGGATAATTTTGAAAAAGAAAGCAGATTTAAAGCGGAACAGCAAAAACGGTTTGCTAAATCGTGTTTAGTAATTTGAAACAGGGTTTTAAAACAGATGCGAAACACCAAGCCACCTAGATGGAAAACGTATCATCTCTGCCCTCAGGCCCAGGGGTTTCCAAATTGCGCAGTCTGGGTTGAGCGCTTTGATTGGTTGACCTGGAACTGACGTCACAGTACAAATTTGCTGGAACAAAAATTCCTCCCCTGGAACGTTGTCCTGGATCAACTCTAGTCCTCGGATTTAGATCTTTCAGAACCAGGTGACAGAGGGTAATGGAGAAAGCTTTTCCCAAGAGAAACTCTGGGAAACCACTGACTATCAGAAAGCGCTGAGTAGCAGAGCGCTGGCAGTAATGACGCTCGCTGGTTCCACGTGATGAGAGCTTCCTGCTTTCCAGTGTGTGCAGCAAAACTCAGATTAAGCTTGCATCCATGATTTAGGTATTGGTGTCCACTGAATTTTAAAAGCTCATCAAAATTCCCAAGGCCGGGTGCAACCTTTTCTAGCGTGGCTCTAACTTGCATCTATCTAAGCATCAGTCAGCCCGTTGGAACCGCAGCTCAACTTTAAGCCCTTGGGGAGCATTTTTCTAATAGATTTTGAGATCCCACTGTGCCTTCACCAGGACTCACTGTTCCACTTCCCCATGCTGCCCCCACATATTTACTGATCTTCTTAAGTAATTCTCTGGTTTTTCACTCCCTCCGTCAGTCAGGACCGAGGGGATCTTCACGTACTGTTCCTGGAACCTGATGCAGGAATCTGCCTTTCGCATTCAGAAGGGCTCTCCGGGTCCTCCTCAACAATATCTTCTTGGATGACCTTTACTTAAAGTTTGCAGTGAAAGGAGAACTTACTGGATAATCAGGCAGCCTTGGGATTGAATCCCAGCTCCACCATTACTTCTGAGGCTTTAGACAAGTTATTTAGCCTCCCTGAGCCTGGGTGAAATGGATATAATTTAATTACTCTACAGGGTATCTTGAGGTTTAGTGATAGTGTATGTAAAAGCATTTAGTGCTTGTGGATTTGTATTGAAAGTACCCAGGCTCTTATTAATGTGGATACATTAATAATAATTTAAGAGTACCATTATAGCATTACTATTACCATGACCATACTGTTTTGTTATTACTATGATTATGTTATATTCTTATTTTGCTATAATTATGTCAGGTGTCACATTCAGTCAGTGATGGACCACATACATGACAGTGGTCCTATAAGAGCTCACGTTCTTGCTCCTGCTTCACTGTTATGTGTCTGCTCCCTATCTGCCTGCCACGAATTTGGTGTACCCTAAGTGTACAGTGTTTCTAAAGCCTACAGTGTTGTACAGTAATGTCCTAGGCCTTCACATTCACTCACCACGTACTCCCTGACTCACCCAGAGCCATTTCCAATCCTGCAAGCTCCATTTATGGTAAGTACCCCAGACAGGTGTATCTTTTTACCACATTTTTATCGAAACTTTTCTGCATTTAGATACACAGATACTCACCACTGTGTTACAATTGCTTTCAGTATTCAGCATAGTAACCTGCAGTACAGACTTGTAGCTGAGGAGCAATAGACCATATTATATAGCCTAGGTGTGTAGGAGGCTATACTCTCTGGGTTTGTGTAAGTACACTCTATGGTGTTCGATGATGAAATTGTCTAATGGTCAATTTCTGAGAATGTATGCCCATCATTAAGTGACACATGACTGTGCTATTATGATTATTTTACACATGAAGAAACTGATTTAAGAGTTTCATTCCTCCAATGTCAATTCTAAAATTTTGTTTACTGAAAAATGTAAATTGTGGATATGCCCAAAGCCCTGCGTGAGGTGTTGGAGCTAGAAGACGAACACAGAGATCCTTCTGACTAGGAATTCTGGTGTAGTGGTTGAAGGGGATGAGGCAGGGGGGTGTGAGGGAGGGGAATGAGAGGGTGTAGAAGGAGCACGAAAGGCGCACCCCTCACCCCTGTAACCCAACACGGTACCATAAAGTGCTCTAAGCAAAATCAACTGAAGCATCTTGGGAGTGCAGAGGAGGAGTGGCTGCCTGGTAGCCTGGAAGTGCCATCTGAACAGTGGTGTTATTACAGATGGGTTTGGATACAGGAACGTGTGTTACCAGGTCAGAAATTAATAAGTGGCATCAACAGCAGACATAAATGATATATACAAAAGTCTGAAGATGAAGGATGTGTTAGGGACTTGCTAGAAGGTCAGTGTGAGGAATATTGAGGGTGCAGGTATAATAGAAGTGGCTAAAAGGTGAGGTTGAAAACCCAGTGTATTAGTTATCTTTTACTGCTTAATAAACTGCCCTAAAACCTGGCTTAAAGCAAGAGACATTTATCATCTCATAGCCTATGTAGAACAAGAATCCAGGCCCACTTTGTCTGGTGCCTCTGGTTCCGGCTGCTATCTCTAAGGAGGCTGCAACTAAGGTGTCAGCCAGGGCTGCAGTCATCTCAAGCATCTGTGGATGTGAGGGGGATGATCTGCTTCCAAGCTCACTCAAGTGGCTATTGGCAGGGTTGGGTTCCGCACTAGCTGCTGGCCTGAGATCTCCCTCAGCTCCTGGCCATGTGGGCCTCTCTATGGGGCAGTACCCAACAGGACAGCTGTTTCTAGCAGAGTGAGTTAACAAGAGATCAAGAGAATGATCTGGTGCCAGCAGGTTGGAAGTCAAGGTCCTTTCTAACCTCACAGGTAATATCTCACTCTGCTTGCTATATTGTTTGCTAGAGGAGTGTCCCTAGATCCAACTAACACTCCAGGGCAAGGAATGACACAGGGGTAAATACCAGGAGAAGGGGACCATTGGTCCACCTTGGAAAACTGTCTACCATGTGTAGGTGGGGAGAAGCTCCTAAAGGAATGTATATGCTTGACCAAGGAATTTATGTTTTACTTTAAGAGGCATGAGTAGCTACTAAAAGAACTTAAGGGATGGGGAGTGGATATTGCCATTTTAGGCTGGATCACTCTTACAGAACGGTGAGAGAGGATTCCAGTGGGAGACATTGGAGGGAGGAGGCTAGTTGGGAGTCTGTGGGATTAGAGGCAGGAGATGATGGGAGCTTGACCCAAGGCAATGAGAGAAGAGGCAGAGAGAAGGGTTCAGGTTACAGAGCATTTTGTAGCAGAAAAAATAAATCTATCTTGGTGACTGGCTGGGGAAGAAAAGCAAATCAACCTGATTACAGGTGGATGAACTGGGTCCCTTATTCATATCCAGGGAGAATACGACCAGGAAGCACTGAAGGATAAGCAGTTCTGGGGTAGAAGTAAGCAAGAAATATTAGGCTCTGGATTAATCTCAAACTGCCCAGGTAGTGACAAAGCAGGAACTGGGCCTGAGGCAGGTGTGCAGGTGCCTCCTTTCCAGCCTTCTATTGTGATATTAACGAGCTCAGACACAGGACATAGGTGATGTGGGCCCAAATCCCACGGCCATTCCTCACTGATAATGTGACTTAGGGTAAATTACTGCCTTGTCTGAGTTTCTTTAGTATAAAAGAAAAATTGTGCTGGGTCTCACCTTACAAGATCATTGTGAGGATTAAATAAGATAACACGCTTAGAACACTCTCTAATATCTGGCAAGTATTAGCTAGTATGGATTTTCAGGCATTGTGGCACTGTGTGGGTATCTCTGTTATGCTGGGGTTCATTTTTTGTACCCTCTAAATCTTACCATATGTTAGCGGGGCATGGTGGCTCATGCTTGTAGTCCCAGCTACTCAGGAAGCTGAGTGGGGAGGATTGCTTAAACCCCGAAGATCAAGGCTGCAGTGAACTGTTACAACACTACTGCCCTCCAGCCTGGGTGATAAAGTGAGATTCTGTCTCAAAAAATTAAAATGAATAAAATAAAACAAAACAAAACAAAATGAAAATCTTAACATATACCTGCAGATGAGCTGGGTACTTTACCGACAGTTAAGTTAGACTTCTAGCCCTGGCCTTCTCTGACAGCTGCTGCATATTAAAAGCAGTCACTTTTAGTTAGATCTCTGTTTATGTTGTACTGTATTTGAGTGTTTTTGCCTCTTTAGAGGTTGGTGTCTGCCCACTCCTATCTTCAGTGGGGCAGAATTTTGAATGCCCCCTCTTACACTTCCTTACCATCCAGAGAGCCCAGAGAATCTTCTAAATGGCAAGAAATGTCTTCTTTAAAAACATTCTCTTTTTTGCTTCATTTATTCAACAAATGTGTATTGAAGATGGACTGCGTGCCCAAGGCACCCTGCAGGCACTGGGATGTGACGGGGAACAAGACAGATGGCTACTGAATCATGGGCCTTACTTTTGAGTGGGAGAAGTGAATCAGATACAAAAAAAAAATAGTTCAAGGAAGGAAATAAACAAGAGTACTGGGATGAAGACTGGCCATGGAGAGTCACGAAGGCCTCTTTCGAGGGGTGACATGGGAGCTGAAGATAAGAAAAACCAGCCACCTAAAGATCAGGGTGCAAAGACTGAGGTTGGAGATGGCTTCACGTGTCCTAACAATTGACAGAAGTCCATGAAACAACTCTATTCCAGTGAAACAAATGTGAGCCATATATGTGATTCTGAAATTTGTTTTCACAAAAAAGAGATAAAATCAATATAATCCTATATTTGACATCACCCAATACACCCAAAATATTATCATTCAACATGCAATCTGTTTTCCATTAGTGACTTTAAAAAATACTTTTATTCGTGCGAAGTCTTCAAATTTCAGGGTGTGTTTTACACTATGAGCAAATCTCAGTTGGAACTGGCCAAGTTTCAGGGAGAATATGACTAGAAAAATATATGATCATCTTCTCCCTGAAACTTGGGTCAAATACAAACTTCATGTGATGTTCCCTCACTTACTCTAGGGCAGGAATATTCAAGATGGCAGCCACTGGCTGTGTGGCTCCAAAGCACATCAAGGGCTTGATGGTAACATGGCCAGTGGCTGCCATCTTACATATCTCTAGAGTAAGTGAAGCGGCATCGTGGAAGCTGAGGTTGAAGAGATAGATGGACACGGCTGGTTGTGCAGAGCCTGGTAGAGTGTGGTAGGAAGGTGGGGGCACAGCAGTCAGTCTCAGCGTAGTGGAAACTTTCAGTGCAGACAATGATTTATAAAGGAGCAAGGGAGGATTCTTAAACTTTAGGTAGGAGGCTGTTGTAACAGTGTCGAGAGATAGGGAGATGATAAGGGTTTGAACAAAAGCATGGGCAATGATGGTAATTTTTACTAGCCACACTTTGTGTTAGTTTCCCAAAACTTTTACATGGGTTAATTTTTTTAATCTTCACAATGACCCTATGAGGAAGGTACAATTTTATCACATTTTCCAGTTGAGAAACTGAGGCAAAGATAGGAAAGAGCAGGGATGGAACTTAGGTAGCCTGGAGCCCTGCTCCTGATGTTCCGCTGGGTGGTAGGCAAGAGGACCTGTGTGAATGTGTCTATCTGTTGGAGGAAGAAGGATGGAGAGCTGCTGGTGGTTGTTGGTGGAAACTGAGGAAGTAGGGGCAGGCCTCTCTAAGGTTATCCACCTTTCCTGAGTGAGCAATCTGGTAGATGAAGATATGTATTGGTGATACAGAGAAAGGAGAAACTGGAGCAGAAAGAGTATGAGGGGTGGGAATAGAGTTGATGTTGCCAGTGCCTATGGAGAAGCCTAGGAGACAGGCAACCGGGGACATCATGTGGCAGTTGAATCTGAGGCTTCACTGTGGAGCGGTCTGGCTGAAAGACAGACATTTGGGGGGTCCTAAACATGTAGACGATATTGGGAAAAGGATGAGTGCACTGAGGGAGAGAGAACAAACAGAAGAATCAAGGCCCAGCGCTGAGCTCTGACGATCTCTCACATATATGGGTAGGGAGAAGCGTCCAGTCGATAATGGAGGCTGAGAAGCATGGCCACTTCCTGCATTGCTGCTTGCCTAGATCCTTGTACTGTCCTTTCTACTGGGCACCCTTCCTTTCCTCTGTCTGTTCATATCCTGCTTGTCTAGATCCAGCCCAAAAGTCATCTATCTCCTCTCAAGTTTTCTTGGTACTCTCTGAGGCTAGGTTGACCATTCTCTCCTACATTCATTTCTTAGGGATGCTATGATAAATTCTCACAAACATGGTGGCTTCAACTACAGGTTAAGAAATTTAAACAGAAATTTATTCCCTCACACTTCTGGAGACTAGATGTCTGAAATCAAGGTGCCAGCAGCGCCATGCTCTCTCTAAACACTGGAGGGGAGAATCCCTCCTTTCCTTTCCCAGTTTCTAGAGACCTTGGGTGCTCCTTGGCTTGTGACAGCATCACTGCAATTTCTGCCTCTGTCTTCACATTGCCTTCTCCTCTGTATCTGTGTCTCTCCTGGGGATGTCTCTTATAAAGACACTCATCATTGGATTCAGAGCCTGCTTGGATAATTCAGAATGAGACACCTAATTTAAGGACATCTGCAAATGCAATTGGTAAAAACACCCAATAAGACAACATTCCCAGGTTCTGGGGTAAGGACATGGGCATATCTTTTTGGGCCACTGTTCCACCCACTACAGGTCCTCTGATCTTATTTATGTCTTTGTAGCTACTTCCAATACAGGAAGGAATAGAAACACGTCATTGTTTGCATTTCAACCAGAACACACATTCTCAACGGGACAACATCTTTTCTAAGGGGGAGAGTATTGGTTGATGAGAAGAAAAAGATTATATATACAGTATATAAGCAAATATACAGTATGCCCATGATATTGACATGTCATGGGGAAGGCAGTTAGAAACAAATGTCTAAGAAGGCTCTGGAGATGGGGGATGAGAGTTGATAATGGAAAAAAAAAGGTTGGGAAACACTGCACTGGAGTAGTGTTCCCCAAAAGTAGGTATCATGTTATATTTACCTCTGTACAAGTGAAATGCACACTTTCACCCCCTGAACACACACACTCTCTCTCTCTCTCTCTCACTGCTCCAACAGTACGGATTGGGATGAGCACAGCAAAGATGGCACAAAGGCATTAATGGTATGTGGATCTGCCTTCTTCCTGCTCTTAAATGTTTCCTTAAAGTAAAGTGGGAGTGGCCAGTGCATCACAGGGTAGAGTCAGGTCTGCACCTGGCCTCATCCTCCAGTCCATCCACCCTCCATCTGTCTCTGCCCCACAAGTGTATGACGGAAGCATCCTAAATTATGGACTTTAATAGGCATCTGTTTTACAGCCTAAAGTCACAAACTCTAACAATTTGAAATATCACTACTGCAGCCGTCGCTCCTTTTAGAACTCCACATATTTAAACAGAATTTCACTTACCAGAAAAAAAACTCATCTTTAGAGAGGAAAAGGGAGGAATGGGGATGGGAAATCCATTGATTTAAGGTTTTATCAGGAAGAAGGCAATGTGGAGAGAGCCTTGCTCAACATCAAACGGGCTCCAGTGTTGTGAATTTAGCTAGGCAGGGAGCAATGCAAATTGGAAGATTTAAAAGCCTGAAGTTTAAACATCACTTTTGTTTTTCTAGGCCCTAGATATTAATATCATTGTGCAAATTATAAGTCTTGCCTATTTACGAGATGAGAGAAATCAAACATTTGCATCAACCAACTGATTGCAATTCTGAAGGCAGACATTTCCAAGTTCTCCTTCCTCGAGGCCAGTTCTCCTGGTCCTAAGAATGGCTTACCTCTTTATAACAGACCCCTCCTCAGCTGCCCTGCATGGTGTTTGAACATCTGTCCTCCAGCATCTATTTGTCTTGCTTCTTCCTACAAGAAGGAAACTGCAAATGCCCTTGTCTATGTCCTTATCACCATGCTCCTAAAATGCAATTATTAACTGGCCTTTTTGGTTTTAGCTTCTTCTTTTTTTATTTTTTTGAGGCACAGTCTTACTCTGTTGCCCAGACTGGAGGGCAGTGGTACAATCTCACCTTACTGCAACCTCAGCCTCCCAAGTAGCTGGGACTACAGCTGTTGCTACCATGCACAGATAATTTTTGAGAGTTTTGTTTGTTTGTTTGCTTGTAGAGACTGGGTTTCACTATGATACCCAGGCTGGTCTTGAACTCCTGGCCCCAAGTGATTCACCTGCCTCGGCCTCCCAGTGTTGTGATTACAAGTATGAGCCACCACAGCTGGCCTTAGATTCTTTATTCTTTAATCCATCCTGAATATTTCCAGCAACCATTTGTCTGCTAAACTATCTTTTTCGTCATGACACTTCTGTGTTCAAGAATCTGTGTTGGCTCCCTGATGCTTATGAAATAAATCCTTAATTACTCAGCTGAGGATTCAGGGCCCTCCATGTGTCCTGGGACGTGTCCCATGTTCCCTGCTCCTGGGTGCTTTCCCAATTCCCTAGCCAAGCCAGAAGCTTCTCTACCCCTCTTCACACACCACCCTCATTCGCATGTCCAGGTCTCTGCTCCTGTTGAGTCATCCACCTACAATGCCTTCTCCTTTCTTTCTATTCATTCTTCTCTTTCCTCTCCTTCTAGGGCCTGCTCAGATCCCACCTTATTCAAAAACTTTGGAGTCTCCAGCCCACTCTGAGAAGTGGAGGTTAACACTAAATTTGCTCTGCCCCAATACTTCACACACACCATTCATCAGGGAGATTTCTAACTGGCAAAGGAATTAGCTGATTATATATGACTCTTGTGTCCTTCACAGTTCTATTCAAAATGATGGGAAATATTGTGGTTGCCTTGTCTATTTATTATTACCATTAATAGAACTGCGTTCTCCACAGGTTATTAAATACTTACTATAGGTCAGTTTACATATGAATGTATATCCTTGAATACTCCCAAGCAGCTCTGCATAGTAGTGATATCTAATCTTGAAATATAGAAAACAGCAGGATAATGGGGAGGAAGCATGTATACATTTATCTCATCCCACCTTGGTCTTTTGCTCAATATGGAAAGCTTCATAGTTATCTCATTTGATCTCTTTCCATTCCATCATTAATAGCCACATAGTTTGATCCTATTTTTCAGATAAGGAAACTGAGGCTCACTGGAGTTAACAAATTGCTCCAATGCAATGACCAGTGACTAGTGAGTACAGAACTGAATATCGGATTCATGTCTCTATAACTCAAAAGTTGCGCTTTCCACACTCCATGCCCCTGCAGATGGGCAGCCATTGCTTCCTGCAACACCTCCCCTTCTCATCCATAGAATGGGAAGAATCACTCTGTGTTTTTTCAGTTTTGATCCAAAATGGAGATTGTGCTTGAAAATCTCTCAAGGACTATATGTTAGCTTTTTTATGAATACCATTTGGCTGGTATTGAAATCCAGACCCATTCTTTCAAGCTGCACAAAACAGCACAAAGCCAGAAAGAAGCCTCATCCTACTGAGACCTGTAAACATCTTTCAAATAATAAAGAGCTTGGTGGAACACTGCTTACTTCTAACTTGATGGCACATGAACTGAGACAACTGTACCTGCCATTGTACAGTACTTTAAACATATCTTGAAGTCTTAACACATAAAAGCATACTTAGGATGCATCTGATGTGCAACTGTGTGTGTGTGTGTGTTAAATAAGCAACTAGACACATTTTTCTCTTAATTAGAGTCACTGGTAAAATATGGAGTCATAAAACGTAGTGCAACAACAACAGGGGAAATCAAATTCTACCCATCAACACACAGAGAACAAACCATCAGGAGGCTATTCAGGGATTCTAGCGGCAATAGGATCTGCCTTTTTATCTCCTTCTTTCTTCACATGTGGTGTTAGTCCATTTTCACATTGCTCTAAAGATACTACCCAAGACTGGGTAATTTATAAAGGAAAGAGGTTGAATTGACTCACAGTTTTGCAAGGCTGAGGAAGCCCCAGGAAACTTACAATCCTGGTGGAAGGGGAAGAAGGCAGATCTTACACGGCAGCAAGCAAGAAAGAGGCAAGAAAGAGTGTATCGGAGAGCAGGAAAAACTACCACTTATAAAACCATCAGACCTCACGAGAATTCAATCACTACACGAAAACAGCATGGGGGAAACTGTACCCATAATTCAATCACCTCCCTCCCTTGGCACCTGGGATTACAGGTCCCTCCCTCGACACCTGGGGATTATACCTCGAGATGAGATTTGGGTGGGGACACAGAGGCAAACCATATCAAATGTGGAGCTGATGCTGTCAATGCACCGGTTTTACCATCATGTGTTAGTCTGTTCTGCATTGCTTTAAAGAAATACCTAAGACTGAATAATTTATAAAGAAAAGAGATTTATCTGGCTCATAGTTCTGTAGGCTGTACAAACATGGCACTAGCATCTTTTTCTGGTAAGGGCTTCAGGAAGCTTCTAATCATGGTGGAAGGCAAAGGGAGAGCCTTTGTAACACACTGCAAGAGAGGAGCAAAAGATGGGGAGCAAGAAAGATGCCAGGTTGTTTAAACAACCAGCTTTCGCATGAACTAAGAGAGAGGACTCACTTAACACCAAGGAATTGGCACTAAGATATTCATGAAGGAGCTGCTTCTATGATCTAACACCTCCCCCTGGGCCCCACCTTCAATGTTGGGAATTCCATTTCAAACGAGATTTAGAGAGGACAAACATCCAAACTATATCACATCATCACTTGCTGCTTCTCATCTTTCCACAGGCAAAACCATACACAGGGAAGCAAAGTGTGGCTTATGACAGTGTGTTTCTTAACTTTTACTATTTAGCAAAAAAAATAAAAAATAAAAAATAAAAATCCTTCATTCTCAAGTAATATCTAATGTGGGATCTTAGCACATAAAACAGAGGAAATAATATTTTGTTGTATATATATACATATATATATATGAATTTAAATTTTTATCAGTCACTTACTATACATTCAACTGAATGAGAAAGTTTTGATAAAAACAAAAACTTGAAGTCAGGATTATGGATGACAAGAGTGTAGTCATATGAATCTCAAGAGTCAATTCCTATATTTTCTTTTGGATGCACAATATTGAGAAAACCCTAATCTAAAAGGAATAATAAATAGAGTACATGTAGATCTGAATTAAAATAAAATAAAATAAAAAGCATAAAAATAATGTTGAGCTACAATTATACTAATCACTGATTTAGCCATAGGAATTTCAAATGCTTTGCAGAATACAGGGTGACAAGCTTTATTCTGAAATCTTCTCCAAAACACATTAGCCTAGCAATCCAACCTTACATGTGACTAGGTTCTCACATATTATCATTTTATACATAAAACATTTGAATTGTGTGTATGGTGTGTACATGGGCACATATGTGTTTATTTCAGGTTGAAACAGAATAAAGTAAGAATTTCAAGAAGTGGAAATCCAATTAATATGAAGATTTTGAGTTAATGGTCTCCACTGAACCTTAAAATTTTGGACAATACAATATGAAAACCCTGATTCTAAGGTATGGAGAGGCAGCCAAAGTGGGTCTGAGCTTAGTGTAAACAAATGTGGGCTTCTATACCAGTTTCAATCTCAGTGGTCTACACTTGGAGCACCATGACACCATAGACCCTCAAGTGACCAAGGGACATACAGCAAATGCAATTTGTCCCTCAGCAAGACAGGACAAATTGTACAAAGATGCATCCACCACGGGTCCTGATCACGCCACTTCTTTAAAACTATCAGTGGGGCCCCCAATGCATGCATCAGTCTGTCTCAACTCTGAATCTTGCTATATAACCATCTTCACAATCTGGCACAGGCAATAGCTCATGCTTTGACCCCACTTATGTTTGTATCCCTTGTCCTCTGAATTCATCTTCTAATTTATCTTCATATACTTTATTATTTAAGCAACTTCAATGTCCTTTTCTCTAAATAAATTTTCCTAACCCATCCTTACCATAAAATCTAGGCAGAAATATTGTTGTAGTTTTGTTCATTTATTATTACTATTAATACATTTGTGTTAGCCACACTTATTAAGTACCAACCACAGTCCAGCTTACATATAAATTTATGTCCTTTTATTCTCCCAGGGAACCCTGAATGGTAACAAAATTTAATTTTCTTAAGTTCAGAGCAATTATATAGCCTACCCAGATGTCAGGCATGGGCAAGGCAAAATTCAATCCCTTGTCTGCTAACTGCAAGTTCTGTCATATTTTCACCTACTATGCTGTTTTCTTTTTCTGAACTTAGTCTGCTAGACCTCAGTACATAGTTCTGGGACAGCTTTATCAAGTTGTATGGCAAGGAAGTATTCTTGTGTTGTTTGTCCCCTTCATGAAATTCTGTGAACTTTTTGAAGGTATAAATGGTGTTGAAACCAAACCCCTAGGTATGACCCATAGTTGTAGTTCAAAAAGTTGTTGAATTTAGTCTAAATGAATAGAACCATAAAACTGGTAGCTCAAAGGCACACTGTCATTGATTTAGCTACATCCAGGAAAGAATTACAAAGAATCTATCCTAGATTAAAAAAAGGTTCCTGCTTTTAATGATTATGACTGTATTTTAGTCCTAAGACTGTTTTGGGGTCTACACAAGCAATTCTCAAGTTAAGGTATTACTCGGGATGAAACAGGGTTTTGTGTCCACAAATATTTAGAAAATTCTGCATATCAAACTAATCCTATTGGAAACATTATCCTTAGCTTATTAAAGACTCTAAGAAGTAAAAAACACTAATTAGCCCCATTCAGCCTAGTATTTCTCAAATTTGTATGCATATCATAAAATTTTTTCAGATAACACCTATTAGTAGTCCTTGTATACAGTGTTCTGCAGAACCCCTTTTGCAAAGATTAGGTCTGGCCTAACTTTTTATTGATTGACATTCTATCATGTTCTGAAAAGGCTTTATGGTGCTGAGTTGTACTTCAGTTTTCATCCATTTACTCTCCATGTTCAGCAGGGAACTGAGAACCATTTATAAATTGTTCCCTTATAAATAAGAAGACTAGTTTTCCCAAACCTTGGTTCATCAGCAGAAAGCCGTCAGGGTCATTTCACTTTCCACACACATTTAGGATTTGTAGTATCAGAGTGATCTCAAGGGAAATTAAAGCCATAAAAACCCCTCCATATTAAACAAACAAGGTCCATTTAGGAATGGAGGATTAAACCGTGGCTTCTATGCCTTGCCTGAGTACTGCGCCTGGGATGGGATTTTTCCACCAATTTTTGCCAAGTCAGATATAACATAGCACATCATTCTTCTCCAGAATTCACATAAGCTCATAGCCTCTCACATATTATTTTATTTAAGTGATTTTCCTGGAAGTCAACAGAAATTTATACAAAATCTTGAGTCATAGGACTTTCTACAAAGTCCTCTATTACATGTACATAATAATTGTGATATGGTTTGGCTGTTGAGATATAATTCAAGTTGAGATTTGAATTTTCCCTTTAGCTTAGTGATCTGGGGTGCCCAAGATATTTTCCTTTCACATCTCTTCAAGTCTTAGCTCAAACGTTACCTTCTCAAATCTTATCCTATCAACTGCAACCTTGCCCTCAGGAGTCCACACCCTCCTCTGCTTTCTGTCTTTCTGAAGCACTTATCACCTTCTAAGATACCCTATAATTTAGCTGATATTTTATTATATTTGTTTTCTGTTCCCTTCCCTTCCACACGTACTAGAATGTGAGCATGATGAGGGCAGGAACATTTGTTCATTTGATGCTTACCTAAATCCCCAGAATGACTGCACCTTAGATGTTTAGAGCTGGATAAGGGCTTTGAGAGAGTGGACAAAAACTGAGAGCGAGTGGGCACTTTGGAGATTCCCAACCTGTTTATACAGCTCTGGGGTTGGGTACAGGTAGTGATAAGGACGGGTGAGTTATTGTTAATATTTCACAAAGTCAAATGCACTCCCCCCATCTATCCATTATGAGGCTACAGGACAGCCTGAAATATCATATGTCTTTGCTTCTACTTGAAATTATTCTAGCTCAGTGTGTTAACTCTGGTTATATAAACCTGATCAGAATCTTTGTCTACAAGTTACAAATGCCTTTGATTATTAGACTTGAGGAAATGAATTAATTATCATGTAATCCATGCAGATTGGTAGACGTTTTTGAAAACATGGATTCCATGGTTGGGGGAGGGGGCAATAAATGAGGGCAAGCCATTGATCTCTTTCAATTCTTTGTGCAAGATGAGGACTTTGAGGCTCTGGGAGATTAAGTGACTTTCTCAAGGTCACACCGCTAGTCACTGGCAGAACAAGGACTAGAACCTAGTCTTTGATTCCCAGTCCTGTGTTGGTACAATTAAAGGCACAGTTTGCTGCAGAAGAGACATATATATGCTATATATAACATTTGCATAACATATTACACTAAAGACAGCATCCCAACTGAGATTCTCAGCAGGAAAATAACAATTATTTAATCAGGGTTCTATTTAAATTTTTATTGTGAAGGTTAGGTTAAGATTCACTGGCTTGATTAAGGGTGCTGCCTACACATGAAAGTGTTTACCGAGCTAAGCTCCCTGGAGTGAAATTCAAACAAACTTGTAACAACCAAAGCACATTTTCATGTCCTGAAAGCCATGAATATCTTTATTGAGAGCCAAATCTTTTTCTTAAAACAAACAAATGGGTATCCTTATGGATAAACTATAAACAGAGTCTGCCAAGACACGAAAAGTCCTCTCTCTATGCCAACAGTGGCATTTCGTAGTGAGTTTTAGTCTTTAAACCTAATGAATATGAATATACCTAGATACACAAAATGAAAAGCTTCTGTGTATTCAAGAGCATTATCATGTGCATTACACTATTTGATCCTTAGAATAATCCTGCAGGATTGGAAAAGCAGATATTATTATCTCTGTTTTAAACATAAGGGAGCTGAAAACACTCAGGGGGTTCAAAGATCGCCCCAAGGTCTCCCGGCTTGTTAGTGAAGGAAAACACTAGAATGGGATGGGGCATTTATCCTCATGCACCACAGTGCCCCTCACGGTGCAGCACTTTATTACTGAGAAGTGGATGGGGGAGGAACACTCCATGGTGTTTCACTGTCCCTCTCCCACTGATAGCACCAACGACCTGAGACTTGAGCCAAAAACAGGAAATGGTTTCCATTTTACAGAGCAGGCAGGAAACTAGAAGAGACCCTCCAGGATCATCCAGTACTGTGGAGTGGAGTTGGAAGTATAAGGTGAGGCTGAGCTCTGTTCTGGCACTGCTGCCTTCTGTTCTTGCCTGGGACATTGTGCGTGGTCCTTGAGCTCTGCAGGCTCGGCTGGGAGCTGAGCTCTTACTGGGCATGTGGTCTTGGGCCAGCCACTCCCCACTCTGAACCTCTGCTTCCTCATGGGTAAGATAGGGCTTGCAATACTTACCTCCTGGCATTTTTATGATGGTCAAAGGAGAAGAAGTACCCTGGAAGCCTGGCTCTTGGTCTGGCAAGCAGAGGGAGCCCATAAAGTAAGGACTCACTGACCTTTGTGGGTTCATCATCCATTCATCCAATATGTATAGGGGATTTCCTGCAGCCCCAGCCCTGGGTTAGGTGATATAGGAACAAAGCAGAAACACAATCTCCTCACTGAAGACTGGATACACACATTGACATCCCACGACTTAAAAATCCCTGGCAGTGCTACTACTAATTTTTTAAGAATAGTAAAGGAAAGGTATTGTGTGATCAAAATATCAGTAAATAATGTCGGCATTCTCAGAAGTACAAGAAGCAAGTAGAGGAGCTATTTGGGGTCACCAGACCCTGACACCCCAAACTATCCCCAAATCACTCAGTCTGGCCCTGTAGATGAGAGACAACAGGTTTCTAGCTGCACCTCTTCCACCTGCCCTTTTGTTCCCAGTTCTTAGCAATGCCGAGGAAGGACTCTTTCAGCCATGCCTCACTGACCCCCGCCCTGATCTAGTCTGCATGCCTAGGTCACCAGAACCCCTTTGCAAAGCTCCTCTGCCAGTCAGGTTCAGGCCTCCTCTGCTCCAGGCCGCAGCTCCAAAACATGCTTCTGTCTCACTGACTTTCACTTTTCCTCTCTCCTCTCTGGGAACTGAAGTTTCTTTAAACAGACAAGCAATTACTGGCGTGTTATCCACACTCGACTGTGTGTTGGTACAACACCCGCTGATGTACAGTAGCAGGCGGCTTGATAATGGGACATATTTAAGCTGATTGCCACTGGAGATAAGTGATGCCTCTGAAAGGATGCACTTTTGTTAAACTTCTGAAGGCAGAGGGGATGGGGAAAGTTTTATTATATTTTCTCTTTTATTTAAAAAAAAATAGCGGCCCTTTTGAGAATGGCTACACCTCCCCCGAGATTCTCATTTCAGATTAGGCTATCAGGTGTATGGTGCAATTGGAGGCTTTGGCTTCCTCTGAAGCCTCTCTGTTTGATTGTCAAGCCTTCCACAAGATCCTCCCTGAATGACTGACACTCCTCACTGACACTCCTTCCTTGCTAGCTGGCTGGCTCT
The DNA here is from genome assembly GCF_009761245.1 of Sapajus apella. Lineage (NCBI taxonomy): Eukaryota > Metazoa > Chordata > Mammalia > Primates > Cebidae > Sapajus > Sapajus apella. Next base: position 23,434,865 of record NW_022436961.1, on the reverse strand, counting down.
GTGTCCTTGATGATAGCTCTATTAAACTGAGGCCTCTCTCTCCTCTTAACTCCTCCCCTTTCCCTTCTCTCTTTTTCTCCTATTCTCTTCTTCACATCCTCTCTCTTTTCTTGCTCACATTTTTCTCCAGCCTGTTTCCCCCTTCTCCCCTCATCTCTTCCCTTCTCCTGTTGTCTTTGCATTTCTCGTCGTCTTTCTGAGTCTATGCCTGTCTCACCTCCATCTCTCTCCTCCCTGGTCCTACTGCAATTGCTTTTTTCAATCCCCTGGGAAAGCCTGGCCTTGGGTAGGCTGTTAGGGTGCTAGGATGGTGAGTATCGTCTTCTTAGAGCAAGAAAACTGGGCAGAGTCACATAGGTTGCATGATTTGCTCACCAAGAGCTAAATCTGAGGAGGAAGGCAGGTGGCGAAGGGCAGAGAAGAGCTCAGTAGGTTGCTGGAAGTTGGACTAGGAAGATAAAGGGGAAATTTGGGGAGAAGACAGCTGAGTCAGGGAGACGCAAAAGGGAGCTAGAAAACAAAAGAGATGTTGGCAACAACTGCCTGACGTCCGAGCAATAACAAGGGAAAATTCCATCAGTTACAGATTGAGCTGCTCTCCAGCTAGTCACCACACTGTTTAGATACAAAGGTACCATGGAGAAAGCAAAGCACCAATCAATCTCTTAAAGGGGCCACTTGCTGGCATGTAATATCCGGATAAGTGGCAGTGGGAGACAGGTGATGACCGCCTTACTGTGGGTTCTTTAGTCGGTGAGTGGATAGGAGCGTCTTTATAAACACATTACACCTCATGGGGAGTAGGGAGAAATTCAATTAGGTTCGAATGAGAAAGGTAACTTGAATATCAATTAATTGTCTAATTGAAGATAATGGAGACCTGAGGGCACCCTGCCAGGTTGATTCCCATACCCAAATCCAGAGATCTTCTCAGGGATTAAAGACGAAATTTAATTACACATTTCTATTAGATTAGATGCTGATAGCATTCGCCAGTCTGAGTTAATTACATAGTTAATTACACAGCCAATAACTCCCCGTTCCTAATAACCCTGCTGGATGCGGGCTGGTGCTGCAAAAGGGGGATCCTGTTCCTGTAATGGGAGCCCTGGGAGCCCAAGGTGGAGGGAGATGCCTTCAGTGAGGGGACATGTGAATACTAATAGGGAATTATTCTAATTGTCCCTTGTTCTTGATGAACAGTAAATTATTCTAATAACATTTACCATTGTATCAATTCATTATCTAAGGTAATTACGAATGAAGGGCTTGTGGGGCCTCTCCTGTGGCACAAACAAGGCTGCACTAACTGGGATTGTCTTCCTTTCCCACCCATGTCAGGCGCCTCCAAGGCAGCCTCCTCTTCTCCTTGTTCTCCTGGACCCATCTGGGACTGAACTTTGCACTTGGTAAACTACTTGCCCATGGCACATCTTCTTTGATTAGAAGCTGAGCTATGAGGTAGGTTTCAGTTTTACTATTTTATTATCTAGGAGGCAAAGGGGGCCTTGGACTGGGAGGAAGGGCATCCAGTAATTTGCCCAAGGACATAGGTCAGGCAGAGGTGGTGTTGCTCACTGGGGTCTAGGTTTGACCCCAAAACTCCCTCTTGTCTTGTGCACTTCAGGGCCTCTCAACTCAAAATACTTTTTTCTAGTATTGTCTTAGTCCCTTTGGGCTGCTGCAGCAGAATATGTAGACTGGGTGGATTATAAACACCAGGAATTTTTTTCTCAGAGTTATGGAACATAGAAGCCCAAGGTCAAGATGCTTGGAAGATCTGGTGTCTGATTAGGGCCCACTTTCTGCTTCTCAGAAGGCTATTTCTTATTGGTTCCTCATATGGTGGAAGGGACAAGAGAGCTCCCTGACGTCTTCATTTATAAGGTTACTGATCCCATTTGTGAGGACTCCATCCTCATGACCTAATCACCTTCTACAGGCCTCAGACATAGAGGATTAGACCTGAATTTTTAGAGAACACAGATGTTCAGTGCATAGCGGATTTTAATTCAAGGTTGAGTGCACTTGAGTTTTAGGTACAAACTAAAACAGAATTCAACACATCTGGTTGGCTGCCTGATGGTACAACTACCCAGACTAAAATATACATTATTCCCAAGATTTCTAGAAACCATCTCTCAGCTGGGTCACACAGGGACATAGAAGAGCATGTGTGGAAGGGACAGTCTCCTAGCCACCTGCATAGCTGCTCACCTAGGCCACAAATAGCAGCACCCCTAGTGAAACGGACAACATAGGATGTTTGATCTATCATAACTACTTTGTGTTAAAGAGGGAATTATATGAGAAAGCCTGTCATCGACCAAAGGCAGAGAAGGGAGAGGAAAAGCCTATCCCACAGCCTTCCAGAAGTTTCCTGCAGGCAGTACACATCGGCAGATGCCTAGTGAGGCAGCCCAGACCAATCCACATGAAATGGTAAACACAAACACATTAATGATCAACAAACCAAGCAACCAAAATAAAAGCAGCTATGGTTTCCAAACACTTCAGACCCTCCACTCAACACGTTTATAGATATATTACCTTTGCTTATGGCATTTCCTCTGCCTTTGCTTCACTATCAAGATGTAGGTCTTATGAAATCATTTCTTTTGCCACAACATGGGTGGACTTAGAGATTATCTTAAGTGAAATAACTTAGAAAGTTAAATACTGCATGTTCTCACTTACAAGTGAAAGGTTCATATGTGCACATATAGTGTGGAATAATAGACACTGGAGGCTCAGAAGGGTGAGCAGGGGGGAGGCGGGGGAGGGATGAGAAATCGCATAATGGATACAGTGATGGTCACAGTAAAACCCCAGACTTCACTGCTACGCAATATATCCATGAAAAAAAAAACTGCACTTGTACCCGTTAACTTTATACTTATAAAATCAATCAACAAATTAAATAAGTATTAAAAAGGCATCTGTCGTTCAAAACTCTTCTCTGAAGGATGTCCTGATGCTGTTTTTCTTTCTTCTACCTCTCTCCCTTACACAGGGTCCTGTCTCATGTAGCACAGGGCAGCGTGATGTCTGCTGGTATGCCCACTACCCCACAGAGAGGGAAATATGTGAGCCTGTCAGCTTTTTCTTCTCCATCTACGTCCAGAATGGCCTCAGCATATGGAACATACTCAGGAAGTATCTGTGGATGGAACTTTCTGCTTTGCTGTAGGTATTTGGAAAATTGTATATTCAATCACACAGCAGGCTTACCCAGACTGGATTTTCCTCACTGAGGTTTTGATGATATTGTTATGGCCAGCACAGCCACTCCTGGACGTGACTCTAGAAAGGGTTTTGATAGCCAACAGGCTTTCAGAGCTCTGCAGTCTTTGTGCATCAATCATCAGGGGAGTCTTGGCAAGGTTGAAATTGGGGAAAGGGGCTGTTCTGTGTGAGGTGTTCTTCCTCCACTTCCATCTCCCTATCTAGGCTCTCCACCTCCTTCCTAGAACCTGCAAGGCTTTCCAGCTTCCTGGTGCTGTATGCTCCCTGGGTACCCAAGCCTTTCATCTGTGTCCTCTCACCTTTTCTCCCAGTGAAGCCCATCCACTGAGCAGGATCTGATGCTGAGGATTCTATCCTCAAGCTTTTCTTGCAAAGCTAACCTCCTCAATGCCCTATATGGCAAAGGATCCTGTTTTCTGTTACAGAGAGTCTAATAGTCTCAATGAAGATTTAGCATTAATAGTTAACAAAACCTCAGAATGCTCAATGCATTCTTTGCATTCAAACAAAAGCTCCTTTAAACTCCTTAACTCCCTGGCTGTCAATGAGGATGGTACCATCCCTACGCTTCATATAGAAATGGTTCAGGAGTTCTGGATTGTCACAATGACTGGCTAAGTCACTATCATTTAAAGGGCTAAGAGCAAGGATGTTAAATGTTTTGCACTGCTGAGTGCAGTCCTGAAATGTCCTACCCAAACTGGTGATAGCACTTGTTTAGGAGACACTGCACTGAAAGTTGGGGTGAAAAATACCAACTGCAGCAGAGTCCTGACAGAGAGAGGGGAGCTGCTCATTTGGAGGAACAAGGAACCTCTTGAGAAGTGGTTGCTTATCATACCTCCATGTACCCAAACCTGCTTCACAGCCTTCTCTAGTCAGATTTAGCACTTGGTGAGCAAATCACACAACCTATGTGACTTTGCCCAGTTTTCTTGCTCTAAGACAATATTCACCATCCTAGCACCCTAACAGCCTCCCCAAGGCCTAGTTTTCCCAGGGGGTTCAGAAAAGCAATTGCACTAGGACCGGGGAGGAGAGAGATGGAGGTGAGACAGGCATAGAGACTCAAAGATTATGGGAAATGGGAAGACAGCAGGAGAAGGAGAGAGATGACAAGAGAGCCTCCCCTGACCCTTCCCTCCTCTATTCCCGGGCCCTGGTCCGGAGTAATGCCATGTGTAGCATCTCTACTGGTGTGTGGTCTCTCCAGCTAAGGATAGAATTGGGAAAAGAGACTCAAAAAGCTTATGCTCCTTCTCAACTAACTCTGTGGCCTGAGCAAGGCTACCACAGGGAGGGCAGTCTCGTGTCAGGGTAGCAGGGTGGGCGACTGCAGTTGCTAGATGTAGCCCAAGGGTCCCCTTCAGACCAGTCGTGGATGTTTTAATGACTCACTTGACCAAAGGGAGCACACAGCAGCTGTGCATTGAATCCTGCTCAGGGAGCTCTCAGTCATTTGGAAAAAAAAAAAAATCCATCTGGAGAGGTTTACTTTCCAGAGGGAAGTTACAGAGAATCGCTCCTAACCGACATTTCAAGTATGCAAGCTAAAGCCATCAGTCTGGAGGGAGGCAGCTGGTCCACACCTCCTCTGCTCCAGGGGCCTTTCCAGATAGGTGGGGTGTAAGCTCAAATCTGCCCCTCTACAGTTGATGGATGAGACAGCAGAACAGAAGACACAGTATTCGGGGTCCTTGGTTTTGAGCAACTGAAACTCATACTAGCCAAGAAAGGAATTCATCTACAAGGTATTGGGTACTCAAGCGATTTTTCAAAATGCAGTTAAGGCCAAGTTCAGAAAACAGTACAAAGCAAAGAGAAACTGCAAAGCCATAGCCCAAATCAGACCATACCACAGCCAAAATCAGACCTCCACTGCCATTGCCACCCAGCGAGGCTGCAGGCTGCTCTGCCACACTGAACACTGGGTGTACCACTGGCTCTACCATCATCCCAGCCCCTAGAGAGACCTCATGCTGCTGCCATCACCACTTCCAAGGCAGCCACACTCTGGTCCTTGCTTGTTTGTGCAGCAGCTCACAAGTCAGGTAGATGCATGTGATTGGCCAAGCATGGGTCAAATCCCTGCACTCTATTTCAAGGGAAGCTGGAAATGTGCCTGGTCTTTTTAGTGTCTATCATAGAGGGGATTCTGTCTTCTATGGCAGTACATATGATAGGAGGTACCCCAAACATTGGAAAGATATTCAGATGCTAGGCTGCCAAAAATGGGCAAATATTTACTGCCCCCCAAAACCCATAATGCAAGTGGCTACATAAATCGCTATTATAAGAAAGGCATCCAGACCAGTCATGAAGTAAAGTCACTGGTACTGATGATCAAGACAGGAAAATATGGACATTAGATAAAATACTAAATTCTGGGCCCTCAGGCAGAGACAACTGAGAAAATAAAATTTTTCTTATCCTCCCCTCACAGATTTGAAGAGGACCTAAATTAACTAAAATCACTTGCCTACAGTGACATTGCCAATTAGGAACAAGCAGAGACCAGAATCCACCACCCACCACCGTGCCCCAAGCACAGTTCGCCAGGTGCCCCACCAGCTTTGTCAGTAAACACTGCCCAGTCCTGCAAGAGGCAAGCCCTGAGCATCCTCACTGAGAGAGCACAGACCTCTCCCTGAGTGTGTTGCTTTCATCCAAAGCTCAGTCTATAAGAGGGTTGAGCAGTTTCATCTATGCTGGGGTTTTTTCTTCTTTTTAAAAAATGTTTTATTATACTTTAAGTTCTGGGGTACATGTACAGAATGTGCAGGTTTTTACATAGGTATACATATGCCATGGTGGTTTGCTGCATCCATCAACCCGTCATCTACATTAGATATTTCTCCTAATGCTATTCCTCCCCTAGCCCCCCCACCCTTGCTCTGTCACCCAGGTTGCAGTGCAGTGGTGTGATCTCAGCTTAATGCAGTCTCAACTTCCCTAGCTCGGTGTGATCCTCCCACCTCAGCCTCCTGAGTAGATGGGGTGACAGGGACATGCCACCATGCCCAGCTTAGGCTGGTTTGGTAAGAGAACAATGAGCCAGTATAATGCATATGGATGTGCTGAATTGAATTACTGTTCCCACTTCTTCACCTTTCCGTGTATCCACACCCTTCCTGCGGCCTCATCTTGAGTCTTGCATATTTTTACTTGCATATTTCTACTTATATCTCTTTTGCCTCAGCTATCACCATGAGGATATGCCCCACATAGCAAACTGGCTCAAGCAGACTCACAGACAGGTGGAGCACAGCTTTTCCAGCAGATCCCAGCCAGATCAGCTGACCACTGGCCACGCTGCAGATGAGCAAACAAAAATAAGCCATTACTGTCTTAAGCCACAGAGTTTTACAAGTGGTTTGTAATGGGTTAATTACTGACCAATACAATAAACCCTAGATCCTTTTTTAAACACCTGACTTACTGTTTAGAATCCAGCAGCCTGGAAATCAACCCTCTCCCAACACACGCACACACATACATGCACATACTTTTGTTCACACACGTACTCACACATTCACACAAAGCACAACCAAGAGAAACCTCGAGTTTGTGGCTCCTATTCTACCAAGAGCTGGAGGAGCTCCTATGATGTACCAGAAACCACTCCGTGATTGGCTTTCTAGCTTTCTCTCTCTACTTCCAACCCTTTGAGCATCTCTCTTGCACATTTCATTGATTGTCAGTCCAGGGCCTGAAAGCACTCTACTCCCAGCCATAGAAAGAAGATAAGGAGAACAGCAGGTGTCCAAAACCATGATGTGACCGAGGATCTCCTGTCACCTATAAGTCAACAGCCAACCATCTGGTCACTGAGGTTCAGTGGCTGCTAGAAAATGCCAAGTGCTTCTCAGTATCCCCAGAGGTTTCTAGATAAGGGGGTCCTGAGGGCTCGGGGCAAACATCAACATGGACGTGCCGCAGAGATTGACACCGCATCTTGGGGAGGAGGCCCAGAGCGTGAGAGAGGGGAAGCAGCCAGTCAGAAGACAGCTGTATGCTGGTGGCGACAGTGAGGAGACAAATGAACAAAGCAGTGTGGCATCTCAGCAGCATATGCACTCCTGGTCGTGAGCTGAGTGGGACGTCTGACGCAAGCATTTTATCATCACAGAGAGCTAACCTACAGCTCGCGTGTGCGTTAGAGGCTTGAAACGAACTCCATAAACACTGCAACATCCCACCACCCCCATGCCTATAGCCATGCTCCCTGGTGAAACCTCTTTTTTGCTTTATCTTCCCTTACTAACAGCCTGAGTCACAGGCAGGTAGGAACCTCCTGCCGGGCTCTGTGTGGATCCTGGAGAGCTGGGAGGCTGAGAGAGGATGAAGATTCTCATGGTGATCAGAGCACCTGATGACTGAGCCTACCCCAGATCTCTGGGAGCTCTGAACCATGAAGGGAACATGAGGAACATATTCCAAGCAAACACTTTATCACTGAGAGACAACATATTGATAATGGATTCCGGGCAGCTGATTTCTCAATTTGGGATGCAGTGAACGTTTTAATAAATTCCTTTGCTGCTGAGAAAGTAGAGATCCCAGGTTTCTGAAAGCTGGCTGCAGAGGGAGGGCAGTCCACAGATTTCTGCTAGAGCATGCGGAAGGAGGGGCTGGACTCCAGCTGACCCTGGGACTCTGATCTGGGATTTGAAAGAACTTTTGCCAGAGGAAACCTCCCTACTTGACTCTAAGTGTCTGCTAATTAGCAGGCATTTTGTATCTTACCATTGCCTTTCCATACATTATTTATTCCAGCTAAATCCTCTTAACATTGTGAGATCCTTCCTCTCTTGCTAAACATTTCAGACTATGGGGTTAGTATGTGACGTGACACTGGAAAGCAGAAATGAAAATGACGAATCAGTAAAGGATGGGGCTAAGGGGTGGCTCCTAGCTGCTGCTACCTTTTCTCTCTAGGAGGAAAAGCTTCCCATGGGTCCTGGGCAGAAGAAATTTAAGAAGCACCTGTGCCATTTATGAAAGCATGGCTGCAGCCTGGAGGAGAGACACTGGTGGCAGAGGCTCAGGAGGCCAGGGATGTTTCATGAACTCTCAGTACTGGAAGTTTCTCATTTTATAACCAACGACTCTAAGGCCCAGAGAGGTACAGTGATTTGCCCAAGGTTGAACAGCAAATGAGATTATACCTCAGGCCTGCCTTAAAAAAAAACAGTTTTATTTTACTTTCACCAGACCACTTCTTCTGATTTGGGTGGTAAGAGATGTTAGGACCAAATGCTCCTTCTTGAAAAAAGCATTGCTTAAGAGTCAAACAGGCCTTGGCTCAAATCCTAGCTCTGACACTTATCAGCTGTGTCACCTTGGACACTAGACTTAACCTCTCTGTGCCTCTCCTTTCTCATTACCAAAATGGGGTGGTTATCAAAGCTGATCTCAAAAAGTCACATAAGAGGAGATAATGCACGAACTCCTTAGCACAGTAACTGAGATCTCCTAAGCTAATTATGGAGTTTTAATGATATTCCAAGCAGCACTCCGAGTATTTTACATAAATTATTTCATTTAATCCTAACAATCTCTTATGGTAGGAACCGTTACTCTCCTCATTTTTACAGACAAGAAACCGAAAGAAGCATGGAATAGGTAGGGAGCTTACCTAAGGTCACACAGCCGGTACTTGGAAACGCCAAAATTTCAACTCAGGCAGTCTAAGGAAGCACCTTGCATTGTTATACTCTTGCACTGCCTGAATCCAGTGGTCATGATCATCCTAGGAGGAGAGGAACCTGGGAGTAAGAATCCTAAATAATTCTTCCTGCGGCCTTTTGATCCTTCTCTTTTCTTTTCATCTTATCTCTGGGTTGATTCCTTATCATCATCAATGAAAAGAGTTAGAATTAGAACAAGGACAATCCCTAAGGCCATCAAACACTATAACTGTTATCAAAGACCTTGAGTTTGGTCATAAGCCAACAGGCTTCAGCTGGAGCTGTCCTTTGTCTGAGAGTAATTTGCACCATTGAGGAAGAAAAAGAAGCAGTGAATGAGTGATCTAGTAGTTAGAGAAATTAACCTAATACTTGGGGTTGAGCTGCCCTGTGGTATCTGGGGCAGCTGAATAGTTCAATGCCTGGTGTCCAAAGGTCATCAAAATCAAGCATGCAATTTGGCAATGCAACTTCGGAACCCCAGCAGGAGATGGCATCCTTGGTCTAGGTCCGGGGTGCCAATAACAAGTAACTCCTGTTGTCATTCTAACTCCAAGTCTGATGGCAGACCTTGCTAGCTGATCACAGCACCATTTTCTGCTGGGTCTATATATGGCCTCAATATTGTTCCCACCTACCTGGATCTGGCCCTTGAGGAGAATCTCATCTGTTACCTTTGTCCTGAATGTTTGGAAGTAGAAGAAGCAGAATCTGATTGCAAGAGCATAGCTTGACTATGAGCTTAGGCAAGGCTGGAAACTCTAGGGCAGAGTCCCATTCTCCTAAGGAACTAGAAAGAAGGTGAGAATAGATTTGAGGACAAGATGCTAGGGAGAAGGAATATGAAGAAGGCAACTTAGGCAAACAGGGCTGAGTCTCACCTAACCCATATTGATGTGCTTAGATAGCAAGACCTACTTTCAAATACCTTCCAGAGGGCTGGGCTAACATCCCTGATGTACACTTGCACCTGTCCTGGGGAAGTTTCATCTTGCAGCTGGAGGTATTAGCCAACTTGACTATGAGTATCTAGGGTAGGCAAGGTGGAAAAGATATGGCATGAGCTGACTTTGGTACCATGGAGACACAACCATGCCCAGAGGTCTAAGCCTATTCCCAAGTCAGCCACAGAACCAACTCTCTGGTTTAGCCTTGTTGTTGGCATGCCTCGCTGTGGGGAAAGGGAAAAGTTGCAGCAAAACTAACTGAGGTGGCTCTGAAATTTGAGGCAGCCTTTGCCATACCAAGGTAAGAAGTAAAGTTCTCTTTAAGCCAGTGGAAGCCAGTCAGTTAGTGATTCAGAGCATGGATTCAGTTTGATCCTGTTACCTGGTAACTTGAGTAAATCACTTACCCTCTCTAACCCTCAATTTTGTCATTTATAAAAATTAACAATTCTAAAAGACTTGTCTTAGGGTGGTTGTGAACCTCACATGAGATAGTTATACTAAATGCTTAACACAGTAGTACACACAGTGCTTAAGTATTTCTATCAGTGAAGACTTTAAAGAGAAGGTGGTAGTGGAGATGACGGATGAGCATGTGTATTGAGCATTTACTATATACTCAGATCCTAGAGAGACAGGATCACCACATATCACAAGGGGGCCACATGGAAATAGCACCAAGGGAGTGTGCTTAATGGAACACGTGGGGATTCAGGAAGGAGGGAGGACCTGCAGGCAAATGCCTTTACTGAGGGTCAGGTTGGAGAACACAGCAAAAGGTGCAAGGGGATTCCACTGGTGCATGTGAACGTCACTAGGTTACAGTCAGGGGTGTGCAGGAAGAACTTGTGGCAGAGGTTAGCTTTATCACCCTGGTGCATCTGACACATGGGCAGGATGCTCACAGCCAGCTTATGGAGATATTAAGGCAGCAGGAAGATATGAAGTTTTGAAATTTGCAAGACAACATTATTCTAAGTATTTTACATGTGTTACATATTTAATCCATACAATAACAAAGAGAGGTTGATCGCACTGATGACTCTCATTAATGGACTCCCTCCTTCATTTTATTTTGTAGCATGGCTTTCTGTCCTAAAAAAGAGAGTCTGTTTTCCTACCCTTTGAACCTGACCTAAACTTAGGTCTTGATTTCACCAGAATACAGTGGTAGAGCTGATGTGTGAATTCTAAGCCATCCATGCATTCTGTCTTTGGGAATCCTGCCTTTGCTGTGTAAACAGGCTGAGACCATCTGAAACAAGCCGTGAGCACAGTTGTTCTAGCTGATACCTCTAGACAAGCAGAGAGCCAGTTAACTTGCAAGCATGTGAGAGAGGCTCAGACAAGATCAGCAGATCCACCTCCCTGACCCCAGATGCATAAATGAGACCAGAATATTGACCCCACTGACCTGGAGAGTTATAAGAAATAATAAATACGTGTATTTCAAGCTATGAAGCTCTGAGACAGTTTGTTATGCAGCAATCACAAGCGATTCAGTAAGTTTACCAAGTGAAGTTGAGCAAAAGAAGGTTAAGCAACTAAATCACCCAACACTAGTAAGTGTTGGAACTAGGGCACTATCTCAGGCTATTTAGCTCCAGAACCTGCCCTTTGAATCAGTGTGCTACAGCAATCCCTTAGAGATACCAGCTTTCTCCTCTGCTGTAGAAATACATCAACGATTCCCTCATTTCTAAAACATTGTTTAAGCAAGGATGCAACCACTTCTCAGTAGATTTCTCATTCTGAGGCAGTCAGACAGGAGTTAGGGGTAGCTTATCAGTCCTTGCTGAGATAACTCAGTCCAGTCAAGAGACTGGCAAGGTTTCAGCCTGGCTGGATATTAAGCACTGTATGTTTACTAGTGAATATTTACTACTTTATATTTGCTGCTTTAACTTACCACTTTATATTTTCTATATTTAGAAATAGAGTTCTACGGTCTTATACTTGATGGTTGAAGCATTGCATTAATTGGGATAATCTAGTCTTGCTCATGGGAATAAACAAACATTCAAATCTCTGTGGCTTGATACAACAAAGGTTTATTTCCACTTGATGTCACATGTTGATGCAGATCAGGTGGTCATGCCTGATAATACCTGAGAAATAGCAAGATCTATGTAAGGGACAGGCCTGAAAGTGCCTTGCATCAATTTGCCCATGCCCCATTGGCCAGAAAGTGGACCCAATCTAACTTCAAGAAAGGCTGAAAAATGTAGTCTTCCTGTGTGCCCAGGAAGAGAACATGGCATGTCCACCTATGGCATTGTCTCTGCCAAAGAGATCCTAGGCATCAACTTTGCAGATGCCCAGGACCTCTAGAGCTCCTATGTATACCTGGGTCTCTGGTAACAAGAGGCAACTGGGCCTGAACCCCTGGCTTAGCTCCTGCTGGCTTTCCCTGAAGCAGACCTTATTAGAGTCTGACTTTGCTGAGCTTCCAGGTCACAAGTTAGACTTAAATTAGCACGCCAACTGCCTTAATTTCTGACCTGCCTCCTGTTCCCCACCCCATTTCTTTGATTGTCTTCCAATACTGAGGCTTCCCAGGAAATTGACTTGATGAGGTTACAGGTCCTTACCTTCCCCATCTTTAAATGCCTAAACAGACACACAAAGTATTTCACTGTATTTCAAAGTATTTCACTGTATTTCTGACTCACAGCTCAGCAGAGAGCCACCAGGTAAGGATGTTCTGCATGAGAGACCATCACTTAGCCCACCCTTCTCAACTTGTGGGTGGAGCCCACACTACTTAAAAAACTTGCTCAAAAGCAGAATGCTTTCACTCTTGGCAGGAGTAATGAGGACATCCATCCTAGGACTGAAAGATGGGGTTTGTGGGTGGAGGAGTCCAAACACTGGGCCTTGCCCTGTTCGCACCACCCCCTGTGTCAGCATCCCCAGCACTGACCAGTGTATGTCACTGGTAGAGGCTCATTAAATGTATGTTTGCTGTTGAGGAAGAAAAGAAACTTTACAAGAGGAGTGTGAGCCCGCTCTAAATTACTAGGCCCAGAGAGGCATTAAAATGAGGCAGCAGTCCTCTTTTGTAGAGGGGCCTATGCAAAGTGGTTCTGTATGTGCCTGGTGAGTGTTTAGTAATTCAAATATGGATGGGAATTACTGACCCTCTTTCCTTCTCTTTTTTTGAGGCCTGCTAATGACATTTCCTTCTTGAGGTTGTCCTGAGAGGGTGAGCTGATTGCTGCAGCCTAGAGGGAAGTGGAGAGAGGGGATGGGCAGGTGCCCGTGGAGGTGCTGGGACCACAGAGCACCCCTCAACCAAGAAGATGAGGTATTCAGTGGGGAACAATGGAGAATAACTAGGGGGAGGAGGATGTGACAGGCCTGTTTCCAAGGAGACAGCCTCACTGCGTTCTTCCCTACACACCCTATGTCCCTCATCTACTCTCCCTCTAGAGACACCAGGCCTTCCACCCCCAAGGCCACTGAATGATATTCAAAGCCAAGACTCCTTCTCCCTCTCTGGTCTCACTGATGGACATGTGGCCTAGAACAAGGTCAACAGTGGACCTCCCTCAACTGTGGTGGGGAAAGGGAGGCTTCACACACAGCTCAGGGTCATTTTTTTCTTGGGGAGAATTAGGCTAAAATGAACACTAGAGTAACCACAAGGGCAAGGATGTTTTGCTTTAGTGGAAATCGTGACAACCATAAGGGGAAAGGCAATTGGCTGGAGCTTCCTGAGCTTGCAAATGGGCTTTTTAAAGGCCCAGTCTCATTCAGTCCTCAGATCCATTTCATGTATGAGGATATCGAGGCTTTAAAATATCAAGGAACTTGTCCAAGATCACACAGACAGTTCTAGTAGGAGCAAGTCTCAGACTCAGGACTGGCACAAGCCCAAGGTCCACTCCATCCTGTGGTGTAGAGGGAGGTGGTTGTGTTGACTGGGTGCTGGGTGTGAGTATGAGTTTGTTTTTAAGGAATGAGCCTGCAGCAGTACAGAACCTTCCCCCAACCGCATCAGGAGGCCCAGTCATCTCCCCACCAGTTTGACTCTGCTTCTTCCCAAACAAAAGTGTGTGATCACTGGACAATTTTTGTCCTGTGATGAGTGTTTTGTGTCAGTGTGCACATGTGTGTGTGTAGCAATTGGGATGAGGGTAGGAGTTGGCTCAAGGCCACTGTCAAGTATGGATGAGAGGTAGGACAAAAAAGATAAAGAGAAAAATTACTGATGCTGCTTCTTCTAGCCTGACTCAGACCACAGAAATGTCAGGACAGAAATGTCCTGAGAGTCTGAAGCAACAAGGTGGAATCTGTAAGGACTTAATTATAGTTGCTCTTATCACCGCAGCCTGAAAGACCTAACAGTTTCCTCCGGAGCCTGAATTGTTCACGGAATGATGGAAAAAGACCAGAGGGAGAGATTGGTAATGGCGTCTGTGTGTGCTCTTGCCAGGACCAAGAGCTCGTGCCAGCCTACTCTATTATTTATCATCTGGAGAGCTTTTCAGGAATGTCAAGGGCTTCATTATCTTATGATTAGCCTTGAGCTCTGGCAATTCCAGGAGCGAGGTCAGTTCCATTTCAGGGATGGGATAAACAAAGGCACAGACTGAATGACTTGGAAAACATTGGTTTGAAGGTTGCACTGTTTTAAAACATTTTTTTGAGTACCAACCACACACCATGATCCAAACAACGGTCCCAAATGTCCTTTATGACATGCGCTGGCCTGAGAGTACAGGAGCTGTACTGGGCAGTGTGGTGTGCTGACAAGCAACCCCTACATCTCAGTAGCTTCAAACAGTGAAGGTTTCTTTATTTGTTTACTTATTTGGTTGCTTTATTTGCTTGTTGCAAGTTGTCTGCGAGTTGTGCACCCCATTATTCTCATTTTAGGACTCAGATATTGCACGATTTGAAGTGTTGCTGGCCACTGTGATGCAGAGAGAGTTTGAGGAATTGCATGTTGGCTGTTTCCACCTAGAATTTTCACAGGTCACTTAGATCACACACCACTGGCCATACCTAACTCCAAAAAGCCAGGCAAGTGCAGTCCTATAACACACCCAGAGGAAGAATCAGATGTGTCTGTGACTAATACTGATAATTACCAAAACAGGATATATTTCTGGGCTACAGAATCATAGAATATTAGAGATGAAAGAAGCTAGGAGATCATCCAATAAATCTGTCTTAAGTTATTAAAGACCAAGTCTCAGAAAGGACATAGTTTACTCAAATTTGCAGTAATCTATCTTGTTGTTTCCTTCCTTAAAAGCCTTCAGTGTTCTCCATCACTCTTGGGATAAGGAACAAACCCTTCATATAACCCACAGTCACCCAGCAGGGTTGGCCTCTGCCTGCCCCTCCAGCCTCACCCCTTCCTATTCACCTTCCTGCTCTCTAATCTGGGCACAATGGCCTTCTTTTAATTCCTCATATCTGCATTATCCTCCCACCTCACGACTTTGGTTCTACTCATTCCTTCTCCATAGTAGTCCTCATCCCTTGTCCCTTCCCCTTGTAGATTCTTATCTCTCCCTTCTCACCTCACACCAAATGTCACTGCGTCAGGGAAGCCTTTTCAAATTCCCAGATAGAATCAAACTCTCTCATAGGCATTTTTACTTCTCCTCCATGGCTCTTATGGGGTTTATTTGTTGTGTATCTGGATATGATAGGAAAGTCTTCCTTCTCCTCTAGCTACTATGTAACCTGCATGGATGCAGGGGTGGAGTCATGTCTGTATGTTCACCTTTGTGTAAGAAGAAGGTCTATGGATGAGATATTGGCAGTTACTCTGATCCTGTTTCCTAAACATGGATGAGATATTGCCAGTTACTATTAGGTGTTTAAGTACTGTGGGTTAAGTACCATGCCACACTTCTATTTCACTGAGGATGCACACAGCAGGGACAATAGAAATCAGATGGCTGTGAATACCACTAAGCCATGAGCTGATATTAGGTTGATGCAATTACTTTTGCACCAACCTAATAAAAGGCAGGACAAATTCCTTATTCACCTAGCATCCCCAGCGCTTACCAGTGTCTGCCACTGGTAGGAACTCATTAAACATATGTTTGGTGTTGAGGAAGAAAAGAAACTTTATCTGAAGAGTGTGAGTCTGCTCTAAATTACCAGGCCCAGAGAGACATTAAAATGAGACCGCAGTCCTCTTTCTAGACTGAATGTCGCCACCAATAGCTGTAAATTAACCCAGCAATGCTGTATGCTGGACACCATGACTCATATCCTAGAGTTCAACAATGTACTGCCAATCACTCATCAATGTCAATGCTGTAAACCTATGAGGATTCCTGACAAACAACCCTTGCAATCAACTCCTCTTCTGATTCTTCTTCTTTTCTTTAAAAACTGGAGCTGTTCCTTCATTCTCTAGAGTGGTTTCCAATGTGATCTGGAAGTGTTCCCAGGCTGCAGTCCTCAATCTTGGCCCAGATAAACTCTCTACCCATATTAATTTCACCTGTTTCTTTCTTTAGGTCAACCCTATTGTCATTGAAGTCCAGAAAAAGTAAAAGCCAGGAGGCGGGTTTTCAGCGAGAGTGTATTGACAAGTGTGAAGTATTTTCCTTGCACACACTGCAGGCAGTGGTCACACAGGAGGCAGGTGCATAGCTGGTGCTTGGCCAACAGAACTGAGCTACAGGCAGATAATATCTACCCAGCCAGCCTGGAATGTTCCTCACTGTATTCCTTTGGGCTATAGTCTGATGGATTGCAAGTGAATTAGCTAGTGTATTGCAGGTGGTTAGTTGATTTGAATAACCATTAATGCTTTGGATTGCCATTAACTTTTTATCACCCATTATCACCTTGGTGTGAATTACTAATCAAAGACCAGGACCCTGAGGTAAAGGAACAGGAAGGACAGCTATGAGCTGGCAGGATGAAAGCAGACAGTGGGTAGGAGCCATGGGTAGGAGCTGGGCCTCCTTGATTTGAGTGGCCACTTTCTAAATACCTGGGGCTGGGAAAGAAGAAGCAGGGGGGTGGGGGTGGGGAGACACACAACACCAGGCATGGCCTTCCCCTCACCATCTGCAAAGGCTCAGTCTAAGGTGGGAATCTAGTGCCTATTTTGCAATGTTGGCTCAAACAGAACATGATCAACCAAAATTTCAAATCATAGCCCTTTGCTGAGAACAATGAATTTATCTCCATGAATCACCTTCCTTAAACCTTTACTGCAGTGGGAAGTAGAAAACATTTTAACTTGAGCATCTCATCTTCCCTTCCAGCTTCCTCTCTCCTCTCCCCTTAGCTCCTCAACCTCATGGCCCACAGAAAAGTTATCTAGTGCTTCCAGTTGCCCCATAATTAGTCCTGCCTTCCTGATGTGTCTTCTTTATCAACTCTTGTACACAGAATGGGATGGTAAATTTTAAGTGTCAACATGACTGGGCCATAGATTGCCCAGATATTTGGTTAAATATGATTTCTGAGTGTGCCTGTGAGGGTTTCTGGATTAGATTCACACTTGAATTGTTAGACTGAGCAAAGCACAGTGCCTTCCCCAATAAGGGTGGACCTCAGCCAATCTTTTGAAAATCTGAACAGAATCAAAGGCTGAGTGAGAAGAAATTATTTCTCTCTGCCTGTCTTTGAGCTAGGACATCAGTCTTCTCCTGCCTTTGGACTAGGACTAGGACTGGAACTTACACCACCAGCTCTCCTGGTTCTCAGGCCTTTGAACTCAGACTCAAATTTATACCATCAGCAATCCTGTGTGTTCAGTTCCAGTTTGCTGGCAGCAGATCCTAGACTTTTCATCCTTCTTAAGTCTCTCTCTCTCTCTCTCTCTCTCTCTCTCTCTCTCACACACACACACACACACACACACACACACACGCACACACCCCTACCTTACATCTATTGCTTCCAATTGCCTGGAGAACTAGCAGGCAATGGAGAACCAACTGGTGATGGCAGGGCTGACCCTGCCTTCTTCCTCTTAATTCTGATAGCAGTGGCTGGTTATTTTCAACCTGCAGACTTAGTCTGGTCTACATAGAGACTAGGCCAATTCAATGGTAGA
The DNA here is from genome assembly GCF_009761245.1 of Sapajus apella. NCBI lineage: Eukaryota > Metazoa > Chordata > Mammalia > Primates > Cebidae > Sapajus > Sapajus apella. Next base: position 23,416,935 of record NW_022436961.1, on the reverse strand, counting down.
TCGTTGACCAAACCAGCATCTAGTTAGACTTACGATGGCTGAACACTTTCATCTCTCAGTGACTTGGAGATTTTCTTCTACCACATCAAAGCTTGGCTTTCTTCCAGGCTTGTATTCCAGTTCCATTATGACCCAGTGGCCTAACCTGGGCCGCATATTCAGTATCCCCATATTTGGGCTTCTGATCCTTGCTTTTAGACATTCTAAATGCCTATGTCCCCACTGTTAAGCCTGGGCTAATTCATCTCTGCTTGGAGAGATCATCAAAATGGGATTTTTCCATGTGGATCTTCTATAAACAATGCTCACAGCCCTCCTGAGTTGATCCTTGAACTGACATTAGACTCTAGTCCCTGGCTGCAAGCCTAGAATACCAGTTCCTGGACAATCCACTGTTTCTAACCCAGCTCCACACAATCCTGTAGCTTTTCCTGGCTTCCTGTCCCAGTGTAGCCAAAGCCCTGGCTTTATCGGTGTATTGGCATATCGGGATTAGATTTAGGGAAGTTTCATTTTCTTAATTATATTCTTGGAAAGCTTAAAGGAAGATACAGATGGGTTAAGGAGAATTTTTTTTTTTTTTTTTTTTTTTTTATGGGAGAAAGCTCAGGGGTGAGATTGCACTTTGGCTTTTTGGTATCATTTTGTTAGCACTTTTGTTATAGAGCTATAATTACATACAGTAAAATGCACAGTTCTCAAGTGTATAGTTCAATGAATTTCGGCCTATGGATGTAGCAACTACCTCAAAACCCCATGTAACCAAGACCTCAATCAAGATATAGAGTATTGCCATCATCCTAAATTTCCCATCCTTTCCTTTCTAGTCCCTCCTCCTCCTCTCACCCAAAAGGCTATCACTATTCTAATTTCTATTTTCATAGACTAGTTTTGCTTGTGGCTGAGCTTCATGTAAATGTTATCATACCTAAGTACAACTTTTGCATCTGGCTTTAAAATTTAATTATTATGTTTTTTAGACTTACATATGTTGTGTTGTGTATTATTAGTCCATTCTTAGTTGCTGAGTTATATCCTATTACATCACTATGTTACAATTTAATTATCCATTCACCTGTTGTGGACATTTGGGTGATTTCAAATATTTTGCTATTATGAATAACACTGCAATAAATACTCTTATACAAGCCCTTTTGTGGATATATGGTTTTACTTGTTTTGGTAAACATCTAAGAGTAGAATTACTGAATCATAATAAATTTCCAAATTGTTTTCCACAGTAATTGTACTATTTTATACCTCAACCAACTATGTATGGAATTTCTAGTTGTCCAACATCATCTTCAACATTCTAAACTATTAATTTTATATATTAAAAAAAGCTCCTGAATTTGTTGATCTTTTGAATGGCTTTTCATGTCTCAATCTCCTTCAGTTCAGCTCTGATTTTGGTTATTTTGTCTTCTCCTAGTGTTGGGATTTGTTTGCTCTTAGTTCTCTAGTTCTTTTAGTTGTGATGTTAGACTATTAACTTGAGATCTTTCTAACTTTCTGATGTGGGCATTTAGTTCTATAAATTTCCCTCTTAACACTGCCTTAGCTGTGTCCCAGAGATTCTGTTACATTGTATCTTTGTTCTCATTAGTTTGAAATAACTTCTTGATTTCTGCCCTAATTTCATTATTTACCTAAAAGTTATTCAGGAGCAGGTTATTCAATTTGTATGTAAGTGTATGGTTTTGAGTAAATTTCTTAGTCTTGATTTCTAATTTGATTGCTCTGTGGTCCAACAGATTATTATTATTTCAGTTCTTTTCTATTTGCTGAGAAGCATTTTATTTCCCATGATGTAATCAATTTTACAGTATGTATCCTGTGGCAGTGAGAAGAATGCATATTCTGTTGTTTTGAGGTGGAAAGTTCTGTGGATGTCTATCAAGTCCATTTGATCTAGTACTGAGTTCAGGTCCTAAACATCTTTGTTAATTTTCTGTCTCAATGACCTATCTAATATTATCAGTGGGTTATTAAAGTCTTCAATGTTAGCAAATGTGTTGTAGAATCTCATTTTGATTTTTAATTTTCATTTCGCTGGTGATTAAAATTGTTGAGAACTTTTTATGTGCTTATTAACTAATAGTATGTATACTTGTATATACTTATAAAGAAGATTTTTCTGTATTCTATTTGTATATACAAGTTTTTTGTATCTTTTTTCTGTTTTTATTAGGTTATATTTTTATTACTGGTTTGTAGGACTGGTTTATATGTTCTAAATAAAAGGTCTACATTACTATTGTTTTCCTTCTCATCAATGGCTTCCTTTTTATTTTTATTTTTTCTGTTTGTTTTGTTTTTCCTTTTATTTTTAAATTGTCTTTGTTTTTTCAGAAAAAGTTAATTTTGACAAAATTTAGTTCATTGTTTTTTCTTTTATGAGCTTTTATTATTCTAAGGCATCTTTAGCTACCCATGGATTACAAAATTATTATCCTGTGTTTTTGTCTGGAGCTTTATAGTTTTTGTCTTTATATAATCTGTCTATAATCCATCTCCAGTTAAATTTTTTTGTATAATGTGAAGTCTAGGTCAAATTCATTTTTTTTCTTATATAGATAACAAGTTGACCTAGAACCATTCATTAAAAAGACATTGTTTCCCATAGAAGTGAATCATCACTTTTGTTAAAAAATCATTTGACCTCTTACGAGTGGATCTATTTCAGTTTTACTGATCAATTTGCCTACACAAATGTGATTATCTCATTGTCATGGTTATTATAGCTTATTAGTCATTCTTAAAATCAGATAGTATTTATCCTCCAGCTGTTTTCATTTTTATGAATATCTTGGGCATTATTTTGAAATTCTATATAAACTTTAGTATCAGAATATTTATTTTTATAAAACGCTTGCTAGGATTTTGCTTGGCACTGTTTTGAATCTATAGATCAATTTGCAGAGAATTGACATTTTTATAGTGTTGTATCATTTAACTCATGAGCATGGTATATCTTCCTGTTATTTAAGTAGTATTTAATTTTTTGTCAGTAACATTGTGTTGCTTTCTTTTTAGAGGTCTTTTACATCTTAAATTATTTTTCAAGAATTGTATGTTTTTTATGCTATTATAAGTAGTGTTAATTCTTAATTTTTTTCTAATGCCGGTTGCTAGTATATAAAAACATAATTGTTTTTTGTATATTGATCCTGTATTCTTAGTCACTACTGAATATACTTATTAGATCTAGTATTTTTTATTTTTGTTTTGTTTTCTTGGGAGATTCTTTTGAATTTTCTATATATGCAATTATGTCTTCCGCCAAAAGCATAGTTTTACTTCTTCTTTAACAATGGTTGCGCCTTTTTACTTTTTCTTGTCTAATTTCATTGGACAGGACCTCTAGTAATATGTTGAATAGAAGAGCAAACATCATGCCTTGTTTCTAATCTTGTACATTTTAAATATTTTTCTATTAAAATGATGATAGTTGTAGGTTTTTAAAATATATAACCTTTATCAAATTGAGGAAATTCCCTTTTATTCTTTTATTTGTTATAAATGAGTGTTGAATTTTCTGTGTACTTTTATGCATCTACTGAATTGATCTTAGGTGTTTCCTTTTTTGCTGTTGTTGTTAATATGATAAATTATATTCATTGGTTTTCAGCTGTTAAACTAACCTGACATTCTTGGAATAATCTTCACTTTGACATATCAGACTTCTAATATAATGCTGCAAATTGATTTGCTAAAAATTGTCAAGAATTTTTATTTTATCTGCAGGTTCACAATAGATATTAGTGTTTAATTTTATTTTCTTGTAAGGTCTTTATCAGGTTTTGTTATTGCAGTGGCCTCATAAAATGAACTGGAACATTATCCCTCTAGCTTTTGTGAAAGAGTTTGTGTAATACAAGTATTTCTTCATAAAACATTTAAGTGAATTTTACAGAATAGCCACCTGGGCTGGAAATTTTCATTGTGGGATTTTAAATTATCACTTAAATTGCTCTATAGATCTAGGCTTATCCAAGCTGCTCTCTTACTATCAGTTTTGGTAAGTTTTGTTTTAAAAGAAGATTTTTCATTTCTTATTTGTTGTCAAGTTTTTAGTACACAGTTGTACATAATTTTCCCATATTCTTTCAATATGCATAGGCTTTTTGGTGATATTCCTTTTTTACAATTTCTGATTTTGTTATTTTTCTCTTTTTTTCTTGATCTGTCTTCTTAGGGATATTTAACTTTTTTAATCTTATTCAAATAACTGAGTTGGATTTCTTAACGTTTTTCCCCATGTTTTGTCTCTCTTCTATTTCATTGATTTCTACTCTTTGTAATTGTTAATCTTTATAATTTTCTTCCTTTTACGTACTTTTGCTCTCTTTATTCTGGTTTATTAAGGTGAAAACTTGTGTCAGTGATTTTAGACTTCTGTTATTTCCTAATAGAAACAATTTACAATACAAATTTGCGTCTTAAAAGTACATTAGCTGGATTCTACATATTTTAATGTTACATTTTATTATTGTTCACTTCAAATATTTTTTACTTTTTTTATGTATGTTAGTTTTCTATTGCTGCTCTAACAAACTGTCACAAATTTAGTGGCTTAAGACAATACAAATGTATTATTTTACAGTTCTGGAGGTTGGAATCTGAAATCAGTATCATTGGTCTAAAATCAAAGTGTTGGCAGGCCAGCACTCATTCTACAGACTCTAGGAAAGAATTCATTCCCTTGCCTTTTCCAGCTTTGATAAGATGCCTGCATTCCTTGCCCTGTAGCCCTTTCCTCCATTTTTGAAGCCAACCATCTACCATCTTCTCTTCTTTCTGATATATCCTTCTGTTCTTATGTCTTCTCTTTCTGGCTCTGATCCTTTTGCCCCCCTTTTAAAGGTCATTTGTTGTTACCTTGGGCCCAGATGAATTATATAGGATAATATCCCTATTATAATACATTTGATCATATCCATAAAGTTATTTTTATCACTTAAGACAATGTATTCTGGGTTTCAAGAATTAGGACATAGACCTCTTTGCCAGGCCATTGTTCTGTCTATAGTCTATTCCATGCCATATTCCTTTTTTCTCTTGTGAGTTCAAAATATTTTCTAATTTTCCTTATGACTTTATTAGAAGTACGTTATTTTGAAAAACTTAGCTACTAACCTAAATACCTGGATTATTTGGAGATCTGCTTCTATTGAATGTTTTATATCTTGATTTTAAGTTCCTTTTCTCTGCTTCTTTGCATGGCTAGAAAATTTTTTTATATAAAAGAATCATTGATGAAACATTTTAGAAGTTTATATTTAACTGGGTTAATTTTTAAGAGAAAAGTACATTTAAAGCATAAAAATATACATTTTAATACTCAGGTTATATTTCTAAATGTTAGACATAGATAATTTGAGATAGATGGAGATTCTACCTCATTAAGAAAATCTATTAGAAATGATCTTCCAAGATCAGTTATCTCCCAAGATCAGTTCTGAATCTATCATATTTTATTTCTGCATCGTCCACTGTCAAACCCATTATGTGTGTCAAAATAGCTAGCCATCTTGATGCTCAGAAAGCCTGGTTCTCAGTCCAAGTGGAGGTTGGGCAACTAGATAGAGGAAAAGGGAATGCATGTGTCTATCTAAAAATACTGTTAATGTAATGAAAATAATGGCCTTTAAAAGTGAGGTTCTGGGGAATTTCACAGATAGTATCTTGTCTAGTTGAGGGAGTCCAGCTTATCACTTTAGAATAATGGAACGAAGGCTATTTTAAAGTTATAAAGTGAATCTGTTAGTGTTGATTGCATCCAAAGCATCTGAAAATTAGAGGCTTAAAATAACAGCCTTTTATTTCACTTGCGATTTTGCAGACCACCAATTTCAGCTCAGCTGAATAGTTAATTTTGTCTCAACTCACAAGTAGCCTCACTCATGGGTCTACAATCACCTGGATTATCTGGAGGCCAGCTGACCTAGGATGACCTCAGCTGAAATGGCTTGCCTCTACCCTGTCTGGTCTTTCCAGCATGCTATCCTGAGCATGTTCACATGGTGGTTGAGGAAGGTTTTAAGGGAGAGTGGGGTGTCCACGTCCTTTGAGGCCCTACACTTGGAATTAGCACATTGTTACTTCACTGCATTTTAATCAGTCAAAGCAAGTTACCAAACAAGCTCTTATTCAAGTGGAGGGGAACATAGTTTTAATTTATTGATGGGGGAAATAGCAAAGTCACATTGCAAATGCATATACACAGGGAGGATTAAAAACTATAGACATTTTTTAAATCTAATATATGGAAAGGAGAGGTATATTTCTGAAAAAAAAGTTTTAGCTTAGAAAACGTTGGAAGGCTGTGATGATGTTATTCCACCTACAAAAATTAAAAGCACGCCACTTTATAAAAGCTTCTTGGAGAGATAGCATAGTGTAATAAAAAGTGTATGGACTCTGGAGTCAGACAGATCTGAGTTACTGGCTGCATTGCAATGGGAAAAGACATTAACTCTTTGAAGTTCATAACAAGTGAAACTAGAATTATCAATACCTACTCCAAATGACGGCTGAGAATTAATCAGCTAATAGTGCAATATGTTTGGTGTATGAAAATCACAGAAACATAGTAACATGGCCGTTACTCATTCTGAGTCTAGTTTTCACCTCTGTTCCACATAGATGTCTCTCTTCCTTGAATGCTTATTAGTTACAGCAGTGGAGAGCTGGAAGGAACACAGAGAACTTTTATCCCTGATCTTCAGTTAGAGGTGAGGAAACTGGAGCTGAGGTAGAATTTCTCCAATGCCTCATGGCTTAACTAGGACTCAAACTACTAACTTCCTTTATTTATGACCTATAACTAGCTTGATATTTTTAAGTTTGTGTTAACGTTCTCCTGTAGCTTGTGAGCTGCTTGAGAGTAGGGATCACACCTCATTTTTTAGGTATCCTCCCTGCACCTAACAAAATGGCTGGCACAGAATAAGCACTTTTGAAATGTGATTGGACAACTAGGTATGAAGAGTAAAGGGCAATAACATCTTGCCAGGTATCTGAAATTGTCAGGGAGATGGAAGTTATTCATCGGCATTTTAAAAATTAAGATAACAGAAAGTTTTATTTATCTATTGTATTCTCTAAGCTGACTCTCAGGTTGGGAAGAAATACTAGGTTGGTGCAAAAGCAATTGCAGTGTTTGCCATTACTTTCAAAAGCAAAAACCGTAATTACTGTTGCACCAACCTCATAAACACAGACTCAAAAATATCACTAATCAGTATAGTTCTGACTAAAAATTTACAAATACTTATAGGGGTCCTGTAGTATATATATTTTGGCTGTACCTCTAAATTTACTTTCTCCCTTGTCCAGCATGCCTAGGAGACAAGCCTTGATAAGCTATTATCTAGCTAAGGTGACCAACTGTACCAGTTTGACTAATTGTAGCACTGAAAGTTCTGCATCTCAAGAATACCTGAATTTCTGACATGCTGGGACTATTGTTCACCATATTCCTTGCCTCTTCCCTCCTTGTTGGGTTTGGCCATTGGAAGCTACCAGCAGGAGATCAGAGATTGGGGGCAGATTAAGATTGGGATATTTTTCCTGGGCTTCCTCCCTGCTGAGTCACTGCTGGTTCACCCCTTCTTTTTACCAAAGCCACAGTTTTTGTTGAATGGCCTTCTCCAAATAGCTACCCTTCCAAGGTTCTGCCAGCCACCACCTGTTCCTTCAGGCCCAGAGGTGGCAATGGCTCCTCTGAGCTGCTAGACCCTGGGATTCTTCACTTTCCCATTTGCCTCCTCAAATCACCTGCAGATCTTTGTAAATCTCCCTTTATTAAATTCTCCTCTAATTTGTGAAAAATGCTACTCATTTTCAGATGAGATCTGATTGACACTGGTGCAGTCTCCTGAGACCTGTGCTTGATACTGTGACAGATATAAGAAAGGTCGAAAATATGGGTCCCATTTACACTCCACTGGCAGGAAATAATTTGTAATAAAGTCATTAGAAAGCAGTGGAACAACATCCAACCGTCAGTTCTCTTCAGCTGTGAAATAAGGGAATTGAACTCAAAACATGCTTTCAGAGATTCCACAAAGCAAGAAAATATTGTCTTCCAAAATGTTTATCTCACTAATCATCTTTATCACTGTCTTACTGGTATTTTATTAAACATATTAAAAAATTTCAAGGTAGTTTCTGGCTCCAACACTGTAAGACTGCTGACTTCTTAATGAAGTGTTAGATTAAATAACAATGTTCAGGGCTAGCCAAGGAGAGCAGCATGCAGAGCTGGTTTGACATTGTCATGGATGGTGCCAACGAAAAGTAGTAGTAGTCTGGAATACAGAAAAGCCAAAGGGATCAGGACATTCCAGGTTTAAGCCAAGACTATGAATTAGAGCAAGACATGAAAGGGAGGCTTGTGGAAGGCAAAGAGTCAACAGAAAAGCTGGTGTGATTTGTTTAGGATATAATATCACGGAACTGGATTTCAGGAGCCTCCAATGCCAGGACACTCTGAGAGGCATAGGTGTCCTGTTGTCCTGGGTCAAGCAGGAAAAACAAGACATTCTGAGAGCATAAGGTGTTAACATAATCGCCTCCCTTCTTAAGTGGAATTTTCTTTCATTGTGTGTGTTTGGTGAATTCACATAAAAATAATAGGAGGTCACATCTCGTATGTTCCCATGGAAGCAAAGAAGATCTACAGAAGATAAGGCTCCTAGATGGGTGTGTTATTTTTACCAGACCCAGTTTGGGGTGCCATTACTTGGAGGGAGACCTCAACATTAAGGTGATTTTTCAAATCTGTGATCTTCAAAGGGCCTAGTTCTATCACTTAGAAAGACCCTCCTCATCTCTGTTTCCTGGAAGAGGATTTCCATAGCAGGGAGGTTCCCCTGACAGAGTTATTTGGTGACTGTTTACACATTTACACTATTAACATGCCATTTAGGTGTAAATAGAAATCAGCCTAGGGAAACACATAATTAAGTAGCAGCAACGTGCAGTGGGTTTTAAAAGGGCCACCAGTGAGGGGTTAACTGCGTCCTTGTATGACACCAAATGCATTAACGGCCATGCCAGACAGAGGCCTGCAGAATCACGAAGCTCCCAGAATGCAGCAGGGAGGCCAGCACTGTGGAGTTATTCCCAGATGACACGATTTGAATGTCATTTAAAGTTCACTTTCATTATTTTAATTGTCACTGTAAAAATTTCCCATTCAGGACTGATTATGTTCTAAGAGAAATCAGAACTTAAATTCCAATCAATCATAATTGAACATGTTGTTGCAAGTGGCATAGAAAGCTGTGGCTCGGATGTGATTAAGACAAGTAATACTTATTTGTGAAAAGCTGCAGGGAGATTTAGGAGCAAGCAGGATTAATTCTGAATAATTTACATGGCCAAAGCTATCAGACAAGGGATGGAAATATTTTATAGATGACCCTGTATGCCCAGAGCAGTGCAAGGCTGCTGCTTGGAGTTCAGCTAGGAATCAGCAGGAACATGAATGACAAGAGGCAGCTGCCTTGCATCAAGTCATGAGCTTCATCAGGCCATCTGGGATCTGGTCTTGAATCTTGTGGTTACTGGCTAAGTGAAGGGAAGGCACCCAACTTCTTTGAGTCTCAGTATCTCCCTCTGTAAAATTTCTGCCCTAGACAATTTAGAACAAATTATGTTTTAAATACCATCATGTAAAAGCACCTTGTAAAACAAGATGCTCTTGAGTGCTAACTTAAATTTTTATTCATTATTGGCTACACAACAGGGATGACCTTGGTCCAGAAGTGGATCAGCTAAGCACCATTAGGGTGGACAGAGGATGGCACTAGTGTGGGCCGCAGGGGAGCCAGCCCAATACAATGTGTCTTATTATTGAGTCATTAGGTCCTAGGGTCAGAGCCCTAGCCAAGAGTGGTCTCCATTCTTCCTGCCTGTGTCCTTTTCTCCCCCTCCCTGCCCAGGTCCACCTGTGCACATGGACACAGGCTAGAGGGGCTAGCCTTGGATTCTTTCACTGCATAGAATTGGGAATTAGGCATAGAGTGTCTTGTCACAGAACTGGCACAAAACTCAAGTCCCTTGAACAGACGGGAAATGAAACTCACAGGCTTTGGAGTTAGGCAGATCAATTTGTCAAATTTCATAATCTCGTAGGCCCAATATTTGGATCTGGAAAATAGGGATGAGAGCTACCTCATGGGGCTGTGGAAGGATAACCCAGTACCGAACAAGCTGCAAGCTGAGACATCAGTCACCACCTGCGGAGGTCTGTCCTGCAGACCCTGACTTAGCAACAGATGAATGAATACACGCACACCCAGTACAGTGATTTGAGTGGGCTAGAGATGGTTGTCAACTGCTTCTGGAGGGCGACTGCAGCTAACTGACGATCACTGGCTGCTCCTCCTCACATTTATTCAGCATAAATTTAATAAAAGAGGTTCTAAGTCAACATGCTTGTGGATAATTAACATGGTTAAAAGAGTGGTTTTACAAATGATAAAAGGTCTTGGTTGCAGGGCCCTGAATAAACACCATTAATGGGTAATTTCCCTTCGACCTCCCTCTGAGATGGCCATCCAACACTAAGTTTACATGAGTAAAGGATTTAAAGTAGGAAAAAAGGAAAGTGGGGCAGACAGACTTAAATGGAAAAGCTTTTATTATTCTAATCTTTACCCTGTGACTTAAAGTTCTAACGTAAGAACTGGCTGCCTTCAGCCAGTCTCACTGAAAACTTTTGGACTTCCAGAAGATTTGAGACTATAATCTATAACTTCTCTACATTTCCCTTAATATTTTGCCAGCTATCCCGAGTGAATCCCAATGGCAAGCTCTCACAAATTGTAGCTATCATTGCAACCCTCAACTCATCAACAAAACTTTAGGATTTGTTCAAGGATTTCAAAATGGAAGCCAATGAGCAGTGCACCTGGTTTCTGCTTCCCAGGAGGTTGGTGACAGATGAAGTGGCCATGGGCCTGCAGTCCCTTGGGGCTGAACCTAGACTACAGGGTATAGAAAGGGAGAGTGACAATCTGTTAACAATTCTGACTTCTTGCTCCACATCCTGGTGTCAGTGGCTCTTCTCATGGCAGGAGGCAGGAAAGAGAGCAGGAAATGACTTCCCTGCCTAAGAGGCACCAACAGCCTTTGGTTCCAGAATCTCCCAGAAAGAGGAGAACCCCCGTGTCTTTCCTCTCCCTATTTTCACATATAAACCAATTTCCTTGGAAAGAAAAGTCAGGGGAACTGGTAGGAACATAATAAGGGTCTCTAAAAACAATGTTTCTCCATTTGAAAAATAAACTATGTCTTTAAATGCATTAACTCTGTGGGGAAATAAATATAATAAACCAAATTCAATCCCTGACAAGATTTGTTTTCTTATCTATGTAGAATCAATATACTTGTTGCAATTATGTCTTTGAATAAATCCTCCTAAAGTCTTATTTTCTCATAAGATTTCCTGCTGTACTTATATTCATTGCATTTATTTTCCATCTAGAGAAATTGTTTCTTGCATTTTTGAGCCATCCAGTTTTCTTGAAAGACACTGAACCGCACCCTCCATCCCACCCCACCCCCACCCTTTAGTTCCTGCTCTCTAAAAGGCTGTTTAGGCGACAATTACTTTAATTGGACTGTGGGATTTGCACTGATGAAAACAGTCCTCTTTGGTGGAGGGGTGAATTTTCCAGCCAGGACTGGCCTCTGACTGCTCCTCCTTTCCTTGGTCCTCACAGGGTGACGTGGGAAACTGCAGTTCTTCCCTCTCTAGGATGTGAGCACGTGGCCATTTTATTAAGGGATGGATAGTGCTGCTGCAGTGAATTCTTCAAATAGGAATACTTATTATATTTTATTATTTATTTATTTATTTATTTAGAGACAGAGTTTCACTCTTGTTGCCCAGTCTGGAGTGCAGTGGCATAATCTTGGCCCACCACAACCTCCACCTCCCAGGTTCAAGCAATTTTTCTGACTCAGCTCCTGAGTAGCTGGGATTACAGGCATGTAATCCCCACCTGGCCCAGCTAATTTTGTATCTTTAGTAGAGGCGAGGTTTCTCCATGTTGGTCAGGCTGCTCTAGAACTCCCAACCTCAGGTGATCCACTCACCTCAGCCTTCCAAAGTGTTGGGATTACAGGCATGAGCCATCACACTCAGCGTATTTAGTTTATTTTGTAATGGATACATGTGTACTCTTGGGTCTCCTATCCTTGCCAAGCTTAGGAATTGGATTGCATCAGGCTAAAGCTCAGAGAATCTTCAAGAAGAGCCTGTGCACCCAGTCCGCCAGGCCCTGGTGTGGTGGCAATCCCGTAAGGGTGCCAGCAGCTCCCCTGATACCTGCACACAGTAGGTCCTCACTAAAAAGGTCACTTCCCTCCCATTGCAGAGAGCAGGAAAGTGATTCAGAGAGGACTCGTCCCAGTATCAGCACTGCACTTGGATTTGTGGCTCCAGATGCAATGTCACATGTTAAGCAGTTTTGACACTGGTGTCCAGGCAGCTTCATGACTTTCCTTTCTCTCCTACTTTCCAGGTCAGGTTACAGAGGCAAAGCCCTGTCTCTCAGTGTCTTCTACATTCTCCCCAAGGCTGTTTTCCACAGGTCCTTCCTTCCCTCCCCCCATTCCCACTTGATCCTCTTCCAAGGCCTTGCCCCAGTCTCAGAGGAGGAAGCCAGAGCTGGCCCAGCCCTCCCCACCTGCCTGCTGCACTCCAGGGCACGCTGCAAATCAGTTGCTGGCTTCAATGATTCCACTGAGTGATTGCAAAGACACCAAGTAAGCACTTGCACCATCTCTCTCTTGCCAAATGTTGTTGACAGTGACAAGACAGGAAAAGGCCATCGGCCCAGAGAAGTCCAGGAGGCAGCAGTACAATTTGAGGAGTGGAGGAGACAGGAGATGAATGAGCTGCCAGAGACCCTGGAGAGACAGGAGAATTTGACTTATTTACAGTAAGGAGTCAGCTGCTCTGAGTAATTTTCTCAAGTTCCAAGTCCAAACACCATATTGAATGGAAGTGAGTGACCCTAGCCACTCAAAGAAGACTCAAAAGAAAAAAAAGAGAGAGGATGCTCAAGCTTTCAACCCTTCCTTGTCAACCTCTGTACTGAGGGGAAGAGGAGGCTGGCAGGGAAAGGGGCTCTGGGGGTAGCCTAATGTACCACCCACCGCAAAGGAGACTTTCCTAGGCTGGGGGGGTTACTCTCCCACTCCTCTTTGCTGATTGGTGAGTATGACTCAGGCCGCCAGGGGCTACAAAGCCACCAGGCTACAGGGACCCGGATGTGGCCAGAAGCTACAGACGACTGGGGTCACGTCCTGCAAACATGAGAGGAGCTCACTTCGGTATTTGTAAAACCCTGGGTGGGATGCCCCTCCCCACATAGGAATTCAGTAATTATCACTGGGAGGACATTTGCTATTCATCTCTGTTCAATTATTCACCAGCAGGAAAGGCCAGGCATGCATGGAAACCCAAGCAAAAGCAGTTAGCCAGGTCTTCCCCAGTGTGGGAGGCCCCAGCATTTGGTGAAGACAGGACAACACGAAGGTACCAGGTGTCCCTCCTTCCAAACTCACCCAAGGCCTCTGAATCTACTCCCAGGAAAAGCAGGCTGGGGTTCAATGGAAATCTCACCATGGGCCTGGGCTTGTAACATGGAAGTGGAAATTTTACCCTTGCTTAAAGATCCTCTGGACTGGGTGCTGTGGCTCACACCTGTAATCCCAGCACTTTGGGAGGCTGAGGCAGGTGGATCACTTAAGGTCAGGAGTTCAAGACCAGCCTGACCAACATGGTGAAGCCCTGTCTCTACAAAAAATATAAAAATTAGCCAGGCACAGTGGCACGTGCCTGTAATCCCAGCTATTCAGGAGGCTGAGACAGGAGAATCACTTGAACCCAGGAGGCAGAAGTTATAGTAAGCTGAGATCGTGACACTGCACTCCAGCCTGGGCAACAGAGCAAGACTCCATCTCCAGAAAAAAAAAAAAAAAATAGAGTACTCAACTTCCTATTAAAGAATAAAGGAAATACATTCCCTGGATTAAGTCCTGTGTCTTGCAATACAGTGGGAAAGGCTCCAGTCCCCAGGCCAAGAAAATTCATAAAGATTTTTTGTATCTGGCTGTCATTACCACCTAGTGGAAGAAACAATAAACCCTTCTAATTCCAGAAAAGCATACATTTCTGGAATCCTTTCTATTTCTTCCATACTCCTCACAAAGATCTATCTAATTCAGCACCAGTTATCTCTGCGGTGTTGCACCAAAATTGTGATTGCCGGTGGTGCAAAGAGAATGTACTGTCCAGAAGCACATGGCTTGGTAGACCGAGCCTTGAACTTGGAATCAGAAGCCTTGGGTTTAAATTCGGTGTCTACCACTTACCAACTGGTGACCTTGGGCTGTTCCCATTACTCAGTTATTCTCCCTGCAGCTCTTTGAGATAGATGGTATTATCCAGATTTTTTAGTTGAGGAAATACAGATGCAAAAAGTGCTGGAGGGCAAAACACTGAGCAATGATAGCTTTTGTTATTAAGCCATGAAGGTCGTTTTTGAGTGGTGGGAATGAACTTTCACTAAGCCTTTCCCCTTCTTATGCTCATTCCTTGTTAAAGGCCATGCTCGCCACACAGGACCGGCTCTTGTGTGGGCAGTGTGGAGCCAGTGTCCACCCAGCCCACAGGGTGCTTGAGCCTGTGGTGTAAGCTACCAGTCAGGACCCGAGAAGAAATCAATGTCGCATTAAAATAACCCAAGGAGAGCTTAATATAAAGACTATTTACAAAGGTGTGGGCAGGATTTAGGGAAATCACTACAGATAGCCAGCCTCTCAAAGTGAGACACTGTGGAGCTCTGACAGCCCCACCAGGCCTGAAGCAGCCACGGAAGGAAACCGTTCCTGGAACCTGGAAAATGCTGTGTCTGGCAGGACCTGAGACCTTTGGGAGAGGGATGGAGTCACCCACTGCCACCTCACATGGAAGGAGTTGGAATAGGAAATACACCTTCATCTTTCTCCCTTCTCACTTTCTTTAGCTGAATTCACCCTGAAACAAGGGAGCCACTAATGAAGGTCTCTGTTCCTGGGCACAAAGCAGGTAAAAAGTGGAGACTGGATCAGGAGAGGCCTGCAGAAGGCACCCCGCATACTAGTTGACTGGTAACTCAATACACACCCTATGCAAAGCCAAATGCGTTTCCATAAACATCGCCCAATGCAGGGCAACTGATCAAAGGTCTCCAGCCTCTCACGTACCTCAGTGAATGGATCAGTTATTTCTCTGCCATTTTTTCTGAAGCTCAGATGTTGGAAACCAAGTTAATAAATTGGACCCCTAGCAGTGAAACCCCAATGGCCTCTTTTTCGGTGCTCAATCCACTCAAATCATCAATGCCTCCAACAACGCATGTTTGTACTTTTCTCCTGGGGACTTGTGTTGATAAAGTCTCAGGACAGTGGGTCAATTCAGCAGGGTAAGAAGCCTCAGCAGCAATCTGACAAGTTTCGGACAGCCAATTGATTCTGTTTTCACTCTTCACTCATTTGCTTGGGGCATGGTACGATGCCAATCAATGACTTATGTCTGCTGTTCATCCTGGATCCTACACCTAATATCCCACCAAGGCTCAGGAGATTTCCCAGGTCTGGCTGGGCTCAGTTCTAGCCTAATTCTGACTAATGCTGTAGTGCAATAGGAATCTTGTCTAATTCACTGGTGAGATTTAGGATTAAACTTCTGCCTTGCTCTTTAAGTTCTTTTGCTTGACAGCCAGATCTGCGTCTTTAACAACAACCCTGGGGGACTAGATTGGCTAAGTGACATAACTTTCTTTTTATTCTCCCTCTTCATCTACTGTGTTATCTGAGTCAGTGGGGCAAGTCTTGTCCTTTGATCTTCACCCTTACTCATTGATTCATTCGGTCTATATGAGAACCTACTCTTTGGGTCACTCCATCCTGCTTAGTCATCTTGCATAGTAGTCTCGGTTATCCTTCTAGGAATGGAATTCAATATAACCCTTGCCTCCCACTTATCAGTCTATTGCCCTTGAATAAACATTTCTTGGGGGCTGACTGCCTGTCAATTTTCCAGAATTCCAGGTATAAATGGATGCTTAGCCACTTGAAGCTATACTTTCTTAGCTAACTGGAAGCCACTTTCTGCCTGTCTTACAGCTGCCTTTATCACTTCTTTCCCACTCAGCTGACCCTTAGGATCAGCATTTACAGAGGGGCACATCCAGGTCTAGGGTCTCATTTTCTCCTGGTTGTGATGTTTTGGCCCCAGCCCTCAATTCTTATTCATGACAGTAGTTTTCTATTTATAGTCAAGGTCTTTTAGGACATTTCTGTGAAGACTTGCCTGATCCCGCTCAATCAAAAAAAAAAAAAAATCTGCAATTTTGCTTTATCAACCTCCAGAAAGGTGCTGTTTTCATTTTTTATGTATCTTTCTTTTCCATAATCTCTGTGAGGGCAGTGCCAAGTTGTGTTCACAGCACTTAGCATACAATTGATGAGTGTATTAGACTGAATAACTGTCTGCCCTGGTGACTACTGGTCAGTGGGAATATGTGAGATGGCATAGACACTGTCCCTGTCCTTAGGGGTTTACAGTCACTGATACAGTGATCAAATAGAGACAGGGGCATGAAATATGCTCCATTAGACTGCATGTTAAAGGTAAGTAAATGCTAAGTGAAGGCACAAGTTAAGAACCCAAGATCCTAAAAGAAGAAGAAACATTCTGTGTTCAGAAGACCCAGGGAAGAAAAGGATTCCTGAAGGAAGACCAACATACACTCTTCTCTGTCTCTCTGAAGAAGTACAACGTGTGCCCTTTGGAGGTCCTAGTGGGTCTTGGGATCTTGAGCTGCATTGGTCATTGAATTTTCCCATTCTTTGGCAAAGTTGGTATAAAGTTTCACAAATAGATGTATTCTAAGTGAATCAATGTTTTTTTTAACAAGCTGTACCATGTTGCTTCCACTGTACTTTCTATATTTTTCTTCCCAAGGCAACCAGTATAAGTGGGTCTGATTTATCACTAGAATTTCAGAATAAATTATTTGCTTGTATATCACAGATTACCCAGGGAGAGAGAAAACCAAAGGAATGAGTCAGTAATGTTAGAATTCAGACATGGTGGAACCTGATTGGTATAGTAGGTTCTTATTTTGGGGAATAGAGGTAGTTCTCTCAGCCACTCAGGTAACACTAGGTGGAGAATGCATATAATCATGCTGTGTGAAGTGGGGTTCATTTAATGTCACCAATCATACAGCTTTGATTCTTACATGCCTTCAGTAATCCTGGAAATAACCTACACAGACACTTTCCCTGTTCATAAATGAAAGATCACTTTCCCCTTTTGCTCACAAGAGAGATGTGAGAAGGTGGAGAGTCCTCAGCATAGTAAGAGAACTGCTAGACTTTCAATATTGGGTAGGGGCATCTACTTGAAGTTGAAGGCTCAGCACCCAGGGCTCACCATGCTCAGAGAATGACTCAGAGTTTACATTTTTATAGAACAGCCATTTCCACTTACCTAAAACGATCTGCATCTAATAATAACAGAGCTGGTTGAGTTGCTGTTCACATCACCCACAGACCATCTTGGAGATTCCTATTTTAAACTCTTTGGCACATCCTACCCAAACATGAAGGAAAATGCCACCCCTTTCCAACGGCTCATTATCTACAGAATAGGACATTTCCACCAAAGACTCAAGAAGTCTCAAAATTATGGCTCTTGTCTAGGGAAGGGATTCTGAGATTTTCCTTAAGCTCAATTCTTATCTTCTCTACTGAGCTTTCTCTGACCACTCTAGTTCCATTGATATTTAGCTCTGTAAAATTAATTTTCTGCAGAATACAGTTGACAACATGAACTACTTTGGGACCTTGCACATAATGGTGTAGTCTTATGTAGTTTTTATTATGAAATATTATGTATATTTTATTATGAAATATAACTTTTTCATTGGTTAGTCTTGCCTCCAATAAACCTCCAAGACCAGGAACTGTGCTTTTATATACGACATATCTGCATATATCACATAACATTTTGCTTAAGAAATATTTAGGCAAAGATAAGAGTACAGGCAGGTATCTGTCCAGTTGGGTTGGAAGCGTACCTTGATCTTTTCGATGTACCTGATTTTTACCTTTGTGCTCCATTACTGTATCTCACTATTTTAACATAGTGCCTGGCACAGATGGGTGACCAGTATATACTTAGGAGGTCACTAAGTACAGGAAAGGACTCAGAATTAAATGTGTTGTTTTCCCCTCAACTTCACCCTCAGACCAAAGTAAAACAGAAATCAATTTGCCTCTAGAATTCATAGACTAGGGAAAGATTCTGAAGGCACTACTTTTTGTATTGTGCACAAGCAGGAATATCCTTCACAATGCCCTGAAATCAATAATCGGGACACTCATTGTTTTTCAGAGCAGCTCTGTCTATCTAGACACTCCCTAACTATTAGAAACACCTTCCTATGCACATGTGATTCCTATGTAATAGGATGTCACCTGAGAATTGCTGACCAGAGTCCATTTTGACTCTTTGGGAAACTGGCTGCATTAATGATGAGTCAAAATCAGACTCTCTCTAGTTTCCACCCATTGATCCTGATCCTTCCCACTATAGACATCATCTACAACATCTTTCACACAAGGGCCCTTCAGCTACCAGAAGATGGCCTATTTATCTTCTTTCAGTTGGATATCTGCCATTTTTTTTTAACTGTTCACTTAGGCCAAAGTTTCTAGAAATCTCATGGTTATTGTGGTTTTCCTTTGGATATTCTCCAGTTTGTCAGGATCTGTTTAAAATTATGGTAACAGGGAGTAAATCTAGTATTCCTGGAGGGATCTGGCCAGGACAGAATAAAGGAAAAATATTTTTGCCCTTGATTTGAAAGCCATACTTGCATACAAATTCTGATTAATTTGGCTAAAAATTAACATTTGCAGATTCCTTACTTTGCATCAGATATTATACTAAGGTCTTCTCTTATACTGTATCATTCAGTTCTTATAAAAATTCTTTCAAAGACATTCTCTTTTGGCCAAGATAGAGTAACACAAACCAGATTTATTATCCCATCTAAAATAACTAAAAAGGCTGGACCACATATATGAAAAGACAGTGGGACTAAATATTGGACACCAAGCAATAAAAGACAGCATTCCCTTAGAGGCAGGAAGCAAACAAATAGAGCCATGATTGTTCTGACTTACTATGTAGAGATTTCTGAAGCGCATGGAGAGGTGGAGCCCAGGCAAAGCCTAATGGTCTCATTCAGTTAAGGAGACAGAACTGGGAATCAGGCAAGGCTCAGGTGGCTGAAGTTTATAAGACAGAGACCAGGAGAAGACAGAGCTATACTTAGAACTTGAGATCTGTAGAAGATTCCTGTTAAGCCCTTCAACTAAAATCTCATTTGCACAGGCATTTGAGGAAGATACTCTAGGCTGGGAAAGGAACCGGCTGAAAAAATTAGAGGAAACAATTCTCAGACTTCACACAGGGCCAGAAACAGTGTCTGAGAGTGGAAGAATTCATAATTCACCAAGTACTGAGTAGAGTATTAAGAAGGGTTTACCTCAGTAGCAGGAAAAAAATTAGCCCTAGACTAAATGTATTCATGTTTTGAAAAGATCAAATGTTTTCTGTGTAACTTAACTGTGTCTCAGAACAACACTTAGAAATATTTTTAGGAATAAAAAATATATTCAGACAGCCCAAGCATAGTGGCTTACTCCTATATTTCCAGCACTTTGGGAGGCTCAGGTGGGTGGATCACTTGAGGTCAGAAGTTCGAGACCAGACTGTCCAACATGGTGAAACCTCATTTCTACTAATACTACAAAAATTAGCTGGGTGTGGTGGCACACAGCTGTAGTCCCAGCTACTCAGGAGGCTGAGGCATGGGAATCACTTGAACCCAGGAGGTGGAGGTTGCAAAGCTGCAGTGCACTGAAATTGCACCACTGCACTCCAGCCTGGGTGACAGAGTGAGACCCTGTCTTAAAAAAATTTTATATATATATATATATATATATATATATATATATATATATATATAATGTCAAGTATATAAAAAGCAAAAAGTACAACCCATAATGGGGATAAAAAGCAATCAAATGAAAAACCAGAAAAGACACAAATGATATAAATGAAATAATTCGTAAGCAATTGCATCAAAACAGGTATTATAACTGCGTTAATATGTTCAGGAATCTAGAGGAAAAATTGAACATATTAAGTAGAGACGTGAAAGATACAAGAAAGGTCTAAATAGAAATTCTAGAGATAAAAACTATAATGCCTCCAAAAATAAAACACACAGGAAACAAAACCAACCAAACAAAAAAACAGTGGATGGGCTTCACGGGAGAGTCAACAGTGTAGAAGAAGAGACTAATGAACTTTAATGCTTAGCAACAAAACGATACCAAATTGAACAGACAGAAGGGAAAAGAGATAAAAGAAAGAAAGAACAGAGCATCAGTGAGGCCTGAGGAAACTTCAAGTAGCCAAGAGGTTCCAGAAAGGAAAACAGGCAGAGAAAAAATATTTGACAAAATAATGGCCAAAATGTTTCTGGATTTGATGAAAAGAAGCTCAACAAAATCTAGGCATAAGAAACATGAAGAAGGTTACACCAAGATATATCAGAATCAAATTGCTTAGAATCATTGATAAAGAAAAAGTCTTAAATGAGCCAGAGTAAAACAACTTGAGTCATACAGAAGAGCATATAGAAAGATGACAGCAGATTTCTCAGTGGAACCAATGCAAACCAGAAGACAATGAAGCAAAATCTTTAGAGTTCAGAGGCAGGAGGGGTAGGGGAAGTGAGTGGCAGGGGACACAAAACAAAAGCTAGCAACCTAAAAATGTGTAGTCAACAAAAATATCTTTCATATCGTGAAGGCAAAATAAAGTCTTTTTCAAGCATACAAAAGCTGAAAGAATTCATTAACAACAGACCTGCATTACAAGAAATGTTAAAGAAAGTCCTTCCAGCAGAAGGAAACAGTTTCAGATAGAAAAATATACCCGTACAAAGGAATTAAGAGCATTGGAAATGGTAACTAAATGGCTAGTATAATTTTTTTTTCTAATTTAAATCTCTTGAAGAGAGAATACATTGTTTAAATATAATAACAATGTATTATAGGGTTTCTAACATATGTAAAAGTAAAATATATGGCAACAATGCTACAAAGACTAAAAGGGAAATGGAAGGATACTGTTGTATGGTTCTTATACTATATATGAGGTGGTATAATAACACTATTTGAAGATTGTGACAATGATTTACACCGCAAACCCTAGAGCAATCAAATAACATTACAAAGAGTGATAACTAACAAGCCAATGGGGGAGATCAAATGAAATCATAAAAAATAATCCAGGGGAAGACAGGACAAAAGGAAAAAGGAAACAAAGAACAAATAGAAAGTAAAGAGTGTTTTGATATATTGTAACTCAATCACATCAATAACCACATTAAATCTACATCTTTTCTATACCCCAACTAAGAGGCAGAGATTTGATTTAGAAAAAGCAAAACACAACTGTATGTTTCTATAAGAAAGCAATTTGATACATAAATACACAAATTTATTACAAGTGTAAGGATAGAAAAATATAGCAATCTAGTACTAATTGGAAAAAGAAAAGAAAGAAACAGAATTGGCTATATTACCATCAGACAACATAGATTTCAAAGCAAGATTATTTCAACCTGCTAAAGGGGTCAATTCATCAAGAGGACACAATTCTAAATGTTTATATATCTAATAACAAAGCTTCAAGATACATGAAGCAAAAACTGAGAAATAAATGCAAATTATAACTGGAGATTTCAATATGTTTCTCTTAATAATTGACCAAACAAGTAGAAAGAAAATCACTAAGGATACAAACGGCTTGAATAATACTATTGACCAACTTGGTCTAATTTTCACTCACAGAACATTCCAGCCAACAACATTCAACAGCAGCACACAAATTCTCAAGTGCACATGAAACATTTGCCAAAATAGACCATATTCTGGGACATAAAAGAAGTCTTAATATACCTGAAAAGATTTAAGTCATACAAAGTAGGATTTCTGACCACAATAAAATTAAAAGCCACGTATAAAAATATCTGGAAAAAAATTCAGGAAAATACTTGTTTGCTAACTTACATACGTCCAAACAACTTTTAGATAGAAAGAAGAAATCAAAAGGCAAATTAGAAATTATTTTTAATTGAATGAAAACAAAAGCACAGTATATAATTTGTGGGATGAGACCTGCTATGGTTTGAATGATGATGTTCTTCCAAAATTCATGTTGAAATTTTGAAATAAATTCATGTTGAATTTATCCTTACACTTGTAATAAAATTTCAACATGAATGCAACAGTATTAGAGGTGTAGCTTTTGAGAGGTGACTAATGTGGACCATTCATGAGTGGAATTAACACCCTGTAAAAGGGCTCAAAGTTGAAGGGAACTTCTCTCCTGCCCCTCCACCTTTCACCATGTAAGGATACAGCAACAAGGCACTATGTTGGAAACAGAGAGACACTCTCAGCAGTCACCAATTCTGTTGCCTTGATCTTGGACTTATCAACCCCACAACTATGAGAAATAAATTTCATTCTCTATTAATTGCCCAGTCTAAGGTATTTTGTTATAGTAACACAAATGGACTAAGACAAGACCTATGTAAAATAAAACCATAAAACTTCCAGAAGAAAATATAATAGAAAATCTTTGTAATCCTGGATTAGTCAAGTATTTTTTAGATATGACAACGAAAGCATTGTCCATAAAATTTTTTTTTTTTTTTTTTTTTGAGACGGAGTTTTACTCTTGTTACCCAGGCTGGAGTGCAATGGCGCAATCTCGGCTCACCGCAACCTCCGCCTCCTGGGTTCAGGCAATTCTCCTGCCTCAGCCTCCCGAGTAGCTGGGACTACAGGCACGCACCACCATGCCCAGCTAATTTTTTGTATTTTTAGTAGAGACGGGGTTTCACCATGTTGACCAGGATGGTCTCGATCTCTTGACCTCGTGATCCACCCGCCTCGGCCTCCCAAAGTGCTGGGATTACAGGCGTGAGCCACTGCGCCCGGCCCAAAAAAGAATTTTTAAGTTAGACTTCGGTGGTTAAAAGGAAAGAACTATTGATATATGCAACAATATGGATAAATCTCAAAATAATTTTGTTGAGTGAAAAAAAGCCAGAAAAAAAGGAGTACATATTACATAACTCCACTTACATAAAATTGTAGAAAATGCAAATGAATCTACAGAAAACAGATCAGGAGTTGCCTGGGGAAGAGGTGGAGGTGGGGAGGGGTGTGAGGAAGGGATGACAGAGGAGATAATTGATATACTCATTATCTGAATTATGGTGATAGTTTCCTGGGTGCATATGTACTTTAAAATGTATCAAACGAACACTTTTAAAAAGTGCAGGTTATTGATTTTCAATTATACATCAGTGAAGTATTAATAGGTTCTTTCAGTAAAGTCATCTTACAGATGCAAAATCAGAGCCTCAGGTAAGTAGGTGCCATCTCCCAGATTTTAAACCTACCTGTGGCTGGACCAATATTTGAACTCAATTACATCTGACTATAAAATTACTCTCTAAACTAATTTATTTATTTTAACTGTAGAAGCTTGCCTCAGCATTCATGAGGCCTGTCTTGAGCTAATACTTGGCCAGATAAATGAGGATTTTCTTAGATGCACTGCTTTCAGGTTTGAACTCTCCAAAACAGAGGTAATGTAGCTGTGAACATATGGAGGAACATGAAGCTCAGTGTGAGCTTTTGTGAATTCTCTAACTGTATTTTATCCCTGAGTAATATCAGTCAGTCCTGTAGCTGGAAACCTCATCTCCATATTTGGTAACTTTCAAATTTGTACCTTCATCCCTCAGTTCCAGGTTTGTCTACCCTATGACAAAAATAAAATAAAATAAAATAATAAAAACTACTCTTAACAATGAAAACAGGCTAAAAAACATCAGGTATTCACAGAAACATAAGGAATCCTTTAATAAAGCAGATGAGTTTATAACAAGAAAAACCTGCCCAGACTTTATTTCATTAAAGAACACTTGGAATTGGATAGGAAAAAATTTTCTTCTTTCCTTGCCATCTTTCTCATATTTCAAAGACCTGTGTCTTCTACCTCTTGATTGAGAAAGCAATGCTTCCATTAGCAGCATGGCCATGCACTGGGGAGGAGTGTGATCCACATATCCTGGGTGTTGGCAAACTCCGAATATAGATGGTGTGCAGCACATTTGGAAGTTACACTGAGAACACAGTCAAAGCAACATGTCTTCATGACTCAGAGGAAGAGCCGTACTCCATAAACATCTACTGTGGGATGAAAAAAGGAATTTCAGGAAACCATTTGACATTTTCAATAGAATACAAAAGAACTGGTTTCCAAAAAAGCCAGGACAAATAAGAAAAGAAGTAAAAGAAATAGAAGCAAAAGAACCAAAATGGGACAATGTATAGTAGGATGAATTGAAAGAGAAATGGATAATATACAGAAGAATTACAAGAAAAGCTAAAAATAAGAAAGCAAATTAAAATTTTCTTTGGGATTGTAAAACTGCCACAGAGCTGAGGAAACTTAAGGAGATACATGATGGCAAAATGCATTGTGGGATAATGGATGGGATCCTGGAACAGAAAAAAATAATAAAGAAATATGTAGGAAACATGAAATTTGAATAATTGGGGTTTTGTTGATAATAATGTATATGTGATAGGCAGAATAAAGTCCTCCTAGCCCCAAGATATCTATCTCTGAAAGTCCTCGAATCTGTGATCTCTCTTGGCAGAAAGAACTCTGCAGATGAGATTAAGGAGCCTGAGACAGAGCTAACCTGGATTATCTGGAAGAGCCCAGTAAAATTATAAAAGGTCTTTTTAAAAGGCAAATGAGAAGGTCAATACAAGAAGGAGATAGGATAACCTCTGGAAGCAGAAGTTGGAGTGATGTGCTCTGAAAAAGAAGGAAGAGGCCACAAGACAAGGAACGCAGGCAGCCCATGGGAACCAAAAAAGATAAGGAAGCTCCCTCTCCCCTCAAGCCTCTGACAGGTCACACCTAGACATTAGACTTCTGACCTCCAGAACTAATCAGCTCTGTTGTATTTGTTACAGCAGCAACAAGAAACTAAAACATGTCCCAATGTTGGTCTCAGAGAGTGACAAATTAGCCAAGGTAACGTAAAATGTTGACCTATGGGGAACTGAATGAGGGTGGAGGGAACAGTATGTACTGTCTTTGCAACTTTTCTGCAAATGTAAAATTATTCCAAAAGAAAGGTTTATTTAAAAACTCTTTGGGTCCTTAAAAACAGAAATTGATACTGCAGAAATCAATTAGTGTAGAAGACAACTCAGAGTCTCTCTCAGACTACAAAAGACAAAGACATAAAAATGGCCATCAATATGGAAGGCAAGGAAAAAGAATACAATGTCTGGGATTTTGGAAGAAGTCAGAACAAAACAAATAGAAACAATAAGCCTATTGTGCTAGAAGAAATTCTTTCTGAACTAAGGAAAAACCTGGGCTTCTAAAACCAATTTGGCATTAAAAAAATATAACAGGTATAAAAATCTCAAAAAATTTCATCCAGAAAATAAATCAGGTTACTATAATGGGGCATCAGTCAAACTGGCTCAGGGGGTCTTCAGTACACATAGGTGGGTTTTCTGCCTTTTGGAGCTCCACATTCTGCCCAAAGCTTTTTTATATTTTGGTAGATACTTGGCTCAAGCTGGAAAAGGTTGATTCACTCTTTCAGGAATCAGAAACCTGAATAGAAACACTGAGCTGTTGGACGTGTTCAAGCTAAATTTATTTATTAGCATCACCCTAGAAAGACCCATATAAAACTTATAGTAATTATTTTGACCTTTCTAACCTTCCCAATGTTTGAATTTTAGCCATTCCTTCAATTTATAAAGTGGTCCTTTCAACAAATGCCTTGTTTTCTTAATCTAGTCACAGTCATTCTCTTTCCCTTACAATCAAAATAACTTTAACTTGTACACTTCCAGAAGGTCCAAACTACATGGCCTCAGGAGTCTCTTCTGTAACACCAAAGCCCAGAAGATAATAGAGCAACTTTACAGTAATAGAAACCATGTATTACACAACAATTTTATAGTCGTTAAAATCTTCTTGGCAGATATGCAAGTACCCAGAAAAGATGGGTTGGTTAATGGGTACAACTATGCAGTTTGATAGAAGGAATAAGATTTAGTGTCCAGTAGCATCGTAAAGCGACTACAGTTAATGATAGCTTATTGGATATTTCAAACTAACTAGAAGAGTAGATTTGGAAGCTTCCCAACACAAACAAATGATAAATCTTTCAAGTGATGAATATCTCAATTACTCAGATTGAATTATCACACATTGTGTAATTTTATCCAAATATTGCATGTACCCCATAATAATGTACAACTATTAAATGCTCGTAAATTTAAAAATTAAAAAGAAAAAGAAAATATACATCCAACATAAAAAATTACTTGAAAAGACAACTTTACAATGCTGAATAAAAGTTAGTGCTCAAGGATGGGAAAACTATACTGTAGAAGGAGATAGTGAGTCCTGCAATTAGTAAAACAATTGTCTTAAAATTACAAGTCTGGTTCAAAAGGAATGCAGGCATTAAAGTGTTTTCTGAAATAGCGGATATTATAGAATTTATTAATTTGAAACTATTAAAGTAGCTGTAGCTTTATTAATATATTACATCACATTATAGTAACAAAATTATATTAACAAAAACTGTGAAGGTGAAAGGGCAAAAGTAAAGCAAGTTAAAATGATGCCAAACTTTTGCCTCAGGGGTACATCAACATAAGTCCCGTTCATTTCCAAACAGATTTGGAAAATGTTTTTGAAAAACTTCAAAGAAATCATAATAACAAGTTATATAACTTCAGAAATAGTGGGCATGAAAATGAACAAGCTAAATATAGTCCATATAACAAAAGACAATAAGGAAAGAAAAGAGACAGCAGAGAAACTCTATGTAATAGGATTATAAAAGTGAGACTGAAGTTTTAGCTATGGCTATAAAGGTAAAACTGGCTGGACTCAGTGGCTCACACCTGTAATCCCAGCACTGTGGGAGACTGAGGCGGGCAGATCACAAGGTCAGGAGCTTGAGACCATCCTGGTTAACACAGTGAAATCCCATCTCTACTAAAAAGACGAAAAATTAGCTGGGTGTGGTGGCACGTGCCTGTAGTCCCATCTACTCCAGAGGCTGAGGCAGGAGAATCACTTGAACCCCAGGAGGCAGAGGTTGTAGTGAGCCAAGATCGTGCTACTGCTCTCCAGCCTGGGTGACAGAGCAAGACTACATCTCTGAATGAATGAATGAATGAATGAATAAAATGTACTAATTTCCTCAATTGAGTAAAAGACATGTGGATTGGCCTGAGCAGTAAAGTAAGTTATATGGAATATTATAAAGACATCACCAAGACAAAACTAAACAAGACTAAATGAAACAAGAAAAAATAAGGGAAAAGAATAAACATATTGAAAAAAAATTTAAGCAGTAGGAGTTATAGTTTTAATATTAGACTAAGAAAATGTTAAGGCAAAAAAATGGAATTTCTATGTATCAATACTAAATTCGTCCTCCTATTAATGTAAAACATCTTTTTTAGTGCTTATGTAATATTATAAAAATTTATCATATAATGGGAAAAAAAGTCAACAAACAACTACAGGTGATATTCTCTAGTAACAATACCATTCTCTAAAATAATTTTTAAAGTTCAATTTAAAAATCCCAAATCACTCATAATTAAAATTTAAGAACTCCTAAATATCTCTCAGATCAAAGAAGAAACAAAATGTAAATTAGAGTAAAGAACAAAGCAAATATTTTATATTACATTTATGTGATATAGCCCAAATTGTATTAACATTTTACATTCCTAGATTTAGATAATTTTTTTTAAGTTTTGAAATGATGAAAATAAATTAATTGAACATTTGGCTAAAGAAGCTTGCAGAAGGACATTTTCATGTGAAAATCAGGAAGAAGGAATTTACGAAGTTTTTTTAAACTGCTGAATTTGAAAACTACAAGTCCATTTTCATACTGCTATGAAGAAATACCTGAGACTGGATAATTTATAAGAAAAAGGAGGCTTAAAGGACTCACAGTTCTACATAGTAGGGGAGGCCATACAATCATGGCGGAAGGTGAAGGAAGAGCAAAGGCACATGGAACATGGCGGTAGGCAAGAGAGTGTGTGCAGGGGAACTCCCCTTTATAAAACAATCAGATCTTGTGAGACTTATTCACTATTAAGAGAGCAGCACAGGAAAGACCCACCCCCATGATTCAATTATCTCCCACCAGGTCCCTCCCACAAAACATGGGGATTATGGGAGCTACAATTCAAGATGAGATTTGAGTGGGGACACATCGAAATGATATCAAAAACAGAAAAGAAATTTAGTATGTTTAGTCTATATATGATCTTTTCCTTATATTGTACTTTTATATTATGGAAATTGGCTATGAATTCTAGTTTTTAGTTTTATGATGTTTGCATTTTCAAAATGGTCTGAGAATATATTCTGGGAGCAGACTGTCAACTAGATATTGATAGAGTGTTGGTTGTTGGGCAGCAGTGGAGTGGGAAGGGAAAGCTTCTAAAGGAACTGAAGAAAAGTGTGACCAAAAGTATCTCAGAATCCCCTGGATTCTAGGTAATACAATGGAATAGCAGTCTGGGATCTCCAAATCTCATGTACCTATTTTTACCTCTCAAAACCACCTCTGTGTTACTTGGTCTTATCAACTAAGCTTCTCAAATACAAATAATGTTGTAATAAGTAATTATTATGGTATAATTGTTATAAAATAATAATTATGCCTCACTTTTGCCAGGTTGTATCTTGCACTTGGCTGTTATATCCAATACTGGACTGTCTGAGTAGATTGAGAATTTACCTAGAGCAACAGTAAAGGGCCCCCTAAAATCATTTGTTGATGAAGAACTGGACATCTGGCATTTTAGAAAAGTTATTAAAATACTCATTAGGCTTTTGCTTGGCTTCCTTACACTTATTTTACAGTTTAGTGTTGGCTTCATTGAATTACGTAAGTGAGAACTCAGTCTCAGTTTCTAGGACATCTCATGGTTCTACCTGGACTGTCTTTGCAAACATTATCTCAGCAGGGCTAGTAGTGGGAAGACTGTGATCTCTGGAGCCACAAGGCTCTGGCTGCAAGTCCCAGCTCCACCAATTTCAAGTCTTCAGAATCTGGTGATGTTTCTTCTTGATAAAATTAAGTTGGCTGATATTCTCAACTATAAAATGAAGACAATGTAATCTATTTCCAATTTCCTAGTCTGGTGGGAATTAAATGAGATAATATAAAATGCTTGGTACAGAGCAGGAACTTGGTATATGTCCATTTCCTTTCTGTTGATCATTCCAGCCTTCGGTGCTCTAGGTGTTACCCTGCCCATTTTATAGAGGAACATGGAGAACACGCTCCCCAAAATAAGAAATTTTAAACCCTCTTCAATATTTCCAATGAAACTAAGAAAAATGATTTCTCACCCTACGTTTTCCCTCAACTTCCCGTTGCCTTCAACTCTAATGAGCAAGCTGAGGATTGACTCTTGGAAAGTTCCAGTGAGAATAAAGACCTGGAATCCCAAAAGCCTCTACTGACAGGGTCAATTTCTGGCATATCCCTTGGCTTCTGCCTCTTTCCTGCAGCCAACAATACAAAGCTTCTGCCTGCTGCTTAGTCAGTCCACTGCCTCCCCCATCTCTCTTGGGAGCTCCAACAACCTCGTAAGCAACTTGGGTCAATTACCATGTCCACTATCTGTGAAGAACCATAGCCTCTCCCCAGATACAGACCCTCAGGTCTCTAACATGTTTCAGTGTTTTTCAAAATTAGAATACTTTCTGCTTTTTAAAACATTCCTAGTTATTAAAAATATCTCAAAGATACTTCTCACAACAAAAAGCCTTATAGGACATTTTAGTAAGATAATTCATTTCTCAATACCCCATGTCCAGAGCTTCAGAAAGGTATAGAAGGTGGATACTAGAAAGAGGACAGAGCTGGTCAGGCACAGTGGCTCATGCCTATAATTTCATCACTTTGGGAGGCCAAGGTGGGTAGGCTGAGCTTGAGCTCAGGAGCTCAAGGCCAGCCTGGGCAACCTAGTGAAATCCTGTTTCTACTAAACCCACACACACACACAAAATTATTTAGGTGTGGTGGTGCACATCTGTGATCCTAACTACTTGGGAGGCTGAAGTGGGAGGATGGCTTAAGAGATGGAGGTTATAGTGAGCTAAGAGATCACCACGACACTCCAGCCTGGTGACAGAACCAGACCCTGTTTCCAAAAATAAAAAATGAAACAAATTAAAAAAAAAGACTAACAAATTCAAATATTTAATTAGAATTTTACTCCCAGGACTAAGTTTACAGGCTTGGCCCTTTTTCTAGAAGGATGAGTTTTCTCCCAGGAGAAGAAATAGATTTCAGATAGTCTCTTGTCTCTCTTAATCTCCATGATACATGCAGCCAAATCCCTTATGTTCTGCTCACTGACACCACAAATGTATTCTGCTACTGACTTCTCTGCAAGCTCCAAGCCTCAACAGACAGGTTACTCAACAAGAAGTTTCAGAGCCCGTAGGAAAGTAAAACTGTATACCAAAAAACAGAAAACAGAAGGAATAAAGAACATAAGGTTAAGTAGGAAGTTTAACACTATTATTGATACCTGTTAACTGTAGCCACGTCAAAAAAAATAAAATTGTCAGCTCCGGAATTCTCCTTACGTTTTCCTAGTTACAACTCACACCATCCTCACTAAAGGCAGTCATTATTCCAATATTTTTGATAATCACTTATTTGTTTTATATTCTGTATTAGTTTCCCAGAGCCACCGTAAACAATGACCACAAACCGAGTGGTTTACAATAACAGAAATTTATTTTCTCACAGCTCTGGAGGTTAGAAGTGAAATCAAAGTGTTTACAGGGTCATACTCTTCCCAAAAGCTCTAGGGAAGAGTCTTTTCTTGCCTCTGCCAAGCTTTTAGTGGCTCTCAACAACCTTGTCATCCCCAAGCTGTGGACACATGGCTGCAGTCTCTGCCTCTGTCTTCACACTTGGTATTCTCCCTGAGTGTGTCCACAGAGTCTTCTTTGTTTTTCGGGGTTTTCTTTATTTTTATTTTTTGATGGAGTTTTGCTTTTGTCACCCAGGCTAGAGTACGATGGCCCAATCTTGGCTCACTGCAACCTCTGCCACCTGGGTTCAAGTGATTCTCCTGCCTCTCAAGAAACTGGGATTACAGGTGCATGCCATCACACCTGGCTAATTTTTGTATTTTTAGTAGAAACAGGGTTTCATCATGTTGGCCAGCCTGGTCTCGAACTCCTGACCTCAGGTGATCCACTCACCTCGGCCTCCCAAAGAGTTGGGATTACACGTGTGAGCCACTGCACCTGGCCACACACAGGACCTTCTTATAAGGACATCACTGATTTAGTGCTCATCTTAATGTAAGATAAATACACTGAAACAAAACTGCATCTGCAAAGACCCTATTCCCTGCCCCACAAAAAAGGTGACATTTACAGGTCCCAGATAAATATGAATTTTGGAAGGATACTATTCAAATCAATACATATTCTTAAAACTTCAGTATATAGTTATTACTGAACATTCTAGCCTCATTTTGCCTGTTTTTGAACTTTATAAAATGGAATCCTACTATATGTATCTGTAACCGGCTTCTTTCACTCAGCTTAAGTTTGTGATATTCAGCCATGATACATGTAGTTGAGGCATGTTTATTTTCATTGCTTCATGATATTCCATTATAAGAATATATTTGGTTTATCTAATACTCCTGATGGGTATTTGGAGTATATCCAATATATACCAAGTTTGGGTTTATTATAAATATGTGCTCTATACCTTCTTCAGCATGTCTTTATTTGCCTATGTATGCATATTTTTGAATACATACCTGCAAATGTTATCCCACTTGAGAAAAGGTTTTTTTGCAGATGTGATTAAGGATTTTAAAATAAGATTATCCTGGATTAGCTAGATAGGCTCTGAATGTAATCAATCACAAGCATCCTTATAAGAAAGAGACAGAGGGAGAAGAGGAAGAGGTGATGTGACTATGAAAGCAGAGATTGGAGTGACGTGGGCTTCAGTCAAGGAATGTAGCAGCCAGCAGGAGCTGAAAAAGTCAAGTACCTGATTTTCCCCTAGAGTCTCTGAAGGGAACATGACGCTCTGTCTCTTTGATTTTAGCCCTGTAATACTAATTTCTAACTTCTGGCCTCTTGAACTGTGAGAGAATACATTTCTGTTGTTTTAGAACCATCAAGTTAGAGGTAACTTTTGACAGCAGAAACAGGAAATCATACAATACCTAAAAATAGAATTGTCCAAGCATGGGTATGCTTATTTTCAAATTCAGTATATAATGCTAAACAGTTTTTAGAAAATAATTACAGCAATAACAGAAAAAGTTAAAACTGTTGTAGCAACCAACGAAAGTGGTTGTAGCCCTTCACATCATCAATGTAGAGAAGTCTCTATCACTCCATGTCCTCAGAACTGTTGCTAAAGGCAGCTAAGATACAAAGAAGGTATTCTGTGTAGGCTGTAGAGGTTTCAAGCCAGAGACAACTGCTCAGCATTTCATCTGTCCCTTTTCGGGAGTATTCTCTTTTGTGAGAAATCTCATCCTTGAAGAGATTCCTGGTATTAGACCTCTGACAGCCAATGAACCACTCTGTCTGGAGTTTGGAACTGAGTAGGCACAGAAGAGCTAGGGCTGGCATCCACAGTGCCAAGGCAATTCGTAGCATTCGACAAAGATAGAAAATGAAGGATTTTGCTTCATTAATTTGGGAGGCAAAGTATGCCTTACCAACACAAAGATGATCTCCACATTCTTGAGGATCAGGTAGCCGGTAGATTCCCCTCTTTAGAGTACATAAAAGTAACTAGATATACATTAGGTAAGGAGCAGCAGAGGATCCAAGAACAAATAACTAGTCAAGGAGAGGGCAGCTCACAAAATTAATGCTATGCCTTGAGTTAGCTCAAAAGCCACCCTATATTTTACAAGATGCAAATTGCCAGGAGGAAGTGTTAATACACCAATGCTTAGGAACAAAATCCCTTCCCCTCAAAAATAAAATACTTCAGCAGGTGGGGACTTGGCAGGGTGACAAGATGACTGTTGCATGAAGCTGGTTTGGTCAGGATGCACCAGGGGAAAGAAAAGAAAGAAAAGGGAAAGAGCTCTGCATCACCCGTTGTTAAAAAGAAGACTGATGCACAGTTCCACAGACACAAAGGTCCTGTGCAAGATTTGGGTTTGGGCTGCAAGACACCAGAGGAACCAGGTGCACATGGGAGGATCAAGATTTCAAGGAGAAATAGATCAGAATAAAACTGTCCAAAGATAAGATTGCAAGCTCTAGATAAGCAACTGATGCCCAAGAAAAGGCAGAGCAAGGACAACAATCAAAGGCAAGGCAGTCAAGAATGAGGTTTGTTGCCTAGTATTAAAAGGATGAAAAATGACAGCATTGAGGACATGAAGAAAAGGGAACCATTGTACAGTATTGGTGGAAATATAAATAAATACAGCCATTATGGAAAACGGTATGAAGATCTCTCGTAAAATTAAAAACAGAATTACCATATGATGCAGCTACACTACTTAAAGGTATTTAGCCAAAGGAAATGAGCTCAGTATGTTGAAGAGCTAGTTGCACTTCCATGTTCCTTCCAGCATTTTTCACAATAGTTAAGATATGGAGTCAACCTGAGCGTTCCCTTATGGATACATGGATAAAGAAAGATGGTATGTATATGCAATTAAATACTATTAGTCCTTAAAAAGGAAGGAGATCCTATCTTGCGTCACATCAATAAAACTGGAGGGCATTATGTTAAGCAAAATAAGCCAGGTATAGAAAGACAAACACCACACCATCTTACTTATGTGTGGAACATTAAAAAGTTGAACTCATAGCACGTCCTTTGCAGTGACATGGATGAAGCTGGAAACCATCATTCTCAGCAAACTAACACAAGAACAGAAAACCAAACACTGTATGTTCTCACTCGTAGGTGGGAGTTTAACAATGAGAACACATGGACACAGGGAAGGGAACATCACACACTGGGGCTTGTTGAGAGGTGGGGGGCGGGAGGAGGGATACCGCTAGGAGAAATATCTAATATAGATGACGGGTTAATGGGTGCAGCAAACCACCATGGCACATGTATACCTGTGTAACAAACCTGCACATTCTGCACATGTATCCCAGAACTTAAAGTATGATAATAACAATAATAATATTAATAATAAAAAGTTGAACTAATAGCAGTAGAGAGAACGGTAGTTACCAGGGACTGGAAAGAAGGGATTGGGGTAATGTTGCTTAAAGGCATGAAGTTTCATTTGGGAGGAATATATTCAAGAGATCGGTTGTATGACATGATGGCTATAGTTAATAACAATGTATTGTATACTTAAAAATTGCCAAGAGAGTAGATTTTAAGTATTCTCACCAAAAATAAATGATAAGTATGTAAAGTAATACAGATGACAATTAGCTTGATTTAGCAGATGCATACATGTTTCAAAACATCATGGGTACACATATGTGAGATTTAAACACATGTAAGTGCGTGTGGTATAGTTGTTATTTCTGCACTATCTTCTCTTTCTCTGAATCATACATAACACAGTTTTGTTCACTAACTGTCATTTTATGTCCTAGTCAAAATTCTAAATTCTCTGCGGATATGACCAAATTAAATTGCATAGCTTGGTTATTTCCTTTATTTACAAAAGTGACATGGTGTAATCTCTAAATTAAGATAAGCCTACCCACAGAATATAAGGTATATGGCTTGCAGAGTCGAGGCTCTTTCCAATGAGTGGTAACTTTTATTTCCTTCTGTGTGGTAACTACTATAACCATATTTTCTCACCCTATCCCCTCCAAAAAAATAGGAATTCATTTTTTTTTTTTTTTACACACAACCAAAACTGATGCTACTTTAGGCAGGGCAATCTGTGATGCATGAATCATTTGCTAAAACTTCAGCTGTAGTGTGGGTACAATGAGCATTTTTGAAGAACACGTAGGACATCGTGTCTTTATACCTGCATGAATCTGACTAATCACACAATAGACACTCAATAAAGCCTCACTATGTTACTTGAAATTGCAACTCAGGACCAAGAACTCTTCAACCTTTGGCACAATGAACTTTGGGCTGTCTCCTGTTAGCACCTGCCTGCTCCCCTGGCTGTGAACGGAAGCACTTGGGGAATGTCACTTCTCCATTACCCATCAAAGCCCAACTCTGATTAGGGCTCTGAGGCCACAGCAGACTTGCTTTTGAAAGAATATCTGCACTAACGAGAATTTTTTCCTCTTCAGTTAAGTTATCGTGAAACTATACGTTTGGGTTTAGAGAAAGATGACAGTATGCCAGGAATAGAACACAGAAAATATGACAGTTTAAAAAATACTAATTACATGGATTTAAGGTGACTCTATAAATATGAGCATCAAAAAAAGATGAGATAAAAGAAAATATTCAAATGAGGACAGTGGGGAAAAGGAAATGTCAAAATAGCAAAGATAAGATATTGTAAGTGGTTAGCACGCACGATACACATTGTATATTTAGTAAAGGCATAAACAAATTTGGCTCTAAGCTATTCAGCATCCAAGCCAGGAAGAAAAAGAAAGAAAAATTGGTATAACTTTTAAGGAAAGATGTAAGAATAGGCTAGAGGAACAGAAAGTATTTATTCAGCCACTCTTCCATTTAATCACAATGTAAATTCTATGCAAAAGGTGTTGGCTTCCATTCTGAAGATTAAGAAACTGAACGTCTAAGCTGTGTAAGAAATATTTTTAAAATGTTCTCAACCATTATGTGTAAACCCAAGTCTCTAACACCAAAGATCATTCTGTTTCTATTACAGCACACTCCAAGTCCTGTCTAAGAAAGCCTTGATTTAGGAAAATTAAGCAAAAATGTGTTGTGTGCTTGGAGCAAGATATTCTCCCCTTATTTCCCTTGGTGGATCCCTTCTTATAGCAAAGACTGGGTATTCTCAGAAGCCCCATCAGGCTGGTCATGTGCTCTAAAATCATTTCACCTTCCCAGGGTGGTAGGAACAGGTGAAGACACATTCTGTTCTAGTTACTCCTTTTTGACTCATGTGTGGCCATGAATGGAGGGAAGAAAAGATAACAAGTGATAGAACCCAAGGTATTTCTACAGAAAGCTTAAGGCAAGCAAATTTTAAAAATAATACATACTAAAGGAGGAGGATAATGAGTTGTATCTAAAGGCATCATGAAGAGACTTTCTCTTCAATTTCCTGGTAATTACTATCCTCACTGGCAGTGAGTTACCTTATATTAATTAACTGTATTTATTGTTGTTGGCAGTGACTATACAGTAGATCAAGTAATTAACAGCCTCCCAGATTACACACAGAAGAGAGGTAACAAGATGCCAAACAGATTAATTTCTTACCTGATTTTCATTCAGCACTTCTCTTTTCAGCGATTTGGCCTTCATGTTGTTCCTAATGTGGGAATTTGGACAGCACAGGTGGAGCTTTGAGGTCCTTCAAGGAGTAGGATTTGGCAGCTGGAAGGTCCAATGGTCTCAGTCAGGAGGAGCTGAAGGCAGACACTGGGGGTAACAAACATGATGCAACAGGTTGAAACAGGAAATGGGGAATGATCTTAACTAGTCTTGTTTCTTTTGTGAGAACATCAACCTTATGTCATAGATCACTATCCACCACAGGAAGACCCTCCTCTTCCTACTGATTCAAACTGCTAATAAGAAGTTGGAGTGTCCAGAATTTTTTAATTTCTTTTTTACTTTTGGAGTCGGGTTCTAGCTCTGTCACCCAGGCTGGAGTGCAGTGGCATAATCATGACTCCCTGCAGCCCTGACTTCCTGAGTTCAAGCAACTCTCCAACCTCAGCCACCCGGGTAGCTGGGACCACAGACAAACAACACTATGCCTGGCTATTTTTTTTTTTTTTAATTTTTTTGCAGAGACAGGATCTTGCTATGTTGCCCGGGCTGGTCTTGACACCTGGCCTCAAGCGATCCTCCCACCTTGGTCTCCCAAAGTGCTGGGATTACAGGCATGAGCCACTGCACCCAGCCTGGATTTCTTAAAAACTAGAGTAACTGGGCCATAGTGGTGGCATATGTGACTTTAAGAAGAAGGGATTTGCCCATCTTCTGGAAAACTCTCTCCCTCTGGATATACAAAATCTCCATGGTCGTCTTCTCCTAATTAGCTGAGTTTCCTCAGTCATATAGTGAGGTCCCAGCTTGTGACAACTCTGCTTAAGTGTCTATCACTTCACTTTAGGTGCTGCTTAAATTTAGACTGACTATGGAAAGGGAGAAAATATCAGAATTCTCAGCTCACTACAGAATTCGCCCAGTAGATGAAGGGGGTTCAGTTACTGAGTGGTTAAACAAATGCCCATGAAATGGTTCTACTAAAGAAAATAAGCATTTTTTCTGGTGGTTTGCATGAGTTTCAGATAATTTTTTTCCCAAAAGTGTGGTTCTTTGCCAGCATGTGTGCATATGTGTTATAAAATCCCTAGAAACCTATCTTTGAATAGTTTCTAGTTTCTATCACAAACAGACACACACACACACACACTCATCTAATTTTTTCAGAATATCTTCATCTAGCGCTACCATGGGCTTGATGTCCCTAGCGTTCTTCTTGTCTGGCTTTTAAAAGCCAAACAAAAAGAGACATCTCGTCAACCCCAGACCAAATGCACCTGGTACTTTCCAGGCAAAGCTGGGTTTGGGAATCACCCTGGGGAAGAGACAAACTGTGAAAGTCTGGGATTTGCAAATTGCTGAGTCCAGAGCCTTGGCTGGGGATGATAGATCTCAATCAAGGATGAAGTACAGCTCATAAGTACGCATGTGCTCATCATATGCCAAATGTTTTCTGACTCAGATACCTCTCCGTGAGTCTGTGAGGCTCTAATGGTTGACAACAACTGATACAGACAAATTGGCTTAGAAAAAGGGAATGACAACTCTTAATGACCCTATTCCAGGGCCTTGTTGAAAGGCATCTAATCATCCTGCTAGTGTGTGAGAAGAGGCTGTGATGAGTGGCACATATGTTATCTGCCATGTGGCAACTGCTTGCAGCCAATGGGAGGAGGTGGTGATAGAGGTGGAGGCTTGTTTATAACAGACGGGGCCTGAGAGATGCGTGAGAAAAGCATGCTGTGGAGAAGTGGGCGGGGTGGGTCAGGAAATGGGCCCCGCAGTGGAGGCTCATATGCCAGGTGCCGCCTTGCTTTCTAATACTTCAAGTCTTTCTATCCAATCACTGAAACATTTCCAGCCTAATGATTATATGGCTGTCAAGCTGTTTTCCCTGGTCTGTGGACTTGGCTGGATCATCTGAGCACTTAGGTGTCTCATCCGTAGTGAGGGAACTTGTGAACAGTATCTGGCCTCTTTCCTGAGAACATATTTAGGAGAGTAGAGACTTGGGAGGGGGTTCATATTGACCATAAGGGCTGACCCTAATTATGCCCCATCACCAAGCTGGACTCATTCATCTGGCCTCCCTCTTCAACCTTTCCTCTCTCCCTTTCCATTCTGTGCCACATTGCTCCATCCAGATTTCCATGCCAGGCCCCTCCCCTCAGGAATAAATCCCCCATGGCAGTCCTGGGCTTCTGATCTCCAGAAGCAGGCCAGAAAGTGAGGTGAGACTTATTTCTGGATCATGGATGATCAAGGTCATTTAGGTCCTGGAGACAGAAAATTTTGATGCCTGGGAAATGCATTCCCCTAATAACATGTTCAAAAACACTTCAAAAAGCTTAATTGTTGTTTTTTGAAAACCTCAGTCATTCTTTAAATATTGGCCATTATGACATAAGAGATGTTGTTTGAGATCAACTATCTTCTATTCATTCTCATTTCCTCCCCTTTCTACTTTTCCTTCTCATTTCCCTGTCTCCTGTCCTTTCCCCTCCTCTCCTCTCCTCTTCTCCTCTCCCCTCGCCTCCCCTCCCCTCTCTCCTTCCTTCCCCTTCCCTTTCCTCTTCTCTCTCTTCTCCTTTCTTCTCTCCTTTTCTCCTCTCCTCCTTTATCTTCTACCCCTCCCAAATCAAGCCTTTCCTTCAGTGAAGGCCAAGTTCTGAACAGCCTGCTCTAACTGGCGTGGACCAGGACACTGAGTTCCAATCGGTTGCTTAGCACCAAGGTTGCCTGGATACATCTCCTGGTGACTACTGGCCTTTGGCATCGACTACTTATGCACATAAGCCATGCAGTGAGCATCTCTGTTGAGAGGGGCACTGGGCCGGAACCAACTTCCACAATCTCCTTTTAAACCACCTGGGTGGTGGTGGGAGGGGGAGCTTGTTTTAAAGGAAAAGAGACCTAAATTTTTATGCTGCGCTACAGGTAAGATTTCGCAGTGATAAATAAGACACTACAGAGTGATAAATAGAATAAAATTTCCTGTTGATCAAAGCTCCGGAACTGACTTCATACCAATATATAAACGAGTCAAGGGAAATAGTCAGACTCTTCAGAGGAAAATAATTTCTGTTCTTTTGCCCTGTGAATTTTCACCTGTACCTATGATTTATATTAAGAAAAAAAATGTTGGGGAATGTGTGTGTGTGTGTATGTGTGTGAGAGAGAGTGAGGGGTGTATGTGAAGGGAGGTGAGAAGAGCGAAAGGGAGAATCAACATAGGAAACTTTGACAAAAGCCAAGACAAAGTAAAAAACTAGAGTCTAGTAAACCTGTTTTAGTTCTTTGTATATTCTGGATATCAGCCCTTTGTCAGTTGGGTAGATTGCAAACATTTTTCCCCATTCTGTTGGTTGCCAATTCACTCTAATGACTGTTTCTTTTGCTGTGCAGAAGCTGTGGAGTTTGATTATGTCCCATTTGTCTATTTTGGCTTTTGTTGCCAATGCTTTTGGTGTTTTGGTCATGAAGCCCTTGCCTATGCCTATGTTCTGAATGGCTTTGCCTAGATTTTCTTCTAGGGTTTTTATGGTGTTAGGTCAATAAAAAAACAAACAAGCCCATTCAAAAGTGGGCAAAGGATATGAACAGACATTTTACAAAAGAAGACATATATGAGGCCAACATATAAAAAAATGCTCATCATCACTGGTCATTAGAGAAATGCAAATCAAAACTACATTGAGATACCATCTCACGCCAGTTAGAATGGTGATCATTAAAAAATCTGGAGACAACAGATGAAGGAGAGGATGTGGAGAAATAGGAACACTTTTGCACTGTTGGTGGGAGTGTAAATTAGTTCAACCATTGTGGAAGACAGTGTGACGATTCCTCAAGGGTCTAGAAACAGAAATTCCATTTGACCCAGCAATCCCATTACTGGGTATATACCCAAAGGATTATAAATCGCTCTATTATAAGGACACATGCACATGAATGTTCATTGTGGCACTGTTTAAGATAACAAAGACTTGGAACCAACCCAAATGCCCATCGATGATAGACTGGACAGGAAAAATGTGGCACATATACACCGTGGAATACTATGCAGCCATAAAAAAACAATGAGTTTGTGTCCTTTGTAGGGATATGGATGAACCTGGAAACCATCATTCTCAGCAAACTGACACAAGAACAGAAAATCAAACATCACATGTTCTCACCCATAGGTGGGTGTTGAACAATGAGAATGCATGGACACAGGGAAGGAAGCACTACACACTGGGGTCTGTCAGGGGGAACTAGGGGAGGGACAGCGAGGGGTGGGGAGCTGGGGAGAGATAGCATGGGGAGAAATGCCAGATACAGGTGATGGAGGAAGGCAGCAAATCAGACTGCCATGTGTGTAGCTATGCAACAATCTTGCATGTTCTTCACATGTACCCCAAAATCTAAAATGCAATAAAAAATTAAATAAATAATAAAAAAATAAAAGAACTAGAGTCTCCGTGTATGAAGACACCAGGCAGATAGAGATGGTGCTTAGAATTTGGAGGAGCCATTATTTCATGGACTTCCCAGACATCCCCTCCTGGATCTGTTTGGCAATGACTTCTTCCACTGCCCCATTCTTAGTTATGTCCAGAATCCACTTGTGCCTAGAAACCTTAACTCAACCTCAGTGTTCCATTGTGTCAGAGAGACTGTGGTTGGGGATGAGAAGGACAAGGGAGAGATGGCTATGGCTGGATTGGTCTGCAGTGGTGACAGTAAGACCAGTCTATGCAGGACACTTGGCCAGTGATGCATAAACAACTCTTGCAATTGGGTTCTGGAAAAGGTAAGCCACGGGAGAGTGCTGAGAAACAAGACGTAGGGCCAAGATGGAGTGAGAATCGTCTTAGTTTTGAGGAGTATCCTCACATCCTGCCTGCATGTAATGTGTTTGAGTGGAGAAGCTCAGGGATCATCTAGCAGGGTGGGTTGCACACCTGGAAATTCATCAGAATTACGCGAGAATTTCATTATAAATAGAGATTCCTGGGCTGTAGCCTCAGATATTTTGATACCATGCCTTAAGAGGGCACTGGGAATGTTATTTTTAACATGTCTCTTAGGGGATGTACCTTTTAGACCTTCCAAAGATAAGGAAACTAGCCCCAGATGGGAATTGTTCAAGGTTCCATAAAAGTTTAGCAAGAAAGATTTTTGTTAATGTTTCTCCCCCTCCACCTATCTCATGCATCAATAACAGACCTTGGTAGAATCCAAAGGAGAAAAAGCCAACCTTAGTCTCTAAGGAAAATTTCCCTGTTTGACTTCATACTAAAGAACTTATCACCAGGGTCAAAGAAGAAGTCCTCAGGCACAAGAGGTAGGCAGCTAGAGCACCCATCTACAAGGGATGTACCCATGTTTCCTTAATCCTTATCATTTGGACCTGTTGAAATCCCAAGTCTTTATAAGTATTTCAGTGTCTTCACCTGCTTCGAAATGTCTTGGAACTCAGACTGTGGACAGAACACAGGTTTGGTATTACAGAACTTAAGTTCTGAACCCAGCTCTCCAATTCTTCAAAATAGCTGGGTGACTTGGACAAACCATTTGCCCCTTCTAAGCACAGCCCTTCATTGATCATTAACAGGGCTGTGATTTGATACAACGAAACATTCACCAATGGTTTGCTCAGACAACACCTGGTCATAAGGATGGAGCAAGGAAGGACTGCTGCTGATATTGGTAAAAGCCATCTCAGTTTTGTTCTCTGCTGCACATACTTTTCTCCCAGTAATTCCCTCCTTGGGAATTAATCTCCACACTTAGGCGGTGCAGGTTCAAGTTATGGGCACAGGAGGGTAGGCACCACAAGTCATGCTGTGAAGTCCATGGGCTGACTTTCTAATTCAAAAACGCACGAACACGGGGTACTATCTTAGAGCCACAGGTTGTGAAGTCTGGTGGGGGTCAACTGAGGTCATCTAGTGATTCCATCTTCCCTTCCCTTTCCTTTTCTGAAGCCCAGAATTGTGAGTCCTACTCAATGCCACATCACTAAAACTCTTCTCCCAACATCAATCCCAATTCTCTTCCTCCCTTCCTTGCCTACCCCATCTCTTTCCTCTGTGGACTCTTGCAACATTCTTGTCAGGCACACACCACCAGATGTTCTTTACATGCAGCTTTTTCATTCCTGCACATTTTGTCCCTCTGACGAGGCCGTCAACAAGGCAGGGACTGTGCCTTTTGTGTGTCTGCTATATGAAAGACTTCAAACACAGTAGAAGCTGAAAAAAGACATATTAGCTTGAAAAACACAGCGGTGAATATTGCTTTTGGCAAACAAAGAAAAGTGCTGTAGCAAGCATGTGGAGCATTAAGAGAGGTGTGCATGTGTATCAAACTCTTTAAGCGACATCAGCATGCTTCTCCCCTTTCAT
This sequence comes from Sapajus apella, assembly GCF_009761245.1. Taxonomy (NCBI): domain Eukaryota; kingdom Metazoa; phylum Chordata; class Mammalia; order Primates; family Cebidae; genus Sapajus; species Sapajus apella. Next base: position 23,373,827 of record NW_022436961.1, on the reverse strand, counting down.
GCTTACCCCTGCCAGTCCCCTGGGAATGTCGTCTTCCACCCTACATTTCACCCTGCATCTCATTAACCGCTTGTCCATGCCCTCCCTCACTCCATCTTGGCCCTATGTCTTGCTTCTCAGTACTCTCCCATGGCTTCCCTTCTCCAGAACACGACTGCTAGAGTTGTTTGTGCATCGTTAGCCAAGTGTCCTGCATAGTCTGGTCTTACTCTCACCGCTGCAGACCATTCCAGCCATAGCCATCTCTCCCTTGTCCTTCTCATCCCCAACCACAGTCTCCCTGACACAATGGAACACTGAGGTTGAGTTAAGGTTTCTAGGCACAAGTGGATTCTAGACGATTCCATTCTCTGGGTGTCCTCATCTAGAAGAGTAGTGGGAGAACAAGAAAACAGCAGATTTAAAGGCAAAAATTCCCTGGGACACAGTTTTTTTTCAAGTTTCATGCTTAATGAGATAGTATCACTTCCTGGCATTGGGCCATCCCTTGTAAACTGAATTGTCTGAAACCATATTGCTTTTTGTGTTTATTTCCTCTTGTATTCCCATAACCTTTGGCAAAGTCTTGTATGAATGTTTCAGCCTGGTTGCAACTGTACTATAAAGTATTATGGAATGAGTTAAACAACTGCTGGGTTGTGAGGGAGAAGTACTGCCCCACCTCCACTCCCACCCCTAGCAGAGGTCAGAATGATGAGGTCATAATCAATGAAACACTCCAAGATGGTCAGATTCTGCAGTAAGAGGCAAAGTTGAATACCTAGTTGTCCTCACCCCAAAGAGATTATTTTGCAGTTGTTTGCCTTGGAGGTCATGAAGTATATTTTCATTAATAAGATATAAAATAGTGGCCTTTCCTTCTAGAAAATCCCAGAGGAAGGAAGTAAAGATAATCTGAGCTCTTCTGCCTACTGAGGAGACACTGGCATGTCAGGACATGGATTGTGACCTTGAAAGAGTAGAGAAGAAGGTCTTGTAGTTGATAGGTGCAACCTGGGTCACCGGGATTGAGCCTTTCACAGAGAATAATTTAGGCCAGCAGGTAACTCACCTGAGGCCAACACATCTGTGCTGTTCCTAAGCCACAGACTGGAAAGCCCTGCAATCCACACTGAGACACCCATCCTACCACCCTGCCCAAGACATGTTCCAGATTTCTCAAAGACAGAGAGACCTTTTAGAAATAGAAATGAATCTCTCTAATGAGAAGACAAAGAGTACTTAGGAGGAGGCTGGCTTTCTTCCCCAAGTCAGCGGATGCGGACCAGGTATGCTCAAACCCACACCAGGGCCAGAAAGCAACAGCCAGAAGCTACTACAGCTCAGGGTCAGTGTCTCAGGATTATTGGAATGGTCACTGTCAGAGGAAAGATGGGATTTGGTGGTATGCGATTAATGATTAGAAATACTATAACTGGCCGGGCGCGGTGGCTTTCGCCTGTAATCCCAGCACTTTGGGAGGCTGAGGTGGACAGATCACGAGGTCAAGAGTTCATGACCATCCTGGCCAACATGGCAAAACCCCATCTCTACCAAAAATGCATAATTATCTGGGTGTGGTGGCGTGCGCCTGTAGTCCCAGCTGCTCAGGAGGCTGAGGCAGGAGAATTGCTTGAACCTGGGAGGCGGAAGTTGCAGTGAGCTGAGGTCATGCCACTGCACTCCAGCCTGGTGACAGAGCGAGTCTCTGTCTCAAAAAACAAACAAACAAAACAAAACAAAACAAAAAGAAATACTATAACTTTGACTCTTCCATAGTTTTCCATGTACTCCGTGGCAGTCAAGCAAACTGGTAGTTCTACAATTCTTTTCCATGATTCTCCTTGGTCCTGAGAAGGTGGTTGTCCCAGCAGAGGGAAGTTCTTGAGGAAGGCCAGTGAATCACCAGTCATAGGCAGTGCAGTCCCTCTGCTGTTGGCCGTCACCTGCAATGGCGTGTGTGAGTATGTGTGCACGTATACGTGTGCACATGAATGCCCAAGCACATGCCTCTCTCACATGCATGCACCTGTGCCCACATGGGGGGTGCTCCTGGCTGCAGTGCCAGGTGCAGGCCCTGCCATGCATGAATAATGAGGCACATGGGCCTGCCTTCTGCTCAGGGTGTTTTTCCTCCTTTATCATGCACATTAAACGTTACAGGCACTTGACTTTATGACTTCTTCATTCTGCATATTAAGCAGCTGACACAGGCAGCCTTCTCCAGATAGCAGTCTGTACAAGCCTGCAGCATTATTTAATGGTCTGTCTTGAGAAATATGAGACAGAAAGGGTCTTTCATGTCATGCTAGGGAGCCCCTTAGACCTCAATAGGAGTCCTCCCATCTCAAAGCTGCTCTTTTGTCAGGGAGTTGGGAGGGACAAAAAAGAAAGAATCAGGACCTAAACTCTTGCCACGTCCACAAAGTGGCACAACCAGCTACTCAGCTGCTATCTTTGCTGGTTCTCTTAATAAGACCTGAACTGCATGTTACCTAGGAAGTTCAGGAGTGCTTTTCAAAGCAATTCTCATCCTGCTGTCGGATGTGACAGCACCAACGTATATGAAAGGCAACAAAGCCTCCATCAGGAAAGCTGCTCTTTACCAATCACAGGTTGGGAACTGATTCTGGGAAAACAGAATTCCTCCCCTTGTCTTTCTCTCTTTCCCCTTCCCCTCTCCTTCTTTCCTGTTCTCATCTCCTCCCTTATCTGCACCCCATTTGACTCTCACTTTCTCCCTTTAGTATCTCTTTTCCTGTCTCTGACCAGGATTCCCTCTACACTTGCTAATGAGGAATTCTGGACATTCTATACTCTGAGTTGAGAAATGGAAGAAGGGCCAGTTTCACATCTCAAAGGCAAAGAACGGTGCTTAGAGTAACAAAGGGCCACTCTTGCCAGATGTTCTTTCTTTGGTGCGGATGTTTTCTCATCCGACCTGCTATTCCCCCTCTTCTTTAGCCTGCCTGCATCCTTAGGCTACCTGGTCTTCACTCTCCTGCCTATTTCCACGACTGCTCAGTTTGTGTTTTTGCAAATGTCAAGTGTGATTGAGAGGCTTGGGGACTAGCTGCCAGGGAGGCATTCTTGCTTTGCGTTCCCATTTCCCTTCTCTCCTGGCCCAGCAAGCAGGTATGAAAACAACAGTGCCCTAGGTTTACACAGAACCTCTCATCCAGGAAATCTCAAAACGCTGTTGCCAGCTAGTCTGATTACATTCATTTTTTCTGGTGGAGGAAAGTATCTTTTCTGGAAGTGAAAATTGCCAGAGGCTGTTCTAACTGCCCCTGGAAGAGCTTCAGGGCGGGCCCAGGCACTGTTTCCACTGGCATCCTGGGTCTCCTCGGGCTGACCCTGTGCTACTTTTGCAGGTATGGATTCAGATAATGGGGACCATAGGAAAAAAGGCTCTTCCAAAGCCAGGATCTCAGCCCTGAAACCATAGGATGAGACAGGACATGGCATCTCCCTACATAGTACTTCGTTTTTTTTCTAGTTAAGCAAAAGATATTTATGAGCAATTAGAAACTCCAAGGCCCCAATTCTCACAAGATTCCATTCAGCTAAACTCCATAATCCCGAGAGAGAGGTCTTCCCTCTCATGAGCACTCAGTGTCTCCCTGGATTGTTATTCTCTTGTTACTCTGGACAGCCCAGGGGCAATGCCAGAGTCTTTCTGTTCCTTTTACAGGAGCATAAACCCTCCTTAGATTGTTTCCCTGTGGCCAGCCCTCCCACTTCATGCTGAGAGGATAAAGACCTATGTATTTTGGGTGAAGCGAACCTTGTATGTTTGCACTCATAAGTGGGAGCTAACCTATGAGGATGCAAAGGCATAAGAATGATACAATGGACTTTGGGGACTTGGGGGAAAAGACGGGAGCGGGTGAGGGATAAGACTACAAATTGGATACGGTGTATACTGCTCCGGAGATGGGTGCACCAAAATCTCAGAAATTACCACTTAAGAACTTACTTACGTTATCAAACACAGCCTGTTCCCAAAAACTTGCAGAAATAAAAAGTATTTTAAAAAAAGCAAAGGAATAAGGAGGAAGAGAAATGGAAGAGGAGAGGGAAGAGAGAGGAGGTTGGAAGAGAAGGCAGCAGAAGGGGAAGGGAGGGAGCAAGAAGAAGGGCCTCCAGTGAGAAGCAGGTGGAGAGGAAGTAGGAGGGAGAGGCAGGGCCTCTGCATTTGCAGGGATCATGCTTGATCCTTTGCCAGGAGTTTTAGACACTGTATTTGTTTGCCAGGGCTGCGTCAAGTACAACAGACTGGGTGGCTTAATAGTTTATTCTCTTATAATTCTGGCGGCTGGAATTCGGAGACTAAAGTGTCATCAGGGTTGGTTTCTATTGAGGTCTCTCTTTGTGGCTTGCCAGCAGAATCTTCTCTCTTCTTCCCATGGTCTTCCTCTATGTGTTTCTGAGGCCAAATTTCCTCTTCTACTAAGCACACCAGTTCTTTTGGCTCAGGGCCCACCCTTATGCCCTTATTCTAACTTAATCGCCTCTGTAAAGACCTATGTCCAAATAATGATCACATCCCGAGGAGGGTTTAGAATGTCAACATACACATTTTTGGGGGGTTAGAATGACAGCATACATTTTTTGGAGGGAAACACAATTTATCCCATAATATACATATTACTTCTAATACTTATACCTCTTAGGGGTATAAGCTGTCATCCTCATTTTAAAGACAAGGAAAATGGCAAACAGGAGAGGTTGGACATGGTGGCGTACACCTGCAGTGTATGTACACCTAGCTACTCAAGAGGCTGAGGTGGGAGGATCGCTTGAGCCCAGGAGTTCGAGGCTACAGTGAGCTATGGTCATGCCACTGTACTCCAACCTGGGCAACAGATCAAGACTCTGTCACTAAGAAATAAATGAATAAATAATAAATTAAGTAATAAATTAAATAATAAATTAAAAATAAGATAAATTAGACAGCATGCACAAGGTTTTTCTGTTAGTAAGCAACAGAGAATCACTTGAACCCAGGAGGCAGAGGCTGCAGTGAGCTGAGATTGTGCCATGGCACTGCAGCCTGCGCAACTAAGACTCTGTCTCAAAAAAAAAAAGAAAGAAAAATTGAAGGTATCTCCTAAGTCTAAAGATTGATTTCAGGGTGCCATGGCATAGCTGAGGTTCAAAATGAGATAAATCCTAGAGAAACCCAAGGGTTATCGTCCCTAGCATCCTATCTCAAAGAAGTCCTCCAACCATGCTGTGCATATAATGTGTCCAGAGTCCAGAGTAACTCTAATTCCTAATGTTCTCTACAGGATGATCTGGGCCCATCGCAGGCACTGGCCATGACCCACTACAGAAAACTAGTAACATCTCCAGCTACAGAAAACTAGGAACCTGCAACTCAGATGCCTTTAGGGCTCCTGTGACTCACTCCCAGAGTTAGGTTGCTTAGAAAGGTATTTTAAAAACCTTTCCATTTAAAAGGACCTTTTAGCAAGGTCCTTGGGTAAATATAATCAGGAGGTGGCATGATAAAGTGGTTTCTTAAGTGGGCAGCCCAAAGCAGAGCCAAAGGGCAGCCAGGAGTCTGAAAGAGCTTCTGAAACAGCCGCTTTCAAGAGAAATGCAGTTTGGCACAATCTTAAGTGGCAGAATCTCACCACACACTTACTCCTACCCAAAAACACTGAGCACAGCTCAGTGTCTGGGGGACATTTTCTACCTTATTAATGGTACATTCTCCCTAACACATTTCTGAGGTTGGGTAAAGTGGGACATGACCAGATAGAATGATACTTAGGTAAGGGATTATATATACACGGTGACAATAAAATAGTTATCCATGTGTTTATCTCTGTGTTTGTTAAGAATATGCATCTTCTTACAAGAACTGAATGTGAATATACTCTGGAACTACAAATCAGACACATCATTAACCCAATAATGGTTGTAACATTTGCAGATCAGAGAGTGAGCCTTCCACTTCTGCTTCTTTCAGCGTGAACTTCAGAGAGTCACTTAATCTTTCAGAGTAGCCATTTTTCATTTACAAAAGTGGGGTTAATGACCCTTCCCTCAAAGGGTTTTGGTGATGAATAACAGAGATTATGTACTTGTACTTGGCAAGTAACTTTTCAACAAGTTAGCTTCATTTCATGCAATGGGAATGATGAAAACAGATATTGTCAGTGTTTTGCAGAAACTTGACTATGCAAAAGCCTGGAAATATGGGGATTCTACACCTGAAGATTTAGCCTCTGGGAAGGGGAGTGGAGACCACAGCTGTAGTTGTATTTGATCACATGGATATGATCTTTCCATTGATGATGTCTGGGGAGCAGGGCAGAAAATGAGGTCTTCACAGCATCAGCAGCAGAGGGGCCCTGGTGGCCATGGAGAGCGAGAACAAAGAGAGGCAAACAGAACCAGGCCCCAAAAAAGCCTGTGGGCTCTGGCAGTGGCTAACTTGGTAAGTGCATCTTCAGAGCTTGGGACACAGTCTTTCTGCAAACCCACCCAGACTTGTGCCTGTTCTAGTAGGTAGGCTGTGGCCACAGCGACAGAATCCCACATGTTTGGAAGAGGTGTCAGACCTTGAATGTTATTTTTTATATACCACCTCTTTGACATCTTTTTCTTTTCTTTTTTTCCTTTTTTTTTTTTTTTTTTGAGGCAGTGTTTTGCTCTGTTGCCCAGGCTGGAGTATAGTGGAGTGATCTTGGCTCACTGCAACCTCTGCCTCCTGAGTTCAAGAGATTCTCCTGCCTCAGCCTCCTGAGTACCTGGGACTACAGGTGCCCACCACCATGCCCAGTTAATTTTTGTATTTTTAGTAGAGATGGCGCTTCACCATGTTGGCCAGGCTGGTATTGAACTCTTGACCTCAGGTGATCTGCCCACCTTAGCCTCCCAAAGTGTTGGGATTACAGGCATGAGCCACTGCTCCTGGCCTGACACCTTTACATGACTTAAAACGATAAATGTTTTGTCATTCTTAAACTGTTATCAGGTTGAAGTAGCGAGTTCTTCCCTTGAAAGACAACCAAGGAAGCAGGAAGATGGGATTTCCATGAGGGAATGGAACAGAAGATGCTGAAGACTTGATGAGGAGCAGATGAGGGATGGATGTGGTACGTGGGAGGCTGCTTGGTGACAGCAGACATTTGGGGAGAAGGAAGATCGTGCCACAGCTTTGCTTAATGTTTGTCAATGGCAACTCCAAGCTTCCTGGAGCTTGCCCTAGCCAGGGCTTCCAGCTGAATCATGTAATGCCCTGTCCCATGCACCTGCCTCATTCTAAACTGCTTCTCCAAGCACACCACCTCCTGCTACCCCAGGGCCTTTGTCCATGCTGTTCCATCTATCTAGAGTGTCAATCCACAGCTTGTTTCTATGCATAACTCATTTATTTTTTCATTATTAAACTTAAAGTTCTACTTCTAGTGAGAAGCCTTCTTGGATCCTGAGGTGCTCCTTCTCAAGGCACCACCCAGATATCACTATGATTCTCTCGTACCTCCTTCTCCCCTTAGGCTGTGAGCACCTCAGAGATAGAGACCATATAGCTATCACCTAGCAGAGTGCCTGCAAAGCAACAGACTCCAAACCTCTCCGAGGAAGAAGCAGTGAGGAGGAGAGAAAATGGTCTGTAGGAGTGGATTTGGGCTGGTGCCACCTGGGTTTTTCTCAGTCTTCCTGAAACCAATTCCCATGACAGAGAAATTCGCCTTAAGAGCAAGAAAATCCACTGGGAAGGAAGTAAAAATTATTTGAGTCTATTAAGTGAATTATAAAGGACCTAGAATCTCTGGCACACCTGTGCTGGGAAATGAGGAGGGTAAGATTTACCACCTGCCTCCTGCTTTAGGTTTTTATGACCCTCATGTTTGGAAAATTCATGAGATCTTTGAGAAGTGAGGGGAGAATCCTTGTCCTTCTTTCTTTGTTTTAGTGAATATCCACGGTTCTCAAGGCCTCCTAAAATCAACTATTCCACAGAACGTTAGATTGTGAAGAAGACGTTTAATCCACCTGCCTGCCTTTTTAGATGAACATAGTATCAACTACATAGTGCACACTCAAGAAATAATTGTTGAATGAATGACTGAAAAAAATGCAAGGAGCTCCTGGTCCAGAGGGAAGAGCAATTTCTCTGACACTCTGCAGCTCATTAGACACAAAGCTGGCTCGGAACCCAGGTCTCTTGTCCCTCACTTAAGTTCTCCTTTTTCTAACATACTATCTGACCCTCATTGCAAACTCTGTCTCATTGCAACTACTACATAGAGCAATCACATTCTTTTCCATTCAAGGTGCTATCGTGTGCTATTACAATTTCAAAAGTAAGGTGCATACACACTGCAATGCATCATTGAGCAACAACAACAAAAACACTCTATGTGCTGGAATCTCAGCTTATTTGCTATCAGGTAGACAAACACCATTCATTGAATAAAGATATAATCCCAAGTGCAGCCTTGCCTAGTTCTTGAACATCAGAATCACATAGCAACCTAGGCTGCCAGGGTCTCTGGAGGGAGGACGCATACTAAGGTTAGGGAGTACTTCTGTATGGGAAAGCTCCCCAGAAATGGAGGCCAAAAACCTCAGGCTTCCACTCTTATTTTTGTTTTAAATATTTTATTGAAGTAATAAAGGGCCATCCCATCAATCTGAAGGCAGAAAAAAGTATCTTGAAAACACATAAAATAATATTGTTCTTGAAACCTATCCTTAAAAAAAAAAATCCCTCTCAATCAGTCCAGGCAGTGAGTGGATAGCAAGGGAGGGTTTCAGAAAAGTGTCTGTGATGGGGTAGAGAATGGAACTAAGCTGTTATCTTCAGGTCCAAGGGGTGAGAAAAGTGCAAGAAATAAACAGCAGCACACACAGAAGAGAATCTCAGGGTCTCCCACTGGGCTGGAGTGGGCGAGAGAGATTTCCAGGACCGCTGTGCTGGAAGAGTACTGTGTATATGAGCACACTGCAAATCTCTACTGACAGTGGACATGATGCTGCCCACAGCGCTGCTCTCTTGCATACGGCCAAGACCAGGAAAGCTGTTCCAGTGACTTAGAGCTCCATCTTGACCCAGGAACTTGGTCCTCCCAAGGCTGGGGGTGTGCCTGTGACCCTTTCCTCAGCCAGTCGACTCAAAACCACATACTACCATCACCTGTGGCCCTACGCAATAGAACACATGGGAAATGTCTGCTTTCTAGGTTCCAAAGCTCTCATTATTTCTCCACAAACCCCTGATCTTTCACTTCTGGCCTTTCGGGTGACCTCACTCCCTGAAGCCCAGGACATTTATGCCATCTCCCTCCTTTTCCCTTATCCCAGCCATCTCTAAGGAGATGGCTCTGATCAATAAATTCACCGTGAGATATAAAAGACTAATAAAGTTTAATAACTTGCCTCTCCCAGGAGGATTTGCATTTTAACAGGGGAATAGCAGCCTAAACTATAGGAATTAGGTTGTAATGGTACAATTTCAGGCACCATCAAGCAGCTGAAAGAGGTGTTTTTTGGGAGGCAGAAGGACCTCCCCAGGACTTCAGGGACAACCCTGCTGGAGGCTGCCTCCTCCAAGGCAGGGGAGCTGGTCAAGAGGGAGACAGAGCAAGCACACCTGTGCCCTGGGCCCTTCTTACAGCTTCATTCTCAGCACACTCCCATCGACTCATCTTTCCAGGGTGGTGTGCTCTTCCATCCCCTTATTCTCTCATTTGCCTTTCGTTTTGGTCTGCAAACATTGACCAGGCCCTACTATGTGACTGGAGACTTTCTATGTGCATCGAAAGTTCCAGAGACCCAGACATAACTTAGGGGCTGATAAAGTTGACTGTTTGTCTCCTGATATCTCATGTTGAATTGTAATCCCCAGTGTTGGAAGTGGGGCCTGGTGGGAGGTGATTGGATCTTGGTGGTGGATCCCTCATGACTTGGTGCTGTCCTCATGACGGTGTGTGAGTACTTGTGAGATCTGGTTGCTAGAACACGTGTGGCACCTCCCGCTTTCTGCTGTCTCTCTCTGTGTCTCTCGCTCCTGTTCTTGCCATGTCATGCACCTGCTACCACTTCACCTTCTGCCATGAGTAAAAGCTCTCTGACACCTCCCTAGAAACCAAGCTGATGCTGGTGTCATGCTTCATGTATAGACTGCAGAATCATGAACCAATTGAATCTCTTCTCCTTCCTAAAGTACCCAGTCTCCAGTATTTTCTATGGCAATGCAAAAACAGCCTAACATAGGGGTCAAGAGCAGAGCTCTGCCGTCAAGCTGCCTGGACTCCTGGCTGACTCTGCTCCTTGTGGCTGTGACCCTCCCCCAAGATCCTTCTCTGTAAAATAAGAACAATAACATTTATTTACCCTAAAAATGAAACGGGATTCTATGAGCAAAGTTATATAACCATTGCTTGGTAAAATATTGGATATCATCATCAGATCTGTATTAGTATCTGTAGATTTCAAGAGCCCACTACTCAGAAGCAGAGACACAAATGCAAATAACTCCAAGGCACATAAGAATTTCCTCTCTGTCTTCCAGGCTAGTCAGAGACCAAAGCCATGCTGATGCAGTAGTTAAATCTGATGAGGGGCAGCAGTAGGAAATGTCCACAAGGAACAGCAAGACAAGTGTCAGCAGTGCAAAAGCAGAGAGCTGGATGGAGGTAGATTTCACATGACCTTGAATTCCAGGGAGTGTTCAAGGTCTTCTTAAACCATTACCATCCCTGTGCTTTGAGAAAATAATTCTGGCAAAGTAGGAGATTAATGCATGAATAAGAGAGCAGTGAGGAAGTTGTTAGCAAATCATAGGTCAGACACCGGCCACTTGATGGATGCAGGGATGGAAATGTGGGCAGATGAGCAAAACGGGACTTTCTCATGAGGCTGCAGCTCCCTCTCCCATACTGTCTGAAACATTGTCCCAAAAACGCATTCATATTTTAAGACCATATTTAAAGTACACAGATGTGGTACCTATTTAAGGAAAACTTGAATGCTTCTTGTAATTCAGGATCCTGCAAAATCTACCTCCAGCCTTTCTGCTTTTGCTCTGTTGACTACTTCAGCAGCATGCCTTTGTTCTCTGGATAGCCTGGAAGAAGGAGAGGAAATTTCTACATGCCTTGGAGTTCTTTGCATGTCTGTCTCTGTTGCTTCTGGGCTATGGGCTCTTAGAATCTACAGATACTAATATTATAATAATATCCAACATTTACCAAACAATGATTATATAACTTTACACATAGGATCTCATTTAATCTTTAAAAGTAAGTAATGTCATTACCCCTATTTTACAGAGAAGGATCTTGTGGGAGGGTCACACAGCCATAGGGAGCAGAACCCGCAGGGAGCCCAGGCAGCTTGATCTCAGGACTGTGTGGAACTGAGTGCTAATGTGTGAGGGAGCTGTCTCCACTGAAAACACTTTATTTTTTTTATTTTTTATTTTTTGTATTGCATTTTAGGTTTTGGGGTACATGTGAAGAACATGTAAGATTGTTGCATAGGTACACACATGGCAGTGTGATTTGCTGCCTTCCTCCCCTTTACCTATATCTGGCATTTCTCCCCATGCTATGTCTCCCCAACTCCCTACCCCCCACTGTCCCTCCCCCATTTCCTCCCAACAGACCCCAGTATGTGGTGCTCCCCTCCCACTGAAAACATTTTAAAAGGGCTTCCTTGTGTTCTCAGGAAGTCCCCATTCCCTCCACTCATGCAGCCCAGTTTGTATTGAGTTTTTCCTTTTCCTCACTCTTGATCTTTCCCACTGATTGCAAGCTTCTCCCTAAAGTAACTTTTGGGCCAAAGTATGTATATTTCAAGAACTACCTAGAAAATATACTTGTATGTGTTCCTTAGTCCCTCTCAGTATGCCTTCTTCCACCCCAACTAACCTTCCCTTGGAATTAGAGGCAACTCTACAAAGAGCATCTGCCTCTATTATTCCTAAAAGATGGGTCTATCAGCTCCCACCATGCTTTTCTGAGTTCATGGGACCCTGCAGGGCCTTAGGAGCCAGGGGAGGGGTGTGGGGCAGCCCATGGGGTATATATAACAGCAGGGGCACCAACAGGATTTGGGACAACAGCGCCCCCCCATCCCCTTCCCAGTGCTGCTCTCACGAGCAAGATGATGGGTTGGAGAGATCCAAGTGGAGACTGAGATAAGGAAGTCTCCATTTCAGCACAGAACGCTCCTCAAATATTTCATAGTGTCATGGAAAATAAGGGCAAAGGGAAGTATTAAGGAGAGGCAGAAATCCAATGGGTTGTTCATACCATCCAAGAGTGAGGACCACTCAAGGGCAAATGCTGGGGCTTGTGCATATTTCTGTCTCCACATCCCAGTACCTCAATGCCTTGCACAGGACAGGAATTCAAACGAGATCATTGGAAAGTAGGGGTGGGGTGGGAAAATATCAGCAATGTACATCCCCAGTGCCTTGCAGGGTCATTTACAACTTTCATACCCTCACCCAGTGTCTAGGCCAATTCTGACCAGAAGCAGCAATAAATTAATCACCCGGGCCTGCCAAGGGATGAGATCTAGAATATTCTTATCAATATAAGCCAGGTTTCTGATCTATCTTGGGGGAATCCTGGGCACTGGGTTGTTCAAACCCCCTGATTCTTGCTGTCTTTCCTTTCTGGGCTCACTTAGTGCCCGTGACTGGCAGCTTATTTTGTTTGCTGCCTGGCTATTTAGGTCCCTGGTGGGCCTGGAGGCCTTGCTCTAAACCCTAGCCTTCTTGCTGGACCATGAATCTTTTTCTAAATAAAAAAATAGACTTGACCCTATGTCTCATCATCTTAGCCACCAAAACAAATCACCAGGCTCATCTGGTAGAGGACTAGCTCCCAACTCCAATGGCCGGCTGCCTCCTACAGGCTCTGTTTTAGTCCTTATGGTTATTGATGACAGCCCAAGTCAAGCCAAGGTCACTAAGAGTTGTGCATTTAACTATATGTAACCCTACCTGCGTCCCAGCCCAACTCACCTTCAGGGTCCTGCAGTGAGGCATGGAGCAGGCAGGGAGGGTTCTAGGGAGGTGTGAGCCCCCACTCCCTCTAGTCCCCAAGAATCAGTGACAGCCTCTCAGCGGGGAGCAGTAATGGAGTTTTTATTATTTTTGCTTCATTGCATTTGATCCTAATGCCAGGAGGTTATTGTTCTGATTTTTTTTTCAGGTCAATGCTAATTAACTTTATTAATGCATTTTGGTGAAGGAAAAGCAATGGAGCTAAGTTGTGCTCATATTTGTTTGGCCCTTACCATCAAGCGGCATTGGATTTGCATTGTCCATTTAGAATCTGGAGCTAAGGGGCAGTGACCTTCTAGATGGTCCAGAAACAGAGTGGAACCCACAGGTTCAGGAGAGGGCTGTCTCCCATGGAAAGGAAGGAGGGAGGGGAGAAGGCAACACAAAAGAGAAAAAGGCAAACCCCCCTTGGTGAAACAGAAGGGAAAGCAAAGCACCATGCTGGAAGGAGCCTGGGTTCAAATCCCACTTCCACCCTATAAGCACTGTGTGCCTTTGGCCAATCAATGAGTTTTAGTTGCTTCCTCTATAAAATACTTGCCTCAAATTGTTGTTAGAAAGACAGGCATTCATGAAAGTGCAAAAATATAGTACTTAGCTTACAGTAAGTTCTCAACATATGTTAGCTGAATTTTAATGGGATCTATAGGTCTGAGGTGTGGGCATCTAGGTTCATTCACTCTTTCTTTAGATAAACATTTGCCTAGTATCTACCACGGACCAGACACAGCAATAACTGATGCAGCATAAACCACAAAATCATCGATCCTAAGATGCCCTTATACTCCAGAGAGTGCTGAGTACTAGCCCAGGATAATCTCATAAAAAGGGCTTTTTACGTTTTTATTGCTATTAGGCTTTACTTAATCGCTATCTTCCCAGGTATACTTTTTTATCCTGTAGGCTAGAGACTATATCTTACACCCCACTATGTCACCACCTTGAGCCTCTGGTCTGCATGTAATATATAATACACCCTCAATAAAAATGGACAGACTCCCTTCTGCTAAATCCAGCCCCAAAACAGAGACATAGCTTCTGGCCAAGGAACCCAAATGACTTAAAATCCCTCATGAAGTGCCTGTATACCCAGCTACCGGGGAGGCTGAGGTGGGAGGAACACCTGAGCCCAGGAGTTCCAGACTGTGGTGAGCTAGGATCACACCACTGCACTCCAGCCTCAGTGACAAAATGAAATGCCATCTCTAAAATAAAAAGATCCCTCATGAAAGGCTCTTTCTTTGGAGGATGGCCTCTCCCATTTTGACCAAGTTCGTTTCCCTGCAGTCAACCCACAGAAGCCCAGAACCAGTCCTGCTATCTCCAAAGACGACAGCGTGGAGGTCAACCGAAGTTCAGAATCCTCATGTTCTCTCAGATGGAATTGAGCTGAGGTCAAAGCCTAGGTTTTAGAAGTTGGGGTCCACCATTTCAGAAGGGACTTGGGCTGCATGGGTTTGAGAGCCTCTGAGTTCTCCCAAACCACGCACCACCTGCGCCTCAGAGCGATTCCCTGAGAGATACTCGTGAGCTTTGTCAACAACCAAGCTGGGCTGGGGAGGATCTAAAATTCTCTGCCTTCAGAGAGGAAAAGAAGAGGGGCTTCGGAGGGCAGAAGGGATGGCTGTGAGGGAGGGAGGTCACTGGTAAGAACAGAGTGCACCTCAACACAGGACATCAAAACCAGGCACCTGTGGCTGATGGACTCCGAGGACTAAGAGCTCTATGTCACTGTACATTTCCTTTTCCAGTTAAAACAAAAGATAACAAAGCTCAGGATTTCAGAAGTTACAGGACATTTCAGTAGGCACTTTCTCAGTATTTCACACAATGTCTTCTCTCTCTCTTACCCACACACCCTCCTTCACACAGAAATGCAGCCACTAGATCCCCCCATACAATTCTGCACAAACTATCCTCAACCCCAAATCTTATAAAGCATGAGATCTGCGTGAGAGTCTGAGACCAATGTGCACACACACATCTCACGCACACCCACAAGCAGAGCCTGGTGAGGAAACAGCCTTCAGGGGGCTCTGGTGCATTATTTCCATTTTTTTGGACAAATATATAAATAATAAAATCATAATAAAAACCCCATTACAGTTCACCTGCTGACAGAGAATGACTCATCCCTGTAATTCCTCTTCCCATTCCTAAGAGGCTCCATAGATCACCGAACAGATTAAATGTCCTTCTTTGTGATGGAACATTTGCACAGCTGAGGACTAACTGTGCACTGAAATGCCAGCCCTGCCAAGTGGCCAGCTACAATGTTGAGAAAGCACATGGGCCTGTGGTCAGATGCCTGGGTTCAAATCCTCTCTCTGCCATTTCCACCTTCCCTGACCTTAGATAAAGCACTTGGCCTCTGTTCCCTGGGGTAGGAAACAGGAGTAAGATCTTGCCTCCTGAGGATTCAATGAGGTCATCTTTGTGAGTGCAAGCCTCCTGCATACTAAACAAACTAACCTTCTAATCCTTTCCCTATGCCTCTGAATAGTAACATTATTAACCTGGGGTCCTTTACTTGATTTCAACCGTTCTCCTTAAAATTGTAGTATTTCTGTTATTTGCTTAAAGCAATCAAAGATGAATTCTTTTGAATTATGACAAACAGCTAAAGAAACCCTAGGACATCTGAAAATTTAACCTAAGAAAATTAAAAGACTCTGAAATCAACCGGTTGTGGTGGCTCACGCCGGTAATCCCAGCACTTTGGGAGGCAAGACAGGTGGATCATGAAGTCAGGAGTTCAAAACCAGCCTGGCCAACATTGTGAAACCCCGTCTCTACTATAAATACAAAAAATTAGCTAGGCATGGCAACAAGTGCCTGTAATCCCAGCTACATGGGAGGCTGAGGCAGAAGAATCGCTTGAACCTGGGAGGTGGAGGTTGCAGTGAGCTGAGATCACACCACTGCACTCCAGCCTTGGTAACAAAGTGAGATTCCATCTCAAAAAAAAAAAAAAAAAAAAAAAAAAAAAAAAAAGACTCTGAAACTGTATGGATCTAGATAACACTTTCTACTACTTGTATAGAAACTTTGCTTTTAAGACAGTTGCTCATGTCGTAGGTCCTCAAGACCCACAGTGAGGAGGGAAAGGTTTAGGCAGCTAAGCCAAAGAAGTGACTCCACCCAGTCAGTGCCCCTAATAGACTGCAGAATGTGTCCCAGGGTGTCTGAGCCAGGGAAGAGTTGAGTCTGTCTCTCAGATCCAGTCTGACTCAAGTAGACAATGCTTGCGGCAGATGGATAGAAAGCACTGGCCTTGTTTGGGCACTGCAGTGTCCGGGAGCACATGGGTCTATAGTGCTGCCCATCTCTGGGCACCGGCAGCTACAGTGCAGCAGGTTTGCTCACAGAAGGAGCCTGGAACACACCACCTACTGCCCTCTGGCTTCAGATGCCCACACACTTGCCGGGCAACTCCCATGTGTCCATCTCAGTTCTTCTCCTTTAAATTCTACAGCTCCCACCCACAACTGTGCTACACACACCCTTTCTGTCTCTATGTCTTTTAAGAAGTGGAATCTTGGACTAAGAGTATGTTTAAGGCTTTTGATGGAAATATCTCAATTGCTTCTCCTAACTATCAGTGTATGAAAGCATCTGTCTGTCTCACACTCTCACCAGCACTGAGAGCCATTTGTGTGTGTTGAGGAAATGGAGTAGAAGGTGAAGAATCTTAATTAGGGTGCCAGTATGAAATACACCTGAGGGTGGCTTTCTGAACCCAAAGAGGAAAATGGAAATGGAGACACGAACATGATCTCCTGACATGAAAGGGCAAGATATCACCAAAGTGCCGCATTTTTCTAGACCGATGATGTTGTAAATAATTGTAATTTGATGTAGAATTGCTACTTTCAACTATAAGGATCATCATTTCAGAATCAAAAGCTTTAAGTATTGCTCAAATAATAATAATAATAATTGTAATTTGGTGAAACCTAGACTATTCGCCTGGATTGGAGAGCTGGGGAGTGTGTACCTGGACTGAAAATAGCAAAATACATTCCCCTCCAGCTTCTCTGTCCCCCAAGCAGAGAATGATCACACTGGGGAAGTTGAGGCAATGCTGTTGTTTTCAAGTTTCTCTTCCTTTTGCTCTGTCTTTCAGGACCATTTTAATGCAGAAACATTTTGATTAGCTACAAAGTTAAGAGATGTGTTTTCTGGTGATGTAATTTTCTGATTAATCAAGGATTTATTTTATTATTTAATATATGCTGATAACGTGTTTGTGCAATGTCTGTGCTAATCACATTGCAAATATTAACCCATTTCAGCCTCATAGAAGACCTATGAATAGGTCCTGTTATATCCTATTTTAAAAAAGGTAAATCCAGGTACCTCTGTTTAGCTTCTTAACCAGAGGCCACATGGCTCATAAGAGTGAGCTGGGAGTTGAACCCAGTCTCCCAGGCCCATGGCCCATGTGCTTAACATGATTCACACGGCTTTGGCTAATATGCTTTGTTTTAGTATAAAATCACGTTATTGGAAAGCTTTAAAAAATTTTATATATGCTTCAGGTAGTGAAGTAGGATGAGGAGAACAGAATGTGGGTGGCATGGCTTGAGAATCCCATAGGATGCTGAGGTCCCTCTGATGAATTCTGGGTCTCCATGAATGGGTCTGTAAATTGGCCAAAAATAGGTTCAGGAGCCTGGGGAAGGAGTGCCCTGAGACAAGAACCCCACCTCTCCCACTGAAATTGCTTTTTTTTTTTTTCTATTTTCTTCTAAACTGCAACTGTGAATTTGCTTTTCGAAAGGGACCAGGTTTTTAAGTCAGAAACATCTCCCAAAATTCCCGATCCACTAACATACTGACATTAACTAGGTAACCTTACACAGCTTACTATTATTTTGCAAAAATCTTCACTTTTCTCTGTAAAATATGTTGTTGCAGTTTTTGTTTATTTGTTTGTTTTTGAGATGAAGTCTTAGTCACCCAGGCTGGAGTGCAGTGGTGTGATCTCAGCTCACTGCAACCTCTGCCTCCCAGGTTCAAGCGATTCTTCTGCCTCAGCCTCCTCAGTTAGCTGGGATTACAGTCGCCTGCCACCATGCCCGGCTAATTTTTGTATTTTTAGTAAAGATGGGGTTTCACCATGTTGGCCAAGATGATCTCAATCTCCTGACCTTGTGATCCACCCACCTCAGCCTCCCAAAGTGCTGGGATTACAGATGTGAGCCACCACGCTCGCTAGTTGTTGCAGTTTTAATGGTTGACTTTTCCTGCAAAGGTCCAAACAGTAAACGTAAGGTTCTGCAGACCAAGTGGTAAAATCGAGGGTATCACATCAGTATTATTAACATAACAAGAGAAAACAAGTTTGTTGTTCACAAACTTGTTCACAAAATATTAAATAATATATATTAAAATAACTATAGTAATTGTGTATCATTTATAAAAATACATGTCTACAATAAGAACACTGAATTATTTGCAAAAGGGATTGAGTGTCCTTGAACTGGGGTTTCAAAGTGAGTTTTTCCTGCCATCAAGTCAGTTGCAAATGTTTATCTTAACATTGATAGGCTATACAAAATCAGGTAAAGGGTTATATTTGGTCTTCAGGCCTAGTTTGCTGGTCCCTGATCTAAATTAACGTCTAGCACACAATAGATAATTGACATGTACCTGTTACCCTTTCCCTGAAGTAAGCTGATAACACTGGTTTGCTGGACCTCACTTAAACAAATGGCAGCCCTATGAGAGGAGGGATAGTTTCAAACACATTCTAAGACTCCCTTCTCAGTGATCAAGTCCCATACCTGGCTCCAATTCTCTGTGATATGGGTTTTTAAAAGTATACCTGTGTCTCACTTTCTCTCTTCTAGAAAATGAAGACTAAAGTGTTCTTCAGGTTCCTATAACTCTGCCAGGCTAATGGTAAGAAGTGGGAATGGTACTGGAAATGCAAAGAGGAGGACAAGTTGTGTTAACGTAAGTATCTGTTGAGAAACCATTTACAAAATGCTTATCTAATAGATTTGTATCCACAATATATAAAGGACTCTCAAAATTCAACAATACAAATACAAATAACCCAATGTCTAAAATAAGCAAAAGATTTGAACAGACGCATTACTGAATAAGCCATACAGATGACAAGGAAGCACTTGAAAAAGCATTCAGTTTCCTAACATTAGGAAAATGCAAATTGAAATGTCAATGAGATATTGCTGCACACCTATCAGAAAAGCTAAAATTAAAAACTAATTAAATGAGTGCAAAAAACTAACAAACATGTGGAAGATGCAGAGAGCTGAAGCTCTCATATCTTTCTGATAGGATTAGAAATTGGTACAGCCATGGTGGACAATAGTTTGTCAGTTTCTCATAAAGTTAAACAAATGTTAACCATGTGACCCAGCCAATACGTTATCTATCTATCCAAGACAAATGGAAACCAATGCTTACACAAACACTTGAAAACGAATAATTATAGTTTTATTTATATATGTCTCAAACAGGAAGCAACTCTATGTCATCAGCCAGTGAATGGTTAAACTGACATGTCCACGCAACTGAATAGCACTCAGCAATAAAAATGAACAAATAATTGATACAAGCAATGACATGGATGAAATGGAAATACATTTTGCTAAATGAAAGAAGCTAGACTCTATAGCCTGAATATTATGTGAGTCCACTCATATGGCATTCTGGAAAAGGCAGAATTGTAGAGACAAAACAAAAAACTCACAGTGTTTGCTAGGGGCTAGGATTGGAGGAGGGGTTGATCAGAAAAGGGTGGCAGAAATTTTCTAGATCTTGACTGGGGTGGTAGTTACATGACAGTATGTGTTTTTGCAAACTCACAGAACTATACACAAAAAAGTGTGAATTTTTCTGCATGTAAGCTTAACCTCAATTAACTTGACTCCAAATAAAGTAAACACGTATCATGCAGTGATGACAGGCTCTGTCAGGAATAGTGATGGGGACATTGGGTCTGGGTGACTTGGAGAATGCAAGCCGTCAGTCTAAGCTTTTCTTCTGGAAGAGCATTTATCTGCTCACCTATTTTCTTCTCTTGGCCCTATTCCTCTTTACTGATCCTCAGCCCCAGCTCTGCAGAACAACTCCAGATTACCTGTATGCAGTGCTACCTGCCACCTCAGTCCCCTTCTAGGGTTTGGGCCACTTGGAAGAGAGGCCTCTCCATACCTGCCCCAAGCCCCAGAAAGGGATCCTTTGTGTCTAGGGAGAGGAAAACCAGATTACAGATTGAGCTGGCCAGCGTGAATCACACTGGCTCCCAGAAGGCATGAGTGATGGAAATGGAAGTCAGTGCATAAAACTCACAGAAAGCATGAGGTCGTATCCTGTCTAGGCCAGGGGTCTGAAGAGCCCAGCTGATATTTAAGCTACATTTTGTAGGCCTACCTGGAATTATTAAAACTAAGGTCAATAAATATCTACATTTCCAATGAAATGACTGCCTGAGAACTAAGCCAGGAGGGCTCTCTCACCATGACTGGCAACCCTTCCAACAGAGGGGTTGAGGGAGTGGGAATGGCCTGGAATAGCCTTGGGGAGCCCTCCTCTGCCTCCGGGAAGCTGAAGAAACTATTCACTCTGTGTGTGTGTGTGTGTGTGTGTGTGTGTGTGTGTGTGTGTGTGTGT